>NW_027436720.1:0-600000 GCF_047716275.1 Strix uralensis | reverse complement strand
CTTTCCCCAGTGCTCTGCAAGCTCTCCAGGACAACATAGAATCTGGGGCTCTGTGCTTTCTTTTGTTCTGAATAAGTGTTACTGTTTTGTGCACAAAGGCGATTCTGCGAAGCAATGTGAAGACTTCTGCTTCCCAGGCACAGAGAAGGTGCTAGCAGGGAATTCTCTGCCTGCCTTTCCCCAGTGCTCTGCAAGCTCTCCAGGACAACATAAAATCTGGGGCTCTGTGCTTTCTTTCGTTCTGAACAACTGTTACTGTTTTCTGCACAAAAGCGATTCTGCGAAGCAATGGGAACACTTCTGTTTCCCAGGCACAGAGAAGGTGCTAGCAGGGAATTCTCTGCCTGCTTTTCCCCAGTGCTCTGCAAGCTCTCCAGGACAACATAGAATCTGGGGCTCTGTGCTTTCTTTTGTTCTGAACAAGTGTTAGGGTTTTCTGCACAAAAGCGATTCTGCGAAGCAATGTGAACACTTCTGCTTCCCAGGCACAGAGAAGGTGCTAGCAGGGAATTCTCTGCCTGCCTTTCCCCAGTGCTCTGCAAGCTCTCCAGGACAACATAAAATCTGGGGCTCTGTGCTTTCTTTCGTCTGAACAAGTGTTACTGTTTTCTGCACAAAAGCGATTCTGCGAAGCAATGTGAACAGGCACAGAGAAGGTGCTAGCAGGGAATTCTCTGCCTGCCTTTCCCCAGTGCTCTGCAAGCTCTCCAGGACAACATAGAATCTGGGGCTCTGTGCTTTCTTTTGTTCTGAACAAGTGTTAGGGTTTAGTGCACAAAAGCGATTCTGCGAAGCAATGTGAAGACTTCTGTTTCCCAGGCACAGAGAAGGTGCTAGCAGGGAATTCTCTGCCTGCTTTTCCCCAGTGCTCTGCAAGCTCTCCAGGACAACATAAAATCTGGGGCTCTGTGCTTTCTTTCGTTCTGAACAAGTGTTACTGTTTTCTGCACAAAAGCGATTCTGCGAAGCAATGTGAAGACGTCTGCTTCCCAGGCACAGAGAAGGTGCTAGCAGGGAATTCTCTGCCTGCCTTTCCCCAGTGCTCTGCAAGCTCTCCAGGACAACATAAAATCTGGGGCTCTGTGCTTTCTTTCGTCTGAACAAGTGTTACTGTTTTCTGCACAAAAGCGATTCTGCGAAGCAATGTGAACAGGCACAGAGAAGGTGCTAGCAGGGAATTCTCTGCCTGCCTTTCCCCAGTGCTCTGCAAGCTCTCCAGGACAACATAAAATCTGGGGCTCTGTGCTTTCTTTCGTTCTGAACAACTGTTACTGTTTTCTGCACAAAAGCGATTCTGCGAAGCAATGGGAACACTTCTGTTTCCCAGGCACGGAGAAGGTGCTAGCAGGGAATTCTCTGCCTGCTTTTCCCCAGTGCTCTGCAAGCTCTCCAGGACAACATAAAATCTGGGGCTCTGTGCTTTCTTTCGTTGTGAACAAGTGTCACTGTTTTCTGCACAAAAGCGATTCTGCGAAGCAATGTGAACACTTCTGTTTCCCAGGCACAGAGAAGGTGCTAGCAGGTAATTCTCTGCCTGCTTTTCCCCAGTGCTCTGCAAGCTCTCCATGACAACATAAAATCTGGGGCTCTGTGCTTTCTTTTGTTCTGAACAAGTGTTACTGTTTTCTGCACAAAAGCGATTCTGCCAAGCAATGTGAACAGGCTCAGAAAAGGTGCTAGCAGGGAATTCTCTGCCTGCCTTTCCCCAGTGCTCTGCAAGCTCTCCAGGACAACATAGAATCTGGGGCTCTGTGCTTTCTTTTGTTCTGAACAAGTGTTAGTGTTTTGTGCACAAAGGCGATTCTGCGAAGCAATGTGAAGACTTCTGCTTCCCAGGCACAGAGAAGGTGCTAGCAGGGAATTCTCTGCCTGCCTTTCCCCAGTGCTCTGCAAGCTCTCCAGGACAACATAAAATCTGGGGCTCTGTGCTTTCTTTCGTTCTGAACAACTGTTACTGTTTTCTGCACAAAAGCGATTCTGCGAAGCAATGTGAACACTTCTGTTTCCCAGGCACAGAGAAGGTGCTAGCAGGGAATTCTCTGCCTGCTTTTCCCCAGTGCTCTGCAAGCTCTCCAGGACAACATAAAATCTGGGGCTCTGTGCTTTCTTTCGTTCTGAACAAGTGTTACTGTTTTCTGCACAAAAGCGATTCTGCGAAGCAATGGGAACACTTCTGTTTCCCAGGCACAGAGAAGGTGCTAGCAGGGAATTCTCTGCCTGCCTTTCCCCAGTGCTCTGCAAGCTCTCCAGTACAACAGCAAATCTGGGGCTCTGTGCTTTCTTTCGTTCTGAACAAGTGTTACTGTTTTCTGCACAAAAGCGATTCTGCGAAGCAATGGGAACACTTCTGCTTCCCAGGCACAGAGAAGGTGCTAGCAGGGAATTCTCTGCCTGCCTTTCCCCAGTGCTCTGCAAGCTCTCCAGGACAACATAAAATCTGGGGCTCTGTGCTTTCTTTTGTTCTGAACAAGTGTTACTGTTTTCTGCACAAAAGCGATTCTGCCAAGCAATGTGAACAGGCTCAGAAAAGGTGCTAGCAGGGAATTCTCTGCCTGCCTTTCCCCAGTGCTCTGCAAGCTCTCCAGGACAACATAGAATCTGGGGCTCTGTGCTTTCTTTTGTTCTGAACAAGTGTTAGGGTTTTGTGCAGAAAAGCGATTCTGCGAAGCAATGTGAAGACTTCTGCTTCCCAGGCACAGAGAAGGTGCTAGCAGGGAATTCTCTGCCTGCCTTTCCCCAGTGCTCTGCAAGCTCTCCAGGACAACATAAAATCTGGGGCTCTGTGCTTTCTTTCGTTCTGAACAACTGTTACTGTTTTCTGCACAAAAGCGATTCTGCGAAGCAATGTGAACAGACACAGAGAAGGTGCTAGCAGGGAATTCTCTGCCTGCTTTTCCCCAGTGCTCTGCAAGCTCTCCAGGACAACATAAAATCTGGGGCTCTGTGCTTTCTTTCGTTGTGAACAAGTGTCACTGTTTTCTGCACAAAAGCGATTCTGCGAAGCAATGTGAAGACGTCTGCTTCCCAGGCACAGAGAAGGTGCTAGCAGGGAATTCTCTGCCTGCCTTTCCCCAGAGCTCTGCAAGCTCTCCAGGACAACATAAAATCTGGGGCTCTGTGCTTTCTTTTGTTCTGAACAAGTGTTAGTGTTTTGTGCACAAAGGCGATTCTGCGAAGCAATGTGAAGACTTCTGCTTCCCAGGCACAGAGAAGGTGCTAGCAGGGAATTCTCTGCCTGCCTTTCCCCAGTGCTCTGCAAGCTCTCCAGGACAACATAAAATCTGGGGCTCTGTGCTTTCTTTCGTTCTGAACAACTGTTACTGTTTTCTGCACAAAAGCGATTCTGCGAAGCAATGGGAACACTTCTGTTTCCCAGGCACAGAGAAGGTGCTAGCAGGGAATTCTCTGCCTGCTTTTCCCCAGTGCTCTGCAAGCTCTCCAGGACAACATAAAATCTGGGGCTCTGTGCTTTCTTTCGTTCTGAACAAGTGTTACTGTTTTCTGCACAAAAGCGATTCTGCGAAGCAATGGGAACACTTCTGTTTCCCAGGCACAGAGAAGGTGCTAGCAGGGAATTCTCTGCCTGCCTTTCCCCAGTGCTCTGCAAGCTCTCCAGTACAACAGCAAATCTGGGGCTCTGTGCTTTCTTTCGTTCTGAACAAGTGTTACTGTTTTCTGCACAAAAGCGATTCTGCGAAGCAATGTGAACACTTCTGTTTCCCAGGCACAGAGAAGGTGCTAGCAGGGAATTCTCTGCCTGCTTTTCCCCAGTGCTCTGCAAGCTCTCCAGGACAACATAGAATCTGGGGCTCTGTGCTTTCTTTCGTTCTGAACAAGTGTTACTGTTTTCTGCACAAAAGTGATTCTGCGAAGCAATGTGAACACTTCTGCTTCCCAGGCACAGAGAAGGTGCTAGCAGGGAATTCTCTGCCTGCCTTTCCCCAGTGCTCTGCAAGCTCTCCAGGACAACATAAAATCTGGGGCTCTGTGCTTTCTTTTGTTCTGAACAAGTGTTACTGTTTTCTGCACAAAAGCGATTCTGCCAAGCAATGTGAACAGGCTCAGAAAAGGTGCTAGCAGGGAATTCTCTGCCTGCCTTTCCCCAGTGCTCTGCAAGCTCTCCAGGACAACATAGAATCTGGGGCTCTGTGCTTTCTTTTGTTCTGAACAAGTGTTAGGGTTTTGTGCAGAAAAGCGATTCTGCGAAGCAATGTGAAGACTTCTGCTTCCCAGGCACAGAGAAGGTGCTAGCAGGGAATTCTCTGCCTGCCTTTCCCCAGTGCTCTGCAAGCTCTCCAGGACAACATAAAATCTGGGGCTCTGTGCTTTCTTTTGTTCTGAACAAGTGTTACTGTTTTCTGCACAAAAGCGATTCTGCGAAGCAATGTGAACAGACACAGAGAAGGTGCTAGCAGGGAATTCTCTGCCTGCTTTTCCCCAGTGCTCTGCAAGCTCTCCAGGACAACATAAAATCTGGGGCTCTGTGCTTTCTTTCGTTGTGAACAAGTGTCACTGTTTTCTGCACAAAAGCGATTCTGCGAAGCAATGTGAACACTTCTGTTTCCCAGGCAGAGAGAAGGTGCTAGCAGGGAATTCTCTGCCTGCCTTTCCCCAGTGCTCTGCAAGCTCTCCAGGACAACATAGAATCTGGGGCTCTGTGCTTTCTTTTGTTCTGAACAAGTGTTAGTGTTTTGTGCACAAAGGCGATTCTGCGAAGCAATGTGAAGACTTCTGCTTCCCAGGCACAGAGAAGGTGCTAGCAGGGAATTCTCTGCCTGCCTTTCCCCAGTGCTCTGCAAGCTCTCCAGGACAACATAAAATCTGGGGCTCTGTGCTTTCTTTCGTTCTGAACAACTGTTACTGTTTTCTGCACAAAAGCGATTCTGCGAAGCAATGTGAACACTTCTGTTTCCCAGGCACAGAAAAGGTGCTAGCAGGGAATTCTCTGCCTGCTTTTCCCCAGTGCTCTGCAAGCTCTCCAGGACAACAGCAAATCTGGGGCTCTGTGCTTTCTTTCGTTCTGAACAAGTGTTACTGTTTTCTGCACAAAAGCGATTCTGCGAAGCAATGGGAACACTTCTGTTTTCCAGGCACAGAGAAGGTGCTAGCAGGGAATTCTCTGCCTGCTTTTCCCCAGTGCTCTGCAAGCTCTCCAGGACAACATAGAATCTGGGGCTCTGTGCTTTCTTTTGTTCTGAACAAGTGTTAGGGTTTTCTGCACAAAAGCGATTCTGCGAAGCAATGTGAACACTTCTGCTTCCCAGGCACAGAGAAGGTGCTAGCAGGGAATTCTCTGCCTGCCTTTCCCCAGTGCTCTGCAAGCTCTCCAGGACAACATAAAATCTGGGGCTCTGTGCTTTCTTTCGTCTGAACAAGTGTTACTGTTTTCTGCACAAAAGCGATTCTGCGAAGCAATGTGAACAGGCACAGAGAAGGTGCTAGCAGGGAATTCTCTGCCTGCCTTTCCCCAGTGCTCTGCAAGCTCTCCAGGACAACATAAAATCTGGGGCTCTGTGCTTTCTTTCGTTCTGAACAACTGTTACTGTTTTCTGCACAAAAGCGATTCTGCGAAGCAATGTGAACACTTCTGTTTCCCAGGCACAGAGAAGGTGCTAGCAGGGAATTCTCTGCCTGCTTTTCCCCAGTGCTCTGCAAGCTCTCCAGGACAACATAAAATCTGGGGCTCTGTGCTTTCTTTCGTTCTGAACAAGTGTTACTGTTTTCTGCACAAAAGCGATTCTGCGAAGCAATGGGAACACTTCTGTTTCCCAGGCACAGAGAAGGTGCTAGCAGGGAATTCTCTGCCTGCTTTTCCCCAGTGCTCTGCAAGCTCTCCAGGACAACATAGAATCTGGGGCTCTGTGCTTTCTTTTGTTCTGAACAAGTGTTAGGGTTTTCTGCACAAAAGCGATTCTGCGAAGCAATGTGAACACTTCTGCTTCCCAGGCACAGAGAAGGTGCTAGCAGGGAATTCTCTGCCTGCCTTTCCCCAGTGCTCTGCAAGCTCTCCAGGACAACATAAAATCTGGGGCTCTGTGCTTTCTTTCGTCTGAACAAGTGTTACTGTTTTCTGCACAAAAGCGATTCTGCGAAGCAATGTGAACAGGCACAGAGAAGGTGCTAGCAGGGAATTCTCTGCCTGCCTTTCCCCAGTGCTCTGCAAGCTCTCCAGGACAACATAGAATCTGGGGCTCTGTGCTTTCTTTTGTTCTGAACAAGTGTTAGGGTTTAGTGCACAAAAGCGATTCTGCGAAGCAATGGGAACACTTCTGTTTCCCAGGCACAGAGAAGGTGCTAGCAGGGAATTCTCTGCCTGCTTTTCCCCAGTGCTCTGCAAGCTCTCCAGGACAACATAAAATCTGGGGCTCTGTGCTTTCTTTCGTTCTGAACAAGTGTTACTGTTTTCTGCACAAAAGCGATTCTGCGAAGCAATGTGAAGACGTCTGCTTCCCAGGCACAGAGAAGGTGCTAGCAGGGAATTCTCTGCCTGCCTTTCCCCAGTGCTCTGCAAGCTCTCCAGGACAACATAAAATCTTGGGCTCTGTGCTTTCTTTCGTCTGAACAAGTGTTACTGTTTTCTGCACAAAAGCGATTCTGCGAAGCAATGTGAACAGGCACAGAGAAGGTGCTAGCAGGGAATTCTCTGCCTACTTTTCCCCAGTGCTCTGCAAGCTCTCCAGGACAACAGCAAATCTGGGGCTCTGTGCTTTCTTTCGTTCTGAACAAGTGTTACTGTTTTCTGCACAAAAGCGATTCTGCGAAGCAATGGGAACACTTCTGTTTCCCAGGCACAGAGAAGGTGCTAGCAGGGAATTCTCTGCCTGCTTTTCCCCAGTGCTCTGCAAGCTCTCCAGGACAACATAAAATCTGGGGCTCTGTGCTTTCTTTCGTTGTGAACAAGTGTCACTGTTTTCTGCACAAAAGCGATTCTGCGAAGCAATGTGAACACTTCTGTTTCCCAGGCACAGAGAAGGTGCTAGCAGGTAATTCTCTGCCTGCTTTTCCCCAGTGCTCTGCAAGCTCTCCATGACAACATAAAATCTGGGGCTCTGTGCTTTCTTTTGTTCTGAACAAGTGTTACTGTTTTCTGCACAAAAGCGATTCTGCCAAGCAATGTGAACAGGCTCAGAAAAGGTGCTAGCAGGGAATTCTCTGCCTGCCTTTCCCCAGTGCTCTGCAAGCTCTCCAGGACAACATAGAATCTGGGGCTCTGTGCTTTCTTTTGTTCTGAACAAGTGTTAGTGTTTTGTGCACAAAGGCGATTCTGCGAAGCAATGTGAAGACTTCTGCTTCCCAGGCACAGAGAAGGTGCTAGCAGGGAATTCTCTGCCTGCCTTTCCCCAGTGCTCTGCAAGCTCTCCAGGACAACATAGAATCTGGGGCTCTGTGCTTTCTTTCGTTCTGAACAACTGTTACTGTTTTCTGCACAAAAGCGATTCTGCGAAGCAATGTGAACACTTCTGTTTCCCAGGCACAGAGAAGGTGCTAGCAGGGAATTCTCTGCCTGCTTTTCCCCAGTGCTCTGCAAGCTCTCCAGGACAACAGCAAATCTGGGGCTCTGTGCTTTCTTTCGTTCTGAACAAGTGTTACTGTTTTCTGCACAAAAGCGATTCTGCGAAGCAATGGGAACACTTCTGTTTCCCAGGCACAGAGAAGGTGCTAGCAGGGAATTCTCTGCCTGCCTTTCCCCAGTGCTCTGCAAGCTCTCCAGTACAACAGCAAATCTGGGGCTCTGTGCTTTCTTTCGTTCTGAACAAGTGTTACTGTTTTCTGCACAAAAGCGATTCTGCGAAGCAATGGGAACACTTCTGTTTCCCAGGCACAGAGAAGGTGCTAGCAGGGAATTCTCTGCCTGCTTTTCCCCAGTGCTCTGCAAGCTCTCCAGGACAACATAGAATCTGGGGCTCTGTGCTTTCTTTCGTTCTGAACAAGTGTTACTGTTTTCTGCACAAAAGCGATTCTGCCAAGCAATGTGAACAGGCTCAGAAAAGGTGCTAGCAGGGAATTCTCTGCCTGCCTTTCCCCAGTGCTCTGCAAGCTCTCCAGGACAACATAGAATCTGGGGCTCTGTGCTTTCTTTTGTTCTGAACAAGTGTTAGTGTTTTGTGCACAAAGGCGATTCTGCGAAGCAATGTGAAGACTTCTGCTTCCCAGGCACAGAGAAGGTGCTAGCAGGGAATTCTCTGCCTGCCTTTCCCCAGTGCTCTGCAAGCTCTCCAGGACAACATAAAATCTGGGGCTCTGTGCTTTCTTTCGTTCTGAACAACTGTTACTGTTTTCTGCACAAAAGCGATTCTGCGAAGCAATGTGAACACTTCTGTTTCCCAGGCACAGAAAAGGTGCTAGCAGGGAATTCTCTGCCTGCTTTTCCCCAGTGCTCTGCAAGCTCTCCAGGACAACAGCAAATCTGGGGCTCTGTGCTTTCTTTCGTTCTGAACAAGTGTTACTGTTTTCTGCACAAAAGCGATTCTGCGAAGCAATGGGAACACTTCTGTTTTCCAGGCACAGAGAAGGTGCTAGCAGGGAATTCTCTGCCTGCTTTTCCCCAGTGCTCTGCAAGCTCTCCAGGACAACATAGAATCTGGGGCTCTGTGCTTTCTTTTGTTCTGAACAAGTGTTAGGGTTTTCTGCACAAAAGCGATTCTGCGAAGCAATGTGAACACTTCTGCTTCCCAGGCACAGAGAAGGTGCTAGCAGGGAATTCTCTGCCTGCCTTTCCCCAGTGCTCTGCAAGCTCTCCAGGACAACATAAAATCTGGGGCTCTGTGCTTTCTTTCGTCTGAACAAGTGTTACTGTTTTCTGCACAAAAGCGATTCTGCGAAGCAATGTGAACAGGCACAGAGAAGGTGCTAGCAGGGAATTCTCTGCCTGCCTTTCCCCAGTGCTCTGCAAGCTCTCCAGGACAACATAAAATCTGGGGCTCTGTGCTTTCTTTCGTTCTGAACAACTGTTACTGTTTTCTGCACAAAAGCGATTCTGCGAAGCAATGTGAACACTTCTGTTTCCCAGGCACAGAGAAGGTGCTAGCAGGGAATTCTCTGCCTGCTTTTCCCCAGTGCTCTGCAAGCTCTCCAGGACAACATAAAATCTGGGGCTCTGTGCTTTCTTTCGTTCTGAACAAGTGTTACTGTTTTCTGCACAAAAGCGATTCTGCGAAGCAATGGGAACACTTCTGTTTCCCAGGCACAGAGAAGGTGCTAGCAGGGAATTCTCTGCCTGCTTTTCCCCAGTGCTCTGCAAGCTCTCCAGGACAACATAGAATCTGGGGCTCTGTGCTTTCTTTTGTTCTGAACAAGTGTTAGGGTTTTCTGCACAAAAGCGATTCTGCGAAGCAATGTGAACACTTCTGCTTCCCAGGCACAGAGAAGGTGCTAGCAGGGAATTCTCTGCCTGCCTTTCCCCAGTGCTCTGCAAGCTCTCCAGGACAACATAAAATCTGGGGCTCTGTGCTTTCTTTCGTCTGAACAAGTGTTACTGTTTTCTGCACAAAAGCGATTCTGCGAAGCAATGTGAACAGGCACAGAGAAGGTGCTAGCAGGGAATTCTCTGCCTGCCTTTCCCCAGTGCTCTGCAAGCTCTCCAGGACAACATAGAATCTGGGGCTCTGTGCTTTCTTTTGTTCTGAACAAGTGTTAGGGTTTAGTGCACAAAAGCGATTCTGCGAAGCAATGGGAACACTTCTGTTTCCCAGGCACAGAGAAGGTGCTAGCAGGGAATTCTCTGCCTGCTTTTCCCCAGTGCTCTGCAAGCTCTCCAGGACAACATAAAATCTGGGGCTCTGTGCTTTCTTTCGTTCTGAACAAGTGTTACTGTTTTCTGCACAAAAGCGATTCTGCGAAGCAATGTGAAGACGTCTGCTTCCCAGGCACAGAGAAGGTGCTAGCAGGGAATTCTCTGCCTGCCTTTCCCCAGTGCTCTGCAAGCTCTCCAGGACAACATAAAATCTTGGGCTCTGTGCTTTCTTTCGTCTGAACAAGTGTTACTGTTTTCTGCACAAAAGCGATTCTGCGAAGCAATGTGAACAGGCACAGAGAAGGTGCTAGCAGGGAATTCTCTGCCTACTTTTCCCCAGTGCTCTGCAAGCTCTCCAGGACAACAGCAAATCTGGGGCTCTGTGCTTTCTTTCGTTCTGAACAAGTGTTACTGTTTTCTGCACAAAAGCGATTCTGCGAAGCAATGGGAACACTTCTGTTTCCCAGGCACAGAGAAGGTGCTAGCAGGGAATTCTCTGCCTGCTTTTCCCCAGTGCTCTGCAAGCTCTCCAGGACAACATAAAATCTGGGGCTCTGTGCTTTCTTTCGTTGTGAACAAGTGTCACTGTTTTCTGCACAAAAGCGATTCTGCGAAGCAATGTGAACACTTCTGTTTCCCAGGCACAGAGAAGGTGCTAGCAGGTAATTCTCTGCCTGCTTTTCCCCAGTGCTCTGCAAGCTCTCCATGACAACATAAAATCTGGGGCTCTGTGCTTTCTTTTGTTCTGAACAAGTGTTACTGTTTTCTGCACAAAAGCGATTCTGCCAAGCAATGTGAACAGGCTCAGAAAAGGTGCTAGCAGGGAATTCTCTGCCTGCCTTTCCCCAGTGCTCTGCAAGCTCTCCAGGACAACATAGAATCTGGGGCTCTGTGCTTTCTTTTGTTCTGAACAAGTGTTAGTGTTTTGTGCACAAAGGCGATTCTGCGAAGCAATGTGAAGACTTCTGCTTCCCAGGCACAGAGAAGGTGCTAGCAGGGAATTCTCTGCCTGCCTTTCCCCAGTGCTCTGCAAGCTCTCCAGGACAACATAGAATCTGGGGCTCTGTGCTTTCTTTCGTTCTGAACAACTGTTACTGTTTTCTGCACAAAAGCGATTCTGCGAAGCAATGTGAACACTTCTGTTTCCCAGGCACAGAGAAGGTGCTAGCAGGGAATTCTCTGCCTGCTTTTCCCCAGTGCTCTGCAAGCTCTCCAGGACAACAGCAAATCTGGGGCTCTGTGCTTTCTTTCGTTCTGAACAAGTGTTACTGTTTTCTGCACAAAAGCGATTCTGCGAAGCAATGGGAACACTTCTGTTTCCCAGGCACAGAGAAGGTGCTAGCAGGGAATTCTCTGCCTGCCTTTCCCCAGTGCTCTGCAAGCTCTCCAGTACAACAGCAAATCTGGGGCTCTGTGCTTTCTTTCGTTCTGAACAAGTGTTACTGTTTTCTGCACAAAAGCGATTCTGCGAAGCAATGGGAACACTTCTGTTTCCCAGGCACAGAGAAGGTGCTAGCAGGGAATTCTCTGCCTGCTTTTCCCCAGTGCTCTGCAAGCTCTCCAGGACAACATAGAATCTGGGGCTCTGTGCTTTCTTTCGTTCTGAACAAGTGTTACTGTTTTCTGCACAAAAGCGATTCTGCCAAGCAATGTGAACAGGCTCAGAAAAGGTGCTAGCAGGGAATTCTCTGCCTGCCTTTCCCCAGTGCTCTGCAAGCTCTCCAGGACAACATAGAATCTGGGGCTCTGTGCTTTCTTTTGTTCTGAACAAGTGTTAGGGTTTTGTGCACAAAAGCGATTCTGCGAAGCAATGTGAACACTTCTGCTTCCCAGGCACAGAGAAGGTGCTAGCAGGGAATTCTCTGCCTGCCTTTCCCCAGTGCTCTGCAAGCTCTCCAGGACAACATAAAATCTGGGGCTCTGTGCTTTCTTTCGTTCTGAACAACTGTTACTGTTTTCTGCACAAAAGCGATTCTGCGAAGCAATGTGAACAGACACAGAGAAGGTGCTAGCAGGGAATTCTCTGCCTGCTTTTCCCCAGTGCTCTGCAAGCTCTCCAGGACAACATAAAATCTGGGGCTCTGTGCTTTCTTTCGTTGTGAACAAGTGTCACTGTTTTCTGCACAAAAGCGATTCTGCGAAGCAATGTGAAGACGTCTGCTTCCCAGGCACAGAGAAGGTGCTAGCAGGGAATTCTCTGCCTGCCTTTCCCCAGTGCTCTGCAAGCTCTCCAGGACAACATAAAATCTGGGGCTCTGTGCTTTCTTTCGTCTGAACAAGTGTTACTGTTTTCTGCACAAAAGCGATTCTGCGAAGCAATGTGAACAGGCACAGAGAAGGTGCTAGCAGGGAATTCTCTGCCTGCCTTTCCCCAGTGCTCTGCAAGCTCTCCAGGACAACATAAAATCTGGGGCTCTGTGCTTTCTTTCGTTCTGAACAAGTGTTACTTTTTTCTGCACAAAAGCGATTCTGCGAAGCAATGGGAACACTTCTGTTTCCCAGGCACAGAGAAGGTGCTAGCAGGGAATTCTCTGCCTGCTTTTCCCCAGTGCTCTGCAAGCTCTCCAGGACAACATAAAATCTGGGGCTCTGTGCTTTCTTTCGTTGTGAACAAGTGTCACTGTTTTCTGCACAAAAGCGATTCTGCGAAGCAATGTGAACACTTCTGTTTCCCAGGCACAGAGAAGGTGCTAGCAGGGAATTCTCTGCCTGCTTTTCCCCAGTGCTCTGCAAGCTCTCCATGACAACATAAAATCTGGGGCTCTGTGCTTTCTTTTGTTCTGAACAAGTGTTACTGTTTTCTGCACAAAAGCGATTCTGCCAAGCAATGTGAACAGGCTCAGAAAAGGTGCTAGCAGGGAATTCTCTGCCTGCCTTTCCCCAGTGCTCTGCAAGCTCTCCAGGACAACATAGAATCTGGGGCTCTGTGCTTTCTTTTGTTCTGAACAAGTGTTAGTGTTTTGTGCACAAAGGCGATTCTGCGAAGCAATGTGAAGACTTCTGCTTCCCAGGCACAGAGAAGGTGCTAGCAGGGAATTCTCTGCCTGCCTTTCCCCAGTGCTCTGCAAGCTCTCCAGGACAACATAAAATCTGGGGCTCTGTGCTTTCTTTCGTTCTGAACAACTGTTACTGTTTTCTGCACAAAAGCGATTCTGCGAAGCAATGTGAACACTTCTGTTTCCCAGGCACAGAGAAGGTGCTAGCAGGGAATTCTCTGCCTGCTTTTCCCCAGTGCTCTGCAAGCTCTCCAGGACAACATAAAATCTGGGGCTCTGTGCTTTCTTTCGTTCTGAACAAGTGTTACTGTTTTCTGCACAAAAGCGATTCTGCGAAGCAATGGGAACACTTCTGTTTCCCAGGCACAGAGAAGGTGCTAGCAGGGAATTCTCTGCCTGCCTTTCCCCAGTGCTCTGCAAGCTCTCTAGTACAACAGCAAATCTGGGGCTCTGTGCTTTCTTTCGTTCTGAACAAGTGTTACTGTTTTCTGCACAAAAGCGATTCTGCGAAGCAATGGGAACACTTCTGTTTCCCAGGCACAGAGAAGGTGCTAGCAGGGAATTCTCTGCCTGCTTTTCCCCAGTGCTCTGCAAGCTCTCCAGGACAACATAGAATCTGGGGCTCTGTGCTTTCTTTCGTTCTGAACAAGTGTTACTGTTTTCTGCACAAAAGTGATTCTGCGAAGCAATGTGAACACTTCTGCTTCCCAGGCACAGAGAAGGTGCTAGCAGGGAATTCTCTGCCTGCCTTTCCCCAGTGCTCTGCAAGCTCTCCAGGACAACATAAAATCTGGGGCTCTGTGCTTTCTTTTGTTCTGAACAAGTGTTACTGTTTTCTGCACAAAAGCGATTCTGCCAAGCAATGTGAACAGGCTCAGAAAAGGTGCTAGCAGGGAATTCTCTGCCTGCCTTTCCCCAGTGCTCTGCAAGCTCTCCAGGACAACATAGAATCTGGGGCTCTGTGCTTTCTTTTGTTCTGAACAAGTGTTAGGGTTTTGTGCAGAAAAGCGATTCTGCGAAGCAATGTGAAGACTTCTGCTTCCCAGGCACAGAGAAGGTGCTAGCAGGGAATTCTCTGCCTGCCTTTCCCCAGTGCTCTGCAAGCTCTCCAGGACAACATAAAATCTGGGGCTCTGTGCTTTCTTTTGTTCTGAACAAGTGTTACTGTTTTCTGCACAAAAGCGATTCTGCGAAGCAATGTGAACAGACACAGAGAAGGTGCTAGCAGGGAATTCTCTGCCTGCTTTTCCCCAGTGCTCTGCAAGCTCTCCAGGACAACATAAAATCTGGGGCTCTGTGCTTTCTTTCGTTGTGAACAAGTGTCACTGTTTTCTGCACAAAAGCGATTCTGCGAAGCAATGTGAACACTTCTGTTTCCCAGGCACAGAGAAGGTGCTAGCAGGTAATTCTCTGCCTGCTTTTCCCCAGTGCTCTGCAAGCTCTCCAGGACAACATAAAATCTGGGGCTCTGTGCTTTCTTTTGTTCTGAACAAGTGTTACTGTTTTCTGCACAAAAGCGATTCTGCCAAGCAATGTGAACAGGCTCAGAAAAGGTGCTAGCAGGGAATTCTCTGCCTGCCTTTCCCCAGTGCTCTGCAAGCTCTCCAGGACAACATAGAATCTGGGGCTCTGTGCTTTCTTTTGTTCTGAACAAGTGTTAGTGTTTTGTGCACAAAGGCGATTCTGCGAAGCAATGTGAAGACTTCTGCTTCCCAGGCACAGAGAAGGTGCTAGCAGGGAATTCTCTGCCTGCCTTTCCCCAGTGCTCTGCAAGCTCTCCAGGACAACATAAAATCTGGGGCTCTGTGCTTTCTTTCGTTCTGAACAAGTGTTACTGTTTTCTGCACAAAAGCGATTCTGCGAAGCAATGTGAACACTTCTGCTTCCCAGGCACAGAGAAGGTGCTAGCAGGGAATTCTCTGCCTGCTTTTCCCCAGTGCTCTGCAAGCTCTCCAGGACAACAGCAAATCTGGGGCTCTGTGCTTTCTTTCGTTCTGAACAAGTGTTACTGTTTTCTGCACAAAAGCGATTCTGCGAAGCAATGGGAACACTTCTGTTTTCCAGGCACAGAGAAGGTGCTAGCAGGGAATTCTCTGCCTGCTTTTCCCCAGTGCTCTGCAAGCTCTCCAGGACAACATAGAATCTGGGGCTCTGTGCTTTCTTTTGTTCTGAACAAGTGTTAGGGTTTTCTGCACAAAAGCGATTCTGCGAAGCAATGTGAACACTTCTGCTTCCCAGGCACAGAGAAGGTGCTAGCAGGGAATTCTCTGCCTGCCTTTCCCCAGTGCTCTGCAAGCTCTCCAGGACAACATAAAATCTGGGGCTCTGTGCTTTCTTTCGTCTGAACAAGTGTTACTGTTTTCTGCACAAAAGCGATTCTGCGAAGCAATGTGAACAGGCACAGAGAAGGTGCTAGCAGGGAATTCTCTGCCTGCCTTTCCCCAGTGCTCTGCAAGCTCTCCAGGACAACATAAAATCTGGGGCTCTGTGCTTTCTTTCGTTCGGAACAACTGTTACTGTTTTCTGCACAAAAGCGATTCTGCGAAGCAATGTGAACACTTCTGCTTCCCAGGCACAGAGAAGGTGCTAGCAGGGAATTCTCTGCCTGCTTTTCCCCAGTGCTCTGCAATCTCTCCAGGACAACATAAAATCTGGGGCTCTGTGCTTTCTTTCGTTCTGAACAAGTGTTACTGTTTTCTGCACAAAAGCGATTCTGCGAAGCAATGTGAACACTTCTGTTTCCCAGGCACAGAGAAGGTGCTAGCAGGGAATTCTCTGCCTGCTTTTCCCCAGTGCTCTGCAAGCTCTCCAGGACAACATAAAATCTGGGGCTCTGTGCTTTCTTTCGTTCTGAACAAGTGTTACTGTTTTCTGCACAAAAGCGATTCTGCGAAGCAATGTGAACACTTCTGTTTCCCAGGAACAGAGAAGGTGCTAGCAGGGAATTCTCTGCCTGCTTTTCCCCAGTGCTCTGCAAGCTCTCCAGGACAACATAAAATCTGGGGCTCTGTGCTTTCTTTCGTTGTGAACAAGTGTCACTGTTTTCTGCACAAAAGCGATTCTGCGAAGCAATGGGAACACTTCTGTTTCCCAGGCACAGAGAAGGTGCTAGCAGGGAATTCTCTGCCTGCTTTTCCCCAGTGCTCTGCAAGCTCTCCAGGACAACATAAAATCTGGGGCTCTGTGCTTTCTTTCGTTCTGAACAAGTGTTACTGTTTTCTGCACAAAAGCGATTCTGCGAAGCAATGGGAACACTTCTGTTTCCCAGGCACAGAGAAGGTGCTAGCAGGGAATTCTCTGCCTGCTTTTCCCCAGTGCTCTGCAAGCTCTCCAGGACAACATAGAATCTGGGGCTCTGTGCTTTCTTTTGTTCTGAACAAGTGTTAGGGTTTTCTGCACAAAAGCGATTCTGCGAAGCAATGTGAACACTTCTGCTTCCCAGGCACAGAGAAGGTGCTAGCAGGGAATTCTCTGCCTGCCTTTCCCCAGTGCTCTGCAAGCTCTCCAGGACAACATAAAATCTGGGGCTCTGTGCTTTCTTTCGTCTGAACAAGTGTTACTGTTTTCTGCACAAAAGCGATTCTGCGAAGCAATGTGAACAGGCACAGAGAAGGTGCTAGCAGGGAATTCTCTGCCTGCCTTTCCCCAGTGCTCTGCAAGCTCTCCAGGACAACATAAAATCTGGGGCTCTGTGCTTTCTTTTGTTCTGAACAAGTGTTAGGGTTTAGTGCACAAAAGCGATTCTGTGAAGCAATGTGAAGACTTCTGCTTCCCAGGCACAGAGAAGGTGCTAGCAGGGAATTCTCTGCCTGCTTTTCCCCAGTGCTCTGCAAGCTCTCCAGGACAACATAAAATCTGGGGCTCTGTGCTTTCTTTCGTTCTGAACAAGTGTTACTGTTTTCTGCACAAAAGCGATTCTGCGAAGCAATGTGAAGACGTCTGCTTCCCAGGCACAGAGAAGGTGCTAGCAGGGAATTCTCTGCCTGCCTTTCCCCAGTGCTCTGCAAGCTCTCCAGGACAACATAAAATCTGGGGCTCTGTGCTTTCTTTCGTCTGAACAAGTGTTACTGTTTTCTGCACAAAAGCGATTCTGCGAAGCAATGGGAACACTTCTGTTTCCCAGGCACAGAGAAGGTGCTAGCAGGGAATTCTCTGCCTGCTTTTCCCCAGTGCTCTGCAAGCTCTCCAGGACAACATAAAATCTGGGGCTCTGTGCTTTCTTTCGTTGTGAACAAGTGTCACTGTTTTCTGCACAAAAGCGATTCTGCGAAGCAATGTGAACACTTCTGTTTCCCAGGCACAGAGAAGGTGCTAGCAGGTAATTCTCTGCCTGCTTTTCCCCAGTGCTCTGCAAGCTCTCCATGACAACATAAAATCTGGGGCTCTGTGCTTTCTTTTGTTCTGAACAAGTGTTACTGTTTTCTGCACAAAAGCGATTCTGCCAAGCAATGTGAACAGGCTCAGAAAAGGTGCTAGCAGGGAATTCTCTGCCTGCCTTTCCCCAGTGCTCTGCAAGCTCTCCAGGACAACATAGAATCTGGGGCTCTGTGCTTTCTTTTGTTCTGAACAAGTGTTAGTATTTTGTGCACAAAGGCGATTCTGCGAAGCCATGTGAAGACTTCTGCTTCCCAGGCACAGAGAAGGTGCTAGCAGGGAATTCTCTGCCTGCCTTTCCCCAGTGCTCTGCAAGCTCTCCAGGACAACATAAAATCTGGGGCTCTGTGCTTTCTTTCGTTCTGAACAACTGTTACTGTTTTCTGCACAAAAGCGATTCTGCGAAGCAATGTGAACACTTCTGTTTCCCAGGCACAGAGAAGGTGCTAGCAGGGAATTCTCTGCCTGCTTTTCCCCAGTGCTCTGCAAGCTCTCCAGGACAACATAAAATCTGGGGCTCTGTGCTTTCTTTCGTTCTGAACAAGTGTTACTGTTTTCTGCACAAAAGCGATTCTGCGAAGCAATGGGAACACTTCTGTTTCCCAGGCACAGAGAAGGTGCTAGCAGGGAATTCTCTGCCTGCTTTTCCCCAGTGCTCTGCAAGCTCTCCAGGACAACATAGAATCTGGGGCTCTGTGCTTTCTTTTGTTCTGAACAAGTGTTAGGGTTTTCTGCACAAAAGCGATTCTGCGAAGCAATGTGAACACTTCTGCTTCCCAGGCACAGAGAAGGTGCTAGCAGGGAATTCTCTGCCTGCCTTTCCCCAGTGCTCTGCAAGCTCTCCAGGACAACATAAAATCTGGGGCTCTGTGCTTTCTTTCGTCTGAACAAGTGTTACTGTTTTCTGCACAAAAGCGATTCTGCGAAGCAATGTGAACAGGCACAGAGAAGGTGCTAGCAGGGAATTCTCTGCCTGCCTTTCCCCAGTGCTCTGCAAGCTCTCCAGGACAACATAGAATCTGGGGCTCTGTGCTTTCTTTTGTTCTGAACAAGTGTTAGGGTTTAGTGCACAAAAGCGATTCTGCGAAGCAATGTGAAGACTTCTGCTTCCCAGGCACAGAGAAGGTGCTAGCAGGGAATTCTCTGCCTGCTTTTCCCCAGTGCTCTGCAAGCTCTCCAGGACAACATAAAATCTGGGGCTCTGTGCTTTCTTTCGTTCTGAACAAGTGTTACTGTTTTCTGCACAAAAGCGATTCTGCGAAGCAATGTGAACACTTCTGTTTCCCAGGCAGAGAGAAGGTGCTAGCAGGGAATTCTCTGCCTGCTTTTCCCCAGTGCTCTGCAAGCTCTCCAGGACAACATAAAATCTGGGGCTCTGTGCTTTCTTTCGTTCTGAACAAGTGTTACTGTTTTCTGCACAAAAGCGATTCTGCGAAGCAATGTGAAGACGTCTGCTTCCCAGGCACAGAGAAGGTGCTAGCAGGGAATTCTCTGCCTGCCTTTCCCCAGTGCTCTGCAAGCTCTCCAGGACAACATAAAATCTGGGGCTCTGTGCTTTCTTTCGTCTGAACAAGTGTTACTGTTTTCTGCACAAAAGCGATTCTGCGAAGCAATGTGAACAGGCACAGAGAAGGTGCTAGCAGGGAATTCTCTGCCTGCCTTTCCCCAGTGCTCTGCAAGCTCTCCAGGACAACAGCAAATCTGGGGCTCTGTGCTTTCTTTCGTTCTGAACAAGTGTTACTGTTTTCTGCACAAAAGCGATTCTGCGAAGCAATGGGAACACTTCTGTTTCCCAGGCACAGAGAAGGTGCTAGCAGGGAATTCTCTGCCTGCCTTTCCCCAGTGCTCTGCAAGCTCTCCAGTACAACAGCAAATCTGGGGCTCTGTGCTTTCTTTCGTTCTGAACAAGTGTTACTGTTTTCTGCACAAAAGCGATTCTGCGAAGCAATGTGAACACTTCTGTTTCCCAGGCACAGAGAAGGTGCTAGCAGGGAATTCTCTGCCTGCTTTTCCCCAGTGCTCTGCAAGCTCTCCAGGACAACATAGAATCTGGGGCTCTGTGCTTTCTTTTGTTCTGAACAAGTGTTACTGTTTTCTGCACAAAAGCGATTCTGCCAAGCAAAGTGAACAGGCTCAGAAAAGGTGCTAGCAGGGAATTCTCTGCCTGCCTTTCCCCAGTGCTCTGCAAGCTCTCCAGGACAACATAGAATCTGGGGCTCTGTGCTTTCTTTTGTTCTGAACAAGTGTTAGGGTTTTGTGCACAAAAGCGATTCTGCGAAGCAATGTGAAGACTTCTGCTTCCCAGGCACAGAGAAGGTGCTAGCAGGGAATTCTCTGCCTGCCTTTCCCCAGTGCTCTGCAAGCTCTCCAGGACAACATAAAATCTGGGGCTCTGTGCTTTCTTTCGTCTGAACAAGTGTTACTGTTTTCTGCACAAAAGCGATTCTGCGAAGCAATGTGAACAGGCACAGAGAAGGTGCTAGCAGGGAATTCTCTGCCTGCCTTTCCCCAGTGCTCTGCAAGCTCTCCAGGACAACATAAAATCTGGGGCTCTGTGCTTTCTTTCGTTCTGAACAAGTGTTACTGTTTTCTGCACAAAAGCGATTCTGCGAAGCAATGGGAACACTTCTGTTTCCCAGGCACAGAGAAGGTGCTAGCAGGGAATTCTCTGCCTGCTTTTCCCCAGTGCTCTGCAAGCTCTCCAGGACAACAGCAAATCTGGGGCTCTGTGCTTTCTTTCGTTCTGAACAAGTGTTACTGTTTTCTGCACAAAAGCGATTCTGCGAAGCAATGGGAACACTTCTGTTTCCCAGGCACAGAGAAGGTGCTAGCAGGGAATTCTCTGCCTGCTTTTCCCCAGTGCTCTGCAAGCTCTCCAGGACAACATAGAATCTGGGGCTCTGTGCTTTCTTTCGTTCTGAACAAGTGTTACTGTTTTCTGCACAAAAGCGATTCTGCGAAGCAATGTGAACAGGCACAGAGAAGGTGCTAGCAGGGAATTCTCTGCCTGCCTTTCCCCAGTGCTCTGCAAGCTCTCCAGGACAACATAAAATCTGGGGCTCTGTGCTTTCTTTCGTTCTGAACAAGTGTTACTGTTTTCTGCACAAAAGCGATTCTGCGAAGCAATGGGAACACTTCTGTTTCCCAGGCACAGAGAAGGTGCTAGCAGGGAATTCTCTGCCTGCTTTTCCCCAGTGCTCTGCAAGCTCTCCAGGACAACAGCAAATCTGGGGCTCTGTGCTTTCTTTCGTTCTGAACAAGTGTTACTGTTTTCTGCACAAAAGCGATTCTGCGAAGCAATGGGAACACTTCTGTTTCCCAGGCACAGAGAAGGTGCTAGCAGGGAATTCTCTGCCTGCTTTTCCCCAGTGCTCTGCAAGCTCTCCAGGACAACATAGAATCTGGGGCTCTGTGCTTTCTTTCGTTCTGAACAAGTGTTACTGTTTTCTGCACAAAAGTGATTCTGCGAAGCAATGTGAACACTTCTGCTTCCCAGGCACAGAGAAGGTGCTAGCAGGGAATTCTCTGCCTGCCTTTCCCCAGTGCTCTGCAAGCTCTCCAGGACAACATAAAATCTGGGGCTCTGTGCTTTCTTTCGTCTGAACAAGTGTTACTGTTTTCTGCACAAAAGCGATTCTGCGAAGCAATGTGAACAGGCACAGAGAAGGTGCTAGCAGGGAATTCTCTGCCTGCCTTTCCCCAGTGCTCTGCAAGCTCTCCAGGACAACATAAAATCTGGGGCTCTGTGCTTTCTTTCGTTGTGAACAAGTGTTACTGTTTTCTGCACAAAAGTGATTCTGCGAAGCAATGTGCACACTTCTGCTTCCCAGGCACAGAGAAGGTGCTAGCAGGGAATTCTCTGCCTGCCTTTCCCCAGTGCTCTGCAAGCTCTCCAGGACAACATAAAATCTGGGGCTCTGTGCTTTCTTTTGTTCTGAACAAGTGTTACTGTTTTCTGCACAAAAGCGATTCTGCGAAGCAATGTGAACAGGCTCAGAAAAGGTGCTAGCAGGGAATTCTCTGCCTGCTTTTCCCCAGTGCTCTGCAAGCTCTCCAGGACAACATAGAATCTGGGGCTCTGTGCTTTCTTTTGTTCTGAACAAGTGTTAGGGTTTTGTGCACAAAAGCGATTCTGCGAAGCAATGTGAAGACTTCTGCTTCCCAGGCACAGAGAAGGTGCTAGCAGGGAATTCTCTGCCTGCCTTTCCCCAGTGCTCTGCAAGCTCTCCAGGACAACATAAAATCTGGGGCTCTGTGCTTTCTTTCGTCTGAACAAGTGTTACTGTTTTCTGCACAAAAGCGATTCTGCGAAGCAATGTGAACAGGCACAGAGAAGGTGCTAGCAGGGAATTCTCTGCCTGCCTTTCCCCAGTGCTCTGCAAGCTCTCCAGGACAACATAAAATCTGGGGCTCTGTGCTTTCTTTCGTTCTGAACAAGTGTTACTGTTTTCTGCACAAAAGCGATTCTGCGAAGCAATGGGAACACTTCTGTTTCCCAGGCACAGAGAAGGTGCTCGCAGGGAATTCTCTGCCTGCCTTTCCCCAGTGCTCTGCAAGCTCTCCAGTACAACAGCAAATCTGGGGCTCTGTGCTTTCTTTCGTTCTGAACAAGTGTTACTGTTTTCTGCACAAAAGCAATTCTGCGAAGCAATGGGAACACTTCTGTTTCCCAGGCAGAGAGAAGGTGCTAGCAGGGAATTCTCTGCCTGCTTTTCCCCAGTGCTCTGCAAGCTCTCCAGGACAACATAGAATCTGGGGCTCTGTGCTTTCTTTCGTTCTGAACAAGTGTTACTGTTTTCTGCACAAAAGTGATTCTGCGAAGCAATGTGAAGACTTCTTCTTCCCAGGCACAGAGAAGGTGCTAGCAGGGAATTCTCTGCCTGCCTTTCCCCAGTGCTCTGCAAGCTCTCCAGGACAACATAAAATCTGGGGCTCTGTGCTTTCTTTTGTTCTGAACAAGTGTTACTGTTTTCTGCACAAAAGCGATTCTGCCAAGCAATGTGAACAGGCTCAGAAAAGGTGCTAGCAGGGAATTCTCTGCCTGCCTTTCCCCAGTGCTCTGCAAGCTCTCCAGGACAACATAGAATCTGGGGCTCTGTGCTTTCTTTTGTTCTGAACAAGTGTTAGGGTTTTGTGCAGAAAAGCGATTCTGCGAAGCAATGTGAAGACTTCTGCTTCCCAGGCACAGAGAAGGTGCTAGCAGGGAATTCTCTGCCTGCCTTTCCCCAGTGCTCTGCAAGCTCTCCAGGACAACATAAAATCTGGGGCTCTGTGCTTTCTTTCGTCTGAACAAGTGTTACTGTTTTCTGCACAAAAGCGATTCTGCGAAGCAATGTGAACGGGCACAGAGAAGGTGCTAGCAGGGAATTCTCTGCCTGCCTTTCCCCAGTGCTCTGCAAGCTCTCCAGGACAACATAAAATCTGGGGCTCTGTGCTTTCTTTCGTTCTGAACAAGTGTTACTGTTTTCTGCACAAAAGCGATTCTGCGAAGCAATGGGAACACTTCTGTTTCCCAGGCAGAGAGAAGGTGCTAGCAGGGAATTCTCTGCCTGCTTTTCCCCAGTGCTCTGCAAGCTCTCCAGGACAACATAGAATCTGGGGCTCTGTGCTTTCTTTCGTTCTGAACAAGTGTTACTGTTTTCTGCACAAAAGTGATTCTGCGAAGCAATGTGAAGACTTCTGCTTCCCAGGCACAGAGAAGGTGCTAGCAGGGAATTCTCTGCCTGCCTTTCCCCAGTGCTCTGCAAGCTCTCCAGGACAACATAAAATCTGGGGCTCTGTGCTTTCTTTTGTTCTGAACAAGTGTTACTGTTTTCTGCACAAAAGCGATTCTGCGAAGCAATGGGAACACTTCTGTTTCCCAGGCACAGAGAAGGTGCTAGCAGGGAATTCTCTGCCTGCTTTTCCCCAGTGCTCTGCAAGCTCTCCAGGACAACAGCAAATCTGGGGCTCTGTGCTTTCTTTCGTTCTGAACAAGTGTTACTGTTTTCTGCACAAAAGCGATTCTGCGAAGCAATGGGAACACTTCTGTTTCCCAGGCACAGAGAAGGTGCTAGCAGGGAATTCTCTGCCTGCTTTTCCCCAGTGCTCTGCAAGCTCTCCAGGACAACAGCAAATCTGGGGCTCTGTGCTTTCTTTCGTTCTGAACAAGTGTTACTGTTTTCTGCACAAAAGCGATTCTGCGAAGCAATGGGAACACTTCTGTTTCCCAGGCAGAGAGAAGGTGCTAGCAGGGAATTCTCTGCCTGCTTTTCCCCAGTGCTCTGCAAGCTCTCCAGGACAACATAGAATCTGGGGCTCTGTGCTTTCTTTTGTTCTGAACAAGTGTTAGGGTTTTCTGCACAAAAGCGATTCTGCGAAGCAATGTGAAGACTTCTGCTTCCCAGGCACAGAGAAGGTGCTAGCAGGGAATTCTCTGCCTGCCTTTCCCCAGTGCTCTGCAAGCTCTCCAGGACAACATAAAATCTGGGGCTCTGTGCTTTCTTTCGTCTGAACAAGTGTTACTGTTTTCTGCACAAAAGCGATTCTGCGAAGCAATGTGAACAGGCACAGAGAAGGTGCTAGCAGGGAATTCTCTGCCTGCCTTTCCCCAGTGCTCTGCAAGCTCTCCAGGACAACATAAAATCTGGGGCTCTGTGCTTTCTTTCGTTCTGAACAAGTGTTACTGTTTTCTGCACAAAAGCGATTCTGCGAAGCAATGTGAACACTTCTGTTTCCCAGGCACAGAGAAGGTGCTAGCAGGGAATTCTCTGCCTGCTTTTCCCCAGTGCTCTGCAAGCTCTCCAGGACAACATAAAATCTGGGGCTCTGTGCTTTCTTTCGTTCTGAACAAGTGTTACTGTTTTCTGCACAAAAGCGATTCTGCGAAGCAATGGGAACACTTCTGTTTCCCAGGCACAGAGAAGGTGCTAGCAGGGAATTCTCTGCCTGCTTTTCCCCAGTGCTCTGCAAGCTCTCCAGGACAACATAGAATCTGGGGCTCTGTGCTTTCTTTTGTTCTGAACAAGTGTTAGGGTTTT
This sequence comes from Strix uralensis, assembly GCF_047716275.1. NCBI lineage: Eukaryota > Metazoa > Chordata > Aves > Strigiformes > Strigidae > Strix > Strix uralensis. Next base: position 575,878 of record NW_027436720.1, on the reverse strand, counting down.
CTGCACAAAAGCGATTCTGCGAAGCAATGTGAACACTTCTGCTTCCCAGGCACAGAGAAGGTGCTAGCAGGGAATTCTCTGCCTGCCTTTCCCCAGTGCTCTGCAAGCTCTCCAGGACAACATAAAATCTGGGGCTCTGTGCTTTCTTTCGTCTGAACAAGTGTTACTGTTTTCTGCACAAAAGCGATTCTGCGAAGCAATGTGAACAGGCACAGAGAAGGTGCTAGCAGGGAATTCTCTGCCTGCCTTTCCCCAGTGCTCTGCAAGCTCTCCAGGACAACATAGAATCTGGGGCTCTGTGCTTTCTTTTGTTCTGAACAATTGTTAGGGTTTAGTGCACAAAAGCGATTCTGCGAAGCAATGTGAAGACTTCTGCTTCCCAGGCACAGAGAAGGTGCTAGCAGGGAATTCTCTGCCTGCTTTTCCCCAGTGCTCTGCAAGCTCTCCAGGACAACATAAAATCTGGGGCTCTGTGCTTTCTTTCGTTGTGAACAAGTGTTACTGTTTTCTGCACAAAAGCGATTCTGCGAAGCAATGGGAACACTTCTGTTTCCCAGGCACAGAGAAGGTGCTAGCAGGGAATTCTCTGCCTGCTTTTCCCCAGTGCTCTGCAAGCTCTCCAGGACAACATAAAATCTGGGGCTCTGTGCTTTCTTTCGTTGTGAACAAGTGTTACTGTTTTCTGCACAAAAGCGATTCTGCGAAGCAATGGGAACACTTCTGTTTCCCAGGCACAGAGAAGGTGCTAGCAGGGAATTCTCTGCCTGCTTTTCCCCAGTGCTCTGCAAGCTCTCCAGGACAACATAAAATCTGGGGCTCTGTGCTTTCTTTCGTTCTGAACAAGTGTTAATGTTTTCTGCACAAAAGCGATTCTGCGAAGCAATGTGAAGACGTCTGCTTCCCAGGCACAGAGAAGGTGCTAGCAGGGAATTCTCTGCCTGCCTTTCCCCAGTGCTCTGCAAGCTCTCCAGGACAACATAAAATCTGGGGCTCTGTGCTTTCTTTCGTTCTGAACAAGTGTTACTGTTTTCTGCACAAAAGTGATTCTGCGAAGCAATGTGAACACTTCTGCTTCCCAGGCACAGAGAAGGTGCTAGCAGGGAATTCTCTGCCTGCCTTTCCCCAGTGCTCTGCAAGCTCTCCAGGACAACATAAAATCTGGGGCTCTGTGCTTTCTTTTGTTCTGAACAAGTGTTACTGTTTTCTGCACAAAAGCGATTCTGCCAAGCAATGTGAACAGGCTCAGAAAAGGTGCTAGCAGGGAATTCTCTGCCTGCCTTTCCCCAGTGCTCTGCAAGCTCTCCAGGACAACATAGAATCTGGGGCTCTGTGCTTTCTTTTGTTCTGAACAAGTGTTAGGGTTTTGTGCACAAAAGCGATTCTGCGAAGCAATGTGAAGACTTCTGCTTCCCAGGCACAGAGAAGGTGCTAGCAGGGAATTCTCTGCCTGCCTTTCCCCAGTGCTCTGCAAGCTCTCCAGGACAACATAAAATCTGGGGCTCTGTGCTTTCTTTCGTCTGAACAAGTGTTACTGTTTTCTGCACAAAAGCGATTCTGCGAAGCAATGTGAACAGGCACAGAGAAGGTGCTAGCAGGGAATTCTCTGCCTGCCTTTCCCCAGTGCTCTGCAAGCTCTCCAGGACAACATAAAATCTGGGGCTCTGTGCTTTCTTTCGTTCTGAACAAGTGTTACTGTTTTCTGCACAAAAGCGATTCTGCGAAGCAATGGGAACACTTCTGTTTACCAGGCACAGAGAAGGTGCTAGCAGGGAATTCTCTGCCTGCTTTTCCCCAGTGCTCTGCAAGCTCTCCAGGACAACATAGAATCTGGGGCTCTGTGCTTTCTTTCGTTCTGAACAAGTGTTACTGTTTTCTGCACAAAAGTGATTCTGCGAAGCAATGTGAACACTTCTGCTTCCCAGGCACAGAGAAGGTGCTAGCAGGGAATTCTCTGCCTGCCTTTCCCCAGTGCTCTGCAAGCTCTCCAGGACAACATAAAATCTGGGGCTCTGTGCTTTCTTTTGTTCTGAACAAGTGTTACTGTTTTCTGCACAAAAGCGATTCTGCGAAGCAATGTGAACAGGCTCAGAAAAGGTGCTAGCAGGGAATTCTCTGCCTGCCTTTCCCCAGTGCTCTGCAAGCTCTCCAGGACAACATAGAATCTGGGGCTCTGTGCTTTCTTTTGTTCTGAACAAGTGTTAGGGTTTTGTGCAGAAAAGCGATTCTGCGAAGCAATGTGAAGACTTCTGCTTCCCAGGCACAGAGAAGGTGCTAGCAGGGAATTCTCTGCCTGCCTTTCCCCAGTGCTCTGCAAGCTCTCCAGGACAACATAAAATCTGGGGCTCTGTGCTTTCTTTCGTCTGAACAAGTGTTACTGTTTTCTGCACAAAAGCGATTCTGCGAAGCAATGGGAACACTTCTGTTTCCCAGGCACAGAGAAGGTGCTAGCAGGGAATTCTCTGCCTGCTTTTCCCCAGTGCTCTGCAAGCTCTCCAGGACAACACAGAATCTGGGGCTCTGTGCTTTCTTTCGTTCTGAACAAGTGTTACTGTTTTCTGCACAAAAGTGATTCTGCGAAGCAATGTGAACACTTCTGCTTCCCAGGCACAGAGAAGGTGCTAGCAGGGAATTCTCTGCCTGCCTTTCCCCAGTGCTCTGCAAGCTCTCCAGGACAACATAAAATCTGGGGCTCTGTGCTTTCTTTCGTTGTGAACAAGTGTTACTGTTTTCTGCACAAAAGCGATTCTGCCAAGCAATGTGAACAGGCTCAGAAAAGGTGCTAGCAGGGAATTCTCTGCCTGCCTTTCCCCAGTGCTCTGCAAGCTCTCCAGGACAACATAAAATCTGGGGCTCTGTGCTTTCTTTTGTTCTGAACAAGTGTTACTGTTTTGTGCACAAAAGCGATTCTGCGAAGCAATGTGAAGACTTCTGCTTCCCAGGCATAGAGAAGGTGCTAGCAGGGAATTCTCTGCCTGCTTTTCCCCAGTGCTCTGCAAGCTCTCCAGGACAACATAAAATCTGGGGCTCTGTGCTTTCTTTCGTCTGAACAAGTGTTACTGTTTTCTGCACAAAAGCGATTCTGCGAAGCAATGTGAACAGGCACAGAGAAGGTGCTACCAGGGAATTCTCTGCCTGCCTTTCCCCAGTGCTCTGCAAGCTCTCCAGGACAACATAGAATCTGGGGCTCTGTGCTTTCTTTCGTTCTGAACAAGTGTTACTGTTTTCTGCACAAAAGTGATTCTGCGAAGCAATGTGAACACTTCTGCTTCCCAGGCACAGAGAAGGTGCTAGCAGGGAATTCTCTGCCTGCCTTTCCCCAGTGCTCTGCAAGCTCTCCAGGACAACATAAAATCTGGGGCTCTGTGCTTTCTTTTGTTCTGAACAAGTGTTACTGTTTTCTGCACAAAAGCGATTCTGCCAAGCAATGTGAACAGGCTCAGAAAAGGTGCTAGCAGGGAATTCTCTGCCTGCCTTTCCCCAGTGCTCTGCAAGCTCTCCAGGACAACATAGAATCTGGGGCTCTGTGCTTTCTTTTGTTCTGAACAAGTGTTAGGGTTTTGTGCACAAAAGCGATTCTGCGAAGCAATGTGAAGACTTCTGCTTCCCAGGCACAGAGAAGGTGCTAGCAGGGAATTCTCTGCCTGCCTTTCCCCAGTGCTCTGCAAGCTCTCCAGGACAACATAAAATCTTGGGCTCTGTGCTTTCTTTCGTCTGAACAAGTGTTACTGTTTTCTGCACAAAAGCGATTCTGCGAAGCAATGTGAACAGGCACAGAGAAGGTGCTAGCAGGGAATTCTCTGCCTGCCTTTCCCCAGTGCTCTGCAAGCTCTCCAGGACAACATAAAATCTGGGGCTCTGTGCTTTCTTTCGTTCTGAACAAGTGTTACTGTTTTCTGCACAAAAGCGATTCTGCGAAGCAATGGGAACACTTCTGCTTCCCAGGCACAGAGAAGGTGCTAGCAGGGAATTCTCTGCCTGCCTTTCCCCAGTGCTCTGCAAGCTCTCCAGTACAACAGCAAATCTGGGGCTCTGTGCTTTCTTTCGTTCTGAACAAGTGTTACTGTTTTCTGCACAAAAGCGATTCTGCGAAGCAAAGGGGAACACTTCTGTTTCCCAGGCACAGAGAAGGTGCTAGCAGGGAATTCTCTGCCTGCCTTTCCCCAGTGCTCTGCAAGCTCTCCAGGACAACATAAAATCTGGGGCTCTGTGCTTTCTTTTGTTCTGAACAAGTGTTACTGTTTTCTGCACAAAAGCGATTCTGCCAAGCAATGTGAACAGGCTCAGAAAAGTTGCTAGCAGGGAATTCTCTGCCTGCCTTTCCCCAGTGCTCTGCAAGCTCTCCAGGACAACATAGAATCTGGGGCTCTGTGCTTTCTTTTGTTCTGAACAAGTGTTAGGGTTTTCTGCAGAAAAGCGATTCTGCGAAGCAATGTGAAGACTTCTGCTTCCCAGGCACAGAGAAGGTGCTAGCAGGGAATTCTCTGCCTGCCTTTCCCCAGTGCTCTGCAAGCTCTCCAGGACAACATAAAATCTGGGGCTCTGTGCTTTCTTTCGTCTGAACAAGTGTTACTGTTTTCTGCACAAAAGCGATTCTGCGAAGCAATGTGAACAGGCACAGAGAAGGTGCTAGCAGGGAATTCTCTGCCTGCTTTTCCCCAGTGCTCTGCAAGCTCTCCAGGACAACATAAAATCTGGGGCTCTGTGCTTTCTTTCGTTCTGAACAAGTGTTACTGTTTTCTGCACAAAAGCGATTCTGCAAAGCAATGGGAACACTTCTGTTTACCAGGCACAGAGAAGGTGCTAGCAGGGAATTCTCTGCCTGCTTTTCCCCAGTGCTCTGCAAGCTCTCCAGGACAACATAGAATCTGGGGCTCTGTGCTTTCTTTCGTTCTGAACAAGTGTTACTGTTTTCTGCACAAAAGTGATTCTGCGAAGCAATGTGAACACTTCTGCTTCCCAGGCACAGAGAAGGTGCTAGCAGGGAATTCTCTGCCTGCCTTTCCCCAGTGCTCTGCAAGCTCTCCAGGACAACATAAAATCTGGGGCTCTGTGCTTTCTTTTGTTCTGAACAAGTGTTACTGTTTTCTGCACAAAAGCGATTCTGCCAAGCAATGTGAACAGGCTCAGAAAAGGTGCTAGCAGGGAATTCTCTGCCTGCCTTTCCCCAGTGCTCTGCAAGCTCTCCAGGACAACATAGAATCTGGGGCTCTGTGCTTTCTTTTGTTCTGAACAAGTGTTAGGGTTTTGTGCACAAAAGCGATTCTGCGAAGCAATGTGAAGACTTCTGCTTCCCAGGCACAGAGAAGGTGCTAGCAGGGAATTCTCTGCCTGCCTTTCCCCAGTGCTCTGCAAGCTCTCCAGGACAACATAAAATCTGGGGCTCTGTGCTTTCTTTCGTCTGAACAAGTGTTACTGTTTTCTGCACAAAAGCGATTCTGCGAAGCAATGTGAACAGGCACAGAGAAGGTGCTAGCAGGGAATTCTCTGCCTGCCTTTCCCCAGTGCTCTGCAAGCTCTCCAGGACAACAGCAAATCTGGGGCTCTGTGCTTTCTTTCGTTCTGAACAAGTGTTACTGTTTTCTGCACAAAAGCGATTCTGCGAAGCAATGGGAACACTTCTGTTTCCCAGGCACAGAGAAGGTGCTAGCAGGGAATTCTCTGCCTGCTTTTCCCCAGTGCTCTGCAAGCTCTCCAGGACAACATAAAATCTGGGGCTCTGTGCTTTCTTTCGTTCTGAACAAGTGTTACTGTTTTCTGCACAAAAGCTATTCTGCGAAGCAATGGGAACACTTCTGTTTCCCAGGCACAGAGAAGGTGCTAGCAGGGAATTCTCTGCCTGCTTTTCCCCAGTGCTCTGCAAGCTCTCCAGGACAACATAGAATCTGGGTCTCTGTGCTTTCTTTTGTTCTGAACAAGTGTTAGGGTTTTCTGCACAAAAGCGATTCTGCGAAGCAATGTGAACACTTCTGCTTCCCAGGCACAGAGAAGGTGCTAGCAGGGAATTCTCTGCCTGCCTTTCCCCAGTGCTCTGCAAGCTCTCCAGGACAACATAAAATCTGGGGCTCTGTGCTTTCTTTCGTCTGAACAAGTGTTACTGTTTTCTGTACAAAAGCGATTCTGCGAAGCAATGTGAACAGGCACAGAGAAGGTGCTAGCAGGGAATTCTCTGCCTGCCTTTCCCCAGTGCTCTGCAAGCTCTCCAGGACAACATAGAGTCTGGGGCTCTGTGCTTTGTTTTGTTCTGAACAAGTGTTAGGGTTTAGTGCACAAAAGCGATTCTGCGAAGCAATGTGAAGACTTCTGTTTCCCAGGCACAGAGAAGGTGCTAGCAGGGAATTCTCTGCCTGCTTTTCCCCAGTGCTCTGCAAGCTCTCCAGGACAACATAAAATCTGGGGCTCTGTGCTTTCTTTCGTTCTGAACAAGTGTTACTGTTTTCTGCACAAAAGCAATTCTGCGAAGCAATGTGAACAGGCACAGAGAAGGTGCTACCAGGGAATTCTCTGCCTGCTTTTCCCCAGTGCTCTGCAAGCTCTCCAGGACAACATAAAATCTGGGGCTCTGTGCTTTCTTTCGTTCTGAACAAGTGTTACTGTTTTCTGCACAAAAGCTATTCTGCGAAGCAATGGGAACACTTCTGTTTCCCAGGCACAGAGAAGGTGCTAGCAGGGAATTCTCTGCCTGCTTTTCCCCAGTGCTCTGCAAGCTCTCCAGGACAACATAGAATCTGGGGCTCTGTGCTTTCTTTTGTTCTGAACAAGTGTTAGGGTTTTCTGCACAAAAGCGATTCTGCGAAGCAATGTGAACACTTCTGCTTCCCAGGCACAGAGAAGGTGCTAGCAGGGAATTCTCTGCCTGCCTTTCCCCAGTGCTCTGCAAGCTCTCCAGGACAACATAAAATCTGGGGCTCTGTGCTTTCTTTCGTCTGAACAAGTGTTACTGTTTTCTGTACAAAAGCGATTCTGCGAAGCAATGTGAACAGGCACAGAGAAGGTGCTAGCAGGGAATTCTCTGCCTGCCTTTCCCCAGTGCTCTGCAAGCTCTCCAGGACAACATAAAATCTGGGGCTCTGTGCTTTCTTTCGTCTGAACAAATGTTACTGTTTTCTGCACAAAAGCGATTCTGCGAAGCAATGTGAACAGGCACAGAGAAGGTGCTAGCAGGGAATTCTCTGCCTGCCTTTCCCCAGTGCTCTGCAAGCTCTCCAGGACAACATAGAGTCTGGGGCTCTGTGCTTTCTTTTGTTCTGAACAAGTGTTAGGGTTTAGTGCACAAAAGAGATTCTGCGAAGCAATGTGAAGACTTGTGCTTCCCAGGCACAGAGAAGGTGCTAGCAGGGAATTCTCTGCCTGCTTTTCCCCAGTGCTCTGCAAGCTCTCCAGGACAACATAAAATCTGGGGCTCTGTGCTTTCTTTCGTTCTGAACAAGTGTTACTGTTTTCTGCACAAAAGCGATTCTGCGAAGCAATGTGAACACTTCTGTTTCCCAGGCACAGAGAAGGTGCTAGCAGGGAATTCTCTGCCTGCTTTTCCCCAGTGCTCTGCAAGCTCTCCAGGACAACAGCAAATGTGGGGCTCTGTGCTTTCTTTCGTTCTGAACAAGTGTTACTGTTTTCTGCACAAAAGCGATTCTGCGAAGCAATGTGAAGACGTCTGCTTCCCAGGCACAGAGAAGGTGCTAGCAGGGAATTCTCTGCCTGCCTTTCCCCAGTGCTCTGCAAGCTCTCCAGGACAACATAGAATCTGGGGCTCTGTGCTTTCTTTTGTTCTGAACAAGTGTTAGGGTTTTGTGCACAAAAGCGATTCTGCGAAGCAATGTGAAGACTTCTGCTTCCCAGGCACAGAGAAGGTGCTAGCAGGGAATTCTCTGCCTGCCTTTCCCCAGTGCTCTGCAAGCTCTCCAGGACAACATAAAATCTGGGGCTCTGTGCTTTCTTTCGTTCTGAACAAGTGTTACTGTTTTCTGCACAAAAGCGATTCTGCGAAGCAATGGGAACACTTCTGTTTCCCAGGCACAGAGAAGGTGCTAGCAGGGAATTTTCTGCCTGCCTTTCCCCAGTGCTCTGCAAGCTCTCCAGGACAACATAGAATCTGGGGCTCTGTGCTTTCTTTCGTTCTGAACAAGTGTTACTGTTTTCTGCACAAAAGTGATTCTGCGAAGCAATGTGAAGACTTCTGCTTCCCAGGAACAGAGAAGGTGCTAGCAGGGAATTCTCTGCCTGCCTTTCCCCAGTGCTCTGCAAGCTCTCCAGGACAACATAAAATCTGGGGCTCTGTGCTTTCTTTTGTTCTGAACAAGTGTTACTGTTTTCTGCACAAAAGCGATTCTGCCAAGCAATGTATAAGGCTCAGAAAAGGTGCTAGCAGGGAATTCTCTGCCTGCCTTTCCCCAGTGCTCTGCAAGCTCTCCAGGACAACATAGAATCTGGGGCTCTGTGCTTTCTTTTGTTCTGAACAAGTGTTAGGGTTTTGTGCAGAAAAGCGATTCTGCGAAGCAATGTGAAGACTTCTGCTTCCCAGGCACAGAGAAGGTGCTAGCAGGGAATTCTCTGCCTGCCTTTCCCCAGTGCTCTGCAAGCTCTCCAGGACAACATAAAATCTGGGGCTCTGTGCTTTCTTTCGTTCTGAACAAGTGTTACTGTTTTCTGCACAAAAGCGATTCTGCGAAGCAATGGGAACACTTCTGTTTCCCAGGCAGAGAGAAGGTGCTAGCAGGGAATTCTCTGCCTGCTTTTCCCCAGTGCTCTGCAAGCTCTCCAGGACAACAGCAAATCTGGGGCTCTGTGCTTTCTTTCGTTCTGAACAAGTGTTACTGTTTTCTGCACAAAAGCGATTCTGCGAAGCAATGTGAACACTTCTGCTTCCCAGGCACAGAGAAGGTGCTAGCAGGGAATTCTCTGCCTGCCTTTCCCCAGTGCTCTGCAAGCTCTCCAGGACAACATAAAATCTGGGGCTCTGTGCTTTCTTTCGTCTGAACAAGTGTTACTGTTTTCTGCACAAAAGCGATTCAGCGAAGCAATGTGAACAGGCACAGAGAAGGTGCTAGCAGGGAATTCTCTGCCTGCCTTTCCCCAGTGCTCTGCAAGCTCTCCAGGACAACATAGAGTCTGGGGCTCTGTGCTTTCTTTTGTTCTGAACAAGTGTTAGGGTTTAGTGCACAAAAGCGATTCTGCGAAGCAATGTGAACACTTCTGCTTCCCAGGCACAGAGAAGGTGCTAGCAGGGAATTCTCTGCCTGCTTTTCCCCAGTGCTCTGCAAGCTCTCCAGGACAACATAAAATCCGGGGGTCTGTGCTTTCTTTCGTTCTGAACAAGTGTTACTGTTTTCTGCACAAAAGCGATTCTGCGAAGCAATGTGAACACTTCTGTTTCCCAGGCACAGAGAAGGTGCTAGCAGGGAATTCTCTGCCTGCTTTTCCCCAGTGCTCTGCAAGCTCTCCAGGACAACATAAAATCTGGGGCTCTGTGCTTTCTTTCGTTCTGAACAAGTGTTACTGTTTTCTGCACAAAAGCGATTCTGCGAAGCAATGTGAAGAAGTCTGCTTCCCAGGCACAGAGAAGGTGCTAGCAGGGAATTCTCTGCCTGCCTTTCCCCAGTGCTCTGCAAGCTCTCCAGGACAACATAAAATCTGGGGCTCTGTGCTTTCTTTCGTTGTGAACAAGTGTTACTGTTTTCTGCACAAAAGCGATTCTGCCAAGCAATGTGAACAGGCTCAGAAAAGGTGCTAGCAGGGAATTCTCTGCCTGCCTTTCCCCAGTGCTCTGCAAGCTCTCCAGGACAACATAGAATCTGGGGCTCTGTGCTTTCTTTTGTTCTGAACAAGTGTTAGGGTTTTGTGCACAAAAGCGATTCTGCGAAGCAATGTGAAGACTTCTGCTTCCCAGGCACAGAGAAGGTGCTAGCAGGGAATTCTCTGCCTGCCTTTCCCCAGTGCTCTGCAAGCTCTCCAGGACAACATAAAATCTGGGGCTCTGTGCTTTCTTTCGTCTGAACAAGTGTTACTGTTTTCTGCACAAAAGCGATTCTGCGAAGCAATGTGAACAGGCACAGAGAAGGTGCTAGCAGGGAATTCTCTGCCTGCCTTTCCCCAGTGCTCTGCAAGCTCTCCAGGACAACATAAAATCTGGGGCTCTGTGCTTTCTTTCGTTCTGAACAAGTGTTACTGTTTTCTGCACAAAAGCGATTCTGCGAAGCAATGGGAACACTTCTGTTTCCCAGGCAGAGAGAAGGTGCTAGCAGGGAATTCTCTGCCTACTTTTCCCCAGTGCTCTGCAAGCTCTCCAGGACAACATAGAATCTGGGGCTCTGTGCTTTCTTTCGTTCTGAACAAGTGTTACTGTTTTCTGCACAAAAGTGATTCTGCGAAGCAATGTGAACACTTCTGCTTCCCAGGCACAGAGAAGGTGCTAGCAGGGAATTCTCTGCCTGCCTTTCCCCAGTGCTCTGCAAGCTCTCCAGGACAACATAAAATCTGGGGCTCTGTGCTTTCTTTTGTTCTGAACAAGTGTTACTGTTTTCTGCACAAAAGCGATTCTGCCAAGCAATGTGAACAGGCTCAGAAAAGGTGCTAGCAGGGAATTCTCTGCCTGCCTTTCCCCAGTGCTCTGCAAGCTCTCCAGGACAACATAAAATCTGGGGCTCTGTGCTTTCTTTTGTTCTGAACAAGTGTTACTGTTTTCTGCACAAAAGCGATTCTGCCAAGCAATGTGAACAGGCTCAGAAAAGGTGCTAGCAGGGAATTCTCTGCCTGCCTTTCCCCAGTGCTCTGCAAGCTCTCCAGGACAACATAAAATCTGGGGCTCTGTGCTTTCTTTCGTCTGAACAAGTGTTACTGTTTTCTGCACAAAAGCGATTCTGCGAAGCAATGTGAACAGGCACAGAGAAGGTGCTAGCAGGGGATTCTCTGCCTGCCTTTCCCCAGTGCTCTGCAAGCTCTCCAGGACAACATAAAATCTGGGGCTCTGTGCTTTCTTTCGTTCTGAACAAGTGTTACTGTTTTCTGCACAAAAGCGATTCTGCGAAGCAATGGGAACACTTCTGTTTCCCAGGCAGAGAGAAGGTGCTAGCAGGGAATTCTCTGCCTGCTTTTCCCCAGTGCTCTGCAAGCTCTCCAGGACAACAGCAAATCTGGGGCTCTGTGCTTTCTTTCGTTCTGAACAAGTGTTACTGTTTTCTGCACAAAAGAGATTCTGCGAAGCAATGTGAACACTTCTGCTTCCCAGGCACAGAGAAGGTGCTAGCAGGGAATTCTCTGCCTGCCTTTCCCCAGTGCTCTGCAAGCTCTCCACGACAACATAAAATCTGGGGCTCTGTGCTTTCTTTCGTCTGAACAAGTGTTACTGTTTTCTGCACAAAAGCGATTCAGCGAAGCAATGTGAACAGGCACAGAGAAGGTGCTAGCAGGGAATTCTCTGCCTGCCTTTCCCCAGTGCTCTGCAAGCTCTCCAGGACAACATAGAATCTGGGGCTCTGTGCTTTCTTTTGTTCTGAACAAGTGTTAGGGTTTAGTGCACAAAAGCGATTCTGCGAAGCAATGTGAACACTTCTGCTTCCCAGGCACAGAGAAGGTGCTAGCAGGGAATTCTCTGCCTGCTTTTCCCCAGTGCTCTGCAAGCTCTCCAGGACAACATAAAATCTGGGGCTCTGTGCTTTCTTTCGTTCTGAACAAGTGTTACTGTTTTCTGCACAAAAGCGATTCTGCGAAGCAATGTGAACACTTCTGTTTCCCAGGCACAGAGAAGGTGCTAGCAGGGAATTCTCTGCCTGCTTTTCCCCAGTGCTCTGCAAGCTCTCCAGGACAACATAAAATCTGGGGCTCTGTGCTTTCTTTCGTTCTGAACAAGTGTTACTGTTTTCTGCACAAAAGCGATTCTGCGAAGCAATGTGAAGAAGTCTGCTTCCCAGGCACAGAGAAGGTGCTAGCAGGGAATTCTCTGCCTGCCTTTCCCCAGTGCTCTGCAAGCTCTCCAGGACAACATAAAATCTGGGGCTCTGTGCTTTCTTTCGTTGTGAACAAGTGTTACTGTTTTCTGCACAAAAGTGATTCTGCGAAGCAATGTGAACACTTCTGCTTCCCAGGCACAGAGAAGGTGCTAGCAGGGAATTCTCTGCCTGCCTTTCCCCAGTGCTCTGCAAGCTCTCCAGGACAACATAAAATCTGGGGCTCTGTGCTTTCTTTCGTCTGAACAAGTGTTACTGTTTTCTGCACAAAAGCGATTCTGCGAAGCAATGTGAACAGGCTCAGAAAAGGTGCTAGCAGGGAATTCTCTGCCTGCCTTTCCCCAGTGCTCTGCAAGCTCTCCAGGACAACATAGAATCTGGGGCTCTGTGCTTTCTTTTGTTCTGAACAAGTGTTAGGGTTTTGTGCACAAAAGCGATTCTGCGAAGCAATGTGAAGACTTCTGCTTCCCAGGCACAGAGAAGGTGCTAGCAGGGAATTCTCTGCCTGCCTTTCCCCAGTGCTCTGCAAGCTCTCCAGGACAACATAAAATCTGGGGCTCTGTGCTTTCTTTCGTCTGAACAAGTGTTACTGTTTTCTGCACAAAAGCGATTCTGCGAAGCAATGTGAACAGGCACAGAGAAGGTGCTAGCAGGGAATTCTCTGCCTGCCTTTCCCCAGTGCTCTGCAAGCTCTCCAGGACAACATAAAATCTGGGGCTCTGTGCTTTCTTTCGTTCTGAACAAGTGTTACTGTTTTCTGCACAAAAGCGATTCTGCGAAGCAATGGGAACACTTCTGTTTCCCAGGCAGAGAGAAGGTGCTAGCAGGGAATTCTCTGCCTACTTTTCCCCAGTGCTCTGCAAGCTCTCCAGGACAACATAGAATCTGGGGCTCTGTGCTTTCTTTCGTTCTGAACAAGTGTTACTGTTTTCTGCACAAAAGTGATTCTGCGAAGCAATGTGAACACTTCTGCTTCCCAGGCACAGAGAAGGTGCTAGCAGGGAATTCTCTGCCTGCCTTTCCCCAGTGCTCTGCAAGCTCTCCAGGACAACATAAAATCTGGGGCTCTGTGCTTTCTTTTGTTCTGAACAAGTGTTACTGTTTTCTGCACAAAAGCGATTCTGCCAAGCAATGTGAACAGGCTCAGAAAAGGTGCTAGCAGGGAATTCTCTGCCTGCCTTTCCCCAGTGCTCTGCAAGCTCTCCAGGACAACATAGAATCTGGGGCTCTGTGCTTTCTTTTGTTCTGAACAAGTGTTAGGGTTTTGTGCACAAAAGCGATTCTGCGAAGCAATGGGAACAGGCACAGAAAAGGTGCTAGCAGGGAATTCTCTGCCTGCCTTTCCCCAGTGCTCTGCAAGCTCTCCAGGACAACATAAAATCTTCTTTCGTTCTGAACAAGTGTTACTGTTTTCTGCACAAAAGCGATTCTGCGAAGCAATGGGAACACTTCTGTTTCCCAGGCACAGAGAAGGTGCTAGCAGGGAATTCTCTGCCTGCTTTTCCCCAGTGCTCTGCAAGCTCTCCAGGACAACAGCAAATCTGGGGCTCTGTGCTTTCTTTCGTTCTGAACAAGTGTTACTGTTTTCTGCACAAAAGCGATTCTGCGAAGCAATGTGAACACTTCTGCTTCCCAGGCACAGAGAAGGTGCTAGCAGGGAATTCTCTGCCTGCCTTTCCCCAGTGCTCTGCAAGCTCTCCAGGACAACATAAAATCTGGGGCTCTGTGCTTTCTTTCGTCTGAACAAGTGTTACTGTTTTCTGCACAAAAGCGATTCAGCGAAGCAATGTGAACAGGCACAGAGAAGGTGCTAGCAGGGAATTCTCTGCCTGCCTTTCCCCAGTGCTCTGCAAGCTCTCCAGGACAACATAGAATCTGGGGCTCTGTGCTTTCTTTTGTTCTGAACAAGTGTTAGGGTTTAGTGCACAAAAGCGATTCTGCGAAGCAATGTGAAGACTTCTGCTTCCCAGGCACAGAGAAGGTGCTAGCAGGGAATTCTCTGCCTGCTTTTCCCCAGTGCTCTGCAAGCTCTCCAGGACAACATAAAATCCGGGGGTCTGTGCTTTCTTTCGTTCTGAACAAGTGTTACTGTTTTCTGCACAAAAGCGATTCTGCGAAGCAATGTGAACACTTCTGTTTCCCAGGCAGAGAGAAGGTGCTAGCAGGGAATTCTCTGCCTGCCTTTCCCCAGTGCTCTGCAAGCTCTCCAGGACAACATAAAATCTGGGGCTCTGTGCTTTCTTTCGTTGTGAACAAGTGTTACTGTTTTCTGCACAAAAGTGATTCTGAGAAGCAATGTGAACACTTCTGCTTCCCAGGCACAGAGAAGGTGCTAGCAGGGAATTCTCTGCCTGCCTTTCCCCAGTGCTCTGCAAGCTCTCCAGGACAACATAAAATCTGGGGCTCTGTGCTTTCTTTTGTTCTGAACAAGTGTTACTGTTTTCTGCACAAAAGCGATTCTGCCAAGCAATGTGAACAGGCTCAGAAAAGGTGCTAGCAGGGAATTCTCTGCCTGCTTTTCCCCAGTGCTCTGCAAGCTCTCCAGGACAACATAGAATCTGGGGCTCTGTGCTTTCTTTTGTTCTGAACAAGTGTTAGGGTTTTGTGCACAAAAGCGATTCTGCGAAGCAATGTGAACACTTCTGCTTCCCAGGCACAGAGAAGGTGCTAGCAGGGAATTCTCTGCCTGCCTTTCCCCAGTGCTCTGCAAGCTCTCCAGGACAACATAAAATCTGGGGCTCTGTGCTTTCTTTCGTCTGAACAAGTGTTACTGTTTTCTGCACAAAAGCGATTCTGCGAAGCAATGTGAACAGGCACAGAGAAGGTGCTAGCAGGGAATTCTCTGCCTGCCTTTCCCCAGTGCTCTGCAAGCTCTCCAGGACAACATAAAATCTGGGGCTCTGTGCTTTCTTTCATTCTGAACAAGTGTTACTGTTTTCTGCACAAAAGCGATTCTGCGAAGCAATGTGAACAGGCACAGAGAAGGTGCTAGCAGGGAATTCTCTGCCTGCCTTTCCCCAGTGCTCTGCAAGCTCTCCAGGACAACATAGAATCTGGGGCTCTGTGCTTTCTTTTGTTCTGAACAAGTGTTAGGGTTTTGTGCACAAAAGCGATTCTGCGAAGCAATGTGAAGACTTCTGCTTCCCAGGCACAGAGAAGGTGCTAGCAGGGAATTCTCTGCCTGCCTTTCCCCAGTGCTCTGCAAGCTCTCCAGGACAACATAAAATCTGGGGCTCTGTGCTTTCTTTCGTCTGAACAAGTGTTACTGTTTTCTGCACAAAAGCGATTCTGTGAAGCAATGTGAACAGACACAGAGAAGGTGCTAGCAGGGAATTCTCTGCCTGCCTTTCCCCAGTGCTCTGCAAGCTCTCCAGGACAACAGCAAATCTGGGGCTCTGTGCTTTCTTTCGTTCTGAACAAGTGTTACTGTTTTCTGCACAAAAGCGATTCTGCGAAGCAATGGGAACACTTCTGTTTCCCAGGCAGAGAGAAGGTGCTAGCAGGGAATTCTCTGCCTGCTTTTCCCCAGTGCTCTGCAAGCTCTCCAGGACAACATAGAATCTGGGGCTCTGTGCTTTCTTTCGTTCTGAACAAGTGTTACTGTTTTCTGCACAAAAGTGATTCTGCGAAGCAATGTGAACACTTCTGCTTCCCAGGCACAGAGAAGGTGCTAGCAGGGAATTCTCTGCCTGCCTTTCCCCAGTGCTCTGCAAGCTCTCCAGGACAACATAAAATCTGGGGCTCTGTGCTTTCTTTTGTTCTGAACAAGTGTTACTGTTTTCTGCACAAAAGCGATTCTGCCAAGCAATGTGAACAGGCTCAGAAAAGGTGCTAGCAGGGAATTCTCTGCCTGCCTTTCCCCAGTGCTCTGCAAGCTCTCCAGGACAACATAGAATCTGGGGCTCTGTGCTTTCTTTTGTTCTGAACAAGTGTTAGGGTTTTGTGCACAAAAGCGATTCTGCGAAGCAATGTGAACACTTCTGCTTCCCAGGCACAGAGAAGGTGCTAGCAGGGAATTCTCTGCCTGCCTTTCCCCAGTGCTCTGCAAGCTCTCCAGGACAACATAAAATCTGGGGCTCTGTGCTTTCTTTCGTCTGAACAAGTGTTACTGTTTTCTGCACAAAAGCGATTCTGCGAAGCAATGTGAACAGGCACAGAGAAGGTGCTAGCAGGGAATTCTCTGCCTGCCTTTCCCCAGTGCTCTGCAAGCTCTCCAGGACAACATAAAATCTGGGGCTCTGTGCTTTCTTTCATTCTGAACAAGTGTTACTGTTTTCTGCACAAAAGCGATTCTGCGAAGCAATGTGAACAGGCACAGAGAAGGTGCTAGCAGGGAATTCTCTGCCTGCCTTTCCCCAGTGCTCTGCAAGCTCTCCAGGACAACATAGAATCTGGGGCTCTGTGCTTTCTTTTGTTCTGAACAAGTGTTAGGGTTTTGTGCACAAAAGCGATTCTGCGAAGCAATGTGAAGACTTCTGCTTCCCAGGCACAGAGAAGGTGCTAGCAGGGAATTCTCTGCCTGCCTTTCCCCAGTGCTCTGCAAGCTCTCCAGGACAACATAAAATCTGGGGCTCTGTGCTTTCTTTCGTCTGAACAAGTGTTACTGTTTTCTGCACAAAAGCGATTCTGTGAAGCAATGTGAACAGACACAGAGAAGGTGCTAGCAGGGAATTCTCTGCCTGCCTTTCCCCAGTGCTCTGCAAGCTCTCCAGGACAACAGCAAATCTGGGGCTCTGTGCTTTCTTTCGTTCTGAACAAGTGTTACTGTTTTCTGCACAAAAGCGATTCTGCGAAGCAATGGGAACACTTCTGTTTCCCAGGCAGAGAGAAGGTGCTAGCAGGGAATTCTCTGCCTGCTTTTCCCCAGTGCTCTGCAAGCTCTCCAGGACAACATAGAATCTGGGGCTCTGTGCTTTCTTTCGTTCTGAACAAGTGTTACTGTTTTCTGCACAAAAGTGATTCTGCGAAGCAATGTGAACACTTCTGCTTCCCAGGCACAGAGAAGGTGCTAGCAGGGAATTCTCTGCCTGCCTTTCCCCAGTGCTCTGCAAGCTCTCCAGGACAACATAAAATCTGGGGCTCTGTGCTTTCTTTTGTTCTGAACAAGTGTTACTGTTTTCTGCACAAAAGCGATTCTGCCAAGCAATGTGAACAGGCTCAGAAAAGGTGCTAGCAGGGAATTCTCTGCCTGCCTTTCCCCAGTGCTCTGCAAGCTCTCCAGGACAACATAGAATCTGGGGCTCTGTGCTTTCTTTTGTTCTGAACAAGTGTTAGGGTTTTGTGCACAAAAGCGATTCTGCGAAGCAATGTGAAGACTTCTGCTTCCCAGGCACAGAGAAGGTGCTAGCAGGGAATTCTCTGCCTGCCTTTCCCCAGTGCTCTGCAAGCTCTCCAGGACAACATAAAATCTTGGGCTCTGTGCTTTCTTTCGTCTGAACAAGTGTTACTGTTTTCTGCACAAAAGCGATTCTGCGAAGCAATGTGAACAGGCACAGAGAAGGTGCTAGCAGGGAATTCTCTGCCTACTTTTCCCCAGTGCTCTGCAAGCTCTCCAGGACAACAGCAAATCTGGGGCTCTGTGCTTTCTTTCGTTCTGAACAAGTGTTACTGTTTTCTGCACAAAAGCGATTCTGCGAAGCAATGGGAACACTTCTGTTTCCCAGGCACAGAGAAGGTGCTAGCAGGGAATTCTCTGCCTGCTTTTCCCCAGTGCTCTGCAAGCTCTCCAGGACAACAGCAAATCTGGGGCTCTGTGCTTTCTTTCGTTCTGAACAAGTGTTACTGTTTTCTGCACAAAAGCGATTCTGCGAAGCAATGGGAACACTTCTGTTTCCCAGGCACAGAGAAGGTGCTAGCAGGGAATTCTCTGCCTGCCTTTCCCCAGTGCTCTGCAAGCTCTCCAGGACAACATAGAATCTGGGGCTCTGTGCTTTCTTTCGTTCTGAACAAGTGTAGTGTTTTCTGCACAAAAGTGATTCTGCGAAGCAATATGAACACTTCTGCTTCCCAGGCACAGAGAAGGTGCTAGCAGGGAATTCTCTGCCTGCCTTTCCCCAGTGCTCTGCAAGCTCTCCAGGACAACATAAAATCTGGGGCTCTGTGCTTTCTTTCGTCTGAACAAGTGTTACTGTTTTCTGCACAAAAGCGATTCTGCGAAGCAATGTGAACAGGCACAGAGAAGGTGCTAGCAGGGAATTCTCTGCCTGCCTTTCCCCAGTGCTCTGCAAGCTCTCCAGGACAACATAAAATCTGGGGCTCTGTGCTTTCTTTCGTTCTGAACAACTGTTACTGTTTTCTGCACAAAAGCGATTCTGCGAAGCAATGTGAACACTTCTGTTTCCCAGGCAGAGAGAAGGTGCTAGCAGGGAATTCTCTGCCTGCTTTTCCCCAGTGCTCTGCAAGCTCTCCAGGACAACATAAAATCTGGGGCTCTGTGCTTTCTTTCGTCTGAACAAGTGTTACTGTTTTCTGCACAAAAGCGATTCAGCGAAGCAATGTGAACAGGCACAGAGAAGGTGCTAGCAGGGAATTCTCTGCCTGCTTTTCCCCAGTGCTCTGCAAGCTCTCCAGGACAACATAAAATCTGGGGCTCTGTGCTTTCTTTCGTTCTGAACAAGTGTTACTGTTTTCTGCACAAAAGCGATTCTGCGAAGCAATGGGAACACTTCTGTTTCCCAGGCAGAGAGAAGGTGCTAGCAGGGAATTCTCTGCCTGCTTTTCCCCAGTGCTCTGCAAGCTCTCCAGGACAACAGCAAATCTGGGGCTCTGTGCTTTCTTTCGTTCTGAACAAGTGTTACTGTTTTCTGCACAAAAGAGATTCTGCGAAGCAATGTGAACACTTCTGCTTCCCAGGCACAGAGAAGGTGCTAGCAGGGAATTCTCTGCCTGCCTTTCCCCAGTGCTCTGCAAGCTCTCCAGGACAACATAAAATCTGGGGCTCTGTGCTTTCTTTCGTCTGAACAAGTGTTACTGTTTTCTGCACAAAAGCGATTCAGCGAAGCAATGTGAACAGGCACAGAGAAGGTGCTAGCAGGGAATTCTCTGCCTGCCTTTCCCCAGTGCTCTGCAAGCTCTCCAGGACAACATAGAATCTGGGGCTCTGTGCTTTCTTTTGTTCTGAACAAGTGTTAGGGTTTAGTGCACAAAAGCGATTCTGCGAAGCAATGTGAACACTTCTGCTTCCCAGGCACAGAGAAGGTGCTAGCAGGGAATTCTCTGCCTGCTTTTCCCCAGTGCTCTGCAAGCTCTCCAGGACAACATAAAATCCGGGGGTCTGTGCTTTCTTTCGTTCTGAACAAGTGTTACTGTTTTCTGCACAAAAGCGATTCTGCGAAGCAATGTGAACACTTCTGTTTCCCAGGCACAGAGAAGGTGCTAGCAGGGAATTCTCTGCCTGCCTTTCCCCAGTGCTCTGCAAGCTCTCCAGGACAACATAAAATCTGGGGCTCTGTGCTTTCTTTCGTTGTGAACAAGTGTTACTGTTTTCTGCACAAAAGTGATTCTGCGAAGCAATGTGAACACTTCTGCTTCCCAGGCACAGAGAAGGTGCTAGCAGGGAATTCTCTGCCTGCCTTTCCCCAGTGCTCTGCAAGCTCTCCAGGACAACATAAAATCTGGGGCTCTGTGCTTTCTTTCGTCTGAACAAGTGTTACTGTTTTCTGCACAAAAGCGATTCTGCGAAGCAATGTGAACAGGCTCAGAAAAGGTGCTAGCAGGGAATTCTCTGCCTGCCTTTCCCCAGTGCTCTGCAAGCTCTCCAGGACAACATAGAATCTGGGGCTCTGTGCTTTCTTTTGTTCTGAACAAGTGTTAGGGTTTTGTGCACAAAAGCGATTCTGCGAAGCAATGTGAAGACGTCTGCTTCCCAGGCACAGAGAAGGTGCTAGCAGGGAATTCTCTGCCTGCCTTTCCCCAGTGCTCTGCAAGCTCTCCAGGACAACATAAAATCTGGGGCTCTGTGCTTTCTTTCGTCTGAACAAGTGTTACTGTTTTCTGCACAAAAGCGATTCTGCGAAGCAATGGGAACACTTCTGTTTCCCAGGCAGAGAGAAGGTGCTAGCAGGGAATTCTCTGCCTACTTTTCCCCAGTGCTCTGCAAGCTCTCCAGGACAACATAGAATCTGGGGCTCTGTGCTTTCTTTCGTTCTGAACAAGTGTTACTGTTTTCTGCACAAAAGTGATTCTGCGAAGCAATGTGAACACTTCTGCTTCCCAGGCACAGAGAAGGTGCTAGCAGGGAATTCTCTGCCTGCCTTTCCCCAGTGCTCTGCAAGCTCTCCAGGACAACATAAAATCTGGGGCTCTGTGCTTTCTTTTGTTCTGAACAAGTGTTACTGTTTTCTGCACAAAAGCGATTCTGCCAAGCAATGTGAACAGGCTCAGAAAAGGTGCTAGCAGGGAATTCTCTGCCTGCCTTTCCCCAGTGCTCTGCAAGCTCTCCAGGACAACATAGAATCTGGGGCTCTGTGCTTTCTTTTGTTCTGAACAAGTGTTAGGGTTTTGTGCACAAAAGCGATTCTGCGAAGCAATGGGAACAGGCACAGAAAAGGTGCTAGCAGGGAATTCTCTGCCTGCCTTTCCCCAGTGCTCTGCAAGCTCTCCAGGACAACATAAAATCTGGGGCTCTGTGCTTTCTTTCGTTCTGAACAAGTGTTACTGTTTTCTGCACAAAAGCGATTCTGCGAAGCAATGGGAACACTTCTGTTTCCCAGGCACAGAGAAGGTGCTAGCAGGGAATTCTCTGCCTGCTTTTCCCCAGTGCTCTGCAAGCTCTCCAGGACAACAGCAAATCTGGGGCTCTGTGCTTTCTTTCGTTCTGAACAAGTGTTACTGTTTTCTGCACAAAAGCGATTCTGCGAAGCAATGTGAACACTTCTGCTTCCCAGGCACAGAGAAGGTGCTAGCAGGGAATTCTCTGCCTGCCTTTCCCCAGTGCTCTGCAAGCTCTCCAGGACAACATAAAATCTGGGGCTCTGTGCTTTCTTTCGTCTGAACAAGTGTTACTGTTTTCTGCACAAAAGCGATTCAGCGAAGCAATGTGAACAGGCACAGAGAAGGTGCTAGCAGGGAATTCTCTGCCTGCCTTTCCCCAGTGCTCTGCAAGCTCTCCAGGACAACATAGAATCTGGGGCTCTGTGCTTTCTTTTGTTCTGAACAAGTGTTAGGGTTTAGTGCACAAAAGCGATTCTGCGAAGCAATGTGAAGACTTCTGCTTCCCAGGCACAGAGAAGGTGCTAGCAGGGAATTCTCTGCCTGCTTTTCCCCAGTGCTCTGCAAGCTCTCCAGGACAACATAAAATCCGGGGGTCTGTGCTTTCTTTCGTTCTGAACAAGTGTTACTGTTTTCTGCACAAAAGCGATTCTGCGAAGCAATGTGAACACTTCTGTTTCCCAGGCAGAGAGAAGGTGCTAGCAGGGAATTCTCTGCCTGCCTTTCCCCAGTGCTCTGCAAGCTCTCCAGGACAACATAAAATCTGGGGCTCTGTGCTTTCTTTCGTTGTGAACAAGTGTTACTGTTTTCTGCACAAAAGTGATTCTGCGAAGCAATGTGAACACTTCTGCTTCCCAGGCACAGAGAAGGTGCTAGCAGGGAATTCTCTGCCTGCCTTTCCCCAGTGCTCTGCAAGCTCTCCAGGACAACATAAAATCTGGGGCTCTGTGCTTTCTTTTGTTCTGAACAAGTGTTACTGTTTTCTGCACAAAAGCGATTCTGCCAAGCAATGTGAACAGGCTCAGAAAAGGTGCTAGCAGGGAATTCTCTGCCTGCTTTTCCCCAGTGCTCTGCAAGCTCTCCAGGACAACATAGAATCTGGGGCTCTGTGCTTTCTTTTGTTCTGAACAAGTGTTAGGGTTTTGTGCACAAAAGCGATTCTGCGAAGCAATGTGAACACTTCTGCTTCCCAGGCACAGAGAAGGTGCTAGCAGGGAATTCTCTGCCTGCCTTTCCCCAGTGCTCTGCAAGCTCTCCAGGACAACATAAAATCTGGGGCTCTGTGCTTTCTTTCGTCTGAACAAGTGTTACTGTTTTCTGCACAAAAGCGATTCTGCGAAGCAATGTGAACAGGCACAGAGAAGGTGCTAGCAGGGAATTCTCTGCCTGCCTTTCCCCAGTGCTCTGCAAGCTCTCCAGGACAACATAAAATCTGGGGCTCTGTGCTTTCTTTCATTCTGAACAAGTGTTACTGTTTTCTGCACAAAAGCGATTCTGCGAAGCAATGTGAACAGGCACAGAGAAGGTGCTAGCAGGGAATTCTCTGCCTGCCTTTCCCCAGTGCTCTGCAAGCTCTCCAGGACAACATAGAATCTGGGGCTCTGTGCTTTCTTTTGTTCTGAACAAGTGTTAGGGTTTTGTGCACAAAAGCGATAATGCGAAGCAATGTGAAGACTTCTGCTTCCCAGGCACAGAGAAGGTGCTAGCAGGGAATTCTCTGCCTGCCTTTCCCCAGTGCTCTGCAAGCTCTCCAGGACAACATAAAATCTGGGGCTCTGTGCTTTCTTTCGTCTGAACAAGTGTTACTGTTTTCTGCACAAAAGCGATTCTGTGAAGCAATGTGAACAGACACAGAGAAGGTGCTAGCAGGGAATTCTCTGCCTGCCTTTCCCCAGTGCTCTGCAAGCTCTCCAGGACAACAGCAAATCTGGGGCTCTGTGCTTTCTTTCGTTCTGAACAAGTGTTACTGTTTTCTGCACAAAAGCGATTCTGCGAAGCAATGGGAACACTTCTGTTTCCCAGGCAGAGAGAAGGTGCTAGCAGGGAATTCTCTGCCTGCTTTTCCCCAGTGCTCTGCAAGCTCTCCAGGACAACATAGAATCTGGGGCTCTGTGCTTTCTTTCGTTCTGAACAAGTGTTACTGTTTTCTGCACAAAAGTGATTCTGCGAAGCAATGTGAACACTTCTGCTTCCCAGGCACAGAGAAGGTGCTAGCAGGGAATTCTCTGCCTGCCTTTCCCCAGTGCTCTGCAAGCTCTCCAGGACAACATAAAATCTGGGGCTCTGTGCTTTCTTTTGTTCTGAACAAGTGTTACTGTTTTCTGCACAAAAGCGATTCTGCCAAGCAATGTGAACAGGCTCAGAAAAGGTGCTAGCAGGGAATTCTCTGCCTGCCTTTCCCCAGTGCTCTGCAAGCTCTCCAGGACAACATAGAATCTGGGGCTCTGTGCTTTCTTTTGTTCTGAACAAGTGTTAGGGTTTTGTGCACAAAAGCGATTCTGCGAAGCAATGTGAAGACTTCTGCTTCCCAGGCACAGAGAAGGTGCTAGCAGGGAATTCTCTGCCTGCCTTTCCCCAGTGCTCTGCAAGCTCTCCAGGACAACATAAAATCTTGGGCTCTGTGCTTTCTTTCGTCTGAACAAGTGTTACTGTTTTCTGCACAAAAGCGATTCTGCGAAGCAATGTGAACAGGCACAGAGAAGGTGCTAGCAGGGAATTCTCTGCCTACTTTTCCCCAGTGCTCTGCAAGCTCTCCAGGACAACAGCAAATCTGGAGCTCTGTGCTTTCTTTCGTTCTGAACAAGTGTTACTGTTTTCTGCACAAAAGCGATTCTGCGAAGCAATGGGAACACTTCTGTTTCCCAGGCACAGAGAAGGTGCTAGCAGGGAATTCTCTGCCTGCTTTTCCCCAGTGCTCTGCAAGCTCTCCAGGACAACAGCAAATCTGGGGCTCTGTGCTTTCTTTCGTTCTGAACAAGTGTTACTGTTTTCTGCACAAAAGCGATTCTGCGAAGCAATGGGAACACTTCTGTTTCCCAGGCACAGAGAAGGTGCTAGCAGGGAATTCTCTGCCTGCTTTTCCCCAGTGCTCTGCAAGCTCTCCAGGACAACATAGAATCTGGGGCTCTGTGCTTTCTTTCGTTCTGAACAAGTGTAGTGTTTTCTGCACAAAAGTGATTCTGAGAAGCAATATGAACACTTCTGCTTCCCAGGCACAGAGAAGGTGCTAGCAGGGAATTCTCTGCCTGCCTTTCCCCAGTGCTCTGCAAGCTCTCCAGGACAACATAAAATCTGGGGCTCTGTGCTTTCTTTCGTCTGAACAAGTGTTACTGTTTTCTGCACAAAAGCGATTCTGCGAAGCAATGTGAACAGGCACAGAGAAGGTGCTAGCAGGGAATTCTCTGCCTGCCTTTCCCCAGTGCTCTGCAAGCTCTCCAGGACAACATAAAATCTGGGGCTCTGTGCTTTCTTTCGTTCTGAACAACTGTTACTGTTTTCTGCACAAAAGCGATTCTGCGAAGCAATGTGAACACTTCTGTTTCCCAGGCAGAGAGAAGGTGCTAGCAGGGAATTCTCTGCCTGCTTTTCCCCAGTGCTCTGCAAGCTCTCCAGGACAACATAAAATCTGGGGCTCTGTGCTTTCTTTCGTCTGAACAAGTGTTACTGTTTTCTGCACAAAAGCGATTCAGCGAAGCAATGTGAACAGGCACAGAGAAGGTGCTAGCAGGGAATTCTCTGCCTGCCTTTCCCCAGTGCTCTGCAAGCTCTCCAGGACAACATAGAATCTGGGGCTCTGTGCTTTCTTTTGTTCTGAACAAGTGTTAGGGTTTAGTGCACAAAAGCGATTCTGCGAAGCAATGTGAAGACTTCTGCTTCCCAGGCACAGAGAAGGTGCTAGCAGGGAATTCTCTGCCTGCTTTTCCCCAGTGCTCTGCAAGCTCTCCAGGACAACATAAAATCTGGGGCTCTGTGCTTTCTTTCGTTCTGAACAAGTGTTACTGTTTTCTGCACAAAAGCGATTCTGCGAAGCAATGTGAACACTTCTGTTTCCCAGGCACAGAGAAGGTGCTAGCAGGGAATTCTCTGCCTGCTTTTCCCCAGTGCTCTGCAAGCTCTCCAGGACAACATAAAATCTGGGGCTCTGTGCTTTCTTTCGTTCTGAACAAGTGTTACTGTTTTCTGCACAAAAGCGATTCTGCGAAGCAATGTGAAGACGTCTGCTTCCCAAGCACAGAGAAGGTGCTAGCAGGGAATTCTCTGCCTGCCTTTCCCCAGTGCTCTGCAAGCTCTCCAGGACAACATAAAATCTGGGGCTCTGTGCTTTCTTTCGTTGTGAACAAGTGTTACTGTTTTCTGCACAAAAGTGATTCTGCGAAGCAATGTGAACACTTCTGCTTCCCAGGCACAGAGAAGGTGCTAGCAGGGAATTCTCTGCCTGCCTTTCCCCAGTGCTCTGCAAGCTCTCCAGGACAACATAAAATCTGGGGCTCTGTGCTTTCTTTTGTTCTGAACAAGTGTTACTGTTTTCTGCACAAAAGCGATTCTGCCAAGCAATGTGAACAGGCTCAGAAAAGGTGCTAGCAGGGAATTCTCTGCCTGCCTTTCCCCAGTGCTCTGCAAGCTCTCCAGGACAACATAGAATCTGGGGCTCTGTGCTTTCTTTTGTTCTGAACAAGTGTTAGGGTTTTGTGCACAAAAGCGATTCTGAGAAGCAATGTGAAGACTTCTGCTTCCCAGGCACAGAGAAGGTGCTAGCAGGGAATTCTCTGCCTGCCTTTCCCCAGTGCTCTGCAAGCTCTCCAGGACAACATAAAATCTGGGGCTCTGTGCTTTCTTTCGTCTGAACAAGTGTTACTGTTTTCTGCACAAAAGCGATTCTGCGAAGCAATGTGAACAGGCACAGAGAAGGTGCTAGCAGGGAATTCTCTGCCTGCCTTTCCCCAGTGCTCTGCAAGCTCTCCAGGACAACATAAAATCTGGGGCTCTGTGCTTTCTTTCGTTCTGAACAAGTG
Organism: Strix uralensis; assembly: GCF_047716275.1. Taxonomy (NCBI): domain Eukaryota; kingdom Metazoa; phylum Chordata; class Aves; order Strigiformes; family Strigidae; genus Strix; species Strix uralensis. The sequence goes on along the minus strand of NW_027436720.1, from coordinate 550,218 downwards.
TTACTGTTTTCTGCACAAAAGCGATTCTGCGAAGCAATGGGAACACTTCTGTTTCCCAGGCACAGAGAAGGTGTTAGCAGGGAATTCTCTGCCTGCTTTTCCCCAGTGCTCTGCAAGCTCTCCAGGACAACAGCAAATCTGGGGCTCTGTGCTTTCTTTCGTTGTGAACAAGTGTTACTGTTTTCTGCACAAAAGCGATTCTGCGAAGCAATGGGAACACTTCTGTTTCCCAGGCACAGAGAAGGTGCTAGCAGGGAATTCTCTGCCTGCTTTTCCCCAGTGCTCTGCAAGCTCTCCAGGACAACATAGAATCTGGGGCTCTGTGCTTTCTTTCGTTCTGAACAAGTGTTACTGTTTTCTGCACAAAAGTGATTCTGCGAAGCAATGTGAACACTTCTGCTTCCCAGGCACAGAGAAGGTGCTAGCAGGGAATTCTCTGCCTGCCTTTCCCCAGTGCTCTGCAAGCTCTCCAGGACAACATAAAATCTGGGGCTCTGTGCTTTCTTTCGTCTGAACAAGTGTTACTGTTTTCTGCACAAAAGCGATTCTGCGAAGCAATGTGAACAGGCACAGAGAAGGTGCTAGCAGGGAATTCTCTGCCTGCCTTTCCCCAGTGCTCTGCAAGCTCTCCAGGACAACATAAAATCTGGGGCTCTGTGCTTTCTTTCGTTCTGAACAACTGTTACTGTTTTCTGCACAAAAGCGATTCTGTGAAGCAATGTGAACAGGCACAGAGAAGGTGCTAGCAGGGAATTCTCTGCCTGCCTTTCCCCAGTGCTCTGCAAGCTCTCCAGGACAACATAAAATCTGGGGCTCTGTGCTTTCTTTCGTTCTGAACAAGTGTTACTGTTTTCTGCACAAAAGCGATTCTGCGAAGCAATGGGAACACTTCTGTTTCCCAGGCACAGAGAAGGTGCTAGCAGGGAACTCTCTGCCTGCCTTTCCCCAGTGCTCTGCAAGCTCTCCAGTACAACAGCAAATCTGGGGCTCTGTGCTTTCTTTCGTTCTGAACAAGTGTTACTGTTTTCTGCACAAAAGTGATTCTGCGAAGCAATGTGAACACTTCTGCTTCCCAGGCACAGAGAAGGTGCTAGCAGGGAATTCTCTGCCTGCCTTTCCCCAGTGCTCTGCAAGCTCTCCAGGACAACATAAAATCTGGGGCTCTGTGCTTTCTTTTGTTCTGAACAAGTGTTACTGTTTTCTGCACAAAAGCGATTCTGCCAAGCAATGTGAACAGGCTCAGAAAAGGTGCTAGCAGGGAATTCTCTGCCTGCCTTTCCCCAGTGCTCTGCAAGCTCTCCAGGACAACATAGAATCTGGGGCTCTGTGCTTTCTTTTGTTCTGAACAAGTGTTAGGGTTTTGTGCACAAAAGCGATTCTGCGAAGCAATGTGAAGACTTCTGCTTCCCAGGCACAGAGAAGGTGCTAGCAGGGAATTCTCTGCCTGCCTTTCCCCAGTGCTCTGCAAGCTCTCCAGGACAACATAAAATCTGGGGCTCTGTGCTTTCTTTCGTCTGAACAAGTGTTACTGTTTTCTGCACAAAAGCGATTCTGTGAAGCAATGTGAACAGGCACAGAGAAGGTGCTAGCAGGGAATTCTCTGCCTGCCTTTCCCCAGTGCTCTGCAAGCTCTCCAGGACAACATAAAATCTGGGGCTCTGTGCTTTCTTTCGTTCTGAACAAGTGTTACTGTTTTCTGCACAAAAGCGATTCTGCGAAGCAATGGGAACACTTCTGTTTCCCAGGCAGAGAGAAGGTGCTAGCAGGGAATTCTCTGCCTGCCTTTCCCCAGTGCTCTGCAAGCTCTCCAGTACAACAGCAAATCTGGGGCTCTGTGCTTTCTTTCGTTCTGAACAAGTGTTACTGTTTTCTGCACAAAAGTGATTCTGCGAAGCAATGTGAACACTTCTGCTTCCCAGGCACAGAGAAGGTGCTAGCAGGGAATTCTCTGCCTGCCTTTCCCCAGTGCTCTGCAAGCTCTCCAGGACAACATAAAATCTGGGGCTCTGTGCTTTCTTTTGTTCTGAACAAGTGTTACTGTTTTCTGCACAAAAGCGATTCTGCCAAGCAATGTGAACAGGCTCAGAAAAGGTGCTAGCAGGGAATTCTCTGCCTGCTTTTCCCCAGTGCTCTGCAAGCTCTCCAGGACAACATAGAATCTGGGGCTCTGTGCTTTCTTTTGTTCTGAACAAGTGTTAGGGTTTTGTGCACAAAAGCGATTCTGCGAAGCAATGTGAACGCTTCTGCTTCCCAGGCACAGAGAAGGTGCTAGCAGGGAATTCTCTGCCTGCCTTTCCCCAGTGCTCTGCAAGCTCTCCAGGACAACATAAAATCTGGGGCTCTGTGCTTTCTTTCGTCTGAACAAGTGTTACTGTTTTCTGCACAAAAGCGATTCTGCGAAGCAATGTGAACAGGCACAGAGAAGGTGCTAGCAGGGAATTCTCTGCCTGCCTTTCCCCAGTGCTCTGCAAGCTCTCCAGGACAACATAAAATCTGGGGCTCTGTGCTTTCTTTCGTTCTGAACAAGTGTTACTGTTTTCTGCACAAAAGCGATTCTGCGAAGCAATGTGAACAGGCACAGAGAAGGTGCTAGCAGGGAATTCTCTGCCTGCCTTTCCCCAGTGCTCTGCAAGCTCTCCAGGACAACATAGAATCTGGGGCTCTGTGCTTTCTTTTGTTCTGAACAAGTGTTAGGGTTTTGTGCACAAAAGCGATAATGCGAAGCAATGTGAAGACTTCTGCTTCCCAGGCACAGAGAAGGTGCTAGCAGGGAATTCTCTGCCTGCCTTTCCCCAGTGCTCTGCAAGCTCTCCAGGACAACATAAAATCTGGGGCTCTGTGCTTTCTTTCGTCTGAACAAGTGTTACTGTTTTCTGCACAAAAGCGATTCTGTGAAGCAATGTGAACAGACACAGAGAAGGTGCTAGCAGGGAATTCTCTGCCTGCCTTTCCCCAGTGCTCTGCAAGCTCTCCAGGACAACATAAAATCTGGGGCTCTGTGCTTTCTTTCGTTCTGAACAAGTGTTACTGTTTTCTGCACAAAAGCGATTCTGCGAAGCAATGGGAACACTTCTGTTTCCCAGGCAGAGAGAAGGTGCTAGCAGGGAATTCTCTGCCTGCTTTTCCCCAGTGCTCTGCAAGCTCTCCAGGACAACATAGAATCTGGGGCTCTGTGCTTTCTTTCGTTCTGAACAAGTGTTACTGTTTTCTGCACAAAAGTGATTCTGCGAAGCAATGTGAACACTTCTGCTTCCCAGGCACAGAGAAGGTGCTAGCAGGGAATTCTCTGCCTGCCTTTCCCCAGTGCTCTGCAAGCTCTCCAGGACAACATAAAATCTGGGGCTCTGTGCTTTCTTTTGTTCTGAACAAGTGTTACTGTTTTCTGCACAAAAGCGATTCTGCCAAGCAATGTGAACAGGCTCAGAAAAGGTGCTAGCAGGGAATTCTCTGCCTGCCTTTCCCCAGTGCTCTGCAAGCTCTCCAGGACAACATAGAATCTGGGGCTCTGTGCTTTCTTTTGTTCTGAACAAGTGTTAGGGTTTTGTGCACAAAAGCGATTCTGCGAAGCAATGTGAAGACTTCTGCTTCCCAGGCACAGAGAAGGTGCTAGCAGGGAATTCTCTGCCTGCCTTTCCCCAGTGCTCTGCAAGCTCTCCAGGACAACATAAAATCTTGGGCTCTGTGCTTTCTTTCGTCTGAACAAGTGTTACTGTTTTCTGCACAAAAGCGATTCTGCGAAGCAATGTGAACAGGCACAGAGAAGGTGCTAGCAGGGAATTCTCTGCCTACTTTTCCCCAGTGCTCTGCAAGCTCTCCAGGACAACATAGAATCTGGGGCTCTGTGCTTTCTTTCGTTCTGAACAAGTGTTACTGTTTTCTGCACAAAAGCGATTCTGCGAAGCAATGGGAACACTTCTGTTTCCCAGGCACAGAGAAGGTGCTAGCAGGGAATTCTCTGCCTGCTTTTCCCCAGTGCTCTGCAAGCTCTCCAGGACAACAGCAAATCTGGGGCTCTGTGCTTTCTTTCGTTCTGAACAAGTGTTACTGTTTTCTGCACAAAAGCGATTCTGCGAAGCAATGGGAACACTTCTGTTTCCCAGGCACAGAGAAGGTGCTAGCAGGGAATTCTCTGCCTGCTTTTCCCCAGTGCTCTGCAAGCTCTCCAGGACAACATAGAATCTGGGGCTCTGTGCTTTCTTTCGTTCTGAACAAGTGTAGTGTTTTCTGCACAAAAGTGATTCTGCGAAGCAATATGAACACTTCTGCTTCCCAGGCACAGAGAAGGTGCTAGCAGGGAATTCTCTGCCTGCCTTTCCCCAGTGCTCTGCAAGCTCTCCAGGACAACATAAATATCTGGGGCTCTGTGCTTTCTTTCGTCTGAACAAGTGTTACTGTTTTCTGCACAAAAGCGATTCTGCGAAGCAATGTGAACAGGCACAGAGAAGGTGCTAGCAGGGAATTCTCTGCCTGCCTTTCCCCAGTGCTCTGCAAGCTCTCCAGGACAACATAAAATCTGGGGCTCTGTGCTTTCTTTCGTTCTGAACAACTGTTACTGTTTTCTGCACAAAAGCGATTCTGCGAAGCAATGTGAACACTTCTGTTTCCCAGGCAGAGAGAAGGTGCTAGCAGGGAATTCTCTGCCTGCTTTTCCCCAGTGCTCTGCAAGCTCTCCAGGACAACATAAAATCTGGGGCTCTGTGCTTTCTTTCGTCTGAACAAGTGTTACTGTTTTCTGCACAAAAGCGATTCAGCGAAGCAATGTGAACAGGCACAGAGAAGGTGCTAGCAGGGAATTCTCTGCCTGCCTTTCCCCAGTGCTCTGCAAGCTCTCCAGGACAACATAGAATCTGGGGCTCTGTGCTTTCTTTTGTTCTGAACAAGTGTTAGGGTTTAGTGCACAAAAGCGATTCTGCGAAGCAATGTGAAGACTTCTGCTTCCCAGGCACAGAGAAGGTGCTAGCAGGGAATTCTCTGCCTGCTTTTCCCCAGTGCTCTGCAAGCTCTCCAGGACAACATAAAATCTGGGGCTCTGTGCTTTCTTTCGTTCTGAACAAGTGTTACTGTTTTCTGCACAAAAGCGATTCTGCGAAGCAATGTGAACACTTATGTTTCCCAGGCACAGAGAAGGTGCTAGCAGGGAATTCTCTGCCTGCTTTTCCCCAGTGCTCTGCAAGCTCTCCAGGACAACATAAAATCTGGGGCTCTGTGCTTTCTTTCGTTCTGAACAAGTGTTACTGTTTTCTGCACAAAAGCGATTCTGCGAAGCAATGTGAAGACGTCTGCTTCCCAGGCACAGAGAAGGTGCTAGCAGGGAATTCTCTGCCTGCCTTTCCCCAGTGCTCTGCAAGCTCTCCAGGACAACATAAAATCTGGGGCTCTGTGCTTTCTTTCGTCTGAACAAGTGTTACTGTTTTCTGCACAAAAGCGATTCTGCGAAGCAATGTGAACAGGCACAGAGAAGGTGCTAGCAGGGAATTCTCTGCCTGCCTTTCCCCAGTGCTCTGCAAGCTCTCCAGGACAACATAAAATCTGGGGCTCTGTGCTTTCTTTCGTTCTGAACAACTGTTACTGTTTTCTGCACAAAAGCGATTCTGCGAAGCAATGTGAACACTTCTGTTTCCCAGGCAGAGAGAAGGTGCTAGCAGGGAATTCTCTGCCTGCTTTTCCCCAGTGCTCTGCAAGCTCTCCAGGACAACATAAAATCTGGGGCTCTGTGCTTTCTTTCGTCTGAACAAGTGTTACTGTTTTCTGCACAAAAGCGATTCAGCGAAGCAATGTGAACAGGCACAGAGAAGGTGCTAGCAGGGAATTCTCTGCCTGCCTTTCCCCAGTGCTCTGCAAGCTCTCCAGGACAACATAAAATCTGGGGCTCTGTGCTTTCTTTCGTTGTGAACAAGTGTTACTGTTTTCTGCACAAAAGTGATTCTGCGAAGCAATGTGAACACTTCTGCTTCCCAGGCACAGAGAAGGTGCTAGCAGGGAATTCTCTGCCTGCCTTTCCCCAGTGCTCTGCAAGCTCTCCAGGACAACATAAAATCTGGGGCTCTGTGCTTTCTTTTGTTCTGAACAAGTGTTAGGGTTTTGTGCACAAAAGCGATAATGCGAAGCAATGTGAAGACTTCTGCTTCCCAGGCACAGAGAAGGTGCTAGCAGGGAATTCTCTGCCTGCCTTTCCCCAGTGCTCTGCAAGCTCTCCAGGACAACAGCAAATCTGGGGCTCTGTGCTTTCTTTCGTTCTGAACAAGTGTTACTGTTTTCTGCACAAAAGCGATTCTGCGAAGCAATGGGAACACTTCTGTTTCCCAGGCAGAGAGAAGGTGCTAGCAGGGAATTCTCTGCCTGCTTTTCCCCAGTGCTCTGCAAGCTCTCCAGGACAACATAGAATCTGGGGCTCTGTGCTTTCTTTCGTTCTGAACAAGTGTTACTGTTTTCTGCACAAAAGTGATTCTGCGAAGCAATGTGAACACTTCTGCTTCCCAGGCACAGAGAAGGTGCTAGCAGGGAATTCTCTGCCTGCCTTTCCCCAGTGCTCTGCAAGCTCTCCAGGACAACATAAAATCTTGGGCTCTGTGCTTTCTTTCGTCTGAACAAGTGTTACTGTTTTCTGCACAAAAGCGATTCTGCGAAGCAATGTGAACAGGCACAGAGAAGGTGCTAGCAGGGAATTCTCTGCCTACTTTTCCCCAGTGCTCTGCAAGCTCTCCAGGACAACAGCAAATCTGGGGCTCTGTGCTTTCTTTCGTTGTGAACAAGTGTTACTGTTTTCTGCACAAAAGCGATTCTGCGAAGCAATGTGAACACTTCTGCTTCCCAGGCACAGAGAAGGTGCTAGCAGGGAATTCTCTGCCTGCCTTTCCCCAGTGCTCTGCAAGCTCTCCAGGACAACATAAAATCTGGGGCTCTCTGCTTTCTTTTGTTCTGAACAAGTGTTAGGGTTTTGTGCACAAAAGCGATAATGCGAAGCAATGTGAAGACGTCTGCTTCCCAGGCACAGAGAAGGTGCTAGCAGGGAATTCTCTGCCTGCCTTTCCCCAGTGCTCTGCAAGCTCTCCAGGACAACATAAAATCTGGGGCTCTGTGCTTTCTTTCGTCTGAACAAGTGTTACTCTTTTCTGCACAAAAGCGATTCTGTGAAGCAATGTGAACAGACACAGAGAAGGTGCTAGCAGGGAATTCTCTGCCTGCCTTTCCCCAGTGCTCTGCAAGCTCTCCAGGACAACAGCAAATCTGGGGCTCTGTGCTTTCTTTCGTTCTGAACAAGTGTTACTGTTTTCTGCACAAAAGCGATTCTGCGAAGCAATGGGAACACTTCTGTTTCCCAGGCAGAGAGAAGGTGCTAGCAGGGAATTCTCTGCCTGCCTTTCCCCAGTGCTCTGCAAGCTCTCCAGGACAACATAGAATCTGGGGCTCTGTGCTTTCTTTCGTTCTGAACAAGTGTTACTGTTTTCTGCACAAAAGTGATTCTGCGAAGCAATGTGAACACTTCTGCTTCCCAGGCACAGAGAAGGTGCTAGCAGGGAATTCTCTGCCTGCCTTTCCCCAGTGCTCTGCAAGCTCTCCAGGACAACATAAAATCTGGGGCTCTGTGCTTTCTTTTGTTCTGAACAAGTGTTACTGTTTTCTGCACAAAAGCGATTCTGCCAAGCAATGTGAACAGGCTCAGAAAAGGTGCTAGCAGGGAATTCTCTGCCTGCCTTTCCCCAGTGCTCTGCAAGCTCTCCAGGACAACATAGAATCTGGGGCTCTGTGCTTTCTTTTGTTCTGAACAAGTGTTAGGGTTTTGTGCACAAAAGCGATTCTGCGAAGCAATGGGAACACTTCTGCTTCCCAGGCACAGAGAAGGTGCTAGCAGGGAATTCTCTGCCTGCCTTTCCCCAGTGCTCTGCAAGCTCTCCAGGACAACATAAAATCTTGGGCTCTGTGCTTTCTTTCGTCTGAACAAGTGTTACTGTTTTCTGCACAAAAGCGATTCTGCGAAGCAATGTGAACAGGCACAGAGAAGGTGCTAGCAGGGAATTCTCTGCCTACTTTTCCCCAGTGCTCTGCAAGCTCTCCAGGACAACAGCAAATCTGGGGCTCTGTGCTTTCTTTCGTTCTGAACAAGTGTTACTGTTTTCTGCACAAAAGCGATTCTGCGAAGCAATGGGAACACTTCTGTTTCCCAGGCACAGAGAAGGTGCTAGCAGGGAATTCTCTGCCTGCTTTTCCCCAGTGCTCTGCAAGCTCTCCAGGACAACAGCAAATCTGGGGCTCTGTGCTTTCTTTCGTTCTGAACAAGTGTTACTGTTTTCTGCACAAAAGCGATTCTGCGAAGCAATGGGAACACTTCTGTTTCCCAGGCACAGAGAAGGTGCTAGCAGGGAATTCTCTGCCTGCTTTTCCCCAGTGCTCTGCAAGCTCTCCAGGACAACATAGAATCTGGGGCTCTGTGCTTTCTTTCGTTCTGAACAAGTGTAGTGTTTTCTGCACAAAAGTGATTCTGCGAAGCAATATGAACACTTCTGCTTCCCAGGCACAGAGAAGGTGCTAGCAGGGAATTCTCTGCCTGCCTTTCCCCAGTGCTCTGCAAGCTCTCCAGGACAACATAAAATCTGGGGCTCTGTGCTTTCTTTCGTCTGAACAAGTGTTACTGTTTTCTGCACAAAAGCGATTCTGCGAAGCAATGTGAACAGGCACAGAGAAGGTGCTAGCAGGGAATTCTCTGCCTGCCTTTCCCCAGTGCTCTGCAAGCTCTCCAGGACAACATAAAATCTGGGGCTCTGTGCTTTCTTTCGTTCTGAACAACTGTTACTGTTTTCTGCACAAAAGCGATTCTGCGAAGCAATGTGAACACTTCTGTTTCCCAGGCAGAGAGAAGGTGCTAGCAGGGAATTCTCTGCCTGCTTTTCCCCAGTGCTCTGCAAGCTCTCCAGGACAACATAAAATCTGGGGCTCTGTGCTTTCTTTCGTCTGAACAAGTGTTACTGTTTTCTGCACAAAAGCGATTCAGCGAAGCAATGTGAACAGGCACAGAGAAGGTGCTAGCAGGGAATTCTCTGCCTGCCTTTCCCCAGTGCTCTGCAAGCTCTCCAGGACAACATAGAATCTGGGGCTCTGTGCTTTCTTTTGTTCTGAACAAGTGTTAGGGTTTAGTGCACAAAAGCGATTCTGCGAAGCAATGTGAAGACTTCTGCTTCCCAGGCACAGAGAAGGTGCTAGCAGGGAATTCTCTGCCTGCTTTTCCCCAGTGCTCTGCAAGCTCTCCAGGACAACATAAAATCTGGGGCTCTGTGCTTTCTTTCGTTCTGAACAAGTGTTACTGTTTTCTGCACAAAAGCGATTCTGCGAAGCAATGTGAACACTTCTGTTTCCCAGGCACAGAGAAGGTGCTAGCAGGGAATTCTCTGCCTGCTTTTCCCCAGTGCTCTGCAAGCTCTCCAGGACAACATAGAATCTGGGGCTCTGTGCTTTCTTTCGTTCTGAACAAGTGTTACTGTTTTCTGCACAAAAGCGATTCTGCGAAGCAATGTGAAGACGTCTGCTTCCCAGGCACAGAGAAGGTGCTAGCAGGGAATTCTCTGCCTGCCTTTCCCCAGTGCTCTGCAAGCTCTCCAGGACAACATAAAATCTGGGGCTCTGTGCTTTCTTTCGTTGTGAACAAGTGTTACTGTTTTCTGCACAAAAGTGATTCTGCGAAGCAATGTGAACACTTCTGTTTCCCAGGCACAGAGAAGGTGCTAGCAGGGAATTCTCTGCCTGCCTTTCCCCAGTGCTCTGCAAGCTCTCCAGGACAACATAAAATCTGGGGCTCTGTGCTTTCTTTTGTTCTGAACAAGTGTTACTGTTTTCTGCACAAAAGCGATTCTGCCAAGCAATGTGAACAGGCTCAGAAAAGGTGCTAGCAGGGAATTCTCTGCCTGCCTTTCCCCAGTGCTCTGCAAGCTCTCCAGGACAACATAGAATCTGGGGCTCTGTGCTTTCTTTTGTTCTGAACAAGTGTTAGGGTTTTGTGCACAAAAGCGATTCTGAGAAGCAATGTGAACACTTGTGCTTCCCAGGCACAGAGAAGGTGCTAGCAGGGAATTCTCTGCCTGCCTTTCCCCAGTGCTCTGCAAGCTCTCCAGGACAACATAAAATCTGGGGCTCTGTGCTTTCTTTCGTCTGAACAAGTGTTACTGTTTTCTGCACAAAAGCGATTCTGCGAAGCAATGTGAACAGGCACAGAGAAGGTGCTAGCAGGGAATTCTCTGCCTGCCTTTCCCCAGTGCTCTGCAAGCTCTCCAGGACAACATAAAATCTGGGGCTCTGTGCTTTCTTTTGTTCTGAACAAGTGTTACTGTTTTCTGCACAAAAGCGATTCTGCGAAGCAATGGGAACACTTCTGTTTCCCAGGCACAGAGAAGGTGTTAGCAGGGAATTCTCTGCCTGCTTTTCCCCAGTGCTCTGCAAGCTCTCCAGGACAACAGCAAATCTGGGGCTCTGTGCTTTCTTTCGTTCTGAACAAGTGTTACTGTTTTCTGCACAAAAGCGATTCTGCGAAGCAATGGGAACACTTCTGTTTCCCAGGCACAGAGAAGGTGCTAGCAGGGAATTCTCTGCCTGCTTTTCCCCAGTGCTCTGCAAGCTCTCCAGGACAACATAGAATCTGGGGCTCTGTGCTTTCTTTCGTTCTGAACAAGTGTTACTGTTTTCTGCACAAAAGTGATTCTGCGAAGCAATGTGAAGACGTCTGCTTCCCAGGCACAGAGAAGGTGCTAGCAGGGAATTCTCTGCCTGCCTTTCCCCAGTGCTCTGCAAGCTCTCCAGGACAACATAAAATCTGGGGCTCTGTGCTTTCTTTCGTCTGAACAAGTGTTACTGTTTTCTGCACAAAAGCGATTCTGCGAAGCAATGTGAACAGGCACAGAGAAGGTGCTAGCAGGGAATTCTCTGCCTGCCTTTCCCCAGTGCTCTGCAAGCTCTCCAGGACAACATAAAATCTGGGGCTCTGTGCTTTCTTTCGTTCTGAACAACTGTTACTGTTTTCTGCACAAAAGCGATTCTGTGAAGCAATGTGAACAGGCACAGAGAAGGTGCTAGCAGGGAATTCTCTGCCTGCCTTTCCCCAGTGCTCTGCAAGCTCTCCAGGACAACATAAAATCTGGGGCTCTGTGCTTTCTTTCGTTCTGAACAAGTGTTACTGTTTTCTGCACAAAAGCGATTCTGCGAAGCAATGGGAACACTTCTGTTTCCCAGGCACAGAGAAGGTGCTAGCAGGGAATTCTCTGCCTGCTTTTCCCCAGTGCTCTGCAAGCTCTCCAGGACAACATAAAATCTGGGGCTCTGTGCTTTCTTTCGTTCTGAACAAGTGTTACTGTTTTCTGCACAAAAGCGATTCTGCGAAGCAATGTGAACACTTCTGTTTCCCAGGCACAGAGAAGGTGCTAGCAGGGAATTCTCTGCCTGCTTTTCCCCAGTGCTCTGCAAGCTCTCCAGGACAACATAGAATCTGGGGCTCTGTGCTTTCTTTCGTTCTGAACAAGTGTTACTGTTTTCTGCACAAAAGCGATTCTGCGAAGCAATGTGAAGACGTCTGCTTCCCAGGCACAGAGAAGGTGCTAGCAGGGAATTCTCTGCCTGCCTTTCCCCAGTGCTCTGCAAGCTCTCCAGGACAACATAAAATCTGGGGCTCTGTGCTTTCTTTCGTTGTGAACAAGTGTTACTGTTTTCTGCACAAAAGTGATTCTGCGAAGCAATGTGAACACTTCTGTTTCCCAGGCACAGAGAAGGTGCTAGCAGGGAATTCTCTGCCTGCCTTTCCCCAGTGCTCTGCAAGCTCTCCAGGACAACATAAAATCTGGGGCTCTGTGCTTTCTTTTGTTCTGAACAAGTGTTACTGTTTTCTGCACAAAAGCGATTCTGCCAAGCAATGTGAACAGGCTCAGAAAAGGTGCTAGCAGGGAATTCTCTGCCTGCCTTTCCCCAGTGCTCTGCAAGCTCTCCAGGACAACATAGAATCTGGGGCTCTGTGCTTTCTTTTGTTCTGAACAAGTGTTAGGGTTTTGTGCACAAAAGCGATTCTGAGAAGCAATGTGAACACTTGTGCTTCCCAGGCACAGAGAAGGTGCTAGCAGGGAATTCTCTGCCTGCCTTTCCCCAGTGCTCTGCAAGCTCTCCAGGACAACATAAAATCTGGGGCTCTGTGCTTTCTTTCGTCTGAACAAGTGTTACTGTTTTCTGCACAAAAGCGATTCTGCGAAGCAATGTGAACAGGCACAGAGAAGGTGCTAGCAGGGAATTCTCTGCCTGCCTTTCCCCAGTGCTCTGCAAGCTCTCCAGGACAACATAAAATCTGGGGCTCTGTGCTTTCTTTTGTTCTGAACAAGTGTTACTGTTTTCTGCACAAAAGCGATTCTGCGAAGCAATGGGAACACTTCTGTTTCCCAGGCACAGAGAAGGTGTTAGCAGGGAATTCTCTGCCTGCTTTTCCCCAGTGCTCTGCAAGCTCTCCAGGACAACAGCAAATCTGGGGCTCTGTGCTTTCTTTCGTTCTGAACAAGTGTTACTGTTTTCTGCACAAAAGCGATTCTGCGAAGCAATGGGAACACTTCTGTTTCCCAGGCACAGAGAAGGTGCTAGCAGGGAATTCTCTGCCTGCTTTTCCCCAGTGCTCTGCAAGCTCTCCAGGACAACATAGAATCTGGGGCTCTGTGCTTTCTTTCGTTCTGAACAAGTGTTACTGTTTTCTGCACAAAAGTGATTCTGCGAAGCAATGTGAAGACGTCTGCTTCCCAGGCACAGAGAAGGTGCTAGCAGGGAATTCTCTGCCTGCCTTTCCCCAGTGCTCTGCAAGCTCTCCAGGACAACATAAAATCTGGGGCTCTGTGCTTTCTTTCGTCTGAACAAGTGTTACTGTTTTCTGCACAAAAGCGATTCTGCGAAGCAATGTGAACAGGCACAGAGAAGGTGCTAGCAGGGAATTCTCTGCCTGCCTTTCCCCAGTGCTCTGCAAGCTCTCCAGGACAACATAAAATCTGGGGCTCTGTGCTTTCTTTCGTTCTGAACAACTGTTACTGTTTTCTGCACAAAAGCGATTCTGTGAAGCAATGTGAACAGGCACAGAGAAGGTGCTAGCAGGGAATTCTCTGCCTGCCTTTCCCCAGTGCTCTGCAAGCTCTCCAGGACAACATAAAATCTGGGGCTCTGTGCTTTCTTTCGTTCTGAACAAGTGTTACTGTTTTCTGCACAAAAGCGATTCTGCGAAGCAATGGGAACACTTCTGTTTCCCAGGCACAGAGAAGGTGCTAGCAGGGAACTCTCTGCCTGCCTTTCCCCAGTGCTCTGCAAGCTCTCCAGTACAACAGCAAATCTGGGGCTCTGTGCTTTCTTTCGTTCTGAACAAGTGTTACTGTTTTCTGCACAAAAGCGATTCTGCGAAGCAATGGGAACACTTCTGTTTCCCAGGCACAGAGAAGGTGCTAGCAGGGAATTCTCTGCCTGCTTTTCCCCAGTGCTCTGCAAGCTCTCCAGGACAACATAGAATCTGGGGCTCTGTGCTTTGTTTCGTTCTGAACAAGTGTTACTGTTTTCTGCACAAAAGTGATTCTGCGAAGCAATGTGAACACTTCTGCTTCCCAGGCACAGAGAAGGTGCTAGCAGGGAATGCTCTGCCTGCCTTTCCCCAGTGCTCTGCAAGCTCTCCAGGACAACATAAAATCTGGGGCTCTGTGCTTTCTTTCGTCTGAACAAGTGTTACTGTTTTCTGCACAAAAGCGATTCTGCGAAGCAATGTGAACAGGCACAGAGAAGGTGCTAGCAGGGAATTCTCTGCCTGCCTTTCCCCAGTGCTCTGCAAGCTCTCCAGGACAACATAATATCTGGGGCTCTGTGCTTTCTTTCGTTCTGAACAAGTGTTACTGTTTTCTGCACAAAAGCGATTCTGCGAAGCAATGTGAAGACTTCTGCTTCCCAGGCACAGAGAAGGTGCTAGCAGGGAATTCTCTGCCTGCTTTTCCCCAGTGCTCTGCAAGCTCTCCAGGACAACATAAAATCTGGGGCTCTGTGCTTTCTTTCGTTCTGAACAAGTGTTACTGTTTTCTGCACAAAAGCGATTCTGCGAAGCAATGTGAAGACTTCTGCTTCCCAGGCACAGAGAAGGTGCTAGCAGGGAATTCTCTGCCTGCCTTTCCCCAGTGCTCTGCAAGCTCTCCAGGACAACAGCAAATCTGGGGCTCTGTGCTTTCTTTCGTTGTGAACAAGTGTTACTGTTTTCTGCACAAAAGTGATTCTGCGAAGCAATGTGAACACTTCTGCTTCCCAGGCACAGAGAAGGTGCTAGCAGGGAATTCTCTGCCTGCCTTTCCCCAGTGCTCTGCAAGCTCTCCAGGACAACATAAAATCTGGGGCTCTGTGCTTTCTTTTGTTCTGAACAAGTGTTACTGTTTTCTGCAAAAAAGCGATTCTGCGAAGCAATGTGAAGACTTCTGCTTCCCAGGCACAGAGAAGGTGCTAGCAGGGAATTCTCTGCCTGCTTTTCCCCAGTGCTCTGCAAGCTCTCCAGGACAACATAAAATCTGGGGCTCTGTGCTTTCTTTCGTTCTGAACAAGTGTTACTGTTTTCTGCACAAAAGCGATTCTGCGAAGCAATGGGAACACTTCTGTTTCCCAGGCACAGAGAAGGTGCTAGCAGGGAATTCTCTGCCTGCCTTTCCCCAGTGCTCTGCAAGCTCTCCAGGACAACATAAAATCTGGGGCTCTGTGCTTTCTTTCGTTCTGAACAAGTGTTACTGTTTTCTGCACAAAAGCGATTCTGCGAAGCAATGTGAACAGGCACAGAGAAGGTGCTAGCAGGGAATTCTCTGCCTGCCTTTCCCCAGTGCTCTGCAAGCTCTCCAGGACAACATAAAATCTGGGGCTCTGTGCTTTCTTTCGTTCTGAACAAGTGTTACTGTTTTCTGCACAAAAGCGATTCTGCGAAGCAATGTGAACACTTCTGCTTCCCAGGCACAGAGAAGGTGCTAGCAGGGAATTCTCTGCCTGCCTTTCCCCAGTGCTCTGCAAGCTCTCCAGGACAACATAAAATCTGGGGCTCTGTGCTTTCTTTCGTCTGAACAAGTGTTACTGTTTTCTGCACAAAAGCGATTCAGCGAAGCAATGTGAACAGGCACAGAGAAGGTGCTAGCAGGGAATTCTCTGCCTGCCTTTCCCCAGTGCTCTGCAAGCTCTCCAGGACAACATAAAATCTGGGGCTCTGTGCTTTCTTTCGTTCTGAACAAGTGTTACTGTTTTCTGCACAAAAGCGATTCTGCGAAGCAATGTGAACACTTCTGTTTCCCAGGCACAGAGAAGGTGCTAGCAGGGAATTCTCTGCCTGCCTTTCCCCAGTGCTCTGCAAGCTCTCCAGGACAACATAAAATCTGGGGCTCTGTGCTTTCTTTCGTTCTGAACAAGTGTTACTGTTTTCTGCACAAAAGCGATTCTGCGAAGCAATGTGAACAGGCACAGAGAAGGTGCTAGCAGGGAATTCTCTGCCTGCCTTTCCCCAGTGCTCTGCAAGCTCTCCAGGACAACATAAAATCTGGGGCTCTGTGCTTTCTTTCGTTCTGAACAAGTGTTACTGTTTTCTGCACAAAAGCGATTCTGCGAAGCAATGTGAACACTTCTGCTTCCCAGGCACAGAGAAGGTGCTAGCAGGGAATTCTCTGCCTGCCTTTCCCCAGTGCTCTGCAAGCTCTCCAGGACAACATAAAATCTGGGGCTCTGTGCTTTCTTTCGTCTGAACAAGTGTTACTGTTTTCTGCACAAAAGCGATTCAGCGAAGCAATGTGAACAGGCACAGAGAAGGTGCTAGCAGGGAATTCTCTGCCTGCCTTTCCCCAGTGCTCTGCAAGCTCTCCAGGACAACATAGAATCTGGGGCTCTGTGCTTTCTTTTGTTCTGAACAAGTGTTAGGGTTTAGTGCACAAAAGCGATTCTGCGAAGCAATGTGAAGACTTCTGCTTCCCAGGCACAGAGAAGGTGCTAGCAGGGAATTCTCTGCCTGCTTTTCCCCAGTGCTCTGCAAGCTCTCCAGGACAACATAAAATCTGGGGCTCTGTGCTTTCTTTCGTTCTGAACAATTGTTACTGTTTTCTGCACAAAAGCGATTCTGCGAAGCAATGTGAACACTTCTGTTTCCCAGGCACAGAGAAGGTGCTAGCAGGGAATTCTCTGCCTGCTTTTCCCCAGTGCTCTGCAAGCTCTCCAGGACAACATAAAATCTGGGGCTCTGTGCTTTCTTTCGTTCTGAACAAGTGTTACTGTTTTCTGCACAAAAGCGATTCTGCGAAGCAATGTGAAGACGTCTGCTTCCCAGGCACAGAGAAGGTGCTAGCAGGGAATTCTCTGCCTGCCTTTCCCCAGTGCTCTGCAAGCTCTCCAGGACAACATAAAATCTGGGGCTCTGTGCTTTCTTTCGTTGTGAACAAGTGTTACTGTTTTCTGCACAAAAGTGATTCTGCGAAGCAATGTGAACACTTCTGCTTCCCAGGCACAGAGAAGGTGCTAGCAGGGAATTCTCTGCCTGCCTTTCCCCAGTGCTCTGCAAGCTCTCCAGGACAACATAAAATCTGGGGCTCTGTGCTTTCTTTTGTTCTGAACAAGTGTTACTGTTTTCTGCACAAAAGCGATTCTGCGAAGCAATGGGAACACTTCTGCTTCCCAGGCACAGAGAAGGTGCTAGCAGGGAATTCTCTGCCTGCTTTTCCCCAGTGCTCTGCAAGCTCTCCAGGACAACATAAAATCTGGGGCTCTGTGCTTTCTTTCGTCTGAACAAGTGTTACTGTTTTCTGCACAAAAGCGATTCTGTGAAGCAATGTGAACAGGCACAGAGAAGGTGCTAGCAGGGAATTCTCTGCCTGCCTTTCCCCAGTGCTCTGCAAGCTCTCCAGGACAACATAAAATCTGGGGCTCTGTGCTTTCTTTCGTTCTGAACAAGTGTTACTGTTTTCTGCACAAAAGCGATTCTGCGAAGCAATGGGAACACTTCTGCTTCCCAGGCACAGAGAAGGTGCTAGCAGGGAATTCTCTGCCTGCCTTTCCCCAGTGCTCTGCAAGCTCTCCAGGACAACATAAAATCTGGGGCTCTGTGCTTTCTTTCGTTCTGAACAAGTGTTACTGTTTTCTGCACAAAAGCGATTCTGCGAAGCAATGTGAACAGGCACAGAGAAGGTGCTAGCAGGGAATTCTCTGCCTGCCTTTCCCCAGTGCTCTGCAAGCTCTCCAGGACAACATAAAATCTGGGGCTCTGTGCTTTCTTTCGTTCTGAACAAGTGTTACTGTTTTCTGCACAAAAGCGATTCTGCGAAGCAATGTGAACACTTGTGCTTCCCAGGCACAGAGAAGGTGCTAGCAGGGAATTCTCTGCCTGCTTTTCCCCAGTGCTCTGCAAGCTCTCCAGGACAACATAAAATCTGGGGCTCTGTGCTTTCTTTTGTTCTGAACAAGTGTTACTGTTTTCTGCACAAAAGCGATTCTGCGAAGAAATGTGAACAGGCTCAGAAAAGGTGCTAGCAGGGAATTCTCTGCCTGCCTTTCCCCAGTGCTCTGCAAGCTCTCCAGGACAACATAGAATCTGGGGCTCTGTGCTTTCTTTTGTTCTGAACAAGTGTTAGGGTTTTGTGCACAAAAGCGATTCTGCGAAGCAATGTGAAGACTTCTGCTTCCCAGGCACAGAGAAGGTGCTAGCAGGGAATTCTCTGCCTGCCTTTCCCCAGTGCTCTGCAAGCTCTCCAGGACAACATAAAATCTGGGGCTCTGTGCTTTCTTTTGTCTGAACAAGTGTTACTGTTTTCTGCACAAAAGCGATTCTGTGAAGCAATGTGAACAGGCACAGAGAAGGTGCTAGCAGGGAATTCTCTGCCTGCCTTTCCCCAGTGCTCTGCAAGCTCTCCAGGACAACATAAAATCTGGGGCTCTGTGCTTTCTTTCGTTCTGAACAAGTGTTACTGTTTTCTGCACAAAAGCGATTCTGCGAAGCAATGGGAACACTTCTGTTTCCCAGGCACAGAGAAGGTGCTAGCAGGGAATTCTCTGCCTGCCTTTCCCCAGTGCTCTGCAAGCTCTCCAGTACAACAGCAAATCTGGGGCTCTGTGCTTTCTTTCGTTCTGAACAAGTGTTACTGTTTTCTGCACAAAAGTGATTCTGCGAAGCAATGTGAACACTTCTGCTTCCCAGGCACAGAGAAGGTGCTAGCAGGGAATTCTCTGCCTGCCTTTCCCCAGTGCTCTGCAAGCTCTCCAGGACAACATAAAATCTGGGGCTCTGTGCTTTCTTTTGTTCTGAACAAGTGTTACTGTTTTCTGCACAAAAGCGATTCTGCCAAGCAATGTGAACAGGCTCAGAAAAGGTGCTAGCAGGGAATTCTCTGCCTGCCTTTCCCCAGTGCTCTGCAAGCTCTCCAGGACAACATAGAATCTGGGGCTCTGTGCTTTCTTTTGTTCTGAACAAGTGTTACTGTTTTCTGCACAAAAGCGATTCTGCGAAGCAATGTGAAGACTTCTGCTTCCCAGGCACAGAGAAGGTGCTAGCAGGGAATTCTCTGCCTGCCTTTCCCCAGTGCTCTGCAAGCTCTCCAGGACAACATAAAATCTGGGGCTCTGTGCTTTCTTTCGTCTGAACAAGTGTTACTGTTTTCTGCACAAAAGCGATTCTGCGAAGCAATGTGAACAGGCACAGAGAAGGTGCTAGCAGGGAATTCTCTGCCTGCCTTTCCCCAGTGCTCTGCAAGCTCTCCAGGACAACATAAAATCTGGGGCTCTGTGCTTTCTTTCGTTCTGAACAAGTGTTACTGTTTTCTGCACAAAAGCGATTCTGCGAAGCAATGGGAACACTTCTGTTTCCCAGGCACAGAGAAGGTGCTAGCAGGGAATTCTCTGCCTGCTTTTCCCCAGTGCTCTGCAAGCTCTCCAGGACAACATAAAATCTGGGGCTCTGTGCTTTCTTTCGTTCTGAACAAGTGTCACTGTTTTCTGCACAAAAGCGATTCTGCGAAGCAATGGGAACACTTCTGCTTCCCAGGCACAGAGAAGGTGCTAGCAGGGAATTCTCTGCCTGCCTTTCCCCAGTGCTCTGCAAGCTCTCCAGGACAACATAGAATCTGGGGCTCTGTGCTTTCTTTTGTTCTGAACAAGTGTTAGGGTTTAGTGCACAAAAGCGATTCTGCGAAGCAATGTGAAGACTTCTGCTTCCCAGGCACAGAGAAGGTGCTAGCAGGGAATTCTCTGCCTGCTTTTCCCCAGTGCTCTGCAAGCTCTCCAGGACAACATAAAATCTGGGGCTCTGTGCTTTCTTTCGTTCTGAACAAGTGTTACTGTTTTCTGCACAAAAGCGATTCTGCGAAGCAATGTGAAGACGTCTGCTTCCCAGGCACAGAGAAGGTGCTAGCAGGGAATTCTCTGCCTGCCTTTCCCCAGTGCTCTGCAAGCTCTCCAGGACAACATAAAATCTGGGGCTCTGTGCTTTCTTTCGTTGTGAACAAGTGTTACTGTTTTCTGCACAAAAGTGATTCTGCGAAGCAATGTGAACACTTCTGTTTCCCAGGCACAGAGAAGGTGCTAGCAGGGAATTCTCTGCCTGCCTTTCCCCAGTGCTCTGCAAGCTCTCCAGGACAACATAAAATCTGGGGCTCTGTGCTTTCTTTCGTTGTGAACAAGTGTTACTGTTTTCTGCACAAAAGTGATTCTGCGAAGCAATGTGAACACTTCTGCTTCCCAGGCACAGAGAAGGTGCTAGCAGGGAATTCTCTGCCTGCCTTTCCCCAGTGCTCTGCAAGCTCTCCAGGACAACATAAAATCTGGGGCTCTGTGCTTTCTTTTGTTCTGAACAAGTGTTACTGTTTTCTGCACAAAAGCGATTCTGCGAAGCAATGTGAAGACTTCTGCTTCCCAGGCACAGAGAAGGTGCTAGCAGGGAATTCTCTGCCTGCTTTTCCCCAGTGCTCTGCAAGCTCTCCAGGACAACATAAAATCTGGGGCTCTGTGCTTTCTTTCGTCTGAACAAGTGTTACTGTTTTCTGCACAAAAGCGATTCAGCGAAGCAATGTGAACAGGCACAGAGAAGGTGCTAGCAGGGAATTCTCTGCCTGCCTTTCCCCAGTGCTCTGCAAGCTCTCCAGGACAACATAGAATCTGGGGCTCTGTGCTTTCTTTTGTTCTGAACAAGTGTTAGGGTTTTGTGCACAAAAGCGATTCTGCGAAGCAATGTGAAGACTTCTGCTTCCCAGGCACAGAGAAGGTGCTAGCAGGGAATTCTCTGCCTGCCTTTCCCCAGTGCTCTGCAAGCTCTCCAGGACAACATAAAATCTGGGGCTCTGTGCTTTCTTTTGTCTGAACAAGTGTTACTGTTTTCTGCACAAAAGCGATTCTGTGAAGCAATGTGAACAGGCACAGAGAAGGTGCTAGCAGGGAATTCTCTGCCTGCCTTTCCCCAGTGCTCTGCAAGCTCTCCAGGACAACATAAAATCTGGGGCTCTGTGCTTTCTTTCGTTCTGAACAAGTGTTACTGTTTTCTGCACAAAAGCGATTCTGCGAAGCAATGGGAACACTTCTGTTTCCCAGGCACAGAGAAGGTGCTAGCAGGGAATTCTCTGCCTGCCTTTCCCCAGTGCTCTGCAAGCTCTCCAGTACAACAGCAAATCTGGGGCTCTGTGCTTTCTTTCGTTCTGAACAAGTGTTACTGTTTTCTGCACAAAAGTGATTCTGCGAAGCAATGTGAACACTTCTGCTTCCCAGGCACAGAGAAGGTGCTAGCAGGGAATTCTCTGCCTGCCTTTCCCCAGTGCTCTGCAAGCTCTCCAGGACAACATAAAATCTGGGGCTCTGTGCTTTCTTTTGTTCTGAACAAGTGTTACTGTTTTCTGCACAAAAGCGATTCTGCCAAGCAATGTGAACAGGCTCAGAAAAGGTGCTAGCAGGGAATTCTCTGCCTGCCTTTCCCCAGTGCTCTGCAAGCTCTCCAGGACAACATAGAATCTGGGGCTCTGTGCTTTCTTTTGTTCTGAACAAGTGTTACTGTTTTCTGCACAAAAGCGATTCTGCGAAGCAATGTGAAGACTTCTGCTTCCCAGGCACAGAGAAGGTGCTAGCAGGGAATTCTCTGCCTGCTTTTCCCCAGTGCTCTGCAAGCTCTCCAGGACAACATAAAATCTGGGGCTCTGTGCTTTCTTTCGTCTGAACAAGTGTTACTGTTTTCTGCACAAAAGCGATTCAGCGAAGCAATGTGAACAGGCACAGAGAAGGTGCTAGCAGGGAATTCTCTGCCTGCCTTTCCCCAGTGCTCTGCAAGCTCTCCAGGACAACATAGAATCTGGGGCTCTGTGCTTTCTTTTGTTCTGAACAAGTGTTAGGGTTTTGTGCACAAAAGCGATTCTGCGAAGCAATGTGAAGACTTCTGCTTCCCAGGCACAGAGAAGGTGCTAGCAGGGAATTCTCTGCCTGCCTTTCCCCAGTGCTCTGCAAGCTCTCCAGGACAAC
Organism: Strix uralensis; assembly: GCF_047716275.1. Taxonomy (NCBI): domain Eukaryota; kingdom Metazoa; phylum Chordata; class Aves; order Strigiformes; family Strigidae; genus Strix; species Strix uralensis. The sequence goes on along the minus strand of NW_027436720.1, from coordinate 528,750 downwards.
ATAAAATCTGGGGCTCTGTGCTTTCTTTTGTCTGAACAAGTGTTACTGTTTTCTGCACAAAAGCGATTCTGTGAAGCAATGTGAACAGGCACAGAGAAGGTGCTAGCAGGGAATTCTCTGCCTGCCTTTCCCCAGTGCTCTGCAAGCTCTCCAGGACAACATAAAATCTGGGGCTCTGTGCTTTCTTTCGTTCTGAACAAGTGTTACTGTTTTCTGCACAAAAGCGATTCTGCGAAGCAATGGGAACACTTCTGTTTCCCAGGCACAGAGAAGGTGCTAGCAGGGAATTCTCTGCCTGCCTTTCCCCAGTGCTCTGCAAGCTCTCCAGTACAACAGCAAATCTGGGGCTCTGTGCTTTCTTTCGTTCTGAACAAGTGTTACTGTTTTCTGCACAAAAGTGATTCTGCGAAGCAATGTGAACACTTCTGCTTCCCAGGCACAGAGAAGGTGCTAGCAGGGAATTCTCTGCCTGCCTTTCCCCAGTGCTCTGCAAGCTCTCCAGGACAACATAAAATCTGGGGCTCTGTGCTTTCTTTTGTTCTGAACAAGTGTTACTGTTTTCTGCACAAAAGCGATTCTGCCAAGCAATGTGAACAGGCTCAGAAAAGGTGCTAGCAGGGAATTCTCTGCCTGCCTTTCCCCAGTGCTCTGCAAGCTCTCCAGGACAACATAGAATCTGGGGCTCTGTGCTTTCTTTTGTTCTGAACAAGTGTTACTGTTTTCTGCACAAAAGCGATTCTGCGAAGCAATGTGAAGACTTCTGCTTCCCAGGCACAGAGAAGGTGCTAGCAGGGAATTCTCTGCCTGCCTTTCCCCAGTGCTCTGCAAGCTCTCCAGGACAACATAAAATCTGGGGCTCTGTGCTTTCTTTCGTCTGAACAAGTGTTACTGTTTTCTGCACAAAAGCGATTCTGCGAAGCAATGTGAACAGGCACAGAGAAGGTGCTAGCAGGGAATTCTCTGCCTGCCTTTCCCCAGTGCTCTGCAAGCTCTCCAGGACAACATAAAATCTGGGGCTCTGTGCTTTCTTTCGTTCTGAACAAGTGTTACTGTTTTCTGCACAAAAGCGATTCTGCGAAGCAATGGGAACACTTCTGTTTCCCAGGCACAGAGAAGGTGCTAGCAGGGAATTCTCTGCCTGCTTTTCCCCAGTGCTCTGCAAGCTCTCCAGGACAACAGCAAATCTGGGGCTCTGTGCTTTCTTTCGTTCTGAACAAGTGTTAGGGTTTTCTGCACAAAAGCGATTCTGCGAAGCAATGTGAACACTTCTGCTTCCCAGGCACAGAGAAGGTGCTAGCAGGGAATTCTCTGCCTGCCTTTCCCCAGTGCTCTGCAAGCTCTCCAGGACAACATAGAATCTGGGGCTCTGTGCTTTCTTTTGTTCTGAACAAGTGTTAGGGTTTAGTGCACAAAAGCGATTCTGCGAAGCAATGTGAAGACTTCTGCTTCCCAGGCACAGAGAAGGTGCTAGCAGGGAATTCTCTGCCTGCTTTTCCCCAGTGCTCTGCAAGCTCTCCAGGACAACATAAAATCTGGGGCTCTGTGCTTTCTTTCGTTCTGAACAAGTGTTACTGTTTTCTGCACAAAAGCGATTCTGCGAAGCAATGTGAAGACGTCTGCTTCCCAGGCACAGAGAAGGTGCTAGCAGGGAATTCTCTGCCTGCCTTTCCCCAGTGCTCTGCAAGCTCTCCAGGACAACATAAAATCTGGGGCTCTGTGCTTTCTTTCGTTGTGAACAAGTGTTACTGTTTTCTGCACAAAAGTGATTCTGCGAAGCAATGTGAACACTTCTGCTTCCCAGGCACAGAGAAGGTGCTAGCAGGGAATTCTCTGCCTGCCTTTCCCCAGTGCTCTGCAAGCTCTCCAGGACAACATAAAATCTGGGGCTCTGTGCTTTCTTTTGTTCTGAACAAGTGTTACTGTTTTCTGCACAAAAGCGATTCTGCGAAGCAATGTGAACACTTCTGCTTCCCAGGCACAGAGAAGGTGCTAGCAGGGAATTCTCTGCCTGCTTTTCCCCAGTGCTCTGCAAGCTCTCCAGGACAACATAAAATCTGGGGCTCTGTGCTTTCTTTCGTCTGAACAAGTGTTACTGTTTTCTGCACAAAAGCGATTCTGTGAAGCAATGTGAACAGGCACAGAGAAGGTGCTAGCAGGGAATTCTCTGCCTGCCTTTCCCCAGTGCTCTGCAAGCTCTCCAGGACAACATAAAATCTGGGGCTCTGTGCTTTCTTTCGTTCTGAACAAGTGTTACTGTTTTCTGCACAAAAGCGATTCTGCGAAGCAATGGGAACACTTCTGTTTCCCAGGCACAGAGAAGGTGCTAGCAGGGAATTCTCTGCCTGCCTTTCCCCAGTGCTCTGCAAGCTCTCCAGGACAACATAAAATCTGGGGCTCTGTGCTTTCTTTCGTTCTGAACAAGTGTTACTGTTTTCTGCACAAAAGCGATTCTGCGAAGCAATGTGAACAGGCACAGAGAAGGTGCTAGCAGGGAATTCTCTGCCTGCCTTTCCCCAGTGCTCTGCAAGCTCTCCAGGACAACATAAAATCTGGGGCTCTGTGCTTTCTTTCGTTCTGAACAAGTGTTACTGTTTTCTGCACAAAAGCGATTCTGCGAAGCAATGTGAACACTTGTGCTTCCCAGGCACAGAGAAGGTGCTAGCAGGGAATTCTCTGCCTGCTTTTCCCCAGTGCTCTGCAAGCTCTCCAGGACAACATAAAATCTGGGGCTCTGTGCTTTCTTTTGTTCTGAACAAGTGTTACTGTTTTCTGCACAAAAGCGATTCTGCGAAGCAATGTGAACAGGCTCAGAAAAGGTGCTAGCAGGGAATTCTCTGCCTGCCTTTCCCCAGTGCTCTGCAAGCTCTCCAGGACAACATAGAATCTGGGGCTCTGTGCTTTCTTTTGTTCTGAACAAGTGTTAGGGTTTTGTGCACAAAAGCGATTCTGCGAAGCAATGTGAAGACTTCTGCTTCCCAGGCACAGAGAAGGTGCTAGCAGGGAATTCTCTGCCTGCCTTTCCCCAGTGCTCTGCAAGCTCTCCAGGACAACATAAAATCTGGGGCTCTGTGCATTCTTTCGTCTGAACAAGTGTTACTGTTTTCTGCACAAAAGCGATTCTGTGAAGCAATGTGAACAGGCACAGAGAAGGTGCTAGCAGGGAATTCTCTGCCTGCCTTTCCCCAGTGCTCTGCAAGCTCTCCAGGACAACATAAAATCTGGGGCTCTGTGCTTTCTTTCGTTCTGAACAAGTGTTACTGTTTTCTGCACAAAAGCGATTCTGCGAAGCAATGGGAACACTTCTGTTTCCCAGGCACAGAGAAGGTGCTAGCAGGGAATTCTCTGCCTGCCTTTCCCCAGTGCTCTGCAAGCTCTCCAGTACAACAGCAAATCTGGGGCTCTGTGCTTTCTTTCGTTCTGAACAAGTGTTACTGTTTTCTGCACAAAAGTGATTCTGCGAAGCAATGTGAACACTTCTGCTTCCCAGGCACAGAGAAGGTGCTAGCAGGGAATTCTCTGCCTGCCTTTCCCCAGTGCTCTGCAAGCTCTCCAGGACAACATAAAATCTGGGGCTCTGTGCTTTCTTTCGTTCTGAACAAGTGTTACTGTTTTCTGCACAAAAGCGATTCTGCCAAGCAATGTGAACAGGCTCAGAAAAGGTGCTAGCAGGGAATTCTCTGCCTGCCTTTCCCCAGTGCTCTGCAAGCTCTCCAGGACAACATAGAATCTGGGGCTCTGTGCTTTCTTTTGTTCTGAACAAGTGTTACTGTTTTCTGCACAAAAGCGATTCTGCGAAGCAATGTGAAGACTTCTGCTTCCCAGGCACAGAGAAGGTGCTAGCAGGGAATTCTCTGCCTGCCTTTCCCCAGTGCTCTGCAAGCTCTCCAGGACAACATAAAATCTGGGGCTCTGTGCTTTCTTTCGTCTGAACAAGTGTTACTGTTTTCTGCACAAAAGCGATTCTGCGAAGCAATGTGAACAGGCACAGAGAAGGTGCTAGCAGGGAATTCTCTGCCTGCCTTTCCCCAGTGCTCTGCAAGCTCTCCAGGACAACATAAAATCTGGGGCTCTGTGCTTTCTTTCGTTCTGAACAAGTGTTACTGTTTTCTGCACAAAAGCGATTCTGCGAAGCAATGGGAACACTTCTGTTTCCCAGGCACAGAGAAGGTGCTAGCAGGGAATTCTCTGCCTGCTTTTCCCCAGTGCTCTGCAAGCTCTCCAGGACAACAGCAAATCTGGGGCTCTGTGCTTTCTTTCGTTCTGAACAAGTGTTAGGGTTTTCTGCACAAAAGCGATTCTGCGAAGCAATGTGAACACTTCTGCTTCCCAGGCACAGAGAAGGTGCTAGCAGGGAATTCTCTGCCTGCCTTTCCCCAGTGCTCTGCAAGCTCTCCAGGACAACATAAAATCTGGGGCTCTGTGCTTTCTTTCGTCTGAACAAGTGTTACTGTTTTCTGCACAAAAGCGATTCAGCGAAGCAATGTGAACAGGCACAGAGAAGGTGCTAGCAGGGAATTCTCTGCCTGCCTTTCCCCAGTGTTCTGCAAGCTCTCCAGGACAACATAGAATCTGGGGCTCTGTGCTTTCTTTTGTTCTGAACAAGTGTTAGGGTTTAGTGCACAAAAGCGATTCTGCGAAGCAATGTGAAGACTTCTGCTTCCCAGGCACAGAGAAGGTGCTAGCAGGGAATTCTCTGCCTGCTTTTCCCCAGTGCTCTGCAAGCTCTCCAGGACAACATAAAATCTGGGGCTCTGTGCTTTCTTTCGTTCTGAACAAGTGTTACTGTTTTCTGCACAAAAGCGATTCTGCGAAGCAATGTGAACACTTCTGTTTCCCAGGCACAGAGAAGGTGCTAGCAGGGAATTCTCTGCCTGCTTTTCCCCAGTGCTCTGCAAGCTCTCCAGGACAACATAAAATCTGGGGCTCTGTGCTTTCTTTCGTTCTGAACAAGTGTTACTGTTTTCTGCACAAAAGCGATTCTGCGAAGCAATGTGAAGACGTCTGCTTCCCAGGCACAGAGAAGGTGCTAGCAGGGAATTCTCTGCCTGCCTTTCCCCAGTGCTCTGCAAGCTCTCCAGGACAACATAAAATCTGGGGCTCTGTGCTTTCTTTCGTTGTGAACAAGTGTTACTGTTTTCTGCACAAAAGTGATTCTGCGAAGCAATGTGAACACTTCTGCTTCCCAGGCACAGAGAAGGTGCTAGCAGGGAATTCTCTGCCTGCCTTTCCCCAGTGCTCTGCAAGCTCTCCAGGAAAACATAAAATCTGGGGCTCTGTGCTTTCTTTTGTTCTGAACAAGTGTTACTGTTTTCTGCACAAAAGCGATTCTGTGAAGCAATGTGAACAGGCACAGAGAAGGTGCTAGCAGGGAATTCTCTGCCTGCCTTTCCCCAGTGCTCTGCAAGCTCTCCAGGACAACATAAAATCTGGGGCTCTGTGCTTTCTTTCGTTCTGAACAAGTGTTACTGTTTTCTGCACAAAAGCGATTCTGCGAAGCAATGGGAACACTTCTGTTTCCCAGGCACAGAGAAGGTGCTAGCAGGGAATTCTCTGCCTGCCTTTCCCCAGTGCTCTGCAAGCTCTCCAGGACAACATAAAATCTGGGGCTCTGTGCTTTCTTTCGTTCTGAACAAGTGTTACTGTTTTCTGCACAAAAGCGATTCTGCGAAGCAATGTGAACAGGCACAGAGAAGGTGCTAGCAGGGAATTCTCTGCCTGCCTTTCCCCAGTGCTCTGCAAGCTCTCCAGGACAACATAAAATCTGGGGCTCTGTGCTTTCTTTCGTTCTGAACAAGTGTTAGGGTTTTGTGCACAAAAGCGATTCTGCGAAGCAATGTGAACACTTCTGCTTCCCAGGCACAGAGAAGGTGCTAGCAGGGAATTCTCTGCCTGCCTTTCCCCAGTGCTCTGCAAGCTCTCCAGGACAACATAAAATCTGGGGCTCTGTGCTTTCTTTCGTCTGAACAAGTGTTACTGTTTTCTGCACAAAAGCGATTCAGCGAAGCAATGTGAACAGGCACAGAGAAGGTGCTAGCAGGGAATTCTCTGCCTGCCTTTCCCCAGTGCTCTGCAAGCTCTCCAGGACAACATAGAATCTGGGGCTCTGTGCTTTCTTTTGTTCTGAACAAGTGTTAGCGTTTAGTGCACAAAAGCGATTCTGCGAAGCAATGTGAAGACGTCTGCTTCCCAGGCACAGAGAAGGTGCTAGCAGGGAATTCTCTGCCTGCCTTTCCCCAGTGCTCTGCAAGCTCTCCAGGACAACATAAAATCTGGGGCTCTGTGCTTTCTTTCGTTGTGAACAAGTGTTACTGTTTTCTGCACAAAAGTGATTCTGCGAAGCAATGTGAACACTTCTGCTTCCCAGGCACAGAGAAGGTGCTAGCAGGGAATTCTCTGCCTGCTTTTCCCCAGTGCTCTGCAAGCTCTCCAGGACAACATAAAATCTGGGGCTCTGTGCTTTCTTTTGTTCTGAACAAGTGTTACTGTTTTCTGCACAAAAGCGATTCTGCGAAGCAATGTGAAGACTTCTGCTTCCCAGGCACAGAGAAGGTGCTAGCAGGGAATTCTCTGCCTGCTTTTCCCCAGTGCTCTGCAAGCTCTCCAGGACAACATAAAATCTGGGGCTCTGTGCTTTCTTTCGTCTGAACAAGTGTTACTGTTTTCTGCACAAAAGCGATTCTGTGAAGCAATGTGAACAGGCACAGAGAAGGTGCTAGCAGGGAATTCTCTGCCTGCCTTTCCCCAGTGCTCTGCAAGCTCTCCAGGACAACAGCAAATCTGGGGCTCTGTGCTTTCTTTCGTTCTGAACAAGTGTTACTGTTTTCTGCACAAAAGCGATTCTGCGAAGCAATGGGAACACTTCTGTTTCCCAGGCACAGAGAAGGTGCTAGCAGGGAATTCTCTGCCTGCCTTTCCCCAGTGCTCTGCAAGCTCTCCAGGACAACATAAAATCTGGGGCTCTGTGCTTTCTTTCGTTCTGAACAACTGTTACTGTTTTCTGCACAAAAGCGATTCTGCGAAGCAATGTGAACAGGCACAGAGAAGGTGCTAGCAGGGAATTCTCTGCCTGCCTTTCCCCAGTGCTCTGCAAGCTCTCCAGGACAACATAAAATCTGGGGCTCTGTGCTTTCTTTCGTTCTGAACAAGTGTTACTGTTTTCTGCACAAAAGCGATTCTGCGAAGCAATGTGAACACTTGTGCTTCCCAGGCACAGAGAAGGTGCTAGCAGGGAATTCTCTGCCTGCTTTTCCCCAGTGCTCTGCAAGCTCTCCAGGACAACATAAAATCTGGGGCTCTGTGCTTTCTTTTGTTCTGAACAAGTGTTACTGTTTTCTGCACAAAAGCGATTCTGCCAAGCAATGTGAACAGGCTCAGAAAAGGTGCTAGCAGGGAATTCTCTGCCTGCCTTTCCCCAGTGCTCTGCAAGCTCTCCAGGACAACATAGAATCTGGGGCTCTGTGCTTTCTTTTGTTCTGAACAAGTGTTAGGGTTTTGTGCACAAAAGCGATTCTGCGAAGCAATGTGAACACTTCTGCTTCCCAGGCACAGAGAAGGTGCTAGCAGGGAATTCTCTGCCTGCCTTTCCCCAGTGCTCTGCAAGCTCTCCAGGACAACATAAAATCTGGGGCTCTGTGCTTTCTTTCGTCTGAACAAGTGTTACTGTTTTCTGCACAAAAGCGATTCTGTGAAGCAATGTGAACAGGCACAGAGAAGGTGCTAGCAGGGAATTCTCTGCCTGCCTTTCCCCAGTGCTCTGCAAGCTCTCCAGGACAACATAAAATCTGGGGCTCTGTGCTTTCTTTCGTTCTGAACAAGTGTTACTGTTTTCTGCACAAAAGCGATTCTGCGAAGCAATGTGAACACTTGTGCTTCCCAGGCACAGAGAAGGTGCTAGCAGGGAATTCTCTGCCTGCTTTTCCCCAGTGCTCTGCAAGCTCTCCAGGACAACATAAAATCTGGGGCTCTGTGCTTTCTTTTGTTCTGAACAAGTGTTACTGTTTTCTGCACAAAAGCGATTCTGCCAAGCAATGTGAACAGGCTCAGAAAAGGTGCTAGCAGGGAATTCTCTGCCTGCCTTTCCCCAGTGCTCTGCAAGCTCTCCAGGACAACATAGAATCTGGGGCTCTGTGCTTTCTTTTGTTCTGAACAAGTGTTAGGGTTTTGTGCACAAAAGCGATTCTGCGAAGCAATGTGAACACTTCTGCTTCCCAGGCACAGAGAAGGTGCTAGCAGGGAATTCTCTGCCTGCCTTTCCCCAGTGCTCTGCAAGCTCTCCAGGACAACATAAAATCTGGGGCTCTGTGCTTTCTTTCGTCTGAACAAGTGTTACTGTTTTCTGCACAAAAGCGATTCTGTGAAGCAATGTGAACAGGCACAGAGAAGGTGCTAGCAGGGAATTCTCTGCCTGCCTTTCCCCAGTGCTCTGCAAGCTCTCCAGGACAACATAAAATCTGGGGCTCTGTGCTTTCTTTCGTTCTGAACAAGTGTTACTGTTTTCTGCACAAAAGTGATTCTGCGAAGCAATGTGAACACTTCTGCTTCCCAGGCACAGAGAAGGTGCTAGCAGGGAATTCTCTGCCTGCCTTTCCCCAGTGCTCTGCAAGCTCTCCAGGACAACATAAAATCTGGGGCTCTGTGCTTTCTTTTGTTCTGAACAAGTGTTACTGTTTTCTGCACAAAAGCGATTCTGCCAAGCAATGTGAACAGGCTCAGAAAAGGTGCTAGCAGGGAATTCTCTGCCTGCCTTTCCCCAGTGCTCTGCAAGCTCTCCAGGACAACATAGAATCTGGGGCTCTGTGCTTTCTTTTGTTCTGAACAAGTGTTAGGGTTTTGTGCACAAAAGCGATTCTGCGAAGCAATGTGAAGACTTCTGCTTCCCAGGCACAGAGAAGGTGCTAGCAGGGAATTCTCTGCCTGCCTTTCCCCAGTGCTCTGCAAGCTCTCCAGGACAACATAAAATCTGGGGCTCTGTGCTTTCTTTCGTCTGAACAAGTGTTACTGTTTTCTGCACAAAAGCGATTCTGCGAAGCAATGTGAACAGGCACAGAGAAGGTGCTAGCAGGGAATTCTCTGCCTGCCTTTCCCCAGTGCTCTGCAAGCTCTCCAGGACAACATAAAATCTGGGGCTCTGTGCTTTCTTTCGTTCTGAACAAGTGTTACTGTTTTCTGCACAAAAGCGATTCTGCGAAGCAATGGGAACACTTCTGTTTCCCAGGCACAGAGAAGGTGCTAGCAGGGAATTCTCTGCCTGCTTTTCCCCAGTGCTCTGCAAGCTCTCCAGGACAACATAAAATCTGGGGCTCTGTGCTTTCTTTCGTTCTGAACAAGTGTTACTGTTTTCTGCACAAAAGCGATTCTGCGAAGCAATGTGAAGACGTCTGCTTCCCAGGCACAGAGAAGGTGCTAGCAGGGAATTCTCTGCCTGCCTTTCCCCAGTGCTCTGCAAGCTCTCCAGGACAACATAAAATCTGGGGCTCTGTGCTTTCTTTCGTTGTGAACAAGTGTTACTGTTTTCTGCACAAAAGTGATTCTGCGAAGCAATGTGAACACTTCTGCTTCCCAGGCACAGAGAAGGTGCTAGCAGGGAATTCTCTGCCTGCCTTTCCCCAGTGCTCTGCAAGCTCTCCAGGACAACATAAAATCTGGGGCTCTGTGCTTTCTTTTGTTCTGAACAAGTGTTACTGTTTTCTGCACAAAAGCGATTCTGCGAAGCAATGTGAAGACTTCTGCTTCCCAGGCACAGAGAAGGTGCTAGCAGGGAATTCTCTGCCTGCTTTTCCCCAGTGCTCTGCAAGCTCTCCAGGACAACATAAAATCTGGGGCTCTGTGCTTTCTTTCGTCTGAACAAGTGTTATTGTTTTCTGCACAAAAGCGATTCTGCGAAGCAATGTGAACAGGCACAGAGAAGGTGCTAGCAGGGAATTCTCTGCCTGCCTTTCCCCAGTGCTCTGCAAGCTCTCCAGGACAACATAAAATCTGGGGCTCTGTGCTTTCTTTCGTTCTGAACAAGTGTTACTGTTTTCTGCACAAAAGCGATTCTGCGAAGCAATGTGAACACTTGTGCTTCCCAGGCACAGAGAAGGTGCTAGCAGGGAATTCTCTGCCTGCTTTTCCCCAGTGCTCTGCAAGCTCTCCAGGACAACATAAAATCTGGGGCTCTGTGCTTTCTTTCGTCTGAACAAGTGTTACTGTTTTCTGCACAAAAGCGATTCTGTGAAGCAATGTGAACAGGCACAGAGAAGGTGCTAGCAGGGAATTCTCTGCCTGCCTTTCCCCAGTGCTCTGCAAGCTCTCCAGGACAACATAAAATCTGGGGCTCTGTGCTTTCTTTCGTTCTGAACAAGTGTTACTGTTTTCTGCACAAAAGCGATTCTGCGAAGCAATGGGAACACTTCTGTTTCCCAGGCACAGAGAAGGTGCTAGCAGGGAATTCTCTGCCTGCCTTTCCCCAGTGCTCTGCAAGCTCTCCAGGACAACATAAAATCTGGGGCTCTGTGCTTTCTTTCGTTCTGAACAAGTGTTACTGTTTTCTGCACAAAAGCGATTCTGCGAAGCAATGTGAACAGGCACAGAGAAGGTGCTAGCAGGGAATTCTCTGCCTGCCTTTCCCCAGTGCTCTGCAAGCTCTCCAGGACAACATAAAATCTGGGGCTCTGTGCTTTCTTTCGTTCTGAACAAGTGTTACTGTTTTCTGCACAAAAGCGATTCTGCGAAGCAATGTGAACACTTGTGCTTCCCAGGCACAGAGAAGGTGCTAGCAGGGAATTCTCTGCCTGCTTTTCCCCAGTGCTCTGCAAGCTCTCCAGGACAACATAAAATCTGGGGCTCTGTGCTTTCTTTTGTTCTGAACAAGTGTTACTGTTTTCTGCACAAAAGCGATTCTGCCAAGCAATGTGAACAGGCTCATAAAAGGTGCTAGCAGGGAATTCTCTGCCTGCCTTTCCCCAGTGCTCTGCAAGCTCTCCAGGACAACATAAAATCTGGGGCTCTGTGCTTTCTTTCGTCTGAACAAGTGTTACTGTTTTCTGCACAAAAGCGATTCTGTGAAGCAATGTGAACAGGCACAGAGAAGGTGCTAGCAGGGAATTCTCTGCCTGCCTTTCCCCAGTGCTCTGCAAGCTCTCCAGGACAACATAAAATCTGGGGCTCTGTGCTTTCTTTCGTTCTGAACAAGTGTTACTGTTTTCTGCACAAAAGTGATTCTGCGAAGCAATGTGAACACTTCTGCTTCCCAGGCACAGAGAAGGTGCTAGCAGGGAATTCTCTGCCTGCCTTTCCCCAGTGCTCTGCAAGCTCTCCAGGACAACATAAAATCTGGGGCTCTGTGCTTTCTTTTGTTCTGAACAAGTGTTACTGTTTTCTGCACAAAAGCGATTCTGCCAAGCAATGTGAACAGGCTCAGAAAAGGTGCTAGCAGGGAATTCTCTGCCTGCCTTTCCCCAGTGCTCTGCAAGCTCTCCAGGACAACATAGAATCTGGGGCTCTGTGCTTTCTTTTGTTCTGAACAAGTGTTAGGGTTTAGTGCACAAAAGCGATTCTGCGAAGCAATGTGAAGACTTCTGCTTCCCAGGCACAGAGAAGGTGCTAGCAGGGAATTCTCTGCCTGCCTTTCCCCAGTGCTCTGCAAGCTCTCCAGGACAACATAAAATCTGGGGCTCTGTGCTTTCTTTCGTTCTGAACAAGTGTTACTGTTTTCTGCACAAAAGCGATTCTGCGAAGCAATGTGAACACTTCTGTTTCCCAGGCACAGAGAAGGTGCTAGCAGGGAATTCTCTGCCTGCTTTTCCCCAGTGCTCTGCAAGCTCTCCAGGACAACATAAAATCTGGGGCTCTGTGCTTTCTTTCGTTCTGAACAAGTGTTACTGTTTTCTGCACAAAAGCGATTCTGCGAAGCAATGTGAAGACGTCTGCTTCCCAGGCACAGAGAAGGTGCTAGCAGGGAATTCTCTGCCTGCCTTTCCCCAGTGCTCTGCAAGCTCTCCAGGACAACATAAAATCTGGGGCTCTGTGCTTTCTTTCGTTGTGAACAAGTGTTACTGTTTTCTGCACAAAAGTGATTCTGCGAAGCAATGTGAACACTTCTGCTTCCCAGGCACAGAGAAGGTGCTAGCAGGGAATTCTCTGCCTGCCTTTCCCCAGTGCTCTGCAAGCTCTCTAGGACAACATAAAATCTGGGGCTCTGTGCTTTCTTTTGTTCTGAACAAGTGTTACTGTTTTCTGCACAAAAGCGATTCTGCGAAGCAATGTGAAGACTTCTGCTTCCCAGGCACAGAGAAGGTGCTAGCAGGGAATTCTCTGCCTGCTTTTCCCCAGTGCTCTGCAAGCTCTCCAGGACAACATAAAATCTGGGGCTCTGTGCTTTCTTTCGTCTGAACAAGTGTTACTGTTTTCTGCACAAAAGCGATTCAGCGAAGCAATGTGAACAGGCACAGAGAAGGTGCTAGCAGGGAATTCTCTGCCTGCCTTTCCCCAGTGCTCTGCAAGCTCTCCAGGACAACATAAAATCTGGGGCTCTGTGCTTTCTTTCGTTCTGAACAAGTGTTACTGTTTTCTGCACAAAAGCGATTCTGCGAAGCAATGTGAACACTTGTGCTTCCCAGGCACAGAGAAGGTGCTAGCAGGGAATTCTCTGCCTGCTTTTCCCCAGTGCTCTGCAAGCTCTCCAGGACAACATAAAATCTGGGGCTCTGTGCTTTCTTTTGTTCTGAACAAGTGTTACTGTTTTCTGCACAAAAGCGATTCTGCCAAGCAATGTGAACAGGCTCAGAAAAGGTGCTAGCAGGGAATTCTCTGCCTGCCTTTCCCCAGTGCTCTGCAAGCTCTCCAGGACAACATAAAATCTGGGGCTCTGTGCTTTCTTTCGTTCTGAACAAGTGTTACTGTTTTCTGCACAAAAGCGATTCTGCGAAGCAATGGGAACACTTCTGTTTCCCAGGCACAGAGAAGGTGCTAGCAGGGAATTCTCTGCCTGCCTTTCCCCAGTGCTCTGCAAGCTCTCCAGGACAACAGCAAATCTGGGGCTCTGTGCTTTCTTTCGTTCTGAACAAGTGTTACTGTTTTCTGCACAAAAGTGATTCTGCGAAGCAATGTGAACACTTCTGCTTCCCAGGCACAGAGAAGGTGCTAGCAGGGAATTCTCTGCCTGCCTTTCCCCAGTGCTCTGCAAGCTCTCCAGGACAACATAAAATCTGGGGCTCTGTGCTTTCTTTTGTTCTGAACAAGTGTTACTGTTTTCTGCACAAAAGCGATTCTGCCAAGCAATGTGAACAGGCTCAGAAAAGGTGCTAGCAGGGAATTCTCTGCCTGCCTTTCCCCAGTGCTCTGCAAGCTCTCCAGGACAACATAAAATCTGGGGCTCTGTGCTTTCTTTTGTTCTGAACAAGTGTTAGGGTTTTGTGCACAAAAGCGATTCTGCGAAGCAATGTGAAGACTTCTGCTTCCCAGGCACAGAGAAGGTGCTAGCAGGGAATTCTCTGCCTGCCTTTCCCCAGTGCTCTGCAAGCTCTCCAGGACAACATAAAATCTGGGGCTCTGTGCTTTCTTTCGTCTGAACAAGTGTTACTGTTTTCTGCACAAAAGCGATTCTGCGAAGCAATGTGAACAGGCACAGAGAAGGTGCTAGCAGGGAATTCTCTGCCTGCCTTTCCCCAGTGCTCTGCAAGCTCTCCAGGACAACATAAAATCTGGGGCTCTGTGCTTTCTTTCGTTCTGAACAAGTGTTACTGTTTTCTGCACAAAAGCGATTCTGCGAAGCAATGGGAACACTTCTGTTTCCCAGGCACAGAGAAGGTGCTAGCAGGGAATTCTCTGCCTGCTTTTCCCCAGTGCTCTGCAAGCTCTCCAGGACAACAGCAAATCTGGGGCTCTGTGCTTTCTTTCGTTCTGAACAAGTGTTACTGTTTTCTGCACAAAAGCGATTCTGCGAAGCAATGGGAACACTTCTGTTTCCCAGGCACAGAGAAGGTGCTAGCAGGGAATTCTCTGCCTGCTTTTCCCCAGTGCTCTGCAAGCTCTCCAGGACAACATAGAATCTGGGGCTCTGTGCTTTCTTTTGTTCTGAACAAGTGTTAGGGTTTTCTGCACAAAAGCGATTCTGCGAAGCAATGGGAACACTTCTGCTTCCCAGGCACAGAGAAGGTGCTAGCAGGGAATTCTCTGCCTGCCTTTCCCCAGTGCTCTGCAAGCTCTCCACGACAACATAAAATCTGGGGCTCTGTGCTTTCTTTCGTCTGAACAAGTGTTACTGTTTTCTGCACAAAAGCGATTCAGCGAAGCAATGTGAACAGGCACAGAGAAGGTGCTAGCAGGGAATTCTCTGCCTGCCTTTCCCCAGTGCTCTGCAAGCTCTCCAGGACAACATAAAATCTGGGGCTCTGTGCTTTCTTTCGTTCTGAACAAGTGTTACTGTTTTCTGCACAAAAGCGATTCTGCGAAGCAATGTGAACACTTCTGTTTCCCAGGCACAGAGAAGGTGCTAGCAGGGAATTCTCTGCCTGCTTTTCCCCAGTGCTCTGCAAGCTCTCCAGGACAACAGCAAATCTGGGGCTCTGTGCTTTCTTTCGTTCTGAACAAGTGTTACTGTTTTCTGCACAAAAGTGATTCTGCGAAGCAATGTGAACACTTCTGCTTCCCAGGCACAGAGAAGGTGCTAGCAGGGAATTCTCTGCCTGCCTTTCCCCAGTGCTCTGCAAGCTCTCCAGGACAACATAAAATCTGTGGCTCTGTGCTTTCTTTCGTTCTGAACAAGTGTTACTGTTTTCTGCACAAAAGTGATTCTGCGAAGCAATGTGAACACTTCTGCTTCCCAGGCACAGAGAAGGTGCTAGCAGGGAATTCTCTGCCTGCCTTTCCCCAGTGCTCTGCAAGCTCTCCAGGACAACATAAAATCTGTGGCTCTGTGCTTTCTTTCGTCTGAACAAGTGTTACTGTTTTCTGCACAAAAGCGATTCAGCGAAGCAATGTGAACAGGCACAGAGAAGGTGCTAGCAGGGAATTCTCTGCCTGCCTTTCCCCAGTGCTCTGCAAGCTCTCCAGGACAACATAGAATCTGGGGCTCTGTGCTTTCTTTTGTTCTGAACAAGTGTTAGGGTTTAGTGCACAAAAGCGATTCTGCGAAGCAATGTGAAGACTTCTGCTTCCCAGGCACAGAGAAGGTGCTAGCAGGGAATTCTCTGCCTGCTTTTCCCCAGTGCTCTGCAAGCTCTCCAGGACAACATAAAATCTGGGGCTCTGTGCTTCCTTTCGTTCTGAACAAGTGTTACTGTTTTCTGCACAAAAGCGATTCTGCGAAGCAATGTGAAGACTTCTGTTTCCCAGGCACAGAGAAGGTGCTAGCAGGGAATTCTCTGCCTGCTTTTCCCCAGTGCTCTGCAAGCTCTCCAGGACAACATAAAATCTGGGGCTCTGTGCTTTCTTTCGTTCTGAACAAGTGTTACTGTTTTCTGCACAAAAGTGATTCTGCGAAGCAATGTGAACACTTCTGCTTCCCAGGCACAGAGAAGGTGCTAGCAGGGAATTCTCTGCCTGCCTTTCCCCAGTGCTCTGCAAGCTCTCCAGGACAACAGCAAATCTGGGGCTCTGTGCTTTCTTTTGTTCTGAACAAGTGTTACTGTTTTCTGCACAAAAGCGATTCTGCCAAGCAATGTGAACAGGCTCAGAAAAGGTGCTAGCAGGGAATTCTCTGCCTGCCTTTCCCCAGTGCTCTGCAAGCTCTCCAGGACAACATAGAATCTGGGGCTCTGTGCTTTCTTTTGTTCTGAACAAGTGTTAGGGTTTTGTGCACAAAAGCGATTCTGCGAAGCAATGTGAAGACTTCTGCTTCCCAGGCACAGAGAAGGTGCTAGCAGGGAATTCTCTGCCTGCCTTTCCCCAGTGCTCTGCAAGCTCTCCAGGACAACATAAAATCTGGGGCTCTGTGCTTTCTTTCGTCTGAACAAGTGTTACTGTTTTCTGCACAAAAGCGATTCTGTGAAGCAATGTGAACAGGCACAGAGAAGGTGCTAGCAGGGAATTCTCTGCCTGCCTTTCCCCAGTGCTCTGCAAGCTCTCCAGGACAACATAGAATCTGGGGCTCTGTGCTTTCTTTTGTTCTGAACAAGTGTTAGGGTTTAGTGCACAAAAGCGATTCTGCGAAGCAATGTGAAGACTTCTGCTTCCCAGGCACAGAGAAGGTGCTAGCAGGGAATTCTCTGCCTGCTTTTCCCCAGTGCTCTGCAAGCTCTCCAGGACAACATAAAATCTGGGGCTCTGTGCTTTCTTTCGTTCTGAACAAGTGTTACTGTTTTCTGCACAAAAGCGATTCTGCGAAGCAATGTGAACACTTCTGTTTCCCAGGCACAGAGAAGGTGCTAGCAGGGAATTCTCTGCCTGCTTTTCCCCAGTGCTCTGCAAGCTCTCCAGGACAACATAAAATCTGGGGCTCTGTGCTTTCTTTTGTTCTGAACAAGTGTTACTGTTTTCTGCACAAAAGTGATTCTGCGAAGCAATGTGAACACTTCTGCTTCCCAGGCACAGAGAAGGTGCTAGCAGGGAATTCTCTGCCTGCCTTTCCCCAGTGCTCTGCAAGCTCTCCAGGACAACAGCAAATCTGGGGCTCTGTGCTTTCTTTTGTTCTGAACAAGTGTTACTGTTTTCTGCACAAAAGCGATTCTGCGAAGCAATGTGAACAGGCTCAGAAAAGGTGCTAGCAGGGAATTCTCTGCCTGCCTTTCCCCAGTGCTCTGCAAGCTCTCCAGGACAACATAGAATCTGGGGCTCTGTGCTTTCTTTTGTTCTGAACAAGTGTTAGGGTTTTGTGCACAAAAGCGATTCTGCGAAGCAATGTGAAGACTTCTGCTTCCCAGGCACAGAGAAGGTGCTAGCAGGGAATTCTCTGCCTGCCTTTCCCCAGTGCTCTGCAAGCTCTCCAGGACAACATAAAATCTGGGGCTCTGTGCTTTCTTTCGTCTGAACAAGTGTTACTGTTTTCTGCACAAAAGCGATTCTGTGAAGCAATGTGAACAGGCTCAGAAAAGGTGCTAGCAGGGAATTCTCTGCCTGCCTTTCCCCAGTGCTCTGCAAGCTCTCCAGGACAACATAAAATCTGGGGCTCTGTGCTTTCTTTCGTTCTGAACAAGTGTTACTGTTTTCTGCACAAAAGTGATTCTGCGAAGCAATGTGAACACTTCTGCTTCCCAGGCACAGAGAAGGTGCTAGCAGGGAATTCTCTGCCTGCCTTTCCCCAGTGCTCTGCAAGCTCTCCAGGACAACATAAAATCTGGGGCTCTGTGCTTTCTTTTGTTCTGAACAAGTGTTACTGTTTTCTGCACAAAAGCGATTCTGCCAAGCAATGTGAACAGGCTCAGAAAAGGTGCTAGCAGGGAATTCTCTGCCTGCCTTTCCCCAGTGCTCTGCAAGCTCTCCAGGACAACATAGAATCTGGGGCTCTGTGCTTTCTTTTGTTCTGAACAAGTGTTAGGGTTTTGTGCACAAAAGCGATTCTGCGAAGCAATGTGAAGACTTCTGCTTCCCAGGCACAGAGAAGGTGCTAGCAGGGAATTCTCTGCCTGCCTTTCCCCAGTGCTCTGCAAGCTCTCCAGGACAACATAAAATCTGGGGCTCTGTGCTTTCTTTCATCTGAACAAGTGTTACTGTTTTCTGCACAAAAGCGATTCTGCGAAGCAATGTGAACAGGCACAGAGAAGGTGCTAGCAGGGAATTCTCTGCCTGCTTTTCCCCAGTGCTCTGCAAGCTCTCCAGGACAACATAAAATCTGGGGCTCTGTGCTTTCTTTCGTTCTGAACAAGTGTTACTGTTTTCTGCACAAAAGCGATTCTGCGAAGCAATGGGAACACTTCTGTTTCCCAGGCACAGAGAAGGTGCTAGCAGGGAATTCTCTGCCTGCCTTTCCCCAGTGCTCTGCAAGCTCTCCAGGACAACATAAAATCTGGGGCTCTGTGCTTTCTTTCGTCTGAACAAGTGTTACTGTTTTCTGCACAAAAGCGATTCAGCGAAGCAATGTGAACAGGCACAGAGAAGGTGCTAGCAGGGAATTCTCTGCCTGCCTTTCCCCAGTGCTCTGCAAGCTCTCCAGGACAACATAGAATCTGGGGCTCTGTGCTTTCTTTTGTTCTGAACAAGTGTTAGGGTTTAGTGCACAAAAGCGATTCTGCGAAGCAATGTGAAGACTTCTGCTTCCCAGGCACAGAGAAGGTGCTAGCAGGGAATTCTCTGCCTGCTTTTCCCCAGTGCTCTGCAAGCTCTCCAGGACAACATAAAATCTGGGGCTCTGTGCTTTCTTTCGTTCTGAACAAGTGTTACTGTTTTCTGCACAAAAGCGATTCTGCGAAGCAATGGGAACACTTCTGTTTCCCAGGCACAGAGAAGGTGCTAGCAGGGAATTCTCTGCCTGCTTTTCCCCAGTGCTCTGCAAGCTCTCCAGGACAACATAAAATCTGGGGCTCTGTGCTTTCTTTCGTTCTGAACAAGTGTTACTGTTTTCTGCACAAAAGCGATTCTGCGAAGCAATGTGAAGACGTCTGCTTCCCAGGCACAGAGAAGGTGCTAGCAGGGAATTCTCTGCCTGCCTTTCCCCAGTGCTCTGCAAGCTCTCCAGGACAACATAAAATCTGGGGCTCTGTGCTTTCTTTCGTTGTGAACAAGTGTTACTGTTTTCTGCACAAAAGTGATTCTGCGAAGCAATGTGAACACTTCTGCTTCCCAGGCACAGAGAAGGTGCTAGCAGGGAATTCTCTGCCTGCCTTTCCCCAGTGCTCTGCAAGCTCTCCAGGACAACATAAAATCTGGGGCTCTGTGCTTTCTTTTGTTCTGAACAAGTGTTACTGTTTTCTGCACAAAAGCGATTCTGCGAAGCAATGTGAAGACTTCTGCTTCCCAGGCACAGAGAAGGTGCTAGCAGGGAATTCTCTGCCTGCTTTTCCCCAGTGCTCTGCAAGCTCTCCAGGACAACATAAAATCTGGGGCTCTGTGCTTTCTTTCGTCTGAACAAGTGTTACTGTTTTCTGCACAAAAGCGATTCTGCGAAGCAATGTGAACAGGCACAGAGAAGGTGCTAGCAGGGAATTCTCTGCCTGCCTTTCCCCAGTGCTCTGCAAGCTCTCCAGGACAACATAAAATCTGGGGCTCTGTGCTTTCTTTCGTTCTGAACAAGTGTTACTGTTTTCTGCACAAAAGCGATTCTGCGAAGCAATGTGAACACTTGTGCTTCCCAGGCACAGAGAAGGTGCTAGCAGGGAATTCTCTGCCTGCTTTTCCCCAGTGCTCTGCAAGCTCTCCAGGACAACATAAAATCTGGGGCTCTGTGCTTTCTTTCGTCTGAACAAGTGTTACTGTTTTCTGCACAAAAGCGATTCTGTGAAGCAATGTGAACAGGCACAGAGAAGGTGCTAGCAGGGAATTCTCTGCCTGCCTTTCCCCAGTGCTCTGCAAGCTCTCCAGGACAACATAAAATCTGGGGCTCTGTGCTTTCTTTCGTTCTGAACAAGTGTTACTGTTTTCTGCACAAAAGCGATTCTGCGAAGCAATGGGAACACTTCTGTTTCCCAGGCACAGAGAAGGTGCTAGCAGGGAATTCTCTGCCTGCCTTTCCCCAGTGCTCTGCAAGCTCTCCAGGACAACATAAAATCTGGGGCTCTGTGCTTTCTTTCGTTCTGAACAAGTGTTACTGTTTTCTGCACAAAAGCGATTCTGCGAAGCAATGTGAACAGGCACAGAGAAGGTGCTAGCAGGGAATTCTCTGCCTGCCTTTCCCCAGTGCTCTGCAAGCTCTCCAGGACAACATAAAATCTGGGGCTCTGTGCTTTCTTTCGTTCTGAACAAGTGTTACTGTTTTCTGCACAAAAGCGATTCTGCGAAGCAATGTGAACACTTGTGCTTCCCAGGCACAGAGAAGGTGCTAGCAGGGAATTCTCTGCCTGCTTTTCCCCAGTGCTCTGCAAGCTCTCCAGGACAACATAAAATGTGGGGCTCTGTGCTTTCTTTTGTTCTGAACAAGTGTTACTGTTTTCTGCACAAAAGCGATTCTGCCAAGCAATGTGAACAGGCTCATAAAAGGTGCTAGCAGGGAATTCTCTGCCTGCCTTTCCCCAGTGCTCTGCAAGCTCTCCAGGACAACATAAAATCTGGGGCTCTGTGCTTTCTTTCGTCTGAACAAGTGTTACTGTTTTCTGCACAAAAGCGATTCTGTGAAGCAATGTGAACAGGCACAGAGAAGGTGCTAGCAGGGAATTCTCTGCCTGCCTTTCCCCAGTGCTCTGCAATCTCTCCAGGACAACATAAAATCTGGGGCTCTGTGCTTTCTTTCGTTCTGAACAAGTGTTACTGTTTTCTGCACAAAAGTGATTCTGCGAAGCAATGTGAACACTTCTGCTTCCCAGGCACAGAGAAGGTGCTAGCAGGGAATTCTCTGCCTGCCTTTCCCCAGTGCTCTGCAAGCTCTCCAGGACAACATAAAATCTGGGGCTCTGTGCTTTCTTTTGTTCTGAACAAGTGTTACTGTTTTCTGCACAAAAGCGATTCTGCCAAGCAATGTGAACAGGCTCAGAAAAGGTGCTAGCAGGGAATTCTCTGCCTGCCTTTCCCCAGTGCTCTGCAAGCTCTCCAGGACAACATAGAATCTGGGGCTCTGTGCTTTCTTTTGTTCTGAACAAGTGTTAGGGTTTTGTGCACAAAAGCGATTCTGCGAAGCAATGTGAAGACTTCTGCTTCCCAGGCACAGAGAAGGTGCTAGCAGGGAATTCTCTGCCTGCCTTTCCCCAGTGCTCTGCAAGCTCTCCAGGACAACATAAAATCTGGGGCTCTGTGCTTTCTTTCGTCTGAACAAGTGTTACTGTTTTCTGCACAAAAGCGATTCTGCGAAGCAATGTGAACACTTCTGTTTCCCAGGCACAGAGAAGGTGCTAGCAGGGAATTCTCTGCCTGCCTTTCCCCAGTGCTCTGCAAGCTCTCCAGGACAACATAAAATCTGGGGCTCTGTGCTTTCTTTCGTTCTGAACAAGTGTTACTGTTTTCTGCACAAAAGCGATTCTGCGAAGCAATGGGAACACTTCTGTTTCCCAGGCACAGAGAAGGTGCTAGCAGGGAATTCTCTGCCTGCTTTTCCCCAGTGCTCTGCAAGCTCTCCAGGACAACAGCAAATCTGGGGCTCTGTGCTTTCTTTCGTTCTGAACAAGTGTTAATGTTTTCTGCACAAAAGCGATTCTGCGAAGCAATGGGAACACTTCTGTTTCCCAGGCACAGAGAAGGTGCTAGCAGGGAATTCTCTGCCTGCCTTTCCCCAGTGCTCTGCAAGCTCTCCAGGACAACATAAAATCTGGGGCTCTGTGCTTTCTTTCGTCTGAACAAGTGTTACTGTTTTCTGCACAAAAGCGATTCAGCGAAGCAATGTGAACAGGCACAGAGAAGGTGCTAGCAGGGAATTCTCTGCCTGCCTTTCCCCAGTGCTCTGCAAGCTCTCCAGGACAACATAAAATCTGGGGCTCTGTGCTTTCTTTCGTCTGAACAAGTGTTACTGTTTTCTGCACAAAAGCGATTCAGCGAAGCAATGTGAACAGGCACAGAGAAGGTGCTAGCAGGGAATTCTCTGCCTGCCTTTCCCCAGTGCTCTGCAAGCTCTCCAGGACAACATAAAATCTGGGGCTCTGTGCTTTCTTTCGTTCTGAACAAGTGTTACTGTTTTCTGCACAAAAGCGATTCTGCGAAGCAATGTGAACACTTGTGCTTCCCAGGCACAGAGAAGGTGCTAGCAGGGAATTCTCTGCCTGCTTTTCCCCAGTGCTCTGCAAGCTCTCCAGGACAACATAAAATCTGGGGCTCTGTGCTTTCTTTTGTTCTGAACAAGTGTTACTGTTTTCTGCACAAAAGCGATTCTGCCAAGCAATGTGAACAGGCTCATAAAAGGTGCTAGCAGGGAATTCTCTGCCTGCCTTTCCCCAGTGCTCTGCAAGCTCTCCAGGACAACATAAAATCTGGGGCTCTGTGCTTTCTTTCGTCTGAACAAGTGTTACTGTTTTCTGCACAAAAGCGATTCTGTGAAGCAATGTGAACAGGCACAGAGAAGGTGCTAGCAGGGAATTCTCTGCCTGCCTTTCCCCAGTGCTCTGCAAGCTCTCCAGGACAACATAAAATCTGGGGCTCTGTGCTTTCTTTCGTTCTGAACAAGTGTTACTGTTTTCTGCACAAAAGTGATTCTGCGAAGCAATGTGAACACTTCTGCTTCCCAGGCACAGAGAAGGTGCTAGCAGGGAATTCTCTGCCTGCCTTTCCCCAGTGCTCTGCAAGCTCTCCAGGACAACATAAAATCTGGGGCTCTGTGCTTTCTTTTGTTCTGAACAAGTGTTACTGTTTTCTGCACAAAAGCGATTCTGCCAAGCAATGTGAACAGGCTCAGAAAAGGTGCTAGCAGGGAATTCTCTGCCTGCCTTTCCCCAGTGCTCTGCAAGCTCTCCAGGACAACATAGAATCTGGGGCTCTGTGCTTTCTTTTGTTCTGAACAAGTGTTAGGGTTTTGTGCACAAAAGCGATTCTGCGAAGCAATGTGAAGACTTCTGCTTCCCAGGCACAGAGAAGGTGCTAGCAGGGAATTCTCTGCCTGCCTTTCCCCAGTGCTCTGCAAGCTCTCCAGGACAACATAAAATCTGGGGCTCTGTGCTTTCTTTCGTCTGAACAAGTGTTACTGTTTTCTGCACAAAAGCGATTCTGCGAAGCAATGTGAACACTTCTGTTTCCCAGGCACAGAGAAGGTGCTAGCAGGGAATTCTCTGCCTGCCTTTCCCCAGTGCTCTGCAAGCTCTCCAGGACAACATAAAATCTGGGGCTCTGTGCTTTCTTTCGTTCTGAACAAGTGTTACTGTTTTCTGCACAAAAGCGATTCTGCGAAGCAATGGGAACACTTCTGTTTCCCAGGCACAGAGAAGGTGCTAGCAGGGAATTCTCTGCCTGCTTTTCCCCAGTGCTCTGCAAGCTCTCCAGGACAACAGCAAATCTGGGGCTCTGTGCTTTCTTTCGTTCTGAACAAGTGTTAATGTTTTCTGCACAAAAGCGATTCTGCGAAGCAATGGGAACACTTCTGTTTCCCAGGCACAGAGAAGGTGCTAGCAGGGAATTCTCTGCCTGCCTTTCCCCAGTGCTCTGCAAGCTCTCCAGGACAACATAAAATCTGGGGCTCTGTGCTTTCTTTCGTCTGAACAAGTGTTACTGTTTTCTGCACAAAAGCGATTCAGCGAAGCAATGTGAACAGGCACAGAGAAGGTGCTAGCAGGGAATTCTCTGCCTGCCTTTCCCCAGTGCTCTGCAAGCTCTCCAGGACAACATAGAATCTGGGGCTCTGTGCTTTCTTTTGTTCTGAACAAGTGTTAGGGTTTAGTGCACAAAAGCGATTCTGCGAAGCAATGTGAAGACTTCTGCTTCCCAGGCACAGAGAAGGTGCTAGCAGGGAATTCTCTGCCTGCTTTTCCCCAGTGCTCTGCAAGCTCTCCAGGACAACATAAAATCTGGGGCTCTGTGCTTTCTTTTGTTCTGAACAAGTGTTACTGTTTTCTGCACAAAAGCGATTCTGCGAAGCAATGTGAACACTTCTGTTTCCCAGGCACAGAGAAGGTGCTAGCAGGGAATTCTCTGCCTGCTTTTCCCCAGTGCTCTGCAAGCTCTCCAGGACAACATAAAATCTGGGGCTCTGTGCTTTCTTTCGTTCTGAACAAGTGTTACTGTTTTCTGCACAAAAGCGATTCTGCGAAGCAATGTGAAGACGTCTGCTTCCCAGGCACAGAGAAGGTGCTAGCAGGGAATTCTCTGCCTGCCTTTCCCCAGTGCTCTGCAAGCTCTCCAGGACAACATAAAATCTGGGGCTCTGTGCTTTCTTTCGTTGTGAACAAGTGTTACTGTTTTCTGCACAAAAGTGATTCTGCGAAGCAATGTGAACACTTCTGCTTCCCAGGCACAGAGAAGGTGCTAGCAGGGAATTCTCTGCCTGCCTTTCCCCAGTGCTCTGCAAGCTCTCCAGGACAACATAAAATCTGGGGCTCTGTGCTTTCTTTTGTTCTGAACAAGTGTTACTGTTTTCTGCACAAAAGCGATTCTGCGAAGCAATGTGAAGACTTCTGCTTCCCAGGCACAGAGAAGGTGCTAGCAGGGAATTCTCTGCCTGCTTTTCCCCAGTGCTCTGCAAGCTCTCCAGGACAACATAAAATCTGGGGCTCTGTGCTTTCTTTCGTCTGAACAAGTGTTACTGTTTTCTGCACAAAAGCGATTCTGCGAAGCAATGTGAACAGGCACAGAGAAGGTGCTAGCAGGGAATTCTCTGCCTGCCTTTCCCCAGTGCTCTGCAAGCTCTCCAGGACAACATAAAATCTGGGGCTCTGTGCTTTCTTTCGTTCTGAACAAGTGTTACTGTTTTCTGCACAAAAGCGATTCTGCGAAGCAATGTGAACACTTGTGCTTCCCAGGCACAGAGAAGGTGCTAGCAGGGAATTCTCTGCCTGCTTTTCCCCAGTGCTCTGCAAGCTCTCCAGGACAACATAAAATCTGGGGCTCTGTGCTTTCTTTCGTTCTGAACAAGTGTTACTGTTTTCTGCACAAAAGCGATTCTGCGAAGCAATGTGAACACTTCTGTTTCCCAGGCACAGAGAAGGTGCTAGCAGGGAATTCTCTGCCTGCTTTTCCCCAGTGCTCTGCAAGCTCTCCAGGACAACATAAAATCTGGGGCTCTGTGCTTTCTTTCGTTCTGAACAAGTGTTACTGTTTTCTGCACAAAAGTGATTCTGCGAAGCAATGTGAACACTTCTGCTTCCCAGGCACAGAGAAGGTGCTAGCAGGGAATTCTCTGCCTGCCTTTCCCCAGTGCTCTGCAAGCTCTCCAGGACAACAGCAAATCTGGGGCTCTGTGCTTTCTTTTGTTCTGAACAAGTGTTACTGTTTTCTGCACAAAAGCGATTCTGTGAAGCAATGTGAACAGGCTCAGAAAAGGTGCTAGCAGGGAATTCTCTGCCTGCCTTTCCCCAGTGCTCTGCAAGCTCTCCAGGACAACATAGAATCTGGGGCTCTGTGCTTTCTTTTGTTCTGAACAAGTGTTAGGGTTTTGTGCACAAAAGCGATTCTGCGAAGCAATGTGAAGACTTCTGCTTCCCAGGCACAGAGAAGGTGCTAGCAGGGAATTCTCTGCCTGCCTTTCCCCAGTGCTCTGCAAGCTCTCCAGGACAACATAAAATCTGGGGCTCTGTGCTTTCTTTCGTCTGAACAAGTGTTACTGTTTTCTGCACAAAAGCGATTCTGTGAAGCAATGTGAACAGGCACAGAGAAGGTGCTAGCAGGGAATTCTCTGCCTGCCTTTCCCCAGTGCTCTGCAAGCTCTCCAGGACAACATAAAATCTGGGGCTCTGTGCTTTCTTTCGTTCTGAACAAGTGTTACTGTTTTCTGCACAAAAGTGATTCTGCGAAGCAATGTGAACACTTCTGCTTCCCAGGCACAGAGAAGGTGCTAGCAGGGAATTCTCTGCCTGCCTTTCCCCAGTGCTCTGCAAGCTCTCCAGGACAACATAAAATCTGGGGCTCTGTGCTTTCTTTTGTTCTGAACAAGTGTTACTGTTTTCTGCACAAAAGCGATTCTGCGAAGCAATGTGAACAGGCTCAGAAAAGGTGCTAGCAGGGAATTCTCTGCCTGCCTTTCCCCAGTGCTCTGCAAGCTCTCCAGGACAACATAGAATCTGGGGCTCTGTGCTTTCTTTTGTTCTGAACAAGTGTTAGGGTTTTGTGCACAAAAGCGATTCTGCGAAGCAATGTGAACACTTCTGCTTCCCAGGCACAGAGAAGGTGCTAGCAGGGAATTCTCTGCCTGCCTTTCCCCAGTGCTCTGCAAGCTCTCCAGGACAACATAGAATCTGGGGCTCTGTGCTTTCTTTTGTTCTGAACAAGTGTTAGGGTTTAGTGCACAAAAGCGATTCTGCGAAGCAATGTGAAGACTTCTGCTTCCCAGGCACAGAGAAGGTGCTAGCAGGGAATTCTCTGCCTGCTTTTCCCCAGTGCTCTGCAAGCTCTCCAGGACAACATAAAATCTGGGGCTCTGTGCTTTCTTTCGTTCTGAACAAGTGTTACTGTTTTCTGCACAAAAGCGATTCTGCGAAGCAATGTGAAGACGTCTGCTTCCCAGGCACAGAGAAGGTGCTAGCAGGGAATTCTCTGCCTGCCTTTCCCCAGTGCTCTGCAAGCTCTCCAGGACAACATAAAATCTGGGGCTCTGTGCTTTCTTTCGTTGTGAACAAGTGTTACTGTTTTCTGCACAAAAGTGATTCTGCGAAGCAATGTGAACACTTCTGCTTCCCAGGCACAGAGAAGGTGCTAGCAGGGAATTCTCTGCCTGCCTTTCCCCAGTGCTCTGCAAGCTCTCCAGGACAACATAGAATCTGGGGCTCTGTGCTTTCTTTTGTTCTGAACAAGTGTTAGGGTTTAGTGCACAAAAGCGATTCTGCGAAGCAATGTGAAGACTTCTGCTTCCCAGGCACAGAGAAGGTGCTAGCAGGGAATTCTCTGCCTGCTTTTCCCCAGTGCTCTGCAAGCTCTCCAGGACAACATAAAATCTGGGGCTCTGTGCTTTCTTTCGTTCTGAACAAGTGTTACTGTTTTCTGCACAAAAGCGATTCTGCGAAGCAATGGGAACACTTCTGTTTCCCAGGCACAGAGAAGGTGCTAGCAGGGAATTCTCTGCCTGCTTTTCCCCAGTGCTCTGCAAGCTCTCCAGGACAACATAAAATCTGGGGCTCTGTGCTTTCTTTCGTTCTGAACAAGTGTTACTGTTTTCTGCACAAAAGCGATTCTGCGAAGCAATGTGAAGACGTCTGCTTCCCAGGCACAGAGAAGGTGCTAGCAGGGAATTCTCTGCCTGCCTTTCCCCAGTGCTCTGCAAGCTCTCCAGGACAACATAAAATCTGGGGCTCTGTGCTTTCTTTCGTTGTGAACAAGTGTTACTGTTTTCTGCACAAAAGTGATTCTGCGAAGCAATGTGAACACTTCTGCTTCCCAGGCACAGAGAAGGTGCTAGCAGGGAATTCTCTGCCTGCCTTTCCCCAGTGCTCTGCAAGCTCTCCAGGACAACATAAAATCTGGGGCTCTGTGCTTTCTTTTGTTCTGAACAAGTGTTACTGTTTTCTGCACAAAAGCGATTCTGCGAAGCAATGTGAAGACTTCTGCTTCCCAGGCACAGAGAAGGTGCTAGCAGGGAATTCTCTGCCTGCTTTTCCCCAGTGCTCTGCAAGCTCTCCAGGACAACATAAAATCTGGGGCTCTGTGCTTTCTTTCGTCTGAACAAGTGTTACTGTTTTCTGCACAAAAGCGATTCTGCGAAGCAATGTGAACAGGCACAGAGAAGGTGCTAGCAGGGAATTCTCTGCCTGCCTTTCCCCAGTGCTCTGCAAGCTCTCCAGGACAACATAAAATCTGGGGCTCTGTGCTTTCTTTCGTTCTGAACAAGTGTTACTGTTTTCTGCACAAAAGCGATTCTGCGAAGCAATGTGAACACTTGTGCTTCCCAGGCACAGAGAAGGTGCTAGCAGGGAATTCTCTGCCTGCTTTTCCCCAGTGCTCTGCAAGCTCTCCAGGACAACATAAAATCTGGGGCTCTGTGCTTTCTTTCGTCTGAACAAGTGTTACTGTTTTCTGCACAAAAGCGATTCTGTGAAGCAATGTGAACAGGCACAGAGAAGGTGCTAGCAGGGAATTCTCTGCCTGCCTTTCCCCAGTGCTCTGCAAGCTCTCCAGGACAACATAAAATCTGGGGCTCTGTGCTTTCTTTCGTTCTGAACAAGTGTTACTGTTTTCTGCACAAAAGCGATTCTGCGAAGCAATGGGAACACTTCTGTTTCCCAGGCACAGAGAAGGTGCTAGCAGGGAATTCTCTGCCTGCCTTTCCCCAGTGCTCTGCAAGCTCTCCAGGACAACATAAAATCTGGGGCTCTGTGCTTTCTTTCGTTCTGAACAAGTGTTACTGTTTTCTGCACAAAAGCGATTCTGCGAAGCAATGTGAACAGGCACAGAGAAGGTGCTAGCAGGGAATTCTCTGCCTGCCTTTCCCCAGTGCTCTGCAAGCTCTCCAGGACAACATAAAATCTGGGGCTCTGTGCTTTCTTTCGTTCTGAACAAGTGTTACTGTTTTCTGCACAAAAGCGATTCTGCGAAGCAATGTGAAC
This sequence comes from Strix uralensis, assembly GCF_047716275.1. Classification (NCBI taxonomy): domain Eukaryota; kingdom Metazoa; phylum Chordata; class Aves; order Strigiformes; family Strigidae; genus Strix; species Strix uralensis. The sequence continues at coordinate 500,581 of NW_027436720.1, read as the reverse complement.
ACTTGTGCTTCCCAGGCACAGAGAAGGTGCTAGCAGGGAATTCTCTGCCTGCTTTTCCCCAGTGCTCTGCAAGCTCTCCAGGACAACATAAAATGTGGGGCTCTGTGCTTTCTTTTGTTCTGAACAAGTGTTACTGTTTTCTGCACAAAAGCGATTCTGCCAAGCAATGTGAACAGGCTCATAAAAGGTGCTAGCAGGGAATTCTCTGCCTGCCTTTCCCCAGTGCTCTGCAAGCTCTCCAGGACAACATAAAATCTGGGGCTCTGTGCTTTCTTTCGTCTGAACAAGTGTTACTGTTTTCTGCACAAAAGCGATTCTGTGAAGCAATGTGAACAGGCACAGAGAAGGTGCTAGCAGGGAATTCTCTGCCTGCCTTTCCCCAGTGCTCTGCAATCTCTCCAGGACAACATAAAATCTGGGGCTCTGTGCTTTCTTTCGTTCTGAACAAGTGTTACTGTTTTCTGCACAAAAGTGATTCTGCGAAGCAATGTGAACACTTCTGCTTCCCAGGCACAGAGAAGGTGCTAGCAGGGAATTCTCTGCCTGCCTTTCCCCAGTGCTCTGCAAGCTCTCCAGGACAACATAAAATCTGGGGCTCTGTGCTTTCTTTTGTTCTGAACAAGTGTTACTGTTTTCTGCACAAAAGCGATTCTGCCAAGCAATGTGAACAGGCTCAGAAAAGGTGCTAGCAGGGAATTCTCTGCCTGCCTTTCCCCAGTGCTCTGCAAGCTCTCCAGGACAACATAGAATCTGGGGCTCTGTGCTTTCTTTTGTTCTGAACAAGTGTTAGGGTTTTGTGCACAAAAGCGATTCTGCGAAGCAATGTGAAGACTTCTGCTTCCCAGGCACAGAGAAGGTGCTAGCAGGGAATTCTCTGCCTGCCTTTCCCCAGTGCTCTGCAAGCTCTCCAGGACAACATAAAATCTGGGGCTCTGTGCTTTCTTTCGTCTGAACAAGTGTTACTGTTTTCTGCACAAAAGCGATTCTGCGAAGCAATGTGAACACTTCTGTTTCCCAGGCACAGAGAAGGTGCTAGCAGGGAATTCTCTGCCTGCCTTTCCCCAGTGCTCTGCAAGCTCTCCAGGACAACATAAAATCTGGGGCTCTGTGCTTTCTTTCGTTCTGAACAAGTGTTACTGTTTTCTGCACAAAAGCGATTCTGCGAAGCAATGGGAACACTTCTGTTTCCCAGGCACAGAGAAGGTGCTAGCTGGGAATTCTCTGCCTGCTTTTCCCCAGTGCTCTGCAAGCTCTCCAGGACAACAGCAAATCTGGGGCTCTGTGCTTTCTTTCGTTCTGAACAAGTGTTAATGTTTTCTGCACAAAAGCGATTCTGCGAAGCAATGGGAACACTTCTGTTTCCCAGGCACAGAGAAGGTGCTAGCAGGGAATTCTCTGCCTGCCTTTCCCCAGTGCTCTGCAAGCTCTCCAGGACAACATAAAATCTGGGGCTCTGTGCTTTCTTTCGTCTGAACAAGTGTTACTGTTTTCTGCACAAAAGCGATTCAGCGAAGCAATGTGAACAGGCACAGAGAAGGTGCTAGCAGGGAATTCTCTGCCTGCCTTTCCCCAGTGCTCTGCAAGCTCTCCAGGACAACATAAAATCTGGGGCTCTGTGCTTTCTTTCGTCTGAACAAGTGTTACTGTTTTCTGCACAAAAGCGATTCAGCGAAGCAATGTGAACAGGCACAGAGAAGGTGCTAGCAGGGAATTCTCTGCCTGCCTTTCCCCAGTGCTCTGCAAGCTCTCCAGGACAACATAAAATCTGGGGCTCTGTGCTTTCTTTCGTTCTGAACAAGTGTTACTGTTTTCTGCACAAAAGCGATTCTGCGAAGCAATGTGAACACTTGTGCTTCCCAGGCACAGAGAAGGTGCTAGCAGGGAATTCTCTGCCTGCTTTTCCCCAGTGCTCTGCAAGCTCTCCAGGACAACATAAAATCTGGGGCTCTGTGCTTTCTTTTGTTCTGAACAAGTGTTACTGTTTTCTGCACAAAAGCGATTCTGCCAAGCAATGTGAACAGGCTCATAAAAGGTGCTAGCAGGGAATTCTCTGCCTGCCTTTCCCCAGTGCTCTGCAAGCTCTCCAGGACAACATAAAATCTGGGGCTCTGTGCTTTCTTTCGTCTGAACAAGTGTTACTGTTTTCTGCACAAAAGCGATTCTGTGAAGCAATGTGAACAGGCACAGAGAAGGTGCTAGCAGGGAATTCTCTGCCTGCCTTTCCCCAGTGCTCTGCAAGCTCTCCAGGACAACATAAAATCTGGGGCTCTGTGCTTTCTTTCGTTCTGAACAAGTGTTACTGTTTTCTGCACAAAAGTGATTCTGCGAAGCAATGTGAACACTTCTGCTTCCCAGGCACAGAGAAGGTGCTAGCAGGGAATTCTCTGCCTGCCTTTCCCCAGTGCTCTGCAAGCTCTCCAGGACAACATAAAATCTGGGGCTCTGTGCTTTCTTTTGTTCTGAACAAGTGTTACTGTTTTCTGCACAAAAGCGATTCTGCCAAGCAATGTGAACAGGCTCAGAAAAGGTGCTAGCAGGGAATTCTCTGCCTGCCTTTCCCCAGTGCTCTGCAAGCTCTCCAGGACAACATAGAATCTGGGGCTCTGTGCTTTCTTTTGTTCTGAACAAGTGTTAGGGTTTTGTGCACAAAAGCGATTCTGCGAAGCAATGTGAAGACTTCTGCTTCCCAGGCACAGAGAAGGTGCTAGCAGGGAATTCTCTGCCTGCCTTTCCCCAGTGCTCTGCAAGCTCTCCAGGACAACATAAAATCTGGGGCTCTGTGCTTTCTTTCGTCTGAACAAGTGTTACTGTTTTCTGCACAAAAGCGATTCTGCGAAGCAATGTGAACACTTCTGTTTCCCAGGCACAGAGAAGGTGCTAGCAGGGAATTCTCTGCCTGCCTTTCCCCAGTGCTCTGCAAGCTCTCCAGGACAACATAAAATCTGGGGCTCTGTGCTTTCTTTCGTTCTGAACAAGTGTTACTGTTTTCTGCACAAAAGCGATTCTGCGAAGCAATGGGAACACTTCTGTTTCCCAGGCACAGAGAAGGTGCTAGCAGGGAATTCTCTGCCTGCTTTTCCCCAGTGCTCTGCAAGCTCTCCAGGACAACAGCAAATCTGGGGCTCTGTGCTTTCTTTCGTTCTGAACAAGTGTTAATGTTTTCTGCACAAAAGCGATTCTGCGAAGCAATGGGAACACTTCTGTTTCCCAGGCACAGAGAAGGTGCTAGCAGGGAATTCTCTGCCTGCCTTTCCCCAGTGCTCTGCAAGCTCTCCAGGACAACATAAAATCTGGGGCTCTGTGCTTTCTTTCGTCTGAACAAGTGTTACTGTTTTCTGCACAAAAGCGATTCAGCGAAGCAATGTGAACAGGCACAGAGAAGGTGCTAGCAGGGAATTCTCTGCCTGCCTTTCCCCAGTGCTCTGCAAGCTCTCCAGGACAACATAGAATCTGGGGCTCTGTGCTTTCTTTTGTTCTGAACAAGTGTTAGGGTTTAGTGCACAAAAGCGATTCTGCGAAGCAATGTGAAGACTTCTGCTTCCCAGGCACAGAGAAGGTGCTAGCAGGGAATTCTCTGCCTGCTTTTCCCCAGTGCTCTGCAAGCTCTCCAGGACAACATAAAATCTGGGGCTCTGTGCTTTCTTTTGTTCTGAACAAGTGTTACTGTTTTCTGCACAAAAGCGATTCTGCGAAGCAATGTGAACACTTCTGTTTCCCAGGCACAGAGAAGGTGCTAGCAGGGAATTCTCTGCCTGCTTTTCCCCAGTGCTCTGCAAGCTCTCCAGGACAACATAAAATCTGGGGCTCTGTGCTTTCTTTCGTTCTGAACAAGTGTTACTGTTTTCTGCACAAAAGCGATTCTGCGAAGCAATGTGAAGACGTCTGCTTCCCAGGCACAGAGAAGGTGCTAGCAGGGAATTCTCTGCCTGCCTTTCCCCAGTGCTCTGCAAGCTCTCCAGGACAACATAAAATCTGGGGCTCTGTGCTTTCTTTCGTTGTGAACAAGTGTTACTGTTTTCTGCACAAAAGTGATTCTGCGAAGCAATGTGAACACTTCTGCTTCCCAGGCACAGAGAAGGTGCTAGCAGGGAATTCTCTGCCTGCCTTTCCCCAGTGCTCTGCAAGCTCTCCAGGACAACATAAAATCTGGGGCTCTGTGCTTTCTTTTGTTCTGAACAAGTGTTACTGTTTTCTGCACAAAAGCGATTCTGCGAAGCAATGTGAAGACTTCTGCTTCCCAGGCACAGAGAAGGTGCTAGCAGGGAATTCTCTGCCTGCTTTTCCCCAGTGCTCTGCAAGCTCTCCAGGACAACATAAAATCTGGGGCTCTGTGCTTTCTTTCGTCTGAACAAGTGTTACTGTTTTCTGCACAAAAGCGATTCAGCGAAGCAATGTGAACAGGCACAGAGAAGGTGCTAGCAGGGAATTCTCTGCCTGCCTTTCCCCAGTGCTCTGCAAGCTCTCCAGGACAACATAGAATCTGGGGCTCTGTGCTTTCTTTTGTTCTGAACAAGTGTTAGGGTTTAGTGCACAAAAGCGATTCTGCGAAGCAATGTGAAGACTTCTGCTTCCCAGGCACAGAGAAGGTGCTAGCAGGGAATTCTCTGCCTGCTTTTCCCCAGTGCTCTGCAAGCTCTCCAGGACAACATAAAATCTGGGGCTCTGTGCTTTCTTTCGTTCTGAACAAGTGTTACTGTTTTCTGCACAAAAGCGATTCTGCGAAGCAATGTGAACACTTCTGTTTCCCAGGCACAGAGAAGGTGCTAGCAGGGAATTCTCTGCCTGCTTTTCCCCAGTGCTCTGCAAGCTCTCCAGGACAACATAAAATCTGGGGCTCTGTGCTTTCTTTCGTTCTGAACAAGTGTTACTGTTTTCTGCACAAAAGTGATTCTGCGAAGCAATGTGAACACTTCTGCTTCCCAGGCACAGAGAAGGTGCTAGCAGGGAATTCTCTGCCTGCCTTTCCCCAGTGCTCTGCAAGCTCTCCAGGACAACAGCAAATCTGGGGCTCTGTGCTTTCTTTTGTTCTGAACAAGTGTTACTGTTTTCTGCACAAAAGCGATTCTGTGAAGCAATGTGAACAGGCTCAGAAAAGGTGCTAGCAGGGAATTCTCTGCCTGCCTTTCCCCAGTGCTCTGCAAGCTCTCCAGGACAACATAGAATCTGGGGCTCTGTGCTTTCTTTTGTTCTGAACAAGTGTTAGGGTTTTGTGCACAAAAGCGATTCTGCGAAGCAATGTGAAGACTTCTGCTTCCCAGGCACAGAGAAGGTGCTAGCAGGGAATTCTCTGCCTGCCTTTCCCCAGTGCTCTGCAAGCTCTCCAGGACAACATAAAATCTGGGGCTCTGTGCTTTCTTTCGTCTGAACAAGTGTTACTGTTTTCTGCACAAAAGCGATTCTGTGAAGCAATGTGAACAGGCACAGAGAAGGTGCTAGCAGGGAATTCTCTGCCTGCCTTTCCCCAGTGCTCTGCAAGCTCTCCAGGACAACATAAAATCTGGGGCTCTGTGCTTTCTTTCGTTCTGAACAAGTGTTACTGTTTTCTGCACAAAAGTGATTCTGCGAAGCAATGTGAACACTTCTGCTTCCCAGGCACAGAGAAGGTGCTAGCAGGGAATTCTCTGCCTGCCTTTCCCCAGTGCTCTGCAAGCTCTCCAGGACAACATAAAATCTGGGGCTCTGTGCTTTCTTTTGTTCTGAACAAGTGTTACTGTTTTCTGCACAAAAGCGATTCTGCGAAGCAATGTGAACAGGCTCAGAAAAGGTGCTAGCAGGGAATTCTCTGCCTGCCTTTCCCCAGTGCTCTGCAAGCTCTCCAGGACAACATAGAATCTGGGGCTCTGTGCTTTCTTTTGTTCTGAACAAGTGTTAGGGTTTTGTGCACAAAAGCGATTCTGCGAAGCAATGTGAAGACTTCTGCTTCCCAGGCACAGAGAAGGTGCTAGCAGGGAATTCTCTGCCTGCCTTTCCCCAGTGCTCTGCAAGCTCTCCAGGACAACATAAAATCTGGGGCTCTGTGCTTTCTTTCATCTGAACAAGTGTTACTGTTTTCTGCACAAAAGCGATTCTGCGAAGCAATGTGAACAGGCACAGAGAAGGTGCTAGCAGGGAATTCTCTGCCTGCTTTTCCCCAGTGCTCTGCAAGCTCTCCAGGACAACATAAAATCTGGGGCTCTGTGCTTTCTTTCGTTCTGAACAAGTGTTACTGTTTTCTGCACAAAAGCGATTCTGCGAAGCAATGGGAACACTTCTGTTTCCCAGGCACAGAGAAGGTGCTAGCAGGGAATTCTCTGCCTGCCTTTCCCCAGTGCTCTGCAAGCTCTCCAGGACAACATAAAATCTGGGGCTCTGTGCTTTCTTTCGTCTGAACAAGTGTTACTGTTTTCTGCACAAAAGCGATTCTGCGAAGCAATGTGAACAGGCACAGAGAAGGTGCTAGCAGGGAATTCTCTGCCTGCCTTTCCCCAGTGCTCTGCAAGCTCTCCAGGACAACATAAAATCTGGGGCTCTGTGCTTTCTTTCGTTCTGAACAAGTGTTACTGTTTTCTGCACAAAAGCGATTCTGCGAAGCAATGGGAACACTTCTGTTTCCCAGGCACAGAGAAGGTGCTAGCAGGGAATTCTCTGCCTGCTTTTCCCCAGTGCTCTGCAAGCTCTCCAGGACAACATAAAATCTGGGGCTCTGTGCTTTCTTTCGTTCTGAACAAGTGTTACTGTTTTCTGCACAAAAGCGATTCTGCGAAGCAATGTGAAGACGTCTGCTTCCCAGGCACAGAGAAGGTGCTAGCAGGGAATTCTCTGCCTGCCTTTCCCCAGTGCTCTGCAAGCTCTCCAGGACAACATAAAATCTGGGGCTCTGTGCTTTCTTTCGTTGTGAACAAGTGTTACTGTTTTCTGCACAAAAGTGATTCTGCGAAGCAATGTGAACACTTCTGCTTCCCAGGCACAGAGAAGGTGCTAGCAGGGAATTCTCTGCCTGCCTTTCCCCAGTGCTCTGCAAGCTCTCCAGGACAACATAAAATCTGGGGCTCTGTGCTTTCTTTTGTTCTGAACAAGTGTTACTGTTTTCTGCACAAAAGCGATTCTGCGAAGCAATGTGAAGACTTCTGCTTCCCAGGCACAGAGAAGGTGCTAGCAGGGAATTCTCTGCCTGCCTTTCCCCAGTGCTCTGCAAGCTCTCCAGGACAACATAAAATCTGGGGCTCTGTGCTTTCTTTCGTCTGAACAAGTGTTACTGTTTTCTGCACAAAAGCTATTCTGCGAAGCAATGTGAACAGGCACAGAGAAGGTGCTAGCAGGGAATTCTCTGCCTGCCTTTCCCCAGTGCTCTGCAAGCTCTCCAGGACAACATAAAATCTGGGGCTCTGTGCTTTCTTTCGTTCTGAACAAGTGTTACTGTTTTCTGCACAAAAGCGATTCTGCGAAGCAATGTGAACACTTGTGCTTCCCAGGCACAGAGAAGGTGCTAGCAGGGAATTCTCTGCCTGCTTTTCCCCAGTGCTCTGCAAGCTCTCCAGGACAACATAAAATCTGGGGCTCTGTGCTTTCTTTCGTCTGAACAAGTGTTACTGTTTTCTGCACAAAAGCGATTCTGTGAAGCAATGTGAACAGGCACAGAGAAGGTGCTAGCAGGGAATTCTCTGCCTGCCTTTCCCCAGTGCTCTGCAAGCTCTCCAGGACAACATAAAATCTGGGGCTCTGTGCTTTCTTTCGTTCTGAACAAGTGTTACTGTTTTCTGCACAAAAGCGATTCTGCGAAGCAATGGGAACACTTCTGTTTCCCAGGCACAGAGAAGGTGCTAGCAGGGAATTCTCTGCCTGCCTTTCCCCAGTGCTCTGCAAGCTCTCCAGGACAACATAAAATCTGGGGCTCTGTGCTTTCTTTCGTTCTGAACAAGTGTTACTGTTTTCTGCACAAAAGCGATTCTGCGAAGCAATGTGAACAGGCACAGAGAAGGTGCTAGCAGGGAATTCTCTGCCTGCCTTTCCCCAGTGCTCTGCAAGCTCTCCAGGACAACATAAAATCTGGGGCTCTGTGCTTTCTTTCGTTCTGAACAAGTGTTACTGTTTTCTGCACAAAAGCGATTCTGCGAAGCAATGTGAACACTTGTGCTTCCCAGGCACAGAGAAGGTGCTAGCAGGGAATTCTCTGCCTGCTTTTCCCCAGTGCTCTGCAAGCTCTCCAGGACAACATAAAATCTGGGGCTCTGTGCTTTCTTTTGTTCTGAACAAGTGTTACTGTTTTCTGCACAAAAGCGATTCTGCCAAGCAATGTGAACAGGCTCATAAAAGGTGCTAGCAGGGAATTCTCTGCCTGCCTTTCCCCAGTGCTCTGCAAGCTCTCCAGGACAACATAAAATCTGGGGCTCTGTGCTTTCTTTCGTCTGAACAAGTGTTACTGTTTTCTGCACAAAAGCGATTCTGTGAAGCAATGTGAACAGGCACAGAGAAGGTGCTAGCAGGGAATTCTCTGCCTGCCTTTCCCCAGTGCTCTGCAAGCTCTCCAGGACAACATAAAATCTGGGGCTCTGTGCTTTCTTTCGTTCTGAACAAGTGTTACTGTTTTCTGCACAAAAGTGATTCTGCGAAGCAATGTGAACACTTCTGCTTCCCAGGCACAGAGAAGGTGCTAGCAGGGAATTCTCTGCCTGCCTTTCCCCAGTGCTCTGCAAGCTCTCCAGGACAACATAAAATCTGGGGCTCTGTGCTTTCTTTTGTTCTGAACAAGTGTTACTGTTTTCTGCACAAAAGCGATTCTGCCAAGCAATGTGAACAGGCTCAGAAAAGGTGCTAGCAGGGAATTCTCTGCCTGCCTTTCCCCAGTGCTCTGCAAGCTCTCCAGGACAACATAGAATCTGGGGCTCTGTGCTTTCTTTTGTTCTGAACAAGTGTTAGGGTTTTGTGCACAAAAGCGATTCTGCGAAGCAATGTGAAGACTTCTGCTTCCCAGGCACAGAGAAGGTGCTAGCAGGGAATTCTCTGCCTGCCTTTCCCCAGTGCTCTGCAAGCTCTCCAGGACAACATAAAATCTGGGGCTCTGTGCTTTCTTTCGTCTGAACAAGTGTTACTGTTTTCTGCACAAAAGCGATTCTGCGAAGCAATGTGAACACTTCTGTTTCCCAGGCACAGAGAAGGTGCTAGCAGGGAATTCTCTGCCTGCCTTTCCCCAGTGCTCTGCAAGCTCTCCAGGACAACATAAAATCTGGGGCTCTGTGCTTTCTTTCGTTGTGAACAAGTGTCACTGTTTTCTGCACAAAAGCGATTCTGCGAAGCAATGTGAACACTTCTGTTTCCCAGGCACAGAGAAGGTGCTAGCAGGTAATTCTCTGCCTGCTTTTCCCCAGTGCTCTGCAAGCTCTCCAGGACAACAGCAAATCTGGGGCTCTGTGCTTTCTTTCGTTCTGAACAAGTGTTAATGTTTTCTGCACAAAAGCGATTCTGCGAAGCAATGGGAACACTTCTGTTTCCCAGGCACAGAGAAGGTGCTAGCAGGGAATTCTCTGCCTGCCTTTCCCCAGTGCTCTGCAAGCTCTCCAGGACAACATAAAATCTGGGGCTCTGTGCTTTCTTTCGTCTGAACAAGTGTTACTGTTTTCTGCACAAAAGCGATTCAGCGAAGCAATGTGAACAGGCACAGAGAAGGTGCTAGCAGGGAATTCTCTGCCTGCCTTTCCCCAGTGCTCTGCAAGCTCTCCAGGACAACATAAAATCTGGGGCTCTGTGCTTTCTTTCGTCTGAACAAGTGTTACTGTTTTCTGCACAAAAGCGATTCAGCGAAGCAATGTGAACAGGCACAGAGAAGGTGCTAGCAGGGAATTCTCTGCCTGCCTTTCCCCAGTGCTCTGCAAGCTCTCCAGGACAACATAAAATCTGGGGCTCTGTGCTTTCTTTCGTTCTGAACAAGTGTTACTGTTTTCTGCACAAAAGCGATTCTGCGAAGCAATGTGAACACTTGTGCTTCCCAGGCACAGAGAAGGTGCTAGCAGGGAATTCTCTGCCTGCTTTTCCCCAGTGCTCTGCAAGCTCTCCAGGACAACATAAAATCTGGGGCTCTGTGCTTTCTTTTGTTCTGAACAAGTGTTACTGTTTTCTGCACAAAAGCGATTCTGCCAAGCAATGTGAACAGGCACAGAAAAGGTGCTAGCAGGGAATTCTCTGCCTGCCTTTCCCCAGTGCTCTGCAAGCTCTCCAGGACAACATAAAATCTGGGGCTCTGTGCTTTCTTTCGTCTGAACAAGTGTTACTGTTTTCTGCACAAAAGCGATTCTGTGAAGCAATGTGAACAGGCACAGAGAAGGTGCTAGCAGGGAATTCTCTGCCTGCCTTTCCCCAGTGCTCTGCAAGCTCTCCAGGACAACATAAAATCTGGGGCTCTGTGCTTTCTTTTGTTCTGAACAAGTGTTACTGTTTTCTGCACAAAAGCGATTCTGCCAAGCAATGTGAACAGGCTCAGAAAAGGTGCTAGCAGGGAATTCTCTGCCTGCTTTTCCCCAGTGCTCTGCAAGCTCTCCAGGACAACATAGAATCTGGGGCTCTGTGCTTTCTTTTGTTCTGAACAAGTGTTAGGGTTTTGTGCACAAAAGCGATTCTGCGAAGCAATGTGAAGACTTCTGCTTCCCAGGCACAGAGAAGGTGCTAGCAGGGAATTCTCTGCCTGCCTTTCCCCAGTGCTCTGCAAGCTCTCCAGGACAACATAAAATCTGGGGCTCTGTGCTTTCTTTTGTTCTGAACAAGTGTTACTGTTTTCTGCACAAAAGCGATTCTGCCAAGCAATGTGAACAGGCTCAGAAAAGGTGCTAGCAGGGAATTCTCTGCCTGCCTTTCCCCAGTGCTCTGCAAGCTCTCCAGGACAACATAGAATCTGGGGCTCTGTGCTTTCTTTTGTTCTGAACAAGTGTTAGGGTTTTGTGCACAAAAGCGATTCTGCGAAGCAATGTGAAGACTTCTGCTTCCCAGGCACAGAGAAGGTGCTAGCAGGGAATTCTCTGCCTGCCTTTCCCCAGTGCTCTGCAAGCTCTCCAGGACAACATAAAATCTGGGGCTCTGTGCTTTCTTTCGTCTGAACAAGTGTTACTGTTTTCTGCACAAAAGCGATTCTGCGAAGCAATGTGAACACTTCTGTTTCCCAGGCACAGAGAAGGTGCTAGCAGGGAATTCTCTGCCTGCCTTTCCCCAGTGCTCTGCAAGCTCTCCAGGACAACATAAAATCTGGGGCTCTGTGCTTTCTTTCGTTCTGAACAAGTGTTACTGTTTTCTGCACAAAAGCGATTCTGCGAAGCAATGGGAACACTTCTGTTTCCCAGGCACAGAGAAGGTGCTAGCAGGGAATTCTCTGCCTGCTTTTCCCCAGTGCTCTGCAAGCTCTCCAGGACAACAGCAAATCTGGGGCTCTGTGCTTTCTTTCGTTCTGAACAAGTGTTAATGTTTTCTGCACAAAAGCGATTCTGCGAAGCAATGGGAACACTTCTGTTTCCCAGGCACAGAGAAGGTGCTAGCAGGGAATTCTCTGCCTGCCTTTCCCCAGTGCTCTGCAAGCTCTCCAGGACAACATAAAATCTGGGGCTCTGTGCTTTCTTTCGTCTGAACAAGTGTTACTGTTTTCTGCACAAAAGCGATTCAGCGAAGCAATGTGAACAGGCACAGAGAAGGTGCTAGCAGGGAATTCTCTGCCTGCCTTTCCCCAGTGCTCTGCAAGCTCTCCAGGACAACATAGAATCTGGGGCTCTGTGCTTTCTTTTGTTCTGAACAAGTGTTAGGGTTTAGTGCACAAAAGCGATTCTGCGAAGCAATGTGAAGACTTCTGCTTCCCAGGCACAGAGAAGGTGCTAGCAGGGAATTCTCTGCCTGCTTTTCCCCAGTGCTCTGCAAGCTCTCCAGGACAACATAAAATCTGGGGCTCTGTGCTTTCTTTTGTTCTGAACAAGTGTTACTGTTTTCTGCACAAAAGCGATTCTGCGAAGCAATGTGAACACTTCTGTTTCCCAGGCACAGAGAAGGTGCTAGCAGGGAATTCTCTGCCTGCTTTTCCCCAGTGCTCTGCAAGCTCTCCAGGACAACATAAAATCTGGGGCTCTGTGCTTTCTTTCGTTCTGAACAAGTGTTACTGTTTTCTGCACAAAAGCGATTCTGCGAAGCAATGTGAAGACGTCTGCTTCCCAGGCACAGAGAAGGTGCTAGCAGGGAATTCTCTGCCTGCCTTTCCCCAGTGCTCTGCAAGCTCTCCAGGACAACATAAAATCTGGGGCTCTGTGCTTTCTTTCGTTGTGAACAAGTGTTACTGTTTTCTGCACAAAAGTGATTCTGCGAAGCAATGTGAACACTTCTGCTTCCCAGGCACAGAGAAGGTGCTAGCAGGGAATTCTCTGCCTGCCTTTCCCCAGTGCTCTGCAAGCTCTCCAGGACAACATAAAATCTGGGGCTCTGTGCTTTCTTTTGTTCTGAACAAGTGTTACTGTTTTCTGCACAAAAGCGATTCTGCGAAGCAATGTGAAGACTTCTGCTTCCCAGGCACAGAGAAGGTGCTAGCAGGGAATTCTCTGCCTGCTTTTCCCCAGTGCTCTGCAAGCTCTCCAGGACAACATAAAATCTGGGGCTCTGTGCTTTCTTTCGTCTGAACAAGTGTTACTGTTTTCTGCACAAAAGCGATTCAGCGAAGCAATGTGAACAGGCACAGAGAAGGTGCTAGCAGGGAATTCTCTGCCTGCCTTTCCCCAGTGCTCTGCAAGCTCTCCAGGACAACATAAAATCTGGGGCTCTGTGCTTTCTTTCGTTCTGAACAAGTGTTACTGTTTTCTGCACAAAAGCGATTCTGCGAAGCAATGTGAACACTTGTGCTTCCCAGGCACAGTGAAGGTGCTAGCAGGGAATTCTCTGCCTGCTTTTCCCCAGTGCTCTGCAAGCTCTCCAGGACAACATAAAATCTGGGGCTCTGTGCTTTCTTTTGTTCTGAACAAGTGTTACTGTTTTCTGCACAAAAGCGATTCTGCCAAGCAATGTGAACAGGCTCAGAAAAGGTGCTAGCAGGGAATTCTCTGCCTGCCTTTCCCCAGTGCTCTGCAAGCTCTCCAGGACAACATAAAATCTGGGGCTCTGTGCTTTCTTTCGTTCTGAACAAGTGTTACTGTTTTCTGCACAAAAGCGATTCTGCGAAGCAATGGGAACACTTCTGTTTCCCAGGCACAGAGAAGGTGCTAGCAGGGAATTCTCTGCCTGCCTTTCCCCAGTGCTCTGCAAGCTCTCCAGGACAACAGCAAATCTGGGGCTCTGTGCTTTCTTTCGTTCTGAACAAGTGTTACTGTTTTCTGCACAAAAGTGATTCTGCGAAGCAATGTGAACACTTCTGCTTCCCAGGCACAGAGAAGGTGCTAGCAGGGAATTCTCTGCCTGCCTTTCCCCAGTGCTCTGCAAGCTCTCCAGGACAACATAAAATCTGGGGCTCTGTGCTTTCTTTTGTTCTGAACAAGTGTTACTGTTTTCTGCACAAAAGCGATTCTGCCAAGCAATGTGAACAGGCTCAGAAAAGGTGCTAGCAGGGAATTCTCTGCCTGCCTTTCCCCAGTGCTCTGCAAGCTCTCCAGGACAACATAAAATCTGGGGCTCTGTGCTTTCTTTTGTTCTGAACAAGTGTTAGGGTTTTGTGCACAAAAGCGATTCTGCGAAGCAATGTGAAGACTTCTGCTTCCCAGGCACAGAGAAGGTGCTAGCAGGGAATTCTCTGCCTGCCTTTCCCCAGTGCTCTGCAAGCTCTCCAGGACAACATAAAATCTGGGGCTCTGTGCTTTCTTTCGTCTGAACAAGTGTTACTGTTTTCTGCACAAAAGCGATTCTGCGAAGCAATGTGAACAGGCACAGAGAAGGTGCTAGCAGGGAATTCTCTGCCTGCCTTTCCCCAGTGCTCTGCAAGCTCTCCAGGACAACATAAAATCTGGGGCTCTGTGCTTTCTTTCGTTCTGAACAAGTGTTACTGTTTTCTGCACAAAAGCGATTCTGCGAAGCAATGGGAACACTTCTGTTTCCCAGGCACAGAGAAGGTGCTAGCAGGGAATTCTCTGCCTGCTTTTCCCCAGTGCTCTGCAAGCTCTCCAGGACAACAGCAAATCTGGGGCTCTGTGCTTTCTTTCGTTCTGAACAAGTGTTACTGTTTTCTGCACAAAAGCGATTCTGCGAAGCAATGGGAACACTTCTGTTTCCCAGGCACAGAGAAGGTGCTAGCAGGGAATTCTCTGCCTGCTTTTCCCCAGTGCTCTGCAAGCTCTCCAGGACAACATAGAATCTGGGGCTCTGTGCTTTCTTTTGTTCTGAACAAGTGTTACTGTTTTCTGCACAAAAGCGATTCTGCGAAGCAATGGGAACACTTCTGCTTCCCAGGCACAGAGAAGGTGCTAGCAGGGAATTCTCTGCCTGCCTTTCCCCAGTGCTCTGCAAGCTCTCCAGGACAACATAAAATCTGGGGCTCTGTGCTTTCTTTCGTCTGAACAAGTGTTACTGTTTTCTGCACAAAAGCGATTCAGCGAAGCAATGTGAACAGGCACAGAGAAGGTGCTAGCAGGGAATTCTCTGCCTGCCTTTCCCCAGTGCTCTGCAAGCTCTCCAGGACAACATAAAATCTGGGGCTCTGTGCTTTCTTTCGTTCTGAACAAGTGTTACTGTTTTCTGCACAAAAGCGATTCTGCGAAGCAATGTGAACACTTCTGTTTCCCAGGCACAGAGAAGGTGCTAGCAGGGAATTCTCTGCCTGCTTTTCCCCAGTGCTCTGCAAGCTCTCCAGGACAACAGCAAATCTGGGGCTCTGTGCTTTCTTTCGTTCTGAACAAGTGTTACTGTTTTCTGCACAAAAGTGATTCTGCGAAGCAATGTGAACACTTCTGCTTCCCAGGCACAGAGAAGGTGCTAGCAGGGAATTCTCTGCCTGCCTTTCCCCAGTGCTCTGCAAGCTCTCCAGGACAACATAAAATCTGTGGCTCTGTGCTTTCTTTCGTTCTGAACAAGTGTTACTGTTTTCTGCACAAAAGTGATTCTGCGAAGCAATGTGAACACTTCTGTTTCCCAGGCACAGAGAAGGTGCTAGCAGGGAATTCTCTGCCTGCCTTTCCCCAGTGCTCTGCAAGCTCTCCAGGACAACAGCAAATCTGGGGCTCTGTGCTTTCTTTCGTTCTGAACAAGTGTTACTGTTTTCTGCACAAAAGTGATTCTGCGAAGCAATGTGAACACTTCTGCTTCCCAGGCACAGAGAAGGTGCTAGCAGGGAATTCTCTGCCTGCCTTTCCCCAGTGCTCTGCAAGCTCTCCAGGACAACATAAAATCTGGGGCTCTGTGCTTTCTTTTGTTCTGAACAAGTGTTACTGTTTTCTGCACAAAAGCGATTCTGCCAAGCAATGTGAACAGGCTCAGAAAAGGTGCTAGCAGGGAATTCTCTGCCTGCCTTTCCCCAGTGCTCTGCAAGCTCTCCAGGACAACATAAAATCTGGGGCTCTGTGCTTTCTTTTGTTCTGAACAAGTGTTAGGGTTTTGTGCACAAAAGCGATTCTGCGAAGCAATGTGAAGACTTCTGCTTCCCAGGCACAGAGAAGGTGCTAGCAGGGAATTCTCTGCCTGCCTTTCCCCAGTGCTCTGCAAGCTCTCCAGGACAACATAAAATCTGGGGCTCTGTGCTTTCTTTCGTCTGAACAAGTGTTACTGTTTTCTGCACAAAAGCGATTCTGCGAAGCAATGTGAACAGGCACAGAGAAGGTGCTAGCAGGGAATTCTCTGCCTGCCTTTCCCCAGTGCTCTGCAAGCTCTCCAGGACAACATAAAATCTGGGGCTCTGTGCTTTCTTTCGTTCTGAACAAGTGTTACTGTTTTCTGCACAAAAGCGATTCTGCGAAGCAATGGGAACACTTCTGTTTCCCAGGCACAGAGAAGGTGCTAGCAGGGAATTCTCTGCCTGCTTTTCCCCAGTGCTCTGCAAGCTCTCCAGGACAACAGCAAATCTGGGGCTCTGTGCTTTCTTTCGTTCTGAACAAGTGTTACTGTTTTCTGCACAAAAGCGATTCTGCGAAGCAATGGGAACACTTCTGTTTCCCAGGCACAGAGAAGGTGCTAGCAGGGAATTCTCTGCCTGCTTTTCCCCAGTGCTCTGCAAGCTCTCCAGGACAACATAGAATCTGGGGCTCTGTGCTTTCTTTTGTTCTGAACAAGTGTTACTGTTTTCTGCACAAAAGCGATTCTGCGAAGCAATGGGAACACTTCTGCTTCCCAGGCACAGAGAAGGTGCTAGCAGGGAATTCTCTGCCTGCCTTTCCCCAGTGCTCTGCAAGCTCTCCAGGACAACATAAAATCTGGGGCTCTGTGCTTTCTTTCGTCTGAACAAGTGTTACTGTTTTCTGCACAAAAGCGATTCAGCGAAGCAATGTGAACAGGCACAGAGAAGGTGCTAGCAGGGAATTCTCTGCCTGCCTTTCCCCAGTGCTCTGCAAGCTCTCCAGGACAACATAAAATCTGGGGCTCTGTGCTTTCTTTCGTTCTGAACAAGTGTTACTGTTTTCTGCACAAAAGCGATTCTGCGAAGCAATGTGAACACTTCTGTTTCCCAGGCACAGAGAAGGTGCTAGCAGGGAATTCTCTGCCTGCTTTTCCCCAGTGCTCTGCAAGCTCTCCAGGACAACAGCAAATCTGGGGCTCTGTGCTTTCTTTCGTTCTGAACAAGTGTTACTGTTTTCTGCACAAAAGTGATTCTGCGAAGCAATGTGAACACTTCTTCTTCCCAGGCACAGAGAAGGTGCTAGCAGGGAATTCTCTGCCTGCCTTTCCCCAGTGCTCTGCAAGCTCTCCAGGACAACATAAAATCTGTGGCTCTGTGCTTTCTTTCGTTCTGAACAAGTGTTACTGTTTTCTGCACAAAAGTGATTCTGCGAAGCAATGTGAACACTTCTGCTTCCCAGGCACAGAGAAGGTGCTAGCAGGGAATTCTCTGCCTGCCTTTCCCCAGTGCTCTGCAAGCTCTCCAGGACAACATAAAATCTGTGGCTCTGTGCTTTCTTTCGTCTGAACAAGTGTTACTGTTTTCTGCACAAAAGCGATTCAGCGAAGCAATGTGAACAGGCACAGAGAAGGTGCTAGCAGGGAATTCTCTGCCTGCCTTTCCCCAGTGCTCTGCAAGCTCTCCAGGACAACATAGAATCTGGGGCTCTGTGCTTTCTTTTGTTCTGAACAAGTGTTAGGGTTTAGTGCACAAAAGCGATTCTGCGAAGCAATGTGAAGACTTCTGCTTCCCAGGCACAGAGAAGGTGCTAGCAGGGAATTCTCTGCCTGCTTTTCCCCAGTGCTCTGCAAGCTCTCCAGGACAACATAAAATCTGGGGCTCTGTGCTTTCTTTCGTTCTGAACAAGTGTTACTGTTTTCTGCACAAAAGCGATTCTGCGAAGCAATGTGAACACTTCTGTTTCCCAGGCACAGAGAAGGTGCTAGCAGGGAATTCTCTGCCTGCTTTTCCCCAGTGCTCTGCAAGCTCTCCAGGACAACATAAAATCTGGGGCTCTGTGCTTTCTTTCGTTCTGAACAAGTGTTAATGTTTTCTGCACAAAAGTGATTCTGCGAAGCAATGTGAACACTTCTGCTTCCCAGGCACAGAGAAGGTGCTAGCAGGGAATTCTCTGCCTGCCTTTCCCCAGTGCTCTGCAAGCTCTCCAGGACAACAGCAAATCTGGGGCTCTGTGCTTTCTTTTGTTCTGAACAAGTGTTACTGTTTTCTGCACAAAAGCGATTCTGCGAAGCAATGTGAACAGGCTCAGAAAAGGTGCTAGCAGGGAATTCTCTGCCTGCCTTTCCCCAGTGCTCTGCAAGCTCTCCAGGACAACATAGAATCTGGGGCTCTGTGCTTTCTTTTGTTCTGAACAAGTGTTAGGGTTTTGTGCACAAAAGCGATTCTGCGAAGCAATGTGAAGACTTCTGCTTCCCAGGCACAGAGAAGGTGCTAGCAGGGAATTCTCTGCCTGCCTTTCCCCAGTGCTCTGCAAGCTCTCCAGGACAACATAAAATCTGGGGCTCTGTGCTTTCTTTCGTCTGAACAAGTGTTACTGTTTTCTGCACAAAAGCGATTCTGTGAAGCAATGTGAACAGGCACAGAGAAGGTGCTAGCAGGGAATTCTCTGCCTGCCTTTCCCCAGTGCTCTGCAAGCTCTCCAGGACAACATAGAATCTGGGGCTCTGTGCTTTCTTTTGTTCTGAACAAGTGTTAGGGTTTAGTGCACAAAAGCGATTCTGCGAAGCAATGTGAAGACTTCTGCTTCCCAGGCACAGAGAAGGTGCTAGCAGGGAATTCTCTGCCTGCTTTTCCCCAGTGCTCTGCAAGCTCTCCAGGACAACATAAAATCTGGGGCTCTGTGCTTTCTTTCGTTCTGAACAAGTGTTACTGTTTTCTGCACAAAAGCGATTCTGCGAAGCAATGTGAACACTTCTGTTTCCCAGGCACAGAGAAGGTGCTAGCAGGGAATTCTCTGCCTGCTTTTCCCCAGTGCTCTGCAAGCTCTCCAGGACAACATAAAATCTGGGGCTCTGTGCTTTCTTTCGTTCTGAACAAGTGTTACTGTTTTCTGCACAAAAGTGATTCTGCGAAGCAATGTGAACACTTCTGCTTCCCAGGCAGAGAGAAGGTGCTAGCAGGGAATTCTCTGCCTGCCTTTCCCCAGTGCTCTGCAAGCTCTCCAGGACAACAGCAAATCTGGGGCTCTGTGCTTTCTTTTGTTCTGAACAAGTGTTACTGTTTTCTGCACAAAAGCGATTCTGCGAAGCAATGTGAACAGGCTCAGAAAAGGTGCTAGCAGGGAATTCTCTGCCTGCCTTTCCCCAGTGCTCTGCAAGCTCTCCAGGACAACATAGAATCTGGGGCTCTGTGCTTTCTTTTGTTCTGAACAAGTGTTAGGGTTTTGTGCACAAAAGCGATTCTGCGAAGCAATGTGAACACTTCTGCTTCCCAGGCACAGAGAAGGTGCTAGCAGGGAATTCTCTGCCTGCCTTTCCCCAGTGCTCTGCAAGCTCTCCAGGACAACATAAAATCTGGGGCTCTGTGCTTTCTTTCGTCTGAACAAGTGTTACTGTTTTCTGCACAAAAGCGATTCTGTGAAGCAATGTGAACAGGCACAGAGAAGGTGCTAGCAGGGAATTCTCTGCCTGCCTTTCCCCAGTGCTCTGCAAGCTCTCCAGGACAACATAAAATCTGGGGCTCTGTGCTTTCTTTCGTTCTGAACAAGTGTTACTGTTTTCTGCACAAAAGCGATTCTGCCAAGCAATGTGAACAGGCTCAGAAAAGGTGCTAGCAGGGAATTCTCTGCCTGCCTTTCCCCAGTGCTCTGCAAGCTCTCCAGGACAACATAGAATCTGGGGCTCTGTGCTTTCTTTTGTTCTGAACAAGTGTTACTGTTTTCTGCACAAAAGCGATTCTGCGAAGCAATGTGAAGACTTCTGCTTCCCAGGCACAGAGAAGGTGCTAGCAGGGAATTCTCTGCCTGCCTTTCCCCAGTGCTCTGCAAGCTCTCCAGGACAACATAAAATCTGGGGCTCTGTGCTTTCTTTCGTTCTGAACAAGTGTTACTGTTTTCTGCACAAAAGCGATTCTGCGAAGCAATGGGAACACTTCTGTTTCCCAGGCACAGAGAAGGTGCTAGCAGGGAATTCTCTGCCTGCTTTTCCCCAGTGCTCTGCAAGCTCTCCAGGACAACAGCAAATCTGGGGCTCTGTGCTTTCTTTCGTTCTGAACAAGTGTTAGGGTTTTCTGCACAAAAGCGATTCTGCGAAGCAATGTGAACACTTCTGCTTCCCAGGCACAGAGAAGGTGCTAGCAGGGAATTCTCTGCCTGCCTTTCCCCAGTGCTCTGCAAGCTCTCCAGGACAACATAAAATCTGGGGCTCTGTGCTTTCTTTCGTCTGAACAAGTGTTACTGTTTTCTGCACAAAAGCGATTCAGCGAAGCAATGTGAACAGGCACAGAGAAGGTGCTAGCAGGGAATTCTCTGCCTGCCTTTCCCCAGTGCTCTGCAAGCTCTCCAGGACAACATAAAATCTGGGGCTCTGTGCTTTCTTTCGTTGTGAACAAGTGTTACTGTTTTCTGCACAAAAGTGATTCTGCGAAGCAATGTGAACACTTCTGCTTCCCAGGCACAGAGAAGGTGCTAGCAGGGAATTCTCTGCCTGCCTTTCCCCAGTGCTCTGCAAGCTCTCCAGGACAACATAAAATCTGGGGCTCTGTGCTTTCTTTTGTTCTGAACAAGTGTTACTGTTTTCTGCACAAAAGCGATTCTGCGAAGCAATGTGAAGACTTCTGCTTCCCAGGCACAGAGAAGGTGCTAGCAGGGAATTCTCTGCCTGCCTTTCCCCAGTGCTCTGCAAGCTCTCCAGGACAACATAAAATCTGGGGCTCTGTGCTTTCTTTCGTCTGAACAAGTGTTACTGTTTTCTGCACAAAAGCGATTCTGTGAAGCAATGTGAACAGGCACAGAGAAGGTGCTAGCAGGGAATTCTCTGCCTGCCTTTCCCCAGTGCTCTGCAAGCTCTCCAGGACAACATAAAATCTGGGGCTCTGTGCTTTCTTTCGTTCTGAACAAGTGTTACTGTTTTCTGCACAAAAGCGATTCTGCGAAGCAATGGGAACACTTCTGTTTCCCAGGCACAGAGAAGGTGCTAGCAGGGAATTCTCTGCCTGCCTTTCCCCAGTGCTCTGCAAGCTCTCCAGGACAACATAAAATCTGGGGCTCTGTGCTTTCTTTCGTTCTGAACAAGTGTTACTGTTTTCTGCACAAAAGCGATTCTGCGAAGCAATGTGAACAGGCACAGAGAAGGTGCTAGCAGGGAATTCTCTGCCTGCCTTTCCCCAGTGCTCTGCAAGCTCTCCAGGACAACATAAAATCTGGGGCTCTGTGCTTTCTTTTGTTCTGAACAAGTGTTACTGTTTTGTGCACAAAAGCGATTCTGCCAAGCAATGTGAACAGGCTCAGAAAAGGTGCTAGCAGGGAATTCTCTGCCTGCCTTTCCCCAGTGCTCTGCAAGCTCTCCAGGACAACATAGAATCTGGGGCTCTGTGCTTTCTTTTGTTCTGAACAAGTGTTAGGGTTTTGTGCACAAAAGCGATTCTGCGAAGCAATGTGAACACTTCTGCTTCCCAGGCACAGAGAAGGTGCTAGCAGGGAATTCTCTGCCTGCCTTTCCCCAGTGCTCTGCAAGCTCTCCAGGACAACATAAAATCTGGGGCTCTGTGCTTTCTTTCGTCTGAACAAGTGTTACTGTTTTCTGCACAAAAGCGATTCTGTGAAGCAATGTGAACAGGCACAGAGAAGGTGCTAGCAGGGAATTCTCTGCCTGCCTTTCCCCAGTGCTCTGCAAGCTCTCCAGGACAACATAAAATCTGGGGCTCTGTGCTTTCTTTCGTTCTGAACAAGTGTTACTGTTTTCTGCACAAAAGTGATTCTGCGAAGCAATGTGAACACTTCTGCTTCCCAGGCAAAGAGAAGGTGCTAGCAGGGAATTCTCTGCCTGCCTTTCCCCAGTGCTCTGCAAGCTCTCCAGGACAACATAAAATCTGGGGCTCTGTGCTTTCTTTTGTTCTGAACAAGTGTTACTGTTTTCTGCACAAAAGCGATTCTGCCAAGCAATGTGAACAGGCTCAGAAAAGGTGCTAGCAGGGAATTCTCTGCCTGCCTTTCCCCAGTGCTCTGCAAGCTCTCCAGGACAACATAGAATCTGGGGCTCTGTGCTTTCTTTTGTTCTGAACAAGTGTTAGGGTTTAGTGCACAAAAGCGATTCTGCGAAGCAATGTGAACACTTCTGCTTCCCAGGCACAGAGAAGGTGCTAGCAGGGAATTCTCTGCCTGCCTTTCCCCAGTGCTCTGCAAGCTCTCCAGGACAACATAAAATCTGGGGCTCTGTGCTTTCTTTCGTCTGAACAAGTGTTACTGTTTTCTGCACAAAAGCGATTCTGCGAAGCAATGTGAACAGGCACAGAGAAGGTGCTAGCAGGGAATTCTCTGCCTGCCTTTCCCCAGTGCTCTGCAAGCTCTCCAGGACAACATAAAATCTGGGGCTCTGTGCTTTCTTTCGTTCTGAACAAGTGTTACTGTTTTCTGCACAAAAGCGATTCTGCGAAGCAATGGGAACACTTCTGTTTCCCAGGCACAGAGAAGGTGCTAGCAGGGAATTCTCTGCCTGCTTTTCCCCAGTGCTCTGCAAGCTCTCCAGGACAACAGCAAATCTGGGGCTCTGTGCTTTCTTTCGTTCTGAACAAGTGTTACTGTTTTCTGCACAAAAGCGATTCTGCGAAGCAATGGGAACACTTCTGTTTCCCAGGCACAGAGAAGGTGCTAGCAGGGAATTCTCTGCCTGCCTTTCCCCAGTGCTCTGCAAGCTCTCCAGGACAACATAAAATCTGGGGCTCTGTGCTTTCTTTCGTCTGAACAAGTGTTACTGTTTTCTGCACAAAAGCGATTCAGCGAAGCAATGTGAACAGGCACAGAGAAGGTGCTAGCAGGGAATTCTCTGCCTGCCTTTCCCCAGTGCTCTGCAAGCTCTCCAGGACAACATAGAATCTGGGGCTCTGTGCTTTCTTTTGTTCTGAACAAGTGTTAGGGTTTAGTGCACAAAAGCGATTCTGCGAAGCAATGTGAAGACTTCTGCTTCCCAGGCACAGAGAAGGTGCTAGCAGGGAATTCTCTGCCTGCCTTTCCCCAGTGCTCTGCAAGCTCTCCAGGACAACATAAAATCTGGGGCTCTGTGCTTTCTTTCGTTGTGAACAAGTGTTACTGTTTTCTGCACAAAAGTGATTCTGCGAAGCAATGTGAACACTTCTGCTTCCCAGGCACAGAGAAGGTGCTAGCAGGGAATTCTCTGCCTGCCTTTCCCCAGTGCTCTGCAAGCTCTCCAGGACAACATAAAATCTGGGGCTCTGTGCTTTCTTTTGTTCTGAACAAGTGTTACTGTTTTCTGCACAAAAGCGATTCTGCGAAGCAATGTGAAGACTTCTGCTTCCCAGGCACAGAGAAGGTGCTAGCAGGGAATTCTCTGCCTGCTTTTCCCCAGTGCTCTGCAAGCTCTCCAGGACAACATAAAATCTGGGGCTCTGTGCTTTCTTTCGTCTGAACAAGTGTTACTGTTTTCTGCACAAAAGCGATTCTGCGAAGCAATGTGAACAGGCACAGAGAAGGTGCTAGCAGGGAATTCTCTGCCTGCCTTTCCCCAGTGCTCTGCAAGCTCTCCAGGACAACATAAAATCTGGGGCTCTGTGCTTTCTTTCGTTCTGAACAAGTGTTACTGTTTTCTGCACAAAAGCGATTCTGCGAAGCAATGTGAACACTTGTGCTTCCCAGGCACAGAGAAGGTGCTAGCAGGGAATTCTCTGCCTGCTTTTCCCCAGTGCTCTGCAAGCTCTCCAGGACAACATAAAATCTGGGGCTCTGTGCTTTCTTTCGTCTGAACAAGTGTTACTGTTTTCTGCACAAAAGCGATTCTGTGAAGCAATGTGAACAGGCACAGAGAAGGTGCTAGCAGGGAATTCTCTGCCTGCCTTTCCCCAGTGCTCTGCAAGCTCTCCAGGACAACATAAAATCTGGGGCTCTGTGCTTTCTTTCGTTCTGAACAAGTGTTACTGTTTTCTGCACAAAAGCGATTCTGCGAAGCAATGGGAACACTTCTGTTTCCCAGGCACAGAGAAGGTGCTAGCAGGGAATTCTCTGCCTGCCTTTCCCCAGTGCTCTGCAAGCTCTCCAGGACAACATAAAATCTGGGGCTCTGTGCTTTCTTTTGTTCTGAACAAGTGTTACTGTTTTCTGCACAAAAGCGATTCTGCGAAGCAATGTGAAGACTTCTGCTTCCCAGGCACAGAGAAGGTGCTAGCAGGGAATTCTCTGCCTGCTTTTCCCCAGTGCTCTGCAAGCTCTCCAGGACAACATAAAATCTGGGGCTCTGTGCTTTCTTTCGTCTGAACAAGTGTTACTGTTTTCTGCACAAAAGCGATTCTGTGAAGCAATGTGAACAGGCACAGAGAAGGTGCTAGCAGGGAATTCTCTGCCTGCCTTTCCCCAGTGCTCTGCAAGCTCTCCAGGACAACATAAAATCTGGGGCTCTGTGCTTTCTTTCGTTCTGAACAAGTGTTACTGTTTTCTGCACAAAAGCGATTCTGCGAAGCAATGGGAACACTTCTGTTTCCCAGGCACAGAGAAGGTGCTAGCAGGGAATTCTCTGCCTGCCTTTCCCCAGTGCTCTGCAAGCTCTCCAGGACAACATAAAATCTGGGGCTCTGTGCTTTCTTTCGTTCTGAACAAGTGTTACTGTTTTCTGCACAAAAGCGATTCTGCGAAGCAATGTGAACAGGCACAGAGAAGGTGCTAGCAGGGAATTCTCTGCCTGCCTTTCCCCAGTGCTCTGCAAGCTCTCCAGGACAACATAAAATCTGGGGCTCTGTGCTTTCTTTTGTTCTGAACAAGTGTTACTGTTTTCTGCACAAAAGCGATTCTGCCAAGCAATGTGAACAGGCTCAGAAAAGGTGCTAGCAGGGAATTCTCTGCCTGCCTTTCCCCAGTGCTCTGCAAGCTCTCCAGGACAACATAGAATCTGGGGCTCTGTGCTTTCTTTTGTTCTGAACAAGTGTTACGGTTTTGTGCACAAAAGCGATTCTGCGAAGCAATGTGAACACTTCTGCTTCCCAGGCACAGAGAAGGTGCTAGCAGGGAATTCTCTGCCTGCCTTTCCCCAGTGCTCTGCAAGCTCTCCAGGACAACATAAAATCTGGGGCTCTGTGCTTTCTTTCGTCTGAACAAGTGTTACTGTTTTCTGCACAAAAGCGATTCTGTGAAGCAATGTGAACAGGCACAGAGAAGGTGCTAGCAGGGAATTCTCTGCCTGCCTTTCCCCAGTGCTCTGCAAGCTCTCCAGGACAACATAAAATCTGGGGCTCTGTGCTTTCTTTCGTTCTGAACAAGTGTTACTGTTTTCTGCACAAAAGTGATTCTGCGAAGCAATGTGAACACTTCTGCTTCCCAGGCACAGAGAAGGTGCTAGCAGGGAATTCTCTGCCTGCCTTTCCCCAGTGCTCTGCAAGCTCTCCAGGACAACATAAAATCTGGGGCTCTGTGCTTTCTTTTGTTCTGAACAAGTGTTACTGTTTTCTGCACAAAAGCGATTCTGCCAAGCAATGTGAACAGGCTCAGAAAAGGTGCTAGCAGGGAATTCTCTGCCTGCCTTTCCCCAGTGCTCTGCAAGCTCTCCAGGACAACATAGAATCTGGGGCTCTGTGCTTTCTTTTGTTCTGAACAAGTGTTAGGGTTTTGTGCACAAAAGCGATTCTGCGAAGCAATGTGAAGACTTCTGCTTCCCAGGCACAGAGAAGGTGCTAGCAGGGAATTCTCTGCCTGCCTTTCCCCAGTGCTCTGCAAGCTCTCCAGGACAACATAAAATCTGGGGCTCTGTGCTTTCTTTCGTCTGAACAAGTGTTACTGTTTTCTGCACAAAAGCGATTCTGCGAAGCAATGTGAACAGGCACAGAGAAGGTGCTAGCAGGGAATTCTCTGCCTGCCTTTCCCCAGTGCTCTGCAAGCTCTCCAGGACAACATAAAATCTGGGGCTCTGTGCTTTCTTTCGTTCTGAACAAGTGTTACTGTTTTCTGCACAAAAGCGATTCTGCGAAGCAATGGGAACACTTCTGTTTCCCAGGCACAGAGAAGGTGCTAGCAGGGAATTCTCTGCCAGCTTTTCCCCAGTGCTCTGCAAGCTCTCCAGGACAACAGCAAATCTGGGGCTCTGTGCTTTCTTTCGTTCTGAACAAGTGTTACTGTTTTCTGCACAAAAGCGATTCTGCGAAGCAATGGGAACACTTCTGTTTCCCAGGCACAGAGAAGGTGCTAGCAGGGAATTCTCTGCCTGCCTTTCCCCAGTGCTCTGCAAGCTCTCCAGGACAACATAAAATCTGGGGCTCTGTGCTTTCTTTCGTCTGAACAAGTGTTACTGTTTTCTGCACAAAAGCGATTCAGCGAAGCAATGTGAACAGGCACAGAGAAGGTGCTAGCAGGGAATTCTCTGCCTGCCTTTCCCCAGTGCTCTGCAAGCTCTCCAGGACAACATAGAATCTGGGGCTCTGTGCTTTCTTTTGTTCTGAACAAGTGTTAGGGTTTAGTGCACAAAAGCGATTCTGCGAAGCAATGTGAAGACTTCTGCTTCCCAGGCACAGAGAAGGTGCTAGCAGGGAATTCTCTGCCTGCTTTTCCCCAGTGCTCTGCAAGCTCTCCAGGACAACATAAAATCTGGGGCTCTGTGCTTTCTTTCGTTCTGAACAAGTGTTACTGTTTTCTGCACAAAAGCGATTCTGCGAAGCAATGTGAACACTTCTGTTTCCCAGGCACAGAGAAGGTGCTAGCAGGGAATTCTCTGCCTGCTTTTCCCCAGTGCTCTGCAAGCTCTCCAGGACAACATAAAATCTGGGGCTCTGTGCTTTCTTTCGTTCTGAACAAGTGTTACTGTTTTCTGCACAAAAGCGATTCTGCGAAGCAATGTGAAGACGTCTGCTTCCCAGGCACAGAGAAGGTGCTAGCAGGGAATTCTCTGCCTGCCTTTCCCCAGTGCTCTGCAAGCTCTCCAGGACAACATAAAATCTGGGGCTCTGTGCTTTCTTTCGTTGTGAACAAGTGTTACTGTTTTCTGCACAAAAGTGATTCTGCGAAGCAATGTGAACACTTCTGCTTCCCAGGCACAGAGAAGGTGCTAGCAGGGAATTCTCTGCCTGCCTTTCCCCAGTGCTCTGCAAGCTCTCCAGGACAACATAAAATCTGGGGCTCTGTGCTTTCTTTTGTTCTGAACAAGTGTTACTGTTTTCTGCACAAAAGCGATTCTGCGAAGCAATGTGAAGACTTCTGCTTCCCAGGCACAGAGAAGGTGCTAGCAGGGAATTCTCTGCCTGCTTTTCCCCAGTGCTCTGCAAGCTCTCCAGGACAACATAAAATCTGGGGCTCTGTGCTTTCTTTCGTCTGAACAAGTGTTACTGTTTTCTGCACAAAAGCGATTCTGCGAAGCAATGTGAACAGGCACAGAGAAGGTGCTAGCAGGGAATTCTCTGCCTGCCTTTCCCCAGTGCTCTGCAAGCTCTCCAGGACAACATAAAATCTGGGGCTCTGTGCTTTCTTTCGTTCTGAACAAGTGTTACTGTTTTCTGCACAAAAGCGATTCTGCGAAGCAATGTGAACACTTGTGCTTCCCAGGCACAGAGAAGGTGCTAGCAGGGAATTCTCTGCCTGCTTTTCCCCAGTGCTCTGCAAGCTCTCCAGGACAACATAAAATCTGGGGCTCTGTGCTTTCTTTCGTCTGAACAAGTGTTACTGTTTTCTGCACAAAAGCGATTCTGTGAAGCAATGTGAACAGGCACAGAGAAGGTGCTAGCAGGGAATTCTCTGCCTGCCTTTCCCCAGTGCTCTGCAAGCTCTCCAGGACAACATAAAATCTGGGGCTCTGTGCTTTCTTTCGTTCTGAACAAGTGTTACTGTTTTCTGCACAAAAGCGATTCTGCGAAGCAATGGGAACACTTCTGTTTCCCAGGCACAGAGAAGGTGCTAGCAGGGAATTCTCTGCCTGCCTTTCCCCAGTGCTCTGCAAGCTCTCCAGGACAACATAAAATCTGGGGCTCTGTGCTTTCTTTCGTTCTGAACAAGTGTTACTGTTTTCTGCACAAAAGCGATTCTGCGAAGCAATGTGAACAGGCACAGAGAAGGTGCTAGCAGGGAATTCTCTGCCTGCCTTTCCCCAGTGCTCTGCAAGCTCTCCAGGACAACATAAAATCTGGGGCTCTGTGCTTTCTTTCGTTCTGAACAAGTGTTACTGTTTTCTGCACAAAAGCGATTCTGCGAAGCAATGTGAACACTTGTGCTTCCCAGGCACAGAGAAGGTGCTAGCAGGGAATTCTCTGCCTGCTTTTCCCCAGTGCTCTGCAAGCTCTCCAGGACAACATAAAATCTGGGGCTCTGTGCTTTCTTTTGTTCTGAACAAGTGTTACTGTTTTCTGCACAAAAGCGATTCTGCCAAGCAATGTGAACAGGCTCAGAAAAGGTGCTAGCAGGGAATTCTCTGCCTGCCTTTCCCCAGTGCTCTGCAAGCTCTCCAGGACAACATAGAATCTGGGGCTCTGTGCTTCCTTTTGTTCTGAACAAGTGTTAGGGGTTTGTGCACAAAAGCGATTCTGCGAAGCAATGTGAAGACTTCTGCTTCCCAGGCACAGAGAAGGTGCTAGCAGGGAATTCTCTGCCTGCCTTTCCCCAGTGCTCTGCAAGCTCTCCAGGACAACATAAAATCTGGGGCTCTGTGCTTTCTTTCGTCTGAACAAGTGTTACTGTTTTCTGCACAAAAGCGATTCTGTGAAGCAATGTGAACAGGCACAGAGAAGGTGCTAGCAGGGAATTCTCTGCCTGCCTTTCCCCAGTGCTCTGCAAGCTCTCCAGGACAACATAAAATCTGGGGCTCTGTGCTTTCTTTCGTTCTGAACAAGTGTTACTGTTTTCTGCACAAAAGTGATTCTGCGAAGCAATGTGAACACTTCTGCTTCCCAGGCACAGAGAAGGTGCTAGCAGGGAATTCTCTGCCTGCCTTTCCCCAGTGCTCTGCAAGCTCTCCAGGACAACATAAAATCTGGGGCTCTGTGCTTTCTTTTGTTCTGAACAAGTGTTACTGTTTTCTGCACAAAAGCGATTCTGCCAAGCAATGTGAACAGGCTCAGAAAAGGTGCTAGCAGGGAATTCTCTGCCTGCCTTTCCCCAGTGCTCTGCAAGCTCTCCAGGACAACATAGAATCTGGGGCTCTGTGCTTTCTTTTGTTCTGAACAAGTGTTAGGGTTTTGTGCACAAAAGCGATTCTGCGAAGCAATGTGAAGACTTCTGCTTCCCAGGCACAGAGAAGGTGCTAGCAGGGAATTCTCTGCCTGCCTTTCCCCAGTGCTCTGCAAGCTCTCCAGGACAACATAAAATCTGGGGCTCTGTGCTTTCTTTCGTCTGAACAAGTGTTACTGTTTTCTGCACAAAAGCGATTCTGCGAAGCAATGTGAACAGGCACAGAGAAGGTGCTAGCAGGGAATTCTCTGCCTGCCTTTCCCCAGTGCTCTGCAAGCTCTCCAGGACAACATAAAATCTGGGGCTCTGTGCTTTCTTTCGTTCTGAACAAGTGTTACTGTTTTCTGCACAAAAGCGATTCTGCGAAGCAATGGGAACACTTCTGTTTCCCAGGCAGAGAGAAGGTGCTAGCAGGGAATTCTCTGCCTGCTTTTCCCCAGTGCTCTGCAAGCTCTCCAGGACAACATAGAATCTGGGGCTCTGTGCTTTCTTTCGTTCTGAACAAGTGTTACTGTTTTCTGCACAAAAGTGATTCTGCGAAGCAATGTGAACACTTCTGCTTCCCAGGCACAGAGAAGGTGCTAGCAGGGAATTCTCTGCCTGCTTTTCCCCAGTGCTCTGCAAGCTCTCCAGGACAACATAAAATCTGGGGCTCTGTGCTTTCTTTCGTCTGAACAAGTGTTACTGTTTTCTGCACAAAAGTGATTCTGCGAAGCAATGTGAACAGGCACAGAGAAGGTGCTAGCAGGGAATTCTCTGCCTGCCTTTCCCCAGTGCTCTGCAAGCTCTCCAGGACAACATAAAATCTGGGGCTCTGTGCTTTCTTTCGTTCTGAACAAGTGTTACTGTTTTCTGCACAAAAGTGATTCTGCGAAGCAATGTGAACACTTCTCCTTCCCAGGCACAGAGAAGGTGCTAGCAGGGAATTCTCTGCCTGCCTTTCCCCAGTGCTCTGCAAGCTCTCCAGGACAACATAAAATCTGGGGCTCTGTGCTTTCTTTCGTCTGAACAAGTGTTACTGTTTTCTGCACAAAAGCGATTCTGCGAAGCAATGTGAACAGGCACAGAGAAGGTGCTAGCAGGGAATTCTCTGCCTGCCTTTCCCCAGTGCTCTGCAAGCTCTCCAGGACAACATAAAATCTGGGGCTCTGTGCTTTCTTTCATTCTGAACAAGTGTTACTGTTTTCTGCACAAAAGCGATTCTGCGAAGCAATGTGAACACTTCTGTTTCCCAGGCACAGAGAAGGTGCTAGCAGGGAATTCTCTGCCTGCTTTTCCCCAGTGCTCTGCAAGCTCTCCAGGACAACATAAAATCTGGGGCTCTGTGCTTTCTTTCGTTCTGAACAAGTGTTACTGTTTTCTGCACAAAAGCGATTCTGCGAAGCAATGGGAACACTTCTGTTTCCCAGGCACACAGAAGGTGCTAGCAGGGAATTCTCTGCCTGCTTTTCCCCAGTGCTCTGCAAGCTCTCCAGGACAACATAGAATCTGAGGCTCTGTGCTTTCTTTTGTTCTGAACAAGTGTTAGGGTTTTGTGCACAAAAGCGATTCTGCGAAGCAATGTGAAGACTTCTGCTTCCCAGGCACAGAGAAGGTGCTAGCAGGGAATTCTCTGCCTGCCTTTCCCCAGTGCTCTGCAAGCTCTCCAGGACAACATAAAATCTGGGGCTCTGTGCTTTCTTTCGTCTGAACAAGTGTTACTGTTTTCTGCACAAAAGTGATTCTGTGAAGCAATGTGAACAGGCACAGAGAAGGTGCTAGCAGGGAATTCTCTGCCTGCCTTTCCCCAGTGCTCTGCAAGCTCTCCAGGACAACATAAAATCTGGGGCTCTGTGCTTTCTTTCGTTCTGAACAAGTGTTACTGTTTTCTGCACAAAAGCGATTCTGCGAAGCAATGGGAACACTTCTGTTTCCCAGGCACAGAGAAGGTGCTAGCAGGGAATTCTCTGCCTGCTTTTCCCCAGTGCTCTGCAAGCTCTCCAGGACAACATAAAATCTGGGGCTCTGTGCTTTCTTTCGTCTGAACAAGTGTTACTGTTTTCTGCACAAAAGCGATTCTGCGAAGCAATGTGAACAGGCACAGAGAAGGTGCTAGCAGGGAATTCTCTGCCTGCCTTTCCCCAGTGCTCTGCAAGCTCTCCAGGACAACATAAAATCTGGGGCTCTGTGCTTTCTTTCGTTCTGAACAACTGTTACTGTTTTCTGCACAAAAGCGATTCTGCGAAGCAATGTGAACACTTCTGTTTCCCAGGCACAGAGAAGGTGCTAGCAGGGAATTCTCTGCCTGCTTTTCCCCAGTGCTCTGCAAGCTCTCCAGGACAACATAAAATCTGGGGCTCTGTGCTTTCTTTCGTTCTGAACAAGTGTTACTGTTTTCTGCACAAAAGCGATTCTGCGAAGCAATGGGAACACTTCTGTTTCCCAGGCACACAGAAGGTGCTAGCAGGGAATTCTCTGCCTGCTTTTCCCCAGTGCTCTGCAAGCTCTCCAGGACAACATAGAATCTGAGGCTCTGTGCTTTCTTTTGTTCTGAACAAGTGTTAGGGTTTTGTGCACAAAAGCGATTCTGCGAAGCAATGTGAAGACTTCTGCTTCCCAGGCACAGAGAAGGTGCTAGCAGGGAATTCTCTGCCTGCCTTTCCCCAGTGCTCTGCAAGCTCTCCAGGACAACATAAAATCTGGGGCTCTGTGCTTTCTTTCGTCTGAACAAGTGTTACTGTTTTCTGCACAAAAGTGATTCTGCGAAGCAATGTGAACAGGCACAGAGAAGGTGCTAGCAGGGAATTCTCTGCCTGCCTTTCCCCAGTGCTCTGCAAGCTCTCCAGGACAACATAAAATCTGGGGCTCTGTGCTTTCTTTCGTTCTGAACAAGTGTTACTGTTTTCTGCACAAAAGCGATTCTGCGAAGCAATGGGAACACTTCTGTTTCCCAGGCACAGAGAAGGTGCTAGCAGGGAATTCTCTGCCTGCTTTTCCCCAGTGCTCTGCAAGCTCTCCAGGACAACAGCAAATCTGGGGCTCTGTGCTTTCTTTCGTTCTGAACAAGTGTTACTGTTTTCTGCACAAAAGCGATTCTGCGAAGCAATGGGAACACTTCTGTTTCCCAGGCACAGAGAAGGTGCTAGCAGGGAATTCTCTGCCTGCTTTTCCCCAGTGCTCTGCAAGCTCTCCAGGACAACATAGAATCTGTGGCTCTGTGCTTTCTTTCGTTCTGAACAACTGTTACTGTTTTCTGCACAAAAGTGATTCTGCGAAGCAATGTGAACACTTCTGCTTCCCAGGCACAGAGAAGGTGCTAGCAGGGAATTCTCTGCCTGCCTTTCCCCAGTGCTCTGCAAGCTCTCCAGGACAACATAAAATCTGGGGCTCTGTGCTTTCTTTCGTCTGAACAAGTGTTACTGTTTTCTGCACAAAAGCGATTCTGCGAAGCAATGTGAACAGGCACAGAGAAGGTGCTAGCAGGGAATTCTCTGCCTGCCTTTCCCCAGTGCTCTGCAAGCTCTCCAGGACAACATAAAATCTGGGGCTCTGTGCTTTCTTTCGTTCTGAACAAGTGTTACTGTTTTCTGCACAAAAGCGATTCTGCGAAGCAATGTGAACACTTCTGTTTCCCAGGCACAGAGAAGGTGCTAGCAGGGAATTCTCTGCCTGCTTTTCCCCAGTGCTCTGCAAGCTCTCCAGGACAACATAAAATCTGGGGCTCTGTGCTTTCTTTCGTTCTGAACAAGTGTTACTGTTTTCTGCACAAAAGCGATTCTGCGAAGCAATGGGAACACTTCTGTTTCCCAGGCACAGAGAAGGTGCTAGCAGGGAATTCTCTGCCTGCTTTTCCCCAGTGCTCTGCAAGCTCTCCAGGACAACATAGAATCTGGGGCTCTGTGCTTTCTTTTGTTCTGAACAAGTGTTAGGGTTTTCTGCACAAAAGCGATTCTGCGAAGCAATGTGAACACTTCTGCTTCCCAGGCACAGAGAAGGTGCTAGCAGGGAATTCTCTGCCTGCCTTTCCCCAGTGCTCTGCAAGCTCTCCAGGACAACATAAAATCTGGGGCTCTGTGCTTTCTTTCGTCTGAACAAGTGTTACTGTTTTCTGCACAAAAGCGATTCTGCGAAGCAATGTGAACAGGCACAGAGAAGGTGCTAGCAGGGAATTCTCTGCCTGCCTTTCCCCAGTGCTCTGCAAGCTCTCCAGGACAACATAGAATCTGGGGCTCTGTGCTTTCTTTTGTTCTGAACAAGTGTTAGGGTTTAGTGCACAAAAGCGATTCTGCGAAGCAATGGGAACACTTCTGTTTCCCAGGCACAGAGAAGGTGCTAGCAGGGAATTCTCTGCCTGCTTTTCCCCAGTGCTCTGCAAGCTCTCCAGGACAACAGCAAATCTGGGGCTCTGTGCTTTCTTTCGTTCTGAACAAGTGTTACTGTTTTCTGCACAAAAGCGATTCTGCGAAGCAATGGGAACACTTCTGTTTCCCAGGCACAGAGAAGGTGCTAGCAGGGAATTCTCTGCCTGCTTTTCCCCAGTGCTCTGCAAGCTCTCCAGGACAACATAAAATCTGGGGCTCTGTGCTTTCTTTCGTTCTGAACAAGTGTTACTGTTTTCTGCACAAAAGCGATTCTGCGAAGCAATGTGAAGACGTCTGCTTCCCAGGCACAGAGAAGGTGCTAGCAGGGAATTCTCTGCCTGCCTTTCCCCAGTGCTCTGCAAGCTCTCCAGGACAACATAAAATCTGGGGCTCTGTGCTTTCTTTCGTCTGAACAAGTGTTACTGTTTTCTGCACAAAAGCGATTCTGCGAAGCAATGTGAACAGGCACAGAGAAGGTGCTAGCAGGGAATTCTCTGCCTGCCTTTCCCCAGTGCTCTGCAAGCTCTCCAGGACAACATAAAATCTGGGGCTCTGTGCTTTCTTTCGTTCTGAACAAGTGTTACTGTTTTCTGCACAAAAGCGATTCTGCGAAGCAATGGGAACACTTCTGTTTCCCAGGCAGAGAGAAGGTGCTAGCAGGGAATTCTCTGCCTGCCTTTCCCCAGTGCTCTGCAAGCTCTCCAGGACAACATAGAATCTTGGGCTCTGTGCTTTCTTTCGTTCTGAACAAGTGTTACTGTTTTGTGCACAAAAGTGATTCTGCGAAGCAATGTGAACACTTCTGCTTCCCAGGCACAGAGAAGGTGCTAGCAGGGAAATCTCTGCCTGCCTTTCCCCAGTGCTCTGCAAGCTCTCCAGGACAACATAAAATCTGGGGCTCTGTGCTTTCTTTCGTTCTGAACAAGTGTTACTGTTTTCTGCACAAAAGCGATTCTGCGAAGCAATGTGAACAGGCTCAGAAAAGGTGCTAGCAGGGAATTCTCTGCCTGCCTTTCCCCAGTGCTCTGCAAGCTCTCCAGGACAACATAGAATCTGGGGCTCTGTGCTTTCTTTTGTTCTGAACAAGTGTTAGGGTTTTGTGCACAAAAGCGATTCTGCGAAGCAATGTGAAGACTTCTGCTTCCCAGGCACAGAGAAGGTGCTAGCAGGGAATTCTCTGCCTGCCTTTCCCCAGTGCTCTGCAAGCTCTCCAGGACAACATAAAATCTGTGGCTCTGTGCTTTCTTTCGTCTGAACAAGTGTTACTGTTTTCTGCACAAAAGCGATTCTGCGAAGCAATGTGAACAGGCACAGAGAAGGTGCTAGCAGGGAATTCTCTGCCTGCCTTTCCCCAGTGCTCTGCAAGCTCTCCAGGACAACATAAAATCTGGGGCTCTGTGCTTTCTTTCGTTCTGAACAAGTGTTACTGTTTTCTGCACAAATGCGATTCTGCGAAGCAATGGGAACACTTCTGTTTCCCAGGCACAGAGAAGGTGCTAGCAGGGAATTCTCTGCCTGCTTTTCCCCAGTGCTCTGCAAGCTCTCCAGGACAACAGCAAATCTGGGGCTCTGTGCTTTCTTTCGTTCTGAACAAGTGTTACTGTTTTCTGCACAAAAGCCATTCTGCGAAGCAATGGGAACACTTCTGTTTCCCAGGCACAGAGAAGGTGCTAGCAGGGTATTCTCTGCCTGCTTTTCCCCAGTGCTCTGCAAGCTCTCCAGGACAACATAGAATCTGGGGCTCTGTGCTTTCTTTCGTTCTGAACAACTGTTACTGTTTTCTGCACAAAAGTGATTCTGCGAAGCAATGTGAACACTTCTGCTTCCCAGGCACAGAGAAGGTGCTAGCAGGGAATTCTCTGCCTGCTTTTCCCCAGTGCTCTGCAAGCTCTCCAGGACAACATAAAATCTGGGGCTCTGTGCTTTCTTTCGTTCTGAACAAGTGTTACTGTTTTCTGCACAAAAGCGATTCTGCGAAGCAATGGGAACACTTCTGTTTCCCAGGCACACAGAAGGTGCTAGCAGGGAATTCTCTGCCTGCCTTTCCCCAGTGCTCTGCAAGCTCTCCAGGACAACATAAAATCTGGGGCTCTGTGCTTTCTTTCGTCTGAACAAGTGTTACTGTTTTCTGCACAAAAGTGATTCTGCGAAGCAATGTGAACAGGCACAGAGAAGGTGCTAGCAGGGAATTCTCTGCCTGCCTTTCCCCAGTGCTCTGCAAGCTCTCCAGGACAACAGCAAATCTGGGGCTCTGTGCTTTCTTTCGTTCTGAACAAGTGTTACTGTTTTCTGCACAAAAGCGATTCTGCGAAGCAATGGGAACACTTCTGTTTCCCAGGCACAGAGAAGGTGCTAGCAGGGAATTCTCTGACTGCTTTTCCCCAGTGCTCTGCAAGCTCTCCAGGACAACATAGAATCTGTGGCTCTGTGCTTTCTTTCGTTCTGAACAACTGTTACTGTTTTCTGCACAAAAGTGATTCTGCGAAGCAATGTGAACACTTCTGCTTCCCAGGCACAGAGAAGGTGCTAGCAGGGAATTCTCTGCCTGCCTTTCCCCAGTGCTCTGCAAGCTCTCCAGGACAACATAAAATCTGGGGCTCTGTGCTTTCTTTCGTCTGAACAAGTGTTACTGTTTTCTGCACAAAAGCGATTCTGCGAAGCAATGTGAACAGGCACAGAGAAGGTGCTAGCAGGGAATTCTCTGCCTGCCTTTCCCCAGTGCTCTGCAAGCTCTCCAGGACAACATAAAATCTGGGGCTCTGTGCTTTCTTTCGTTCTGAACAACTGTTACTGTTTTCTGCACAAAAGCGATTCTGCGAAGCAATGTGAACACTTCTGTTTCCCAGGCACAGAGAAGGTGCTAGCAGGGAATTCTCTGCCTGCTTTTCCCCAGTGCTCTGCAAGCTCTCCAGGACAACATAGAATCTGGGGCTCTGTGCTTTCTTTTGTTCTGAACAAGTGTTAGGGTTTTGTGCACAAAAGCGATTCTGCGAAGCAATGTGAAGACTTCTGCTTCCCAGGCACAGAGAAGGTGCTAGCAGGGAATTCTCTGCCTGCCTTTCCCCAGTGCTCTGCAAGCTCTCCAGGACAACATAAAATCTGGGGCTCTGTGCTTTCTTTCGTCTGAACAAGTGTTACTGTTTTCTGCACAAAAGCGATTCTGCGAAGCAATGTGAACAGGCACAGAGAAGGTGCTAGCAGGGAATTCTCTGCCTGCCTTTCCCCAGTGCTCTGCAAGCTCTCCAGGACAACATAGAATCTGGGGCTCTGTGCTTTCTTTTGTTCTGAACAAGTGTTAGGGTTTAGTGCACAAAAGCGATTCTGCGAAGCAATGTGAAGACTTCTGCTTCCCAGGCACAGAGAAGGTGCTAGCAGGGAATTCTCTGCCTGCTTTTCCCCAGTGCTCTGCAAGCTCTCCAGGACAACATAAAATCTGGGGCTCTGTGCTTTCTTTCGTTCTGAACAAGTGTTACTGTTTTCTGCACAAAAGCGATTCTGCGAAGCAATGTGAACACTTCTGTTTCCCAGGCACAGAGAAGGTGCTAGCAGGGAATTCTCTGCCTGCTTTTCCCCAGTGCTCTGCAAGCTCTCCAGGACAACATAAAATCTGGGGCTCTGTGCTTTCTTTCGTTCTGAACAAGTGTTACTGTTTTCTGCACAAAAGCGATTCTGCGAAGCAATGTGAAGACGTCTGCTTCCCAGGCACAGAGAAGGTGCTAGCAGGGAATTCTCTGCCTGCCTTTCCCCAGTGCTCTGCAAGCTCTCCAGGACAACATAGAATCTGGGGCTCTGTGCTTTCTTTTGTTCTGAACAAGTGTTAGGGTTTTGTGCAGAAAAGCGATTCTGCGAAGCAATGTGAAGACTTCTGCTTCCCAGGCACAGAGAAGGTGCTAGCAGGGAATTCTCTGCCTGCCTTTCCCCAGTGCTCTGCAAGCTCTCCAGGACAACATAAAATCTGGGGCTCTGTGCTTTCTTTCGTCTGAACAAGTGTTACTGTTTTCTGCACAAAAGCGATTCTGCGAAGCAATGTGAACAGGCACAGAAAAGGTGCTAGCAGGGAATTCTCTGCCTGCCTTTCCCCAGTGCTCTGCAAGCTCTCCAGGACAACATAGAATCTTGGGCTCTGTGCTTTCTTTCGTTCTGAACAAGTGTTACTGTTTTGTGCACAAAAGTGATTCTGCGAAGCAATGTGAACACTTCTGCTTCCCAGGCACAGAGAAGGTGCTAGCAGGGAAATCTCTGCCTGCCTTTCCCCAGTGCTCTGCAAGCTCTCCAGGACAACATAAAATCTGGGGCTCTGTGCTTTCTTTTGTTCTGAACAAGTGTTACTGTTTTCTGCACAAAAGCGATTCTGCGAAGCAATGTGAACAGGCTCAGAAAAGGTGCTAGCAGGGAATTCTCTGCCTGCCTTTCCCCAGTGCTCTGCAAGCTCTCCAGGACAACATAGAATCTGGGGCTCTGTGCTTTCTTTTGTTCTGAACAAGTGTTAGGGTTTTGTGCACAAAAGCGATTCTGCGAAGCAATGTGAAGACTTCTGCTTCCCAGGCACAGAGAAGGTGCTAGCAGGGAATTCTCTGCCTGCTTTTCCCCACTGCTCTGCAAGCTCTCCAGTACAACAGCAAATCTGGGGCTCTGTGCTTTCTTTCGTTCTGAACAAGTGTTACTGTTTTCTGCACAAAAGCGATTCTGCGAAGCAATGGGAACACTTCTGTTTCCCAGGCACAGAGAAGGTGCTAGCAGGGAATTCTCTGCCTGCTTTTCCCCAGTGCTCTGCAAGCTCTCCAGGACAACATAGAATCTGGGGCTCTGTGCTTTCTTTCGTTCTGAACAACTGTCACTGTTTTCTGCACAAAAGCGATTCTGCGAAGCAATGTGAACACTTCTGTTTCCCAGGCACAGAGAAGGTGCTAGCAGGGAATTCTCTGCCTGCTTTTCCCCAGTGCTCTGCAAGCTCTCCAGGACAACAGCAAATCTGGGGCTCTGTGCTTTCTTTCGTTCTGAACAAGTGTTACTGTTTTCTGCACAAAAGCCATTCTGCGAAGCAATGGGAACACTTCTGTTTCCCAGGCACAGAGAAGGTGCTAGCAGGGTATTCTCTGCCTGCTTTTCCCCAGTGCTCTGCAAGCTTTCCAGGACAACATAGAATCTGGGGCTCTGTGCTTTCTTTCGTTCTGAACAAGTGTTACTGTTTTCTGCACAAAAGTGATTCTGCGAAGCAATGTGAAGACTTCTGCTTCCCAGGCACAGAGAAGGTGCTAGCAGGGAATTCTCTGCCTGCCTTTCCCCAGTGCTCTGCAAGCTCTCCAGGACAACATAAAATCTGGGGCTCTCTGCTTTCTTTTGTTCTGAACAAGTGTTACTGTTTTCTGCACAAAAGCGATTCTGCCAAGCAATGTGAACAGGCTCAGAAAAGGTGCTAGCAGGGAATTCTCTGCCTGCCTTTCCCCAGTGCTCTGCAAGCTCTCCAGGACAACATAAAATCTGGGGCTCTGTGCTTTCTTTCGTCTGAACAAGTGTTACTGTTTTCTGCACAAAAGCGATTCAGCGAAGCAATGTGAACAGGCACAGAGAAGGTGCTAGCAGGGAATTCTCTGCCTGCCTTTCCCCAGTGCTCTGCAAGCTCTCCAGGACAACATAAAATCTGGGGCTCTGTGCTTTCTTTCGTTCTGAACAAGTGTTACTGTTTTCTGCACAAAAGCGATTCTGCGAAGCAATGGGAACACTTCTGTTTCCCAGGCACAGAGAAGGTGCTAGCAGGGAATTCTCTGCCTGCCTTTCCCCAGTGCTCTGCAAGCTCTCCAGGACAACATAGAATCTTGGGCTCTGTGCTTTCTTTCGTTCTGAACAAGTGTTAATGTTTTGTGCACAAAAGTGATTCTGCGAAGCAATGTGAACACTTCTGCTTCCCAGGCACAGAGAAGGTGCTAGCAGGGAAATCTCTGCCTGCCTTTCCCCAGTGCTCTGCAAGCTCTCCAGGACAACATAAAATCTGGGGCTCTGTGCTTTCTTTTGTTCTGAACAAGTGTTACTGTTTTCTGCACAAAAGCGATTCTGCCAAGCAATGTGAACAGGCTCAGAAAAGGTGCTAGCAGGGAATTCTCTGCCTGCCTTTCCCCAGTGCTCTGCAAGCTCTCCAGGACAACATAGAATCTGGGGCTCTGTGCTTTCTTTTGTTCTGAACAAGTGTTAGGGTTTTGTGCACAAAAGCGATTCTGCGAAGCAATGTGAAGACTTCTGCTTCCCAGGCACAGAGAAGGTGCTAGCAGGGAATTCTCTGCCTGCCTTTCCCCAGTGCTCTGCAAGCTCTCCAGGACAACATAAAATCTGGGGCTCTGTGCTTTCTTTCGTCTGAACAAGTGTTACTGTTTTCTGCACAAAAGCGATTCTGCGAAGCAATGTGAACAGGCACAGAGAAGGTGCTAGCAGGGAATTCTCTGCCTGCCTTTCCCCAGTGCTCTGCAAGCTCTCCAGGACAATATAAAATCTGGGGCTCTGTGCTTTCTTTCGTTCTGAACAAGTGTTACTGTTTTCTGCACAAAAGCGATTCTGCGAAGCAATGGGAACACTTCTGTTTCCCAGGCACAGAGAAGGTGCTAGCAGGGAATTCTCTACCTGTTTTTACCCACTGCTCTGCAAGCTCTCCAGGACAACAGCAAATCTGGGGCTCTGTGCTTTCTTTCGTTCTGAACAAGTGTTACTGTGTTCTGCACAAAAGCGATTCTGCGAAGCAATGGGAACACTTCTGTTTCCCAGGCACAGAGAAGGTGCTAGCAGGGAATTCTCTGCCTGCTTTTCCCCAGTGCTCTGCAAGCTCTCCAGGACAACATAGAATCTGGGGCTCTGTGCTTTCTTTCGTTGTGAACAAGTGTCACTGTTTTCTGCACAAAAGCGATTCTGCGAAGCAATGTGAACACTTCTGTTTCCCAGGCACAGAGAAGGTGCTAGCAGGGAATTCTCCGCCTGCTTTTCCCCAGTGCTCTGCAAGCTCTCCAGGACAACAGCAAATCTGGGGCTCTGTGCTTTCTTTCGTTCTGAACAAGTGTTACTGTTTTCTGCACAAAAGCCATTCTGCGAAGCAATGGGAACACTTCTGTTTCCCAGGCACAGAGAAGGTGCTAGCAGGGTATTCTCTGCCTGCTTTTCCCCAGTGCTCTGCAAGCTCTCCAGGACAACATAGAATCTGGGGCTCTGTGCTTTCTTTCGTTCTGAACAACTGTTACTGTTTTCTGCACAAAAGTGATTCTGCGAAGCAATGTGAACACTTCTGCTTCCCAGGCACAGAGAAGGTGCTAGCAGGGAATTCTCTGCCTGCCTTTCCCCAGTGCTCTGCAAGCTCTCCAGGACAACATAAAATCTGGGGCTCTGTGCTTTCTTTTGTTCTGAACAAGTGTTACTGTTTTCTGCACAAAAGCGATTCTGCCAAGCAATGTGAACAGGCTCAGAAAAGGTGCTAGCAGGGAATTCTCTGCCTGCCTTTCCCCAGTGCTCTGCAAGCTCTCCAGGACAACATAAAATCTGGGGCTCTGTGCTTTCTTTCGTCTGAACAAGTGTTACTGTTTTCTGCACAAAAGCGATTCAGCGAAGCAATGTGAACAGGCACAGAGAAGGTGCTAGCAGGGAATTCTCTGCCTGCCTTTCCCCAGTGCTCTGCAAGCTCTCCAGGACAACATAAAATCTGGGGCTCTGTGCTTTCTTTCGTTCTGAACAAGTGTTACTGTTTTCTGCACAAAAGCGATTCTGCGAAGCAATGGGAACACTTCTGTTTCCCAGGCACAGAGAAGGTGCTAGCAGGGAATTCTCTGCCTGCTTTTCCCCAGTGCTCTGCAAGCTCTCCAGGACAACAGCAAATCTGGGGCTCTGTGCTTTCTTTCGTTCTGAACAAGTGTTACTGTTTTCTGCACAAAAGTGATTCTGCGAAGCAATGTGAACACTTCTGCTTCCCAGGCACAGAGAAGGTGCTAGCAGGGAATTCTCTGCCTGCCTTTCCCCAGTGCTCTGCAAGCTCTCCAGGACAACATAAAATCTGGGGCTCTGTGCTTTCTTTCGTTCTGAACAAGTGTTACTGTTTTCTGCACAAAAGCCATTCTGCGAAGCAATGGGAACACTTCTGTTTCCCAGGCACAGAGAAGGTGCTAGCAGGGTATTCTCTGCCTGCTTTTCCCCAGTGCTCTGCAAGCTCTCCAGGACAACATAGAATCTGGGGCTCTGTGCTTTCTTTCGTTCTGAACAAGTGTTACTGTTTTCTGCACAAAAGTGATTCTGCGAAGCAATGTGAACACTTCTGCTTCCCAGGCACAGAGAAGGTGCTAGCAGGGAATTCTCTGCCTGCCTTTCCCCAGTGCTCTGCAAGCTCTCCAGGACAACATAAAATCTGGGGCTCTGTGCTTTCTTTTGTTCTGAACAAGTGTTACTGTTTTCTGCACAAAAGCGATTCTGCCAAGCAATGTGAACAGGCTCAGAAAAGGTGCTAGCAGGGAATTCTCTGCCTGCCTTTCCCCAGTGCTCTGCAAGCTCTCCAGGACAACATAAAATCTGGGGCTCTGTGCTTTCTTTCGTCTGAACAAGTGTTACTGTTTTCTGCACAAAAGCGATTCAGCGAAGCAATGTGAACAGGCACAGAGAAGGTGCTAGCAGGGAATTCTCTGCCTGCCTTTCCCCAGTGCTCTGCAAGCTCTCCAGGACAACATAAAATCTGGGGCTCTGTGCTTTCTTTCGTTCTGAACAAGTGTTACTGTTTTCTGCACAAAAGCGATTCTGCGAAGCAATGGGAACACTTCTGTTTCCCAGGCACAGAGAAGGTGCTAGCAGGGAATTCTCTGCCTGCTTTTCCCCAGTGCTCTGCAAGCTCTCCAGGACAACAGCAAATCTGGGGCTCTGTGCTTTCTTTCGTTCTGAACAAGTGTTACTGTTTTCTGCACAAAAGTGATTCTGCGAAGCAATGTGAAGACTTCTGCTTCCCAGGCACAGAGAAGGTGCTAGCAGGGAATTCTCTGCCTGCCTTTCCCCAGTGCTCTGCAAGCTCTCCAGGACAACATAAAATCTGGGGCTCTGTGCTTTCTTTCGTCTGAACAAGTGTTACTGTTTTCTGCACAAAAGCGATTCTGCGAAGCAATGTGAACAGGCACAGAGAAGGTGCTAGCAGGGAATTCTCTGCCTGCTTTTCCCCAGTGCTCTGCAAGCTCTCCAGGACAACATAAAATCTGGGGCTCTGTGCTTTCTTTCGTTCTGAACAAGTGTTACTGTTTTCTGCACAAAAGCGATTCTGCGAAGCAATGGGAACACTTCTGTTTCCCAGGCACAGAGAAGGTGCTAGCAGGGAATTCTCTGCCTGCTTTTCCCCAGTGCTCTGCAAGCTCTCCAGGACAACATAAAATCTGGGGCTCTGTGCTTTCTTTCGTTATGAACAAGTGTTACTGTTTTCTGCACAAAAGCTATTCTGCGAAACAACGTGAACACTTCTGTTTCCCAAGCACAGAGAAGGTGCTAGCAGGGAATTCACTGCCTGCTTTTCCGCAGTGCTCTGCAAGCTCTCCAGGACAACATAAAATCTGGGGCTCTGTGCTTTCTTTCGTTCTGAACAAGTGTTACTGTTTTCTGCACAAAAGCGATTCTGCGAAGCAATGTGAACACTTCTGTTTCCCAGGAACAGAGAAGGTGCTAGCAGGGAATTCTCTGCCTGCTTTTCCCCAGTGCTCTGCAAGCTCTCCAGGACAACATAGAATCTGGGGCTCTGTGCTTTCTTTCGTTGTGAACAAGTGTTACTGTTTTCTGCACAAAAGCGATTCTGCCAAGCAATGTGAACAGGCTCAGAAAAGGTGCTAGCAGGGAATTCTCTGCCTGCCTTTCCCCAGTGCTCTGCAAGCTCTCCAGGACAACATAGAATCTGGGGCTCTGTGCTTTCTTTTGTTCTGAACAAGTGTTACTGTTTTCTGCACAAAAGCGATTCTGCCAAGCAATGTGAACAGGCTCAGAAAAGGTGCTAGCAGGGAATTCTCTGCCTGCCTTTCCCCAGTGCTCTGCAAGCTCTCCAGGACAACATAAAATCTGGGGCTCTGTGCTTTCTTTCGTTCTGAACAAGTGTTACTGTTTTCTGCACAAAAGCGATTCTGCGAAGCAATGGGAACACTTCTGTTTCCCAGGCACAGAGAAGGTGCTAGCAGGGAATTCTCTGACTGCTTTTCCCCAGTGCTCTGCAAGCTCTCCAGGACAACATAGAATCTGGGGCTCTGTGCTTTCTTTCGTTCTGAACAAGTGTTACTGTTTTCTGCACAAAAGTGATTCTGCAAAGCAATGTGAACACTTCTGCTTCCCAGGCACAGAGAAGGTGCTAGCAGGGAATTCTCTGCCTGCCTTTCCCCAGTGCTCTGCAAGCTCTCCAGGACAACATAGAATCTGGGGCTCTGTACTTTCTTTCGTCTGAACAAGTGTTACTGTTTTCTGCACAA
The DNA here is from genome assembly GCF_047716275.1 of Strix uralensis. Lineage (NCBI taxonomy): Eukaryota > Metazoa > Chordata > Aves > Strigiformes > Strigidae > Strix > Strix uralensis. The sequence goes on along the minus strand of NW_027436720.1, from coordinate 456,973 downwards.
AAGCGATTCTGCGAAGCAATGTGAACAGGCACAGAGAAGGTGCTAGCAGGGAATTCTCTGCCTGCCTTTCCCCAGTGCTCTGCAAGCTCTCCAGGACAACATAAAATCTGGGGCTCTGTGCTTTCTTTCGTTCTGAACAAGTGTTACTGTTTTCTGCACAAAAGCGATTCTGCGAAGCAATGTGAACACTTCTGTTTCCCAGGCACAGAGAAGGTGCTAGCAGGGAATTCTCTGCCTGCTTTTCCCCAGTGCTCTGCAAGCTCTCCAGGACAACATAAAATCTGGGGCTCTGTGCTTTCTTTCGTTCTGAACAAGTGTTACTGTTTTCTGCACAAAAGCTATTCTGCGAAACAATGTGAACACTTCTGTTTCCCAAGCACAGAGAAGGTGCTAGCAGGGAATTCTCTGCCTGCTTTTCCCCAGTGCTCTGCAAGCTCTCCAGGACAACATAAAATCTGGGGCTCTGTGCTTTCTTTCGTCTGAACAAGTGTTATTGTTTTCTGCACAAAAGCGATTCTGCGAAGCAATGTGAAGACGTCTGCTTCCCAGGCACAGAGAAGGTGCTAGCAGGGAATTCTCTGCCTGCCTTTCCCCAGTGCTCTGCAAGCTCTCCAGGACAACATAAAATCTGGGGCTCTGTGCTTTCTTTCGTTCTGAACAAGTGTTACTGTTTTCTGCACAAAAGCGATTCTGAGAAGCAATGTGAACACTTCTGTTTCCCAGGCACAGAGAAGGTGCTAGCAGGGAATTCTCTGCCTGCTTTTCCCCAGTGCTCTGCAAGCTCTCCAGGACAACATAAAATCTGGGGCTCTGTGCTTTCTTTCGTTCTGAACAAGTGTTACTGTTTTCTGCACAAAAGCGATTCTGCCAAGCAATGTGAACAGGCTCAGAAAAGGTGCTAGCAGGGAATTCTCTGCCTGCTTTTCCCCAGTGCTCTGCAAGCTCTCCAGGACAACATAAAATCTGGGGCTCTGTGCTTTCTTTCGTCTGAACAAGTGTTATTGTTTTCTGCACAAAAGCGATTCTGCGAAGCAATGTGAAGACGTCTGCTTCCCAGGCACAGAGAAGGTGCTAGCAGGGAATTCTCTGCCTGCCTTTCCCCAGTGCTCTGCAAGCTCTCCAGGACAACATAAAATCTGGGGCTCTGTGCTTTCTTTCGTTCTGAACAAGTGTTACTGTTTTCTGCACAAAAGCGATTCTGCGAAGCAATGTGAACACTTCTGTTTCCCAGGCACAGAGAAGGTGCTAGCAGGGAATTCTCTGCCTGCTTTTCCCCAGTGCTCTGCAAGCTCTCCAGGACAACATAAAATCTGGGGCTCTGTGCTTTCTTTCGTTCTGAACAAGTGTTACTGTTTTCTGCACAAAAGCGATTCTGCCAAGCAATGTGAACAGGCTCAGAAAAGGTGCTAGCAGGGAATTCTCTGCCTGCCTTTCCCCAGTGCTCTGCAAGCTCTCCAGGACAACATAGAATCTGGGGCTCTGTACTTTCTTTCGTCTGAACAAGTGTTACTGTTTTCTGCACAAAAGCGATTCTGCGAAGCAATGTGAACAGGCACAGAGAAGGTGCTAGCAGGGAATTCTCTGCCTGCCTTTCCCCAGTGCTCTGCAAGCTCTCCAGGACAACATAAAATCTGGGGCTCTGTGCTTTCTTTCGTTCTGAACAACTGTTACTGTTTTCTGCACAAAAGCGATTCTGCGAAGCAATGTGAACACTTCTGTTTCCCAGGCACAGAGAAGGTGCTAGCAGGGAATTCTCTGCCTGCTTTTCCCCAGTGCTCTGCAAGCTCTCCAGGACAACATAAAATCTGGGGCTCTGTGCTTTCTTTCGTTCTGAACAAGTGTTACTGTTTTCTGCACAAAAGCTATTCTGCGAAACAATGTGAACACTTCTGTTTCCCAAGCACAGAGAAGGTGCTAGCAGGGAATTCTCTGCCTGCTTTTCCCCAGTGCTCTGCAAGCTCTCCAGGACAACATAAAATCTGGGGCTCTGTGCTTTCTTTCGTCTGAACAAGTGTTATTGTTTTCTGCACAAAAGCGATTCTGCGAAGCAATGTGAAGACGTCTGCTTCCCAGGCACAGAGAAGGTGCTAGCAGGGAATTCTCTGCCTGCCTTTCCCCAGTGCTCTGCAAGCTCTCCAGGACAACATAAAATCTGGGGCTCTGTGCTTTCTTTCGTTCTGAACAAGTGTTACTGTTTTCTGCACAAAAGCGATTCTGCGAAGCAATGTGAACACTTCTGTTTCCCAGGCACAGAGAAGGTGCTAGCAGGGAATTCTCTGCCTGCTTTTCCCCAGTGCTCTGCAAGCTCTCCAGGACAACATAAAATCTGGGGCTCTGTGCTTTCTTTTGTTCTGAACAAGTGTTACTGTTTTCTGCACAAAAGCGATTCTGCCAAGCAATGTGAACAGGCTCAGAAAAGGTGCTAGCAGGGAATTCTCTGCCTGCCTTTCCCCAGTGCTCTGCAAGCTCTCCAGGACAACATAGAATCTGGGGCTCTGTGCTTTCTTTTGTTCTGAACAAGTGTTAGGGTTTTGTGCACAAAAGCGATTCTGCGAAGCAATGTGAAGACTTCTGCTTCCCAGGCACAGAGAAGGTGCTAGCAGGGAATTCTCTGCCTGCCTTTCCCCAGTGCTCTGCAAGCTCTCCAGGACAACATAAAATGTGGGGCTCTGTGCTTTCTTTCGTCTGAACAAGTGTTACTGTTTTCTGCACAAAAGCGATTCTGCGAAGCAATGTGAACAGGCACAGAGAAGGTGCTAGGAGGGAATTCTCTGCCTGCCTTTCCCCAGTGCTCTGCAAGCTCTCCAGGACAACATAAAATCTGGGGCTCTGTGCTTTCTTTCGTCTGAACAAGTGTTACTGTTTTCTGCACAAAAGCGATTCTGCGAAGCAATGTGAACAGGCACAGAGAAGGTGCTAGCAGGGAATTCTCTGCCTGCCTTTCCCCAGTGCTCTGCAAGCTCTCCAGGACAACATAAAATCTGGGGCTCTGTGCTTTCTTTCGTTCTGAACAACTGTTACTGTTTTCTGCACAAAAGCGATTCTGCGAAGCAATGTGAACACTTCTGTTTCCCAGGCACAGAGAAGGTGCTAGCAGGGAATTCTCTGCCTGCTTTTCCCCAGTGCTCTGCAAGCTCTCCAGGACAACATAGAATCTGGGGCTCTGTGCTTTCTTTCGTTCTGAACAAGTGTTACTGTTTTCTGCACAAAAGCGATTCTGCGAAGCAATGTGAACACTTCTGCTTCCCAGGCACAGAGAAGGTGCTAGCAGGGAATTCTCTGCCTGCCTTTCCCCAGTGCTCTGCAAGCTCTCCAGGACAACATAGAATCTGGGGCTCTGTGCTTTCTTTCGTCTGAACAAGTGTTACTGTTTTCTGCACAAAAGCGATTCTGCGAAGCAATGTGAACAGGCACAGAGAAGGTGCTAGCAGGGAATTCTCTGCCTGCCTTTCCCCAGTGCTCTGCAAGCTCTCCAGGACAACATAAAATCTGGGGCTCTGTGCTTTCTTTCGTTCTGAACAACTGTTACTGTTTTCTGCACAAAAGCGATTCTGCGAAGCAATGTGAACACTTCTGTTTCCCAGGCAGAGAGAAGGTGCTAGCAGGGAATTCTCTGCCTGCTTTTCCCCAGTGCTCTGCAAGCTCTCCAGGACAACATAAAATCTGGGGCTCTGTGCTTTCTTTCGTTCTGAACAAGTGTTACTGTTTTCTGCACAAAAGCTATTCTGCGAAACAACGTGAACACTTCTGTTTCCCAAGCACAGAGAAGGTGCTAGCAGGGAATTCTCTGCCTGCTTTTCCCCAGTGCTCTGCAAGCTCTCCAGGACAACATAAAATCTGGGGCTCTGTGCTTTCTTTCGTTCTGAACAAGTGTTACTGTTTTCTGCACAAAAGCGATTCTGCGAAGCAATGTGAACACTTCTGTTTCCCAGGAACAGAGAAGGTGCTAGCAGGGAATTCTCTGCCTGCTTTTCCCCAGTGCTCTGCAAGCTCTCCAGGACAACAGCAAATCTGGGGCTCTGTGCTTTCTTTCGTTCTGAACAAGTGTTACTGTTTTCTGCACAAAAGCGATTCTGCCAAGCAATGTGAACAGGCTCAGAAAAGGTGCTAGCAGGGAATTCTCTGCCTGCCTTTCCCCAGTGCTCTGCAAGCTCTCCAGGACAACATAGAATCTGGGGCTCTGTGCTTTCTTTCGTTCTGAACAAGTGTTACTGTTTTCTGCACAAAAGCGATTCTGCGAAGCAATGTGAACAGGCACAGAGAAGGTGCTAGCAGGGAATTCTCTGCCTGCCTTTCCCCAGTGTTCTGCAAGCTCTCCAGGACAACATAAAATCTGGGGCTCTGTGCTTTCTTTCGTTCTGAACAACTGTTACTGTTTTCTGCACAAAAGCGATTCTGCGAAGCAATGTGAACACTTCTGTTTCCCAGGCACAGAGAAGGTGCTAGCAGGGAATTCTCTGCCTGCTTTTCCCCAGTGCTCTGCAAGCTCTCCAGGACAACATAAAATCTGGGGCTCTGTGCTTTCTTTCGTTCTGAACAATTGTTAACGTTTTCTGCACAAAAGCGATTCTGCGAAGCAATGTGAACACTTCTGTTTCCCAGGAACAGAGAAGGTGCTAGCAGGGAATTCTCTGCCTGCTTTTCCCCAGTGCTCTGCAAGCTCTCCAGGACAACAGCAAATCTGGGGCTCTGTGCTTTCTTTCGTTCTGAACAAGTGTTACTGTTTTCTGCACAAAAGCGATTCTGCGAAGCAATGTGAACACTTCTGTTTCCCAGGAACAGAGAAGGTGCTAGCAGGGAATTCTCTGCCTGCTTTTCCCCAGTGCTCTGCAAGCTCTCCAGGACAACATAAAATCTTGGGCTCTGTGCTTTCTTTTGTTCTGAACAAGTGTTAGGGTTTTCTGCACAAAAGCGATTCTGCGAAGCAATGTGAACAGGCACAGAGAAGGTGCTAGCAGGGAAATCTCTGCCTGCCTTTCCCCAGTGCTCTGCAAGCTCTCCAGGACAACATAAAATCTGGGGCTCTGTGCTTTCTTTTGTTCTGAACAAGTGTTACTGTTTTCTGCACAAAAGCGATTCTGCCAAGCAATGTGAACAGGCTCAGAAAAGGTGCTAGCAGGGAATTCTCTGCCTGCCTTTCCCCAGTGCTCTGCAAGCTCTCCAGGACAACATAGAATCTGGGGCTCTGTGCTTTCTTTTGTTCTGAACAAGTGTTAGGGTTTTGTGCACAAAAGCGATTCTGCGAAGCAATGTGAACACTTCTGCTTCCCAGGCACAGAGAAGGTGCTAGCAGGGAATTCTCTGCCTGCCTTTCCCCAGTGCTCTGCAAGCTCTCCAGGACAACATAAAATCTGGGGCTCTGTGCTTTCTTTCGTCTGAACAAGTGTTACTGTTTTCTGCACAAAAGCGATTCTGCGAAGCAATGTGAACAGGCACAGAAAAGGTGCTAGCAGGGAATTCTCTGCCTGCCTTTCCCCAGTGCTCTGCAAGCTCTCCAGGACAACATAAAATCTGGGGCTCTGTGCTTTCTTTCGTTCTGAACAAGTGTTACTGTTTTCTGCACAAAAGCGATTCTGCGAAGCAATGGGAACACTTCTGTTTCCCAGGCACAGAGAAGGTGCTAGCAGGGAATTCTCTGCCTGCTTTTCCCCACTGCTCTGCAAGCTCTCCAGTACAACAGCAAATCTGGGGCTCTGTGCTTTCTTTCGTTCTGAACAAGTGTCACTGTTTTCTGCACAAAAGCGATTCTGCGAAGCAATGGGAACACTTCTGTTTCCCAGGCACAGAGAAGGTGCTAGCAGGGAATTCTCTGCCTGCTTTTCCCCAGTGCTCTGCAAGCTCTCCAGGACAACATAGAATCTGGGGCTCTGTGCTTTCTTTCGTTCTGAACAAGTGTTACTGTTTTCTGCACAAAAGTGATTCTGCGAAGCAATGTGAACACTTCTGCTTCCCAGGCACAGAGAAGGTGCTAGCAGGGAATTCTCTGCCTGCCTTTCCCCAGTGCTCTGCAAGCTCTCCAGGACAACATAAAATCTGGGGCTCTGTGCTTTCTTTCGTTCTGAACAAGTGTTACTGTTTTCTGCACAAAAGCGATTCTGCGAAGCAATGTGAACACTTCTGCTTCCCAGGCACAGAGAAGGTGCTAGCAGGGAATTCTCTGCCTGCCTTTCCCCAGTGCTCTGCAAGCTCTCCAGGACAACATAGAATCTGGGGCTCTGTGCTTTCTTTCGTCTGAACAAGTGTTACTGTTTTCTGCACAAAAGCGATTCTGCGAAGCAATGTGAACAGGCACAGAGAAGGTGCTAGCAGGGAATTCTCTGCCTGCCTTTCCCCAGTGCTCTGCAAGCTCTCCAGGACAACATAAAATCTGGGGCTCTGTGCTTTCTTTCGTTCTGAACAACTGTTACTGTTTTCTGCACAAAAGCGATTCTGCGAAGCAATGTGAACACTTCTGTTTCCCAGGCAGAGAGAAGGTGCTAGCAGGGAATTCTCTGCCTGCTTTTCCCCACTGCTCTGCAAGCTCTCCAGGACAACATAAAATCTGGGGCTCTGTGCTTTCTTTCGTTCTGAACAAGTGTTACTGTTTTCTGCACAAAAGCTATTCTGCGAAACAACGTGAACACTTCTGTTTCCCAAGCACAGAGAAGGTGCTAGCAGGGAATTCTCTGCCTGCTTTTCCCCAGTGCTCTGCAAGCTCTCCAGGACAACATAAAATCTGGGGCTCTGTGCTTTCTTTCGTTCTGAACAAGTGTTACTGTTTTCTGCACAAAAGCGATTCTGCGAAGCAATGTGAACACTTCTGTTTCCCAGGAACAGAGAAGGTGCTAGCAGGGAATTCTCTGCCTGCTTTTCCCCAGTGCTCTGCAAGCTCTCCAGGACAACAGCAAATCTGGGGCTCTGTGCTTTCTTTCGTTCTGAACAAGTGTTACTGTTTTCTGCACAAAAGCGATTCTGCCAAGCAATGTGAACAGGCTCAGAAAAGGTGCTAGCAGGGAATTCTCTGCCTGCCTTTCCCCAGTGCTCTGCAAGCTCTCCAGGACAACATAAAATCTGGGGCTCTGTGCTTTCTTTCGTTCTGAACAAGTGTTACTGTTTTCTGCACAAAAGCGATTCTGCGAAGCAATGGGAACACTTCTGTTTCCCAGGCACAGAGAAGGTGCTAGCAGGGAATTCTCTGCCTGCTTTTCCCCACTGCTCTGCAAGCTCTCCAGTACAACAGCAAATCTGGGGCTCTGTGCTTTCTTTCGTTCTGAACAAGTGTCACTGTTTTCTGCACAAAAGCGATTCTGCGAAGCAATGGGAACACTTCTGTTTCCCAGGCACAGAGAAGGTGCTAGCAGGGAATTCTCTGCCTGCTTTTCCCCAGTGCTCTGCAAGCTCTCCAGGACAACAGCAAATCTGGGGCTCTGTGCTTTCTTTCGTTCTGAACAAGTGTTACTGTTTTCTGCACAAAAGCCATTCTGCAAAGCAATGGGAACACTTCTGTTTCCCAGGCACAGAGAAGGTGCTAGCAGGGTATTCTCTGCCTGCTTTTCCCCAGTGCTCTGCAAGCTCTCCAGGACAACATAGAATCTGGGGCTCTGTGCTTTCTTTCGTTCTGAACAACTGTTACTGTTTTCTGCACAAAAGTGATTCTGCGAAGCAATGTGAACACTTCTGCTTCCCAGGCACAGAGAAGGTGCTAGCAGGGAATTCTCTGCCTGCCTTTCCCCAGTGCTCTGCAAGCTCTCCAGGACAACATAAAATCTGGGGCTCTCTGCTTTCTTTTGTTCTGAACAAGTGTTACTGTTTTCTGCACAAAAGCGATTCTGCCAAGCAATGTGAACAGGCTCAGAAAAGGTGCTAGCAGGGAATTCTCTGCCTGCCTTTCCCCAGTGCTCTGCAAGCTCTCCAGGACAACATAGAATCTGGGGCTCTGTGCTTTCTTTTGTTCTGAACAAGTGTTAGGGTTTTGTGCACAAAAGCGATTCTGCGAAGCAATGTGAACACTTCTGCTTCCCAGGCACAGAGAAGGTGCTAGCAGGGAATTCTCTGCCTGCCTTTCCCCAGTGCTCTGCAAGCTCTCCAGGACAACATAAAATCTGGGGCTCTGTGCTTTCTTTCGTCTGAACAAGTGTTACTGTTTTCTGCACAAAAGCGATTCTGCGAAGCAATGTGAACAGGCACAGAAAAGGTGCTAGCAGGGAATTCTCTGCCTGCCTTTCCCCAGTGCTCTGCAAGCTCTCCAGGACAACATAAAATCTGGGGCTCTGTGCTTTCTTTCGTTCTGAACAAGTGTTACTGTTTTCTGCACAAAAGCGATTCTGCGAAGCAATGGGAACACTTCTGTTTCCCAGGCACAGAGAAGGTGCTAGCAGGGAATTCTCTGCCTGCTTTTCCCCACTGCTCTGCAAGCTCTCCAGTACAACAGCAAATCTGGGGCTCTCTGCTTTCTTTCGTTCTGAACAAGTGTCACTGTTTTCTGCACAAAAGCGATTCTGCGAAGCAATGGGAACACTTCTGTTTCCCAGGCACAGAGAAGGTGCTAGCAGGGAATTCTCTGCCTGCTTTTCCCCAGTGCTCTGCAAGCTCTCCAGGACAACAGCAAATCTGGGGCTCTGTGCTTTCTTTCGTTCTGAACAAGTGTTACTGTTTTCTGCACAAAAGCCATTCTGCAAAGCAATGGGAACACTTCTGTTTCCCAGGCACAGAGAAGGTGCTAGCAGGGTATTCTCTGCCTGCTTTTCCCCAGTGCTCTGCAAGCTCTCCAGGACAACATAGAATCTGGGGCTCTGTGCTTTCTTTCGTTCTGAACAACTGTTACTGTTTTCTGCACAAAAGTGATTCTGCGAAGCAATGTGAACACTTCTGCTTCCCAGGCACAGAGAAGGTGCTAGCAGGGAATTCTCTGCCTGCCTTTCCCCAGTGCTCTGCAAGCTCTCCAGGACAACATAAAATCTGGGGCTCTGTGCTTTCTTTTGTTCTGAACAAGTGTTACTGTTTTCTGCACAAAAGCGATTCTGCCAAGCAATGTGAACAGGCTCAGAAAAGGTGCTAGCAGGGAATTCTCTGCCTGCCTTTCCCCAGTGCTCTGCAAGCTCTCCAGGACAACATAGAATCTGGGGCTCTGTGCTTTCTTTTGTTCTGAACAAGTGTTAGGGTTTTGTGCACAAAAGCGATTCTGCGAAGCAATGTGAACACTTCTGCTTCCCAGGCACAGAGAAGGTGCTAGCAGGGAATTCTCTGCCTGCCTTTCCCCAGTGCTCTGCAAGCTCTCCAGGACAACATAAAATCTGGGGCTCTGTGCTTTCTTTCGTCTGAACAAGTGTTACTGTTTTCTGCACAAAAGCGATTCTGCGAAGCAATGTGAACAGGCTCAGAAAAGGTGCTAGCAGGGAATTCTCTGCCTGCCTTTCCCCAGTGCTCTGCAAGCTCTCCAGGACAACATAAAATCTGGGGCTCTGTGCTTTCTTTCGTTCTGAACAAGTGTTACTGTTTTCTGCACAAAAGCGATTCTGCGAAGCAATGGGAACACTTCTGTTTCCCAGGCACAGAGAAGGTGCTAGCAGGGAATTCTCTGCCTGCTTTTCCCCACTGCTCTGCAAGCTCTCCAGTACAACAGCAAATCTGGGGCTCTGTGCTTTCTTTCGTTCTGAACAAGTGTCACTGTTTTCTGCACAAAAGCGATTCTGCGAAGCAATGGGAACACTTCTGTTTCCCAGGCACAGAGAAGGTGCTAGCAGGGAATTCTCTGCCTGCTTTTCCCCAGTGCTCTGCAAGCTCTCCAGGACAACATAGAATCTGGGGCTCTGTGCTTTCTTTCGTTCTGAACAAGTGTTACTGTTTTCTGCACAAAAGTGATTCTGCGAAGCAATGTGAACACTTCTGCTTCCCAGGCACAGAGAAGGTGCTAGCAGGGAATTCTCTGCCTGCCTTTCCCCAGTGCTCTGCAAGCTCTCCAGGACAACATAAAATCTGGGGCTCTGTGCTTTCTTTCGTTCTGAACAAGTGTTACTGTTTTCTGCACAAAAGCGATTCTGCGAAGCAATGTGAACACTTCTGCTTCCCAGGCACAGAGAAGGTGCTAGCAGGGAATTCTCTGCCTGCCTTTCCCCAGTGCTCTGCAAGCTCTCCAGGACAACATAGAATCTGGGGCTCTGTGCTTTCTTTCGTCTGAACAAGTGTTACTGTTTTCTGCACAAAAGCGATTCTGCGAAGCAATGTGAACAGGCACAGAGAAGGTGCTAGCAGGGAATTCTCTGCCTGCCTTTCCCCAGTGCTCTGCAAGCTCTCCAGGACAACATAAAATCTGGGGCTCTGTGCTTTCTTTCGTTCTGAACAACTGTTACTGTTTTCTGCACAAAAGCGATTCTGCGAAGCAATGTGAACACTTCTGTTTCCCAGGCAGAGAGAAGGTGCTAGCAGGGAATTCTCTGCCTGCTTTTCCCCACTGCTCTGCAAGCTCTCCAGGACAACATAAAATCTGGGGCTCTGTGCTTTCTTTCGTTCTGAACAAGTGTTACTGTTTTCTGCACAAAAGCTATTCTGCGAAACAACGTGAACACTTCTGTTTCCCAAGCACAGAGAAGGTGCTAGCAGGGAATTCTCTGCCTGCTTTTCCCCAGTGCTCTGCAAGCTCTCCAGGACAACATAAAATCTGGGGCTCTGTGCTTTCTTTCGTTCTGAACAAGTGTTACTGTTTTCTGCACAAAAGTGATTCTGCGAAGCAATGTGAACACTTCTGTTTCCCAGGCACAGAGAAGGTGCTAGCAGGGAATTCTCTGCCTGCTTTTCCCCAGTGCTCTGCAAGCTCTCCAGGACAACATAAAATCTTGGGCTCTGTGCTTTCTTTTGTTCTGAACAAGTGTTAGGGTTTTCTGCACAAAAGCGATTCTGCGAAGCAATGTGAACAGGCACAGAGAAGGTGCTAGCAGGGAAATCTCTGCCTGCCTTTCCCCAGTGCTCTGCAAGCTCTCCAGGACAACATAAAATCTGGGGCTCTGTGCTTTCTTTTGTTCTGAACAAGTGTTACTGTTTTCTGCACAAAAGCGATTCTGCCAAGCAATGTGAACAGGCTCAGAAAAGGTGCTAGCAGGGAATTCTCTGCCTGCCTTTCCCCAGTGCTCTGCAAGCTCTCCAGGACAACATAGAATCTGGGGCTCTGTGCTTTCTTTTGTTCTGAACAAGTGTTAGGGTTTTGTGCACAAAAGCGATTCTGCGAAGCAATGTGAACACTTCTGCTTCCCAGGCACAGAGAAGGTGCTAGCAGGGAATTCTCTGCCTGCCTTTCCCCAGTGCTCTGCAAGCTCTCCAGGACAACATAAAATCTGGGGCTCTGTGCTTTCTTTCGTCTGAACAAGTGTTACTGTTTTCTGCACAAAAGCGATTCTGCGAAGCAATGTGAACAGGCACAGAAAAGGTGCTAGCAGGGAATTCTCTGCCTGCCTTTCCCCAGTGCTCTGCAAGCTCTCCAGGACAACATAAAATCTGGGGCTCTGTGCTTTCTTTCGTTCTGAACAAGTGTTACTGTTTTCTGCACAAAAGCGATTCTGCGAAGCAATGGGAACACTTCTGTTTCCCAGGCACAGAGAAGGTGCTAGCAGGGAATTCTCTGCCTGCTTTTCCCCACTGCTCTGCAAGCTCTCCAGTACAACAGCAAATCTGGGGCTCTGTGCTTTCTTTCGTTCTGAACAACTGTCACTGTTTTCTGCACAAAAGCGATTCTGCGAAGCAATGGGAACACTTCTGTTTCCCAGGCACAGAGAAGGTGCTAGCAGGGAATTCTCTGCCTGCTTTTCCCCAGTGCTCTGCAAGCTCTCCAGGACAACATAGAATCTGGGGCTCTGTGCTTTCTTTCGTTCTGAAGAAGTGTTACTGTTTTCTGCACAAAAGTGATTCTGCGAAGCAATGTGAACACTTCTGCTTCCCAGGCACAGAGAAGGTGCTAGCAGGGAATTCTCTGCCTGCCTTTCCCCAGTGCTCTGCAAGCTCTCCAGGACAACATAAAATCTGGGGCTCTGTGCTTTCTTTCGTTCTGAACAAGTGTTACTGTTTTCTGCACAAAAGCGATTCTGCGAAGCAATGTGAACACTTCTGCTTCCCAGGCACAGAGAAGGTGCTAGCAGGGAATTCTCTGCCTGCCTTTCCCCAGTGCTCTGCAAGCTCTCCAGGACAACATAGAATCTGGGGCTCTGTGCTTTCTTTCATCTGAACAAGTGTTACTGTTTTCTGCACAAAAGCGATTCTGCGAAGCAATGTGAACAGGCACAGAGAAGGTGCTAGCAGGGAATTCTCTGCCTGCCTTTCCCCAGTGCTCTGCAAGCTCTCCAGGACAACATAAAATCTGGGGCTCTGTGCTTTCTTTCGTTCTGAACAACTGTTACTGTTTTCTGCACAAAAGCGATTCTGCGAAGCAATGTGAACACTTCTGTTTCCCAGGCAGAGAGAAGGTGCTAGCAGGGAATTCTCTGCCTGCTTTTCCCCACTGCTCTGCAAGCTCTCCAGGACAACATAAAATCTGGGGCTCTGTGCTTTCTTTCGTTCTGAACAAGTGTTACTGTTTTCTGCACAAAAGCTATTCTGCGAAACAACGTGAACACTTCTGTTTCCCAAGCACAGAGAAGGTGCTAGCAGGGAATTCTCTGCCTGCCTTTCCCCAGTGCTCTGCAAGCTCTCCAGGACAACATAAAATCTGGGGCTCTGTGCTTTCTTTCGTTCTGAACAAGTGTTACTGTTTTCTGCACAAAAGCGATTCTGCGAAGCAATGTGAACACTTCTGTTTCCCAGGAACAGAGAAGGTGCTAGCAGGGAATTCTCTGCCTGCTTTTCCCCAGTGCTCTGCAAGCTCTCCAGGACAACAGCAAATCTGGGGCTCTGTGCTTTCTTTCGTTCTGAACAAGTGTTACTGTTTTCTGCACAAAAGCGATTCTGCCAAGCAATGTGAACAGGCTCAGAAAAGGTGCTAGCAGGGAATTCTCTGCCTGCCTTTCCCCAGTGCTCTGCAAGCTCTCCAGGACAACATAGAATCTGGGGCTCTGTGCTTTCTTTCGTTCTGAACAAGTGTTACTGTTTTCTGCACAAAAGCGATTCTGCGAAGCAATGTGAACAGGCACAGAGAAGGTGCTAGCAGGGAATTCTCTGCCTGCCTTTCCCCAGTGCTCTGCAAGCTCTCCAGGACAACATAAAATCTGGGGCTCTGTGCTTTCTTTCGTTCTGAACAACTGTTACTGTTTTCTGCACAAAAGCGATTCTGCGAAGCAATGTGAACACTTCTGTTTCCCAGGCACAGAGAAGGTGCTAGCAGGGAATTCTCTGCCTGCTTTTCCCCAGTGCTCTGCAAGCTCTCCAGGACAACATAAAATCTGGGGCTCTGTGCTTTCTTTCGTTCTGAACAATTGTTAACGTTTTCTGCACAAAAGCGATTCTGCGAAGCAATGTGAACACTTCTGTTTCCCAGGAACAGAGAAGGTGCTAGCAGGGAATTCTCTGCCTGCTTTTCCCCAGTGCTCTGCAAGCTCTCCAGGACAACATAAAATCTTGGGCTCTGTGCTTTCTTTTGTTCTGAACAAGTGTTAGGGTTTTCTGCACAAAAGCAATTCTGCGAAGCAATGTGAACAGGCACAGAGAAGGTGCTAGCAGGGAAATCTCTGCCTGCCTTTCCCCAGTGCTCTGCAAGCTCTCCAGGACAACATAAAATCTGGGGCTCTGTGCTTTCTTTTGTTCTGAACAAGTGTTACTGTTTTCTGCACAAAAGCGATTCTGCCAAGCAATGTGAACAGGCTCAGAAAAGGTGCTAGCAGGGAATTCTCTGCCTGCCTTTCCCCAGTGCTCTGCAAGCTCTCCAGGACAACATAGAATCTGGGGCTCTGTGCTTTCTTTTGTTCTGAACAAGTGTTAGGGTTTTGTGCACAAAAGCGATTCTGCGAAGCAATGTGAACACTTCTGCTTCCCAGGCACAGAGAAGGTGCTAGCAGGGAATTCTCTGCCTGCCTTTCCCCAGTGCTCTGCAAGCTCTCCAGGACAACATAAAATCTGGGGCTCTGTGCTTTCTTTCGTCTGAACAAGTGTTACTGTTTTCTGCACAAAAGCGATTCTGCGAAGCAATGTGAACAGGCACAGAAAAGGTGCTAGCAGGGAATTCTCTGCCTGCCTTTCCCCAGTGCTCTGCAAGCTCTCCAGGACAACATAAAATCTGGGGCTCTGTGCTTTCTTTCGTTCTGAACAAGTGTTACTGTTTTCTGCACAAAAGCGATTCTGCGAAGCAATGGGAACACTTCTGTTTCCCAGGCACAGAGAAGGTGCTAGCAGGGAATTCTCTGCCTGCTTTTCCCCACTGCTCTGCAAGCTCTCCAGTACAACAGCAAATCTGGGGCTCTGTGCTTTCTTTCGTTCTGAACAAGTGTCACTGTTTTCTGCACAAAAGCGATTCTGCGAAGCAATGGGAACACTTCTGTTTCCCAGGCACAGAGAAGGTGCTAGCAGGGAATTCTCTGCCTGCTTTTCCCCAGTGCTCTGCAAGCTCTCCAGGACAACAGCAAATCTGGGGCTCTGTGCTTTCTTTCGTTCTGAACAAGTGTTACTGTTTTCTGCACAAAAGCCATTCTGCAAAGCAATGGGAACACTTCTGTTTCCCAGGCACAGAGAAGGTGCTAGCAGGGTATTCTCTGCCTGCTTTTCCCCAGTGCTCTGCAAGCTCTCCAGGACAACATAGAATCTGGGGCTCTGTGCTTTCTTTCGTTCTGAACAACTGTTACTGTTTTCTGCACAAAAGTGATTCTGCGAAGCAATGTGAACACTTCTGCTTCCCAGGCACAGAGAAGGTGCTAGCAGGGAATTCTCTGCCTGCCTTTCCCCAGTGCTCTGCAAGCTCTCCAGGACAACATAAAATCTGGGGCTCTCTGCTTTCTTTTGTTCTGAACAAGTGTTACTGTTTTCTGCACAAAAGCGATTCTGCCAAGCAATGTGAACAGGCTCAGAAAAGGTGCTAGCAGGGAATTCTCTGCCTGCCTTTCCCCAGTGCTCTGCAAGCTCTCCAGGACAACATAGAATCTGGGGCTCTGTGCTTTCTTTTGTTCTGAACAAGTGTTAGGGTTTTGTGCACAAAAGCGATTCTGCGAAGCAATGTGAACACTTCTGCTTCCCAGGCAGAGAGAAGGTGCTAGCAGGGAATTCTCTGCCTGCTTTTCCCCACTGCTCTGCAAGCTCTCCAGGACAACATAAAATCTGGGGCTCTGTGCTTTCTTTCGTTCTGAACAAGTGTTACTGTTTTCTGCACAAAAGCTATTCTGCGAAACAACGTGAACACTTCTGTTTCCCAAGCACAGAGAAGGTGCTAGCAGGGAATTCTCTGCCTGCTTTTCCCCAGTGCTCTGCAAGCTCTCCAGGACAACATAAAATCTGGGGCTCTGTGCTTTCTTTCGTTCTGAACAAGTGTTACTGTTTTCTGCACAAAAGCGATTCTGCGAAGCAATGTGAACACTTCTGTTTCCCAGGAACAGAGAAGGTGCTAGCAGGGAATTCTCTGCCTGCTTTTCCCCAGTGCTCTGCAAGCTCTCCAGGACAACAGCAAATCTGGGGCTCTGTGCTTTCTTTCGTTCTGAACAAGTGTTACTGTTTTCTGCACAAAAGCGATTCTGCCAAGCAATGTGAACAGGCTCAGAAAAGGTGCTAGCAGGGAATTCTCTGCCTGCCTTTCCCCAGTGCTCTGCAAGCTCTCCAGGACAACATAGAATCTGGGGCTCTGTGATTTCTTTCGTTCTGAACAAGTGTTACTGTTTTCTGCACAAAAGCGATTCTGCGAAGCAATGTGAACAGGCACAGAGAAGGTGCTAGCAGGGAATTCTCTGCCTGCCTTTCCCCAGTGCTCTGCAAGCTCTCCAGGACAACATAAAATCTGGGGCTCTGTGCTTTCTTTCGTTCTGAACAACTGTTACTGTTTTCTGCACAAAAGCGATTCTGCGAAGCAATGTGAACACTTCTGTTTCCCAGGCACAGAGAAGGTGCTAGCAGGGAATTCTCTGCCTGCTTTTCCCCAGTGCTCTGCAAGCTCTCCAGGACAACATAAAATCTGGGGCTCTGTGCTTTCTTTCGTTCTGAACAATTGTTAACGTTTTCTGCACAAAAGCGATTCTGCGAAGCAATGTGAACACTTCTGTTTCCCAGGAACAGAGAAGGTGCTAGCAGGGAATTCTCTGCCTGCTTTTCCCCAGTGCTCTGCAAGCTCTCCAGGACAACATAAAATCTTGGGCTCTGTGCTTTCTTTTGTTCTGAACAAGTGTTACTGTTTTCTGCACAAAAGCAATTCTGCGAAGCAATGTGAACAGGCACAGAGAAGGTGCTAGCAGGGAAATCTCTGCCTGCCTTTCCCCAGTGCTCTGCAAGCTCTCCAGGACAACATAAAATCTGGGGCTCTGTGCTTTCTTTTGTTCTGAACAAGTGTTACTGTTTTCTGCACAAAAGCGATTCTGCCAAGCAATGTGAACAGGCTCAGAAAAGGTGCTAGCAGGGAATTCTCTGCCTGCCTTTCCCCAGTGCTCTGCAAGCTCTCCAGGACAACATAGAATCTGGGGCTCTGTGCTTTCTTTTGTTCTGAACAAGTGTTAGGGTTTTGTGCACAAAAGCGATTCTGCGAAGCAATGTGAACACTTCTGCTTCCCAGGCACAGAGAAGGTGCTAGCAGGGAATTCTCTGCCTGCCTTTCCCCAGTGCTCTGCAAGCTCTCCAGGACAACATAAAATCTGGGGCTCTGTGCTTTCTTTCGTCTGAACAAGTGTTACTGTTTTCTGCACAAAAGCGATTCTGCGAAGCAATGTGAACAGGCACAGAAAAGGTGCTAGCAGGGAATTCTCTGCCTGCCTTTCCCCAGTGCTCTGCAAGCTCTCCAGGACAACATAAAATCTGGGGCTCTGTGCTTTCTTTCGTTCTGAACAAGTGTTACTGTTTTCTGCACAAAAGCGATTCTGCGAAGCAATGGGAACACTACTGTTTCCCAGGCACAGAGAAGGTGCTAGCAGGGAATTCTCTGCCTGCTTTTCCCCACTGCTCTGCAAGCTCTCCAGTACAACAGCAAATCTGGGGCTCTGTGCTTTCTTTCGTTCTGAACAAGTGTCACTGTTTTCTGCACAAAAGCGATTCTGCGAAGCAATGGGAACACTTCTGTTTCCCAGGCACAGAGAAGGTGCTAGCAGGGAATTCTCTGCCTGCTTTTCCCCAGTGCTCTGCAAGCTCTCCAGGACAACAGCAAATCTGGGGCTCTGTGCTTTCTTTCGTTCTGAACAAGTGTTACTGTTTTCTGCACAAAAGCCATTCTGCAAAGCAATGGGAACACTTCTGTTTCCCAGGCACAGAGAAGGTGCTAGCAGGGTATTCTCTGCCTGCTTTTCCCCAGTGCTCTGCAAGCTCTCCAGGACAACATAGAATCTGGGGCTCTGTGCTTTCTTTCGTTCTGAACAACTGTTACTGTTTTCTGCACAAAAGTGATTCTGCGAAGCAATGTGAACACTTCTGCTTCCCAGGCACAGAGAAGGTGCTAGCAGGGAATTCTCTGCCTGCCTTTCCCCAGTGCTCTGCAAGCTCTCCAGGACAACATAAAATCTGGGGCTCTCTGCTTTCTTTTGTTCTGAACAAGTGTTACTGTTTTCTGCACAAAAGCGATTCTGCCAAGCAATGTGAACAGGCTCAGAAAAGGTGCTAGCAGGGAATTCTCTGCCTGCCTTTCCCCAGTGCTCTGCAAGCTCTCCAGGACAACATAGAATCTGGGGCTCTGTGCTTTCTTTTGTTCTGAACAAGTGTTAGGGTTTTGTGCACAAAAGCGATTCTGCGAAGCAATGTGAACACTTCTGCTTCCCAGGCACAGAGAAGGTGCTAGCAGGGAATTCTCTGCCTGCCTTTCCCCAGTGCTCTGCAAGCTCTCCAGGACAACATAAAATCTGGGGCTCTGTGCTTTCTTTCGTTCTGAACAAGTGTTACTGTTTTCTGCACAAAAGCGATTCTGCGAAGCAATGGGAACACTTCTGTTTCCCAGGCACAGAGAAGGTGCTAGCAGGGAATTCTCTGCCTGCTTTTCCCCACTGCTCTGCAAGCTCTCCAGTACAACAGCAAATCTGGGGCTCTGTGCTTTCTTTCGTTCTGAACAAGTGTCACTGTTTTCTGCACAAAAGCGATTCTGCGAAGCAATGGGAACACTTCTGTTTCCCAGGCACAGAGAAGGTGCTAGCAGGGAATTCTCTGCCTGCTTTTCCCCAGTGCTCTGCAAGCTCTCCAGGACAACAGCAAATCTGGGGCTCTGTGCTTTCTTTCGTTCTGAACAAGTGTTACTGTTTTCTGCACAAAAGCCATTCTGCAAAGCAATGGGAACACTTCTGTTTCCCAGGCACAGAGAAGGTGCTAGCAGGGTATTCTCTGCCTGCTTTTCCCCAGTGCTCTGCAAGCTCTCCAGGACAACATAGAATCTGGGGCTCTGTGCTTTCTTTCGTTCTGAACAACTGTTACTGTTTTCTGCACAAAAGTGATTCTGCGAAGCAATGTGAACACTTCTGCTTCCCAGGCACAGAGAAGGTGCTAGCAGGGAATTCTCTGCCTGCCTTTCCCCAGTGCTCTGCAAGCTCTCCAGGACAACATAAAATCTGGGGCTCTGTGCTTTCTTTTGTTCTGAACAAGTGTTACTGTTTTCTGCACAAAAGCGATTCTGCCAAGCAATGTGAACAGGCTCAGAAAAGGTGCTAGCAGGGAATTCTCTGCCTGCCTTTCCCCAGTGCTCTGCAAGCTCTCCAGGACAACATAGAATCTGGGGCTCTGTGCTTTCTTTCGTTCTGAACAAGTGTTACTGTTTTCTGCACAAAAGCGATTCTGCGAAGCAATGTGAACAGGCACAGAGAAGGTGCTAGCAGGGAATTCTCTGCCTGCCTTTCCCCAGTGCTCTGCAAGCTCTCCAGGACAACATAAAATCTGGGGCTCTGTGCTTTCTTTCGTTCTGAACAACTGTTACTGTTTTCTGCACAAAAGCGATTCTGCGAAGCAATGTGAACACTTCTGTTTCCCAGGCACAGAGAAGGTGCTAGCAGGGAATTCTCTGCCTGCTTTTCCCCAGTGCTCTGCAAGCTCTCCAGGACAACATAAAATCTGGGGCTCTGTGCTTTCTTTCGTTCTGAACAATTGTTAATGTTTTCTGCACAAAAGCGATTCTGCGAAGCAATGTGAACACTTCTGTTTCCCAGGAACAGAGAAGGTGCTAGCAGGGAATTCTCTGCCTGCTTTTCCCCAGTGCTCTGCAAGCTCTCCAGGACAACATAAAATCTTGGGCTCTGTGCTTTCTTTTGTTCTGAACAAGTGTTAGGGTTTTCTGCACAAAAGCAATTCTGCGAAGCAATGTGAACAGGCACAGAGAAGGTGCTAGCAGGGAAATCTCTGCCTGCCTTTCCCCAGTGCTCTGCAAGCTCTCCAGGACAACATAAAATCTGGGGCTCTGTGCTTTCTTTTGTTCTGAACAAGTGTTACTGTTTTCTGCACAAAAGCGATTCTGCCAAGCAATGTGAACAGGCTCAGAAAAGGTGCTAGCAGGGAATTCTCTGCCTGCCTTTCCCCAGTGCTCTGCAAGCTCTCCAGGACAACATAGAATCTGGGGCTCTGTGCTTTCTTTTGTTCTGAACAAGTGTTAGGGTTTTGTGCACAAAAGCGATTCTGCGAAGCAATGTGAACACTTCTGCTTCCCAGGCACAGAGAAGGTGCTAGCAGGGAATTCTCTGCCTGCCTTTCCCCAGTGCTCTGCAAGCTCTCCAGGACAACATAAAATCTGGGGCTCTGTGCTTTCTTTCGTCTGAACAAGTGTTACTGTTTTCTGCACAAAAGCGATTCTGCGAAGCAATGTGAACAGGCACAGAAAAGGTGCTAGCAGGGAATTCTCTGCCTGCCTTTCCCCAGTGCTCTGCAAGCTCTCCAGGACAACATAAAATCTGGGGCTCTGTGCTTTCTTTCGTTCTGAACAAGTGTTACTGTTTTCTGCACAAAAGCGATTCTGCGAAGCAATGGGAACACTTCTGTTTCCCAGGCACAGAGAAGGTGCTAGCAGGGAATTCTCTGCCTGCTTTTCCCCACTGCTCTGCAAGCTCTCCAGTACAACAGCAAATCTGGGGCTCTGTGCTTTCTTTCGTTCTGAACAAGTGTCACTGTTTTCTGCACAAAAGCGATTCTGCGAAGCAATGGGAACACTTCTGTTTCCCAGGCACAGAGAAGGTGCTAGCAGGGAATTCTCTGCCTGCTTTTCCCCAGTGCTCTGCAAGCTCTCCAGGACAACAGCAAATCTGGGGCTCTGTGCTTTCTTTCGTTCTGAACAAGTGTTACTGTTTTCTGCACAAAAGCCATTCTGCAAAGCAATGGGAACACTTCTGTTTCCCAGGCACAGAGAAGGTGCTAGCAGGGTATTCTCTGCCTGCTTTTCCCCAGTGCTCTGCAAGCTCTCCAGGACAACATAGAATCTGGGGCTCTGTGCTTTCTTTCGTTCTGAACAACTGTTACTGTTTTCTGCACAAAAGTGATTCTGCGAAGCAATGTGAACACTTCTGCTTCCCAGGCACAGAGAAGGTGCTAGCAGGGAATTCTCTGCCTGCCTTTCCCCAGTGCTCTGCAAGCTCTCCAGGACAACATAAAATCTGGGGCTCTCTGCTTTCTTTTGTTCTGAACAAGTGTTACTGTTTTCTGCACAAAAGCGATTCTGCCAAGCAATGTGAACAGGCTCAGAAAAGGTGCTAGCAGGGAATTCTCTGCCTGCCTTTCCCCAGTGCTCTGCAAGCTCTCCAGGACAACATAGAATCTGGGGCTCTGTGCTTTCTTTTGTTCTGAACAAGTGTTAGGGTTTTGTGCACAAAAGCGATTCTGCGAAGCAATGTGAACACTTCTGCTTCCCAGGCAGAGAGAAGGTGCTAGCAGGGAATTCTCTGCCTGCTTTTCCCCACTGCTCTGCAAGCTCTCCAGGACAACATAAAATCTGGGGCTCTGTGCTTTCTTTCGTTCTGAACAAGTGTTACTGTTTTCTGCACAAAAGCTATTCTGCGAAACAACGTGAACACTTCTGTTTCCCAAGCACAGAGAAGGTGCTAGCAGGGAATTCTCTGCCTGCTTTTCCCCAGTGCTCTGCAAGCTCTCCAGGACAACATAAAATCTGGGGCTCTGTGCTTTCTTTCGTTCTGAACAAGTGTTACTGTTTTCTGCACAAAAGCGATTCTGCGAAGCAATGTGAACACTTCTGTTTCCCAGGAACAGAGAAGGTGCTAGCAGGGAATTCTCTGCCTGCTTTTCCCCAGTGCTCTGCAAGCTCTCCAGGACAACAGCAAATCTGGGGCTCTGTGCTTTCTTTCGTTCTGAACAAGTGTTACTGTTTTCTGCACAAAAGCGATTCTGCCAAGCAATGTGAACAGGCTCAGAAAAGGTGCTAGCAGGGAATTCTCTGCCTGCCTTTCCCCAGTGCTCTGCAAGCTCTCCAGGACAACATAGAATCTGGGGCTCTGTGATTTCTTTCGTTCTGAACAAGTGTTACTGTTTTCTGCACAAAAGCGATTCTGCGAAGCAATGTGAACAGGCACAGAGAAGGTGCTAGCAGGGAATTCTCTGCCTGCCTTTCCCCAGTGCTCTGCAAGCTCTCCAGGACAACATAAAATCTGGGGCTCTGTGCTTTCTTTCGTTCTGAACAACTGTTACTGTTTTCTGCACAAAAGCGATTCTGCGAAGCAATGTGAACACTTCTGTTTCCCAGGCACAGAGAAGGTGCTAGCAGGGAATTCTCTGCCTGCTTTTCCCCAGTGCTCTGCAAGCTCTCCAGGACAACATAAAATCTGGGGCTCTGTGCTTTCTT
Organism: Strix uralensis; assembly: GCF_047716275.1. NCBI lineage: Eukaryota > Metazoa > Chordata > Aves > Strigiformes > Strigidae > Strix > Strix uralensis. The sequence continues at coordinate 435,150 of NW_027436720.1, read as the reverse complement.
TCGTTCTGAACAATTGTTAACGTTTTCTGCACAAAAGCGATTCTGCGAAGCAATGTGAACACTTCTGTTTCCCAGGAACAGAGAAGGTGCTAGCAGGGAATTCTCTGCCTGCTTTTCCCCAGTGCTCTGCAAGCTCTCCAGGACAACATAAAATCTTGGGCTCTGTGCTTTCTTTTGTTCTGAACAAGTGTTACTGTTTTCTGCACAAAAGCAATTCTGCGAAGCAATGTGAACAGGCACAGAGAAGGTGCTAGCAGGGAAATCTCTGCCTGCCTTTCCCCAGTGCTCTGCAAGCTCTCCAGGACAACATAAAATCTGGGGCTCTGTGCTTTCTTTTGTTCTGAACAAGTGTTACTGTTTTCTGCACAAAAGCGATTCTGCCAAGCAATGTGAACAGGCTCAGAAAAGGTGCTAGCAGGGAATTCTCTGCCTGCCTTTCCCCAGTGCTCTGCAAGCTCTCCAGGACAACATAGAATCTGGGGCTCTGTGCTTTCTTTTGTTCTGAACAAGTGTTAGGGTTTTGTGCACAAAAGCGATTCTGCGAAGCAATGTGAACACTTCTGCTTCCCAGGCACAGAGAAGGTGCTAGCAGGGAATTCTCTGCCTGCCTTTCCCCAGTGCTCTGCAAGCTCTCCAGGACAACATAAAATCTGGGGCTCTGTGCTTTCTTTCGTCTGAACAAGTGTTACTGTTTTCTGCACAAAAGCGATTCTGCGAAGCAATGTGAACAGGCACAGAAAAGGTGCTAGCAGGGAATTCTCTGCCTGCCTTTCCCCAGTGCTCTGCAAGCTCTCCAGGACAACATAAAATCTGGGGCTCTGTGCTTTCTTTCGTTCTGAACAAGTGTTACTGTTTTCTGCACAAAAGCGATTCTGCGAAGCAATGGGAACACTACTGTTTCCCAGGCACAGAGAAGGTGCTAGCAGGGAATTCTCTGCCTGCTTTTCCCCACTGCTCTGCAAGCTCTCCAGTACAACAGCAAATCTGGGGCTCTGTGCTTTCTTTCGTTCTGAACAAGTGTCACTGTTTTCTGCACAAAAGCGATTCTGCGAAGCAATGGGAACACTTCTGTTTCCCAGGCACAGAGAAGGTGCTAGCAGGGAATTCTCTGCCTGCTTTTCCCCAGTGCTCTGCAAGCTCTCCAGGACAACAGCAAATCTGGGGCTCTGTGCTTTCTTTCGTTCTGAACAAGTGTTACTGTTTTCTGCACAAAAGCCATTCTGCAAAGCAATGGGAACACTTCTGTTTCCCAGGCACAGAGAAGGTGCTAGCAGGGTATTCTCTGCCTGCTTTTCCCCAGTGCTCTGCAAGCTCTCCAGGACAACATAGAATCTGGGGCTCTGTGCTTTCTTTCGTTCTGAACAACTGTTACTGTTTTCTGCACAAAAGTGATTCTGCGAAGCAATGTGAACACTTCTGCTTCCCAGGCACAGAGAAGGTGCTAGCAGGGAATTCTCTGCCTGCCTTTCCCCAGTGCTCTGCAAGCTCTCCAGGACAACATAAAATCTGGGGCTCTCTGCTTTCTTTTGTTCTGAACAAGTGTTACTGTTTTCTGCACAAAAGCGATTCTGCCAAGCAATGTGAACAGGCTCAGAAAAGGTGCTAGCAGGGAATTCTCTGCCTGCCTTTCCCCAGTGCTCTGCAAGCTCTCCAGGACAACATAGAATCTGGGGCTCTGTGCTTTCTTTTGTTCTGAACAAGTGTTAGGGTTTTGTGCACAAAAGCGATTCTGCGAAGCAATGTGAACACTTCTGCTTCCCAGGCACAGAGAAGGTGCTAGCAGGGAATTCTCTGCCTGCCTTTCCCCAGTGCTCTGCAAGCTCTCCAGGACAACATAAAATCTGGGGCTCTGTGCTTTCTTTCGTTCTGAACAAGTGTTACTGTTTTCTGCACAAAAGCGATTCTGCGAAGCAATGGGAACACTTCTGTTTCCCAGGCACAGAGAAGGTGCTAGCAGGGAATTCTCTGCCTGCTTTTCCCCACTGCTCTGCAAGCTCTCCAGTACAACAGCAAATCTGGGGCTCTGTGCTTTCTTTCGTTCTGAACAAGTGTCACTGTTTTCTGCACAAAAGCGATTCTGCGAAGCAATGGGAACACTTCTGTTTCCCAGGCACAGAGAAGGTGCTAGCAGGGAATTCTCTGCCTGCTTTTCCCCAGTGCTCTGCAAGCTCTCCAGGACAACAGCAAATCTGGGGCTCTGTGCTTTCTTTCGTTCTGAACAAGTGTTACTGTTTTCTGCACAAAAGCCATTCTGCAAAGCAATGGGAACACTTCTGTTTCCCAGGCACAGAGAAGGTGCTAGCAGGGTATTCTCTGCCTGCTTTTCCCCAGTGCTCTGCAAGCTCTCCAGGACAACATAGAATCTGGGGCTCTGTGCTTTCTTTCGTTCTGAACAACTGTTACTGTTTTCTGCACAAAAGTGATTCTGCGAAGCAATGTGAACACTTCTGCTTCCCAGGCACAGAGAAGGTGCTAGCAGGGAATTCTCTGCCTGCCTTTCCCCAGTGCTCTGCAAGCTCTCCAGGACAACATAAAATCTGGGGCTCTGTGCTTTCTTTTGTTCTGAACAAGTGTTACTGTTTTCTGCACAAAAGCGATTCTGCCAAGCAATGTGAACAGGCTCAGAAAAGGTGCTAGCAGGGAATTCTCTGCCTGCCTTTCCCCAGTGCTCTGCAAGCTCTCCAGGACAACATAGAATCTGGGGCTCTGTGCTTTCTTTTGTTCTGAACAAGTGTTAGGGTTTTCTGCACAAAAGCGATTCTGCAAAGCAATGTGAAGACTTCTGCTTCCCAGGCACAGAGAAGGTGCTAGCAGGGAATTCTCTGCCTGCCTTTCCCCAGTGCTCTGCAAGCTCTCCAGGACAACATAAAATCTGGGGCTCTGTGCTTTCTTTCGTCTGAACAAGTGTTACTGTTTTCTGCACAAAAGCGATTCTGCGAAGCAATGTGAACAGGCACAGAGAAGGTGCTAGCAGGGAATTCTCTGCCTGCTTTTCCCCAGTGCTCTGCAAGCTCTCCAGGACAACATAGAATCTGGGGCTCTGTGCTTTCTTTCGTTCTGAACAAGTGTTACTGTTTTCTGCACAAAAGTGATTCTGCGAAGCAATGTGAACACTTCTGCTTCCCAGGCACAGAAAAGGTGCTAGCAGGGAATTCTCTGCCTGCTTTTCCCCAGTGCTCTGCAAGCTCTCCAGGACAACAGCAAATCTGGGGCTCTGTGCTTTCTTTCGTTCTGAACAAGTGTTACTGTTTTCTGCACAAAAGCGATTCTGCCAAGCAATGTGAACAGGCTCAGAAAAGGTGCTAGCAGGGAATTCTCTGCCTGCCTTTCCCCAGTGCTCTGCAAGCTCTCCAGGACAACATAGAATCTGGGGCTCTGTGCTTTCTTTCGTTCTGAACAAGTGTTACTGTTTTCTGCACAAAAGCGATTCTGCGAAGCAATGTGAACAGGCACAGAGAAGGTGCTAGCAGGGAATTCTCTGCCTGCCTTTCCCCAGTGCTCTGCAAGCTCTCCAGGACAACATAAAATCTGGGGCTCTGTGCTTTCTTTCGTTCTGAACAACTGTTACTGTTTTCTGCACAAAAGCGATTCTGCGAAGCAATGTGAACACTTCTGTTTCCCAGGCACAGAGAAGGTGCTAGCAGGGAATTCTCTGCCTGCTTTTCCCCAGTGCTCTGCAAGCTCTCCAGGACAACATAAAATCTGGGGCTCTGTGCTTTCTTTCGTTCTGAACAATTGTTAACGTTTTCTGCACAAAAGCGATTCTGCGAAGCAATGTGAACACTTCTGTTTCCCAGGAACAGAGAAGGTGCTAGCAGGGAATTCTCTGCCTGCTTTTCCCCAGTGCTCTGCAAGCTCTCCAGGACAACATAAAATCTTGGGCTCTGTGCTTTCTTTTGTTCTGAACAAGTGTTAGGGTTTTCTGCACAAAAGCGATTCTGCGAAGCAATGTGAACAGGCACAGAGAAGGTGCTAGCAGGGAAATCTCTGCCTGCCTTTCCCCAGTGCTCTGCAAGCTCTCCAGGACAACATAAAATCTGGGGCTCTGTGCTTTCTTTTGTTCTGAACAAGTGTTACTGTTTTCTGCACAAAAGCGATTCTGCCAAGCAATGTGAACAGGCTCAGAAAAGGTGCTAGCAGGGAATTCTCTGCCTGCCTTTCCCCAGTGCTCTGCAAGCTCTCCAGGACAACATAGAATCTGGGGCTCTGTGCTTTCTTTTGTTCTGAACAAGTGTTAGGGTTTTGTGCACAAAAGCGATTCTGCGAAGCAATGTGAACACTTCTGCTTCCCAGGCACAGAGAAGGTGCTAGCAGGGAATTCTCTGCCTGCCTTTCCCCAGTGCTCTGCAAGCTCTCCAGGACAACATAAAATCTGGGGCTCTGTGCTTTCTTTCGTCTGAACAAGTGTTACTGTTTTCTGCACAAAAGCGATTCTGCGAAGCAATGTGAACAGGCACAGAAAAGGTGCTAGCAGGGAATTCTCTGCCTGCCTTTCCCCAGTGCTCTGCAAGCTCTCCAGGACAACATAAAATCTGGGGCTCTGTGCTTTCTTTCGTTCTGAACAAGTGTTACTGTTTTCTGCACAAAAGCGATTCTGCGAAGCAATGGGAACACTTCTGTTTCCCAGGCACAGAGAAGGTGCTAGCAGGGAATTCTCTGCCTGCTTTTCCCCACTGCTCTGCAAGCTCTCCAGTACAACAGCAAATCTGGGGCTCTGTGCTTTCTTTCGTTCTGAACAAGTGTCACTGTTTTCTGCACAAAAGCGATTCTGCGAAGCAATGGGAACACTTCTGTTTCCCAGGCACAGAGAAGGTGCTAGCAGGGAATTCTCTGCCTGCTTTTCCCCAGTGCTCTGCAAGCTCTCCAGGACAACATAGAATCTGGGGCTCTGTGCTTTCTTTCGTTCTGAACAAGTGTTACTGTTTTCTGCACAAAAGTGATTCTGCGAAGCAATGTGAACACTTCTGCTTCCCAGGCACAGAGAAGGTGCTAGCAGGGAATTCTCTGCCTGCCTTTCCCCAGTGCTCTGCAAGCTCTCCAGGACAACATAAAATCTGGGGCTCTGTGCTTTCTTTCGTTCTGAACAAGTGTTACTGTTTTCTGCACAAAAGCGATTCTGCGAAGCAATGTGAACACTTCTGCTTCCCAGGCACAGAGAAGGTGCTAGCAGGGAATTCTCTGCCTGCCTTTCCCCAGTGCTCTGCAAGCTCTCCAGGACAACATAGAATCTGGGGCTCTGTGCTTTCTTTCGTCTGAACAAGTGTTACTGTTTTCTGCACAAAAGCGATTCTGCGAAGCAATGTGAACAGGCACAGAGAAGGTGCTAGCAGGGAATTCTCTGCCTGCCTTTCCCCAGTGCTCTGCAAGCTCTCCAGGACAACATAAAATCTGGGGCTCTGTGCTTTCTTTCGTTCTGAACAACTGTTACTGTTTTCTGCACAAAAGCGATTCTGCGAAGCAATGTGAACACTTCTGTTTCCCAGGCAGAGAGAAGGTGCTAGCAGGGAATTCTCTGCCTGCTTTTCCCCACTGCTCTGCAAGCTCTCCAGGACAACATAAAATCTGGGGCTCTGTGCTTTCTTTCGTTCTGAACAAGTGTTACTGTTTTCTGCACAAAAGCTATTCTGCGAAACAACGTGAACACTTCTGTTTCCCAAGCACAGAGAAGGTGCTAGCAGGGAATTCTCTGCCTGCTTTTCCCCAGTGCTCTGCAAGCTCTCCAGGACAACATAAAATCTGGGGCTCTGTGCTTTCTTTCGTTCTGAACAAGTGTTACTGTTTTCTGCACAAAAGCGATTCTGCGAAGCAATGTGAACACTTCTGTTTCCCAGGAACAGAGAAGGTGCTAGCAGGGAATTCTCTGACTGCTTTTCCCCAGTGCTCTGCAAGCTCTCCAGGACAACAGCAAATCTGGGGCTCTGTGCTTTCTTTCGTTCTGAACAAGTGTTACTGTTTTCTGCACAAAAGCGATTCTGCCAAGCAATGTGAACAGGCTCAGAAAAGGTGCTAGCAGGGAATTCTCTGCCTGCCTTTCCCCAGTGCTCTGCAAGCTCTCCAGGACAACATAGAATCTGGGGCTCTGTGCTTTCTTTCGTTCTGAACAAGTGTTACTGTTTTCTGCACAAAAGCGATTCTGCGAAGCAATGTGAACAGGCACAGAGAAGGTGCTAGCAGGGAATTCTCTGCCTGCCTTTCCCCAGTGCTCTGCAAGCTCTCCAGGACAACATAAAATCTGGGGCTCTGTGCTTTCTTTCGTTCTGAACAACTGTTACTGTTTTCTGCACAAAAGCGATTCTGCGAAGCAATGTGAACACTTCTGTTTCCCAGGCACAGAGAAGGTGCTAGCAGGGAATTCTCTGCCTGCTTTTCCCCAGTGCTCTGCAAGCTCTCCAGGACAACATAAAATCTGGGGCTCTGTGCTTTCTTTCGTTCTGAACAATTGTTAACGTTTTCTGCACAAAAGCGATTCTGCGAAGCAATGTGAACACTTCTGTTTCCCAGGAACAGAGAAGGTGCTAGCAGGGAATTCTCTGCCTGCTTTTCCCCAGTGCTCTGCAAGCTCTCCAGGACAACATAAAATCTTGGGCTCTGTGCTTTCTTTTGTTCTGAACAAGTGTTAGGGTTTTCTGCACAAAAGCGATTCTGCCAAGCAATGTGAACAGGCTCAGAAAAGGTGCTAGCAGGGAATTCTCTGCCTGCCTTTCCCCAGTGCTCTGCAAGCTCTCCAGGACAACATAGAATCTTGGGCTCTGTGCTTTCTTTTGTTCTGAACAAGTGTTAGGGTTTTGTGCACAAAAGCGATTCTGCGAAGCAATGTGAACACTTCTGCTTCCCAGGCACAGAGAAGGTGCTAGCAGGGAATTCTCTGCCTGCCTTTCCCCAGTGCTCTGCAAGCTCTCCAGGACAACATAAAATCTGGGGCTCTGTGCTTTCTTTCGTCTGAACAAGTGTTACTGTTTTCTGCACAAAAGCGATTCTGCGAAGCAATGTGAACAGGCACAGAAAAGGTGCTAGCAGGGAATTCTCTGCCTGCCTTTCCCCAGTGCTCTGCAAGCTCTCCAGGACAACATAAAATCTGGGGCTCTGTGCTTTCTTTCGTTCTGAACAAGTGTTACTGTTTTCTGCACAAAAGCGATTCTGCGAAGCAATGGGAACACTTCTGTTTCCCAGGCACAGAGAAGGTGCTAGCAGGGAATTCTCTGCCTGCTTTTCCCCACTGCTCTGCAAGCTCTCCAGTACAACAGCAAATCTGGGGCTCTGTGCTTTCTTTCGTTCTGAACAAGTGTCACTGTTTTCTGCACAAAAGCGATTCTGCGAAGCAATGGGAACACTTCTGTTTCCCAGGCACAGAGAAGGTGCTAGCAGGGAATTCTCTGCCTGCTTTTCCCCAGTGCTCTGCAAGCTCTCCAGGACAACAGCAAATCTGGGGCTCTGTGCTTTCTTTCGTTCTGAACAAGTGTTACTGTTTTCTGCACAAAAGCCATTCTGCAAAGCAATGGGAACACTTCTGTTTCCCAGGCACAGAGAAGGTGCTAGCAGGGTATTCTCTGCCTGCTTTTCCCCAGTGCTCTGCAAGCTCTCCAGGACAACATAGAATCTGGGGCTCTGTGCTTTCTTTCGTTCTGAACAACTGTTACTGTTTTCTGCACAAAAGTGATTCTGCGAAGCAATGTGAACACTTCTGCTTCCCAGGCACAGAGAAGGTGCTAGCAGGGAATTCTCTGCCTGCCTTTCCCCAGTGCTCTGCAAGCTCTCCAGGACAACATAAAATCTGGGGCTCTCTGCTTTCTTTTGTTCTGAACAAGTGTTACTGTTTTCTGCACAAAAGCGATTCTGCCAAGCAATGTGAACAGGCTCAGAAAAGGTGCTAGCAGGGAATTCTCTGCCTGCCTTTCCCCAGTGCTCTGCAAGCTCTCCAGGACAACATAGAATCTGGGGCTCTGTGCTTTCTTTTGTTCTGAACAAGTGTTAGGGTTTTGTGCACAAAAGCGATTCTGCGAAGCAATGTGAAGACTTCTGCTTCCCAGGCACAGAGAAGGTGCTAGCAGGGAATTCTCTGCCTGCCTTTCCCCAGTGCTCTGCAAGCTCTCCAGGACAACATAAAATCTGGGGCTCTGTGCTTTCTTTCGTCTGAACAAGTGTTACTGTTTTCTGCACAAAAGCGATTCAGCGAAGCAATGTGAACAGGCACAGAGAAGGTGCTAGCAGGGAATTCTCTGCCTGCCTTTCCCCAGTGCTCTGCAAGCTCTCCAGGACAACATAAAATCTGGGGCTCTGTGCTTTCTTTCGTTCTGAACAAGTGTTACTGTTTTCTGCACAAAAGCGATTCTGCCAAGCAATGTGAACACTTCTGTTTCCCAGGCACAGAGAAGGTGCTAGCAGGGAATTCTCTGCCTGCTTTTCCCCAGTGCTCTGCAAGCTCTCCAGGACAACAGCAAATCTGGGGCTCTGTGCTTTCTTTCGTTCTGAACAAGTGTTACTGTTTTCTGCACAAAAGTGATTCTGCGAAGCAATGTGAACACTTCTGCTTCCCAGGCACAGAGAAGGTGCTAGCAGGGAATTCTCTGCCTGCCTTTCCCCAGTGCTCTGCAAGCTCTCCAGGACAACATAAAATCTGTGGCTCTGTGCTTTCTTTCGTTCTGAACAAGTGTTACTGTTTTCTGCACAAAAGTGATTCTGCGAAGCAATGTGAACACTTCTGCTTCCCAGGCACAGAGAAGGTGCTAGCAGGGAATTCTCTGCCTGCCTTTCCCCAGTGCTCTGCAAGCTCTCCAGGACAACATAAAATCTGGGGCTCTGTGCTTTCTTTCGTCTGAACAAGTGTTACTGTTTTCTGCACAAAAGCGATTCTGCGAAGCAATGTGAACAGGCACAGAGAAGGTGCTAGCAGGGAATTCTCTGCCTGCCTTTCCCCAGTGCTCTGCAAGCTCTCCAGGACAACATAAAATCTGGGGCTCTGTGCTTTCTTTCGTTCTGAACAACTGTTACTGTTTTCTGCACAAAAGCGATTCTGCGAAGCAATGTGAACACTTCTGTTTCCCAGGCACAGAGAAGGTGCTAGCAGGGAATTCTCTGCCTGCTTTTCCCCAGTGCTCTGCAAGCTCTCCAGGACAACATAAAATCTGGGGCTCTGTGCTTTCTTTCGTTATGAACAAGTGTTACTGTTTTCTGCACAAAAGCTATTCTGCGAAACAACGTGAACACTTCTGTTTCCCAAGCACAGAGAAGGTGCTAGCAGGGAATTCACTGCCTGCTTTTCCCCAGTGCTCTGCAAGCTCTCCAGGACAACATAAAATCTGGGGCTCTGTGCTTTCTTTCGTTCTGAACAAGTGTTACTGTTTTCTGCACAAAAGCGATTCTGCGAAGCAATGTGAACACTTCTGTTTCCGAGGAACAGAGAAGGTGCTAGCAGGGAATTCTCTGCCTGCTTTTCCCCAGTGCTCTGCAAGCTCTCCAGGACAACATAGAATCTGGGGCTCTGTGCTTTCTTTCGTTGTGAACAAGTGTTACTGTTTTCTGCACAAAAGCGATTCTGCCAAGCAATGTGAACAGGCTCAGAAAAGGTGCTAGCAGGGAATTCTCTGCCTGCCTTTCCCCAGTGCTCTGCAAGCTCTCCAGGACAACATAGAATCTGGGGCTCTGTGCTTTCTTTTGTTCTGAACAAGTGTTACTGTTTTCTGCACAAAAGCGATTCTGCCAAGCAATGTGAACAGGCTCAGAAAAGGTGCTAGCAGGGAATTCTCTGCCTGCCTTTCCCCAGTGCTCTGCAAGCTCTCCAGGACAACATAAAATCTGGGGCTCTGTGCTTTCTTTCGTTCTGAACAAGTGTTACTGTTTTCTGCACAAAAGCGATTCTGCGAAGCAATGGGAACACTTCTGTTTCCCAGGCACAGAGAAGGTGCTAGCAGGGAATTCTCTGACTGCTTTTCCCCAGTGCTCTGCAAGCTCTCCAGGACAACATAGAATCTGGGGCTCTGTGCTTTCTTTTGTTCTGAACAAGTGTTACTGTTTTCTGCACAAAAGTGATTCTGCAAAGCAATGTGAACACTTCTGCTTCCCAGGCACAGAGAAGGTGCTAGCAGGGAATTCTCTGCCTGCCTTTCCCCAGTGCTCTGCAAGCTCTCCAGGACAACATAGAATCTGGGGCTCTGTGCTTTCTTTCGTCTGAACAAGTGTTACTGTTTTCTGCACAAAAGCGATTCTGCGAAGCAATGTGAACAGGCACAGAGAAGGTGCTAGCAGGGAATTCTCTGCCTGCCTTTCCCCAGTGCTCTGCAAGCTCTCCAGGAAAACATAAAATCTGGGGCTCTGTGCTTTCTTTCGTTCTGAACAACTGTTACTGTTTTCTGCACAAAAGCGATTCTGCGAAGCAATGTGAACACTTCTGTTTCCCAGGCACAGAGAAGGTGCTAGCAGGGAATTCTCTGCCTGCTTTTCCCCAGTGCTCTGCAAGCTCTCCAGGACAACATAAAATCTGGGGCTCTGTGCTTTCTTTCGTTCTGAACAAGTGTTACTGTTTTCTGCACAAAAGCGATTCTGCGAAGCAATGTGAAGACGTCTGCTTCCCAGGCACAGAGAAGGTGCTAGCAGGGAATTCTCTGCCTGCCTTTCCCCAGTGCTCTGCAAGCTCTCCAGGACAACATAAAATCTGGGGCTCTGTGCTTTCTTTCGTTCTGAACAAGTGTTACTGTTTTCTGCACAAAAGTGATTCTGTGAAGCAATGTGAACACTTCTGCTTCCCAGGCACAGAGAAGGTGCTAGCAGGGAATTCTCTGCCTGCCTTTCCCCAGTGCTCTGCAAGCTCTCCAGGACAACATAAAATCTGGGGCTCTGTGCTTTCTTTCGTCTGAACAAGTGTTACTGTTTTCTGCACAAAAGCGATTCTGCGAAGCAATGTGAACAGGCACAGAGAAGGTGCTAGCAGGGAATTCTCTGCCTGCCTTTCCCCAGTGCTCTGCAAGCTCTCCAGGACAACATAAAATCTGGGGCTCTGTGCTTTCTTTCGTTCTGAACAAGTGTTACTGTTTTCTGCACAAAAGCGATTCTGCGAAGCAATGTGAACACTTCTGTTTCCCAGGCACAGAGAAGGTGCTAGCAGGGAATTCTCTGCCTGCCTTTCCCCAGTGCTCTGCAAGCTCTCCAGGACAACATAAAATCTGGGGCTCTGTGCTTTCTTTCGTTCTGAACAATTGTTACTGTTTTCTGCACAAAAGCGATTCTGCCAAGCAATGTGAACAGGCTCAGAAAAGGTGCTAGCAGGGAATTCTCTGCCTGCCTTTCCCCAGTGCTCTGCAAGCTCTCCAGGACAACATAGAATCTGGGGCTCTGTGCTTTCTTTTGTTCTGAACAAGTGTTAGGGTTTTGTGCACAAAAGCGATTCTGCGAAGCAATGTGAAGACTTCTGCTTCCCAGGCACAGAGAAGGTGCTAGCAGGGAATTCTCTGCCTGCCTTTCCCCAGTGCTCTGCAAGCTCTCCAGGACAACATAAAATCTGGGGCTCTGTGCTTTCTTTCGTCTGAACAAGTGTTACTGTTTTCTGCACAAAAGCGATTCTGCGAAGCAATGTGAACAGGCACAGAGAAGGTGCTAGCAGGGAATTCTCTGCCTGCCTTTCCCCAGTGCTCTGCAAGCTCTCCAGGACAACATAAAATGTGGGGCTCTGTGCTTTCTTTCGTTCTGAACAAGTGTTACTGTTTTCTGCACAAAAGTGATTCTGCGAAGCAATGTGAACACTTCTGCTTCCCAGGCACAGAGAAGGTGCTAGCAGGGAATTCTCTGCCTGCCTTTCCCCAGTGCTCTGCAAGCTCTCCAGGACAACATAAAATCTGGGGCTCTGTGCTTTCTTTCGTTCTGAACAAGTGTTACTGTTTTCTGCACAAAAGCGATTCTGCGAAGCAATGTGAACACTTCTGCTTCCCAGGCACAGAGAAGGTGCTAGCAGGGAATTCTCTGCCTGCCTTTCCCCAGTGCTCTGCAAGCTCTCCAGGACAACATAAAATCTGGGGCTCTGTGCTTTCTTTCGTCTGAACAAGTGTTACTGTTTTCTGCACAAAAGCGATTCTGCGAAGCAATGTGAACAGGCACAGAGAAGGTGCTAGCAGGGAATTCTCTGCCTGCCTTTCCCCAGTGCTCTGCAAGCTCTCCAGGACAACATAAAATCTGGGGCTCTGTGCTTTCTTTCGTTCTGAACAAGTGTTACTGTTTTCTGCACAAAAGCGATTCTGCGAAGCAATGTGAACACTTCTGTTTCCCAGGCACAGAGAAGGTGCTAGCAGGGAATTCTCTGCCTGCTTTTCCCCACTGCTCTGCAAGCTCTCCAGGACAACATAAAATCTGGGGCTCTGTGCTTTCTTTCGTTCTGAACAAGTGTTACTGTTTTCTGCACAAAAGCTATTCTGCGAAACAACGTGAACACTTCTGTTTCCCAAGCACAGAGAAGGTGCTAGCAGGGAATTCTCTGCCTGCTTTTCCCCAGTGCTCTGCAAGCTCTCCAGGACAACATAAAATCTGGGGCTCTGTGCTTTCTTTCGTTCTGAACAACTGTTACTGTTTTCTGCACAAAAGCGATTCTGCGAAGCAATGTGAACACTTCTGTTTCCCAGGAACAGAGAAGGTGCTAGCAGGGAATTCTCTGCCTGCTTTTCCCCAGTGCTCTGCAAGCTCTCCAGGACAACATAAAATCTGGGGCTCTGTGCTTTCTTTCGTTGTGAACAAGTGTTACTGTTTTCTGCACAAAAGCGATTCTGCCAAGCAATGTGAACAGGCTCAGAAAAGGTGCTAGCAGGGAATTCTCTGCCTGCCTTTCCCCAGTGCTCTGCAAGCTCTCCAGGACAACATAAAATCTGGGGCTCTGTGCTTTCTTTCGTCTGAACAAGTGTTACTGTTTTCTGCACAAAAGCGATTCTGCGAAGCAATGTGAACAGGCACAGAGAAGGTGCTAGCAGGGAATTCTCTGCCTGCCTTTCCCCTGTGCTCTGCAAGCTCTCCAGGACAACATAAAATCTGGGGCTCTGTGCTTTCTTTCGTTCTGAACAACTGTTACTGTTTTCTGCACAAAAGCGATTCTGCGAAGCAATGTGAACACTTCTGTTTCCCAGGCACAGAGAAGGTGCTAGCAGGGAATTCTCTGCCTGCTTTTCCCCAGTGCTCTGCAAGCTCTCCAGGACAACATAAAATCTGGGGCTCTGTGCTTTCTTTCGTTCTGAACAAGTGTTACTGTTTTCTGCACAAAAGCGATTCTGCGAAGCAATGTGAACACTTCTGTTTCCCAGGAACAGAGAAGGTGCTAGCAGGGAATTCTCTGCCTGCTTTTCCCCAGTGCTCTGCAAGCTCTCCAGGACAACATAAAATCTGGGGCTCTGTGCTTTCTTTTGTTCTGAACAAGTGTTAGGGTTTTCTGCACAAAAGCGATTCTGCGAAGCAATGTGAACAGGCACAGAGAAGGTGCTAGCAGGGAAATCTCTGCCTGCCTTTCCCCAGTGCTCTGCAAGCTCTCCAGGACAACATAAAATCTGGGGCTCTGTGCTTTCTTTTGTTCTGAACAAGTGTTACTGTTTTCTGCACAAAAGCGATTCTGCGAAGCAATGTGAACAGGCTCAGAAAAGGTGCTAGCAGGGAATTCTCTGCCTGCCTTTCCCCAGTGCTCTGCAAGCTCTCCAGGACAACATAGAATCTGGGGCTCTGTGCTTTCTTTTGTTCTGAACAAGTGTTAGGGTTTTGTGCACAAAAGCGATTCTGCGAAGCAATGTGAAGACTTCTGCTTCCCAGGCACAGAGAAGGTGCTAGCAGGGAATTCTCTGCCTGCCTTTCCCCAGTGCTCTGCAAGCTCTCCAGGACAACATAAAATCTGGGGCTCTGTGCTTTCTTTCGTCTGAACAAGTGTTACTGTTTTCTGCACAAAAGCGATTCTGCGAAGCAATGTGAACAGGCACAGAAAAGGTGCTAGCAGGGAATTCTCTGCCTGCCTTTCCCCAGTGCTCTGCAAGCTCTCCAGGACAACATAAAATCTGGGGCTCTGTGCTTTCTTTCGTTCTGAACAACTGTTACTGTTTTCTGCACAAAAGCGATTCTGCGAAGCAATGTGAACAGGCTCAGAAAAGGTGCTAGCAGGGAATTCTCTGCCTGCCTTTCCCCAGTGCTCTGCAAGCTCTCCAGGACAACATAGAATCTGGGGCTCTGTGCTTTCTTTTGTTCTGAACAAGTGTTAGGGTTTTGTGCACAAAAGCGATTCTGCGAAGCAATGTGAAGACGTCTGCTTCCCAGGCACAGAGAAGGTGCTAGCAGGGAATTCTCTGCCTGCCTTTCCCCAGTGCTCTGCAAGCTCTCCAGGACAACATAGAATCTGGGGCTCTGTGCTTTCTTTCGTCTGAACAAGTGTTACTGTTTTCTGCACAAAAGCGATTCAGCGAAGCAATGTGAACAGGCACAGAGAAGGTGCTAGCAGGGAATTCTCTGCCTGCCTTTCCCCAGTGCTCTGCAAGCTCTCCAGGACAACATAAAATGTGGGGCTCTGTGCTTTCTTTCGTTCTGAACAAGTGTTACTGTTTTCTGCACAAAAGTGATTCTGCGAAGCAATGTGAACACTTCTGCTTCCCAGGCACAGAGAAGGTGCTAGCAGGGAATTCTCTGCCTGCCTTTCCCCAGTGCTCTGCAAGCTCTCCAGGACAACATAGAATCTGGGGCTCTGTGCTTTCTTTTGTTCTGAACAAGTGTTACTGTTTTCTGCACAAAAGCGATTCTGCGAAGCAATGTGAACACTTCTGCTTCCCAGGCACAGAGAAGGTGCTAGCAGGGAATTCTCTGCCTGCCTTTCCCCAGTGCTCTGCAAGCTCTCCAGGACAACATAAAATCTGGGGCTCTGTGCTTTCTTTCGTCTGAACAAGTGTTACTGTTTTCTGCACAAAAGCGATTCTGCGAAGCAATGTGAACAGGCACAGAGAAGGTGCTAGCAGGGAATTCTCTGCCTGCCTTTCCCCAGTGCTCTGCAAGCTCTCCAGGACAACATAAAATCTGGGGCTCTGTGCTTTCTTTCGTTCTGAACAACTGTTACTGTTTTCTGCACAAAAGCGATTCTGCGAAGCAATGTGAACACTTCTGTTTCCCAGGCACAGAGAAGGTGCTAGCAGGGAATTCTCTGCCTGCTTTTCCCCAGTGCTCTGCAAGCTCTCCAGGACAACATAAAATCTGGGGCTCTGTGCTTTCTTTCGTTCTGAACAAGTGTTACTGTTTTCTGCACAAAAGCGATTCTGCGAAGCAATGTGAACACTTCTGTTTCCCAGGAACAGAGAAGGTGCTAGCAGGGAATTCTCTGCCTGCTTTTCCCCAGTGCTCTGCAAGCTCTCCAGGACAACATAAAATCTGGGGCTCTGTGCTTTCTTTTGTTCTGAACAAGTGTTAGGGTTTTCTGCACAAAAGCGATTCTGCGAAGCAATGTGAACAGGCACAGAGAAGGTGCTAGCAGGGAAATCTCTGCCTGCCTTTCCCCAGTGCTCTGCAAGCTCTCCAGGACAACATAAAATCTGGGGCTCTGTGCTTTCTTTTGTTCTGAACAAGTGTTACTGTTTTCTGCACAAAAGCGATTCTGCGAAGCAATGTGAACAGGCTCAGAAAAGGTGCTAGCAGGGAATTCTCTGCCTGCCTTTCCCCAGTGCTCTGCAAGCTCTCCAGGACAACATAGAATCTGGGGCTCTGTGCTTTCTTTTGTTCTGAACAAGTGTTAGGGTTTTGTGCACAAAAGCGATTCTGCGAAGCAATGTGAAGACTTCTGCTTCCCAGGCACAGAGAAGGTGCTAGCAGGGAATTCTCTGCCTGCCTTTCCCCAGTGCTCTGCAAGCTCTCCAGGACAACATAAAATCTGGGGCTCTGTGCTTTCTTTCGTCTGAACAAGTGTTACTGTTTTCTGCACAAAAGCGATTCTGCGAAGCAATGTGAACAGGCACAGAAAAGGTGCTAGCAGGGAATTCTCTGCCTGCCTTTCCCCAGTGCTCTGCAAGCTCTCCAGGACAACATAAAATCTGGGGCTCTGTGCTTTCTTTCGTTCTGAACAAGTGTTACTGTTTTCTGCACAAAAGCGATTCTGCGAAGCAATGTGAACAGGCTCAGAAAAGGTGCTAGCAGGGAATTCTCTGCCTGCCTTTCCCCAGTGCTCTGCAAGCTCTCCAGGACAACATAGAATCTGGGGCTCTGTGCTTTCTTTTGTTCTGAACAAGTGTTAGGGTTTTGTGCACAAAAGCGATTCTGCGAAGCAATGTGAAGACGTCTGCTTCCCAGGCACAGAGAAGGTGCTAGCAGGGAATTCTCTGCCTGCCTTTCCCCAGTGCTCTGCAAGCTCTCCAGGACAACATAGAATCTGGGGCTCTGTGCTTTCTTTCGTCTGAACAAGTGTTACTGTTTTCTGCACAAAAGCGATTCAGCGAAGCAATGTGAACAGGCACAGAGAAGGTGCTAGCAGGGAATTCTCTGCCTGCCTTTCCCCAGTGCTCTGCAAGCTCTCCAGGACAACATAAAATGTGGGGCTCTGTGCTTTCTTTCGTTCTGAACAAGTGTTACTGTTTTCTGCACAAAAGTGATTCTGCGAAGCAATGTGAACACTTCTGCTTCCCAGGCACAGAGAAGGTGCTAGCAGGGAATTCTCTGCCTGCCTTTCCCCAGTGCTCTGCAAGCTCTCCAGGACAACATAGAATCTGGGGCTCTGTGCTTTCTTTTGTTCTGAACAAGTGTTACTGTTTTCTGCACAAAAGCGATTCTGCGAAGCAATGTGAACACTTCTGCTTCCCAGGCACAGAGAAGGTGCTAGCAGGGAATTCTCTGCCTGCCTTTCCCCAGTGCTCTGCAAGCTCTCCAGGACAACATAAAATCTGGGGCTCTGTGCTTTCTTTCGTCTGAACAAGTGTTACTGTTTTCTGCACAAAAGCGATTCTGCGAAGCAATGTGAACAGGCACAGAGAAGGTGCTAGCAGGGAATTCTCTGCCTGCCTTTCCCCAGTGCTCTGCAAGCTCTCCAGGACAACATAAAATCTGGGGCTCTGTGCTTTCTTTCGTTCTGAACAAGTGTTACTGTTTTCTGCACAAAAGCGATTCTGCGAAGCAATGTGAACACTTCTGTTTCCCAGGCACAGAGAAGGTGCTAGCAGGGAATTCTCTGCCTGCTTTTCCCCACTGCTCTGCAAGCTCTCCAGGACAACATAAAATCTGGGGCTCTGTGCTTTCTTTCGTTCTGAACAAGTGTTACTGTTTTCTGCACAAAAGCTATTCTGCGAAACAACGTGAACACTTCTGTTTCCCAAGCACAGAGAAGGTGCTAGCAGGGAATTCTCTGCCTGCTTTTCCCCAGTGCTCTGCAAGCTCTCCAGGACAACATAAAATCTGGGGCTCTGTGCTTTCTTTCGTTCTGAACAACTGTTACTGTTTTCTGCACAAAAGCGATTCTGCGAAGCAATGTGAACACTTCTGTTTCCCAGGAACAGAGAAGGTGCTAGCAGGGAATTCTCTGCCTGCTTTTCCCCAGTGCTCTGCAAGCTCTCCAGGACAACATAAAATCTGGGGCTCTGTGCTTTCTTTCGTTGTGAACAAGTGTTACTGTTTTCTGCACAAAAGCGATTCTGCCAAGCAATGTGAACAGGCTCAGAAAAGGTGCTAGCAGGGAATTCTCTGCCTGCCTTTCCCCAGTGCTCTGCAAGCTCTCCAGGACAACATAAAATCTGGGGCTCTGTGCTTTCTTTCGTCTGAACAAGTGTTACTGTTTTCTGCACAAAAGCGATTCTGCGAAGCAATGTGAACAGGCACAGAGAAGGTGCTAGCAGGGAATTCTCTGCCTGCCTTTCCCCAGTGCTCTGCAAGCTCTCCAGGACAACATAAAATCTGGGGCTCTGTGCTTTCTTTCGTTCTGAACAAGTGTTACTGTTTTCTGCACAAAAGCGATTCTGCGAAGCAATGTGAACACTTCTGTTTCCCAGGCACAGAGAAGGTGCTAGCAGGGAATTCTCTGCCTGCTTTTCCCCAGTGCTCTGCAAGCTCTCCAGGACAACATAAAATCTGGGGCTCTGTGCTTTCTTTCGTTCTGAACAAGTGTTACTGTTTTCTGCACAAAAGCGATTCTGCGAAGCAATGTGAACACTTCTGTTTCCCAGGAACAGAGAAGGTGCTAGCAGGGAATTCTCTGCCTGCTTTTCCCCAGTGCTCTGCAAGCTCTCCAGGACAACATAAAATCTGGGGCTCTGTGCTTTCTTTTGTTCTGAACAAGTGTTAGGGTTTTCTGCACAAAAGCGATTCTGCGAAGCAATGTGAACAGGCACAGAGAAGGTGCTAGCAGGGAAATCTCTGCCTGCCTTTCCCCAGTGCTCTGCAAGCTCTCCAGGACAACATAAAATCTGGGGCTCTGTGCTTTCTTTTGTTCTGAACAAGTGTTACTGTTTTCTGCACAAAAGCGATTCTGCGAAGCAATGTGAACAGGCTCAGAAAAGGTGCTAGCAGGGAATTCTCTGCCTGCCTTTCCCCAGTGCTCTGCAAGCTCTCCAGGACAACATAGAATCTGGGGCTCTGTGCTTTCTTTTGTTCTGAACAAGTGTTAGGGTTTTGTGCACAAAAGCGATTCTGCGAAGCAATGTGAAGACTTCTGCTTCCCAGGCACAGAGAAGGTGCTAGCAGGGAATTCTCTGCCTGCCTTTCCCCAGTGCTCTGCAAGCTCTCCAGGACAACATAAAATCTGGGGCTCTGTGCTTTCTTTCGTCTGAACAAGTGTTACTGTTTTCTGCACAAAAGCGATTCTGCGAAGCAATGTGAACAGGCACAGAAAAGGTGCTAGCAGGGAATTCTCTGCCTGCCTTTCCCCAGTGCTCTGCAAGCTCTCCAGGACAACATAAAATCTGGGGCTCTGTGCTTTCTTTCGTTCTGAACAAGTGTTACTGTTTTCTGCACAAAAGCGATTCTGCGAAGCAATGTGAACAGGCTCAGAAAAGGTGCTAGCAGGGAATTCTCTGCCTGCCTTTCCCCAGTGCTCTGCAAGCTCTCCAGGACAACATAGAATCTGGGGCTCTGTGCTTTCTTTTGTTCTGAACAAGTGTTAGGGTTTTGTGCACAAAAGCGATTCTGCGAAGCAATGTGAAGACGTCTGCTTCCCAGGCACAGAGAAGGTGCTAGCAGGGAATTCTCTGCCTGCCTTTCCCCAGTGCTCTGCAAGCTCTCCAGGACAACATAGAATCTGGGGCTCTGTGCTTTCTTTCGTCTGAACAAGTGTTACTGTTTTCTGCACAAAAGCGATTCAGCGAAGCAATGTGAACAGGCACAGAGAAGGTGCTAGCAGGGAATTCTCTGCCTGCCTTTCCCCAGTGCTCTGCAAGCTCTCCAGGACAACATAAAATGTGGGGCTCTGTGCTTTCTTTCGTTCTGAACAAGTGTTACTGTTTTCTGCACAAAAGTGATTCTGCGAAGCAATGTGAACACTTCTGCTTCCCAGGCACAGAGAAGGTGCTAGCAGGGAATTCTCTGCCTGCCTTTCCCCAGTGCTCTGCAAGCTCTCCAGGACAACATAGAATCTGGGGCTCTGTGCTTTCTTTTGTTCTGAACAAGTGTTACTGTTTTCTGCACAAAAGCGATTCTGCGAAGCAATGTGAACACTTCTGCTTCCCAGGCACAGAGAAGGTGCTAGCAGGGAATTCTCTGCCTGCCTTTCCCCAGTGCTCTGCAAGCTCTCCAGGACAACATAAAATCTGGGGCTCTGTGCTTTCTTTCGTCTGAACAAGTGTTACTGTTTTCTGCACAAAAGCGATTCTGCGAAGCAATGTGAACAGGCACAGAGAAGGTGCTAGCAGGGAATTCTCTGCCTGCCTTTCCCCAGTGCTCTGCAAGCTCTCCAGGACAACATAAAATCTGGGGCTCTGTGCTTTCTTTCGTTCTGAACAAGTGTTACTGTTTTCTGCACAAAAGCGATTCTGCGAAGCAATGTGAACACTTCTGTTTCCCAGGCACAGAGAAGGTGCTAGCAGGGAATTCTCTGCCTGCTTTTCCCCACTGCTCTGCAAGCTCTCCAGGACAACATAAAATCTGGGGCTCTGTGCTTTCTTTCGTTCTGAACAAGTGTTACTGTTTTCTGCACAAAAGCTATTCTGCGAAACAACGTGAACACTTCTGTTTCCCAAGCACAGAGAAGGTGCTGGCAGGGAATTCTCTGCCTGCTTTTCCCCAGTGCTCTGCAAGCTCTCCAGGACAACATAAAATCTGGGGCTCTGTGCTTTCTTTCGTTCTGAACAAGTGTTACTGTTTTCTGCACAAAAGCGATTCTGCGAAGCAATGTGAACACTTCTGTTTCCCAGGAACAGAGAAGGTGCTAGCAGGGAATTCTCTGCCTGCTTTTCCCCAGTGCTCTGCAAGCTCTCCAGGACAACATAAAATCTGGGGCTCTGTGCTTTCTTTCGTTGTGAACAAGTGTTACTGTTTTCTGCACAAAAGCGATTCTGCCAAGCAATGTGAACAGGCTCAGAAAAGGTGCTAGCAGGGAATTCTCTGCCTGCCTTTCCCCAGTGCTCTGCAAGCTCTCCAGGACAACATAAAATCTGGGGCTCTGTGCTTTCTTTCGTCTGAACAAGTGTTACTGTTTTCTGCACAAAAGTGATTCTGCGAAGCAATGTGAACAGGCACAGAGAAGGTGCTAGCAGGGAATTCTCTGCCTGCCTTTCCCCAGTGCTCTGCAAGCTCTCCAGGACAACATAAAATCTGGGGCTCTGTGCTTTCTTTCGTTCTGAACAACTGTTACTGTTTTCTGCACAAAAGCGATTCTGCGAAGCAATGTGAACACTTCTGTTTCCCAGGCACAGAGAAGGTGCTAGCAGGGAATTCTCTGCCTGCTTTTCCCCAGTGCTCTGCAAGCTCTCCAGGACAACATAAAATCTGGGGCTCTGTGCTTTCTTTCGTTCTGAACAATTGTTACTGTTTTCTGCACAAAAGCGATTCTGCGAAGCAATGTGAACACTTCTGTTTCCCAGGAACAGAGAAGGTGCTAGCAGGGAATTCTCTGCCTGCTTTTCCCCAGTGCTCTGCAAGCTCTCCAGGACAACATAAAATCTGGGGCTCTGTGCTTTCTTTTGTTCTGAACAAGTGTTAGGGTTTTCTGCACAAAAGCGATTCTGCGAAGCAATGTGAACAGGCACAGAGAAGGTGCTAGCAGGGAAATCTCTGCCTGCCTTTCCCCAGTGCTCTGCAAGCTCTCCAGGACAACATAAAATCTGGGGCTCTGTGCTTTCTTTTGTTCTGAACAAGTGTTACTGTTTTCTGCACAAAAGCGATTCTGCGAAGCAATGTGAACAGGCTCAGAAAAGGTGCTAGCAGGGAATTCTCTGCCTGCCTTTCCCCAGTGCTCTGCAAGCTCTCCAGGACAACATAGAATCTGGGGCTCTGTGCTTTCTTTTGTTCTGAACAAGTGTTAGGGTTTTGTGCACAAAAGCGATTCTGCGAAGCAATGTGAAGACTTCTGCTTCCCAGGCACAGAGAAGGTGCTAGCAGGGAATTCTCTGCCTGCCTTTCCCCAGTGCTCTGCAAGCTCTCCAGGACAACATAAAATCTGGGGCTCTGTGCTTTCTTTCGTCTGAACAAGTGTTACTGTTTTCTGCACAAAAGCGATTCTGCGAAGCAATGTGAACAGGCACAGAAAAGGTGCTAGCAGGGAATTCTCTGCCTGCCTTTCCCCAGTGCTCTGCAAGCTCTCCAGGACAACATAAAATCTGGGGCTCTGTGCTTTCTTTCGTTCTGAACAACTGTTACTGTTTTCTGCACAAAAGCGATTCTGCGAAGCAATGGGAACACTTCTGTTTCTCAGGCACAGAGAAGGTGCTAGCAGGGAATTCTCTGCCTGCTTTTCCCCACTGCTCTGCAAGCTCTCCAGTACAAGAGCAAATCTGGGGCTCTGTGCTTTCTTTCGTTCTGAACAAGTGTTACTGTTTTCTGCACAAAAGCGATTCTGCGAAGCAATGTGAACACTTCTGTTTCCCAGGCACAGAGAAGGTGCTAGCAGGGAATTCTCTGCCTGCTTTTCCCCAGTGCTCTGCAAGCTCTCCAGGACAACATAGAATCTGGGGCTCTGTGCTTTCTTTCGTTGTGAACAAGTGTCACTGTTTTCTGCACAAAAGCGATTCTGCGAAGCAATGTGAACACTTCTGTTTCCCAGGCACAGAGAAGGTGCTAGCAGGGAATTCTCTGCCTGCTTTTCCCCAGTGCTCTGCAAGCTCTCCAGGACAACAGCAAATCTGGGGCTCTGTGCTTTCTTTCGTTCTGAACAAGTGTTACTGTTTTCTGCACAAAAGCCATTCTGCGAAGCAATGGGAACACTTCTGTTTCCCAGGCACAGAGAAGGTGCTAGCAGGGTATTCTCTGCCTGCTTTTCCCCAGTGCTCTGCAAGCTCTCCAGGACAACATAGAATCTGGGGCTCTGTGCTTTCTTTCGTTCTGAACAACTGTTACTGTTTTCTGCACAAAAGTGATTCTGCGAAGCAATGTGAACACTTCTGCTTCCCAGGCACAGAGAAGGTGCTAGCAGGGAATTCTCTGCCTGCCTTTCCCCAGTGCTCTGCAAGCTCTCCAGGACAACATAAAATCTGGGGCTCTCTGCTTTCTTTTGTTCTGAACAAGTGTTACTGTTTTCTGCACAAAAGCGATTCTGCGAAGCAATGTGAACAGGCTCAGAAAAGGTGCTAGCAGGGAATTCTCTGCCTGCCTTTCCCCAGTGCTCTGCAAGCTCTCCAGGACAACATAGAATCTGGGGCTCTGTGCTTTCTTTTGTTCTGAACAAGTGTTAGGGTTTTGTGCACAAAAGCGATTCTGCGAAGCAATGTGAAGACGTCTGCTTCCCAGGCACAGAGAAGGTGCTAGCAGGGAATTCTCTGCCTGCCTTTCCCCAGTGCTCTGCAAGCTCTCCAGGACAACATAGAATCTGGGGCTCTGTGCTTTCTTTCGTCTGAACAAGTGTTACTGTTTTCTGCACAAAAGCGATTCAGCGAAGCAATGTGAACAGGCACAGAGAAGGTGCTAGCAGGGAATTCTCTGCCTGCCTTTCCCCAGTGCTCTGCAAGCTCTCCAGGACAACATAAAATGTGGGGCTCTGTGCTTTCTTTCGTTCTGAACAAGTGTTACTGTTTTCTGCACAAAAGCGATTCTGCGAAGCAATGTGAACACTTCTGTTTCCCAGGCACAGAGAAGGTGCTAGCAGGGAATTCTCTGCCTGCTTTTCCCCAGTGCTCTGCAAGCTCTCCAGGACAACAGCAAATCTGGGGCTCTGTGCTTTCTTTCGTTCTGAACAAGTGTTACTGTTTTCTGCACAAAAGTGATTCTGCGAAGCAATGTGAACACTTCTGCTTCCCAGGCACAGAGAAGGTGCTAGCAGGGAATTCTCTGCCTGCCTTTCCCCAGTGCTCTGCAAGCTCTCCAGGACAACATAAAATCTGGGGCTCTGTGCTTTCTTTCGTCTGAACAAGTGTTACTGTTTTCTGCACAAAAGCGATTCTGCGAAGCAATGTGAACAGGCACAGAGAAGGTGCTAGCAGGGAATTCTCTGCCTGCCTTTCCCCAGTGCTCTGCAAGCTCTCCAGGACAACATAAAATCTGGGGCTCTGTGCTTTCTTTCGTTCTGAACAACTGTTACTGTTTTCTGCACAAAAGCGATTCTGCGAAGCAATGTGAACACTTCTGTTTCCCAGGCAGAGAGAAGGTGCTAGCAGGGAATTCTCTGCCTGCTTTTCCCCAGTGCTCTGCAAGCTCTCCAGGACAACATAAAATCTGGGGCTCTGTGCTTTCTTTCGTTATGAACAAGTGTTACTGTTTTCTGCACAAAAGCTATTCTGCGAAACAACGTGAACACTTCTGTTTCCCAAGCACAGAGAAGGTGCTAGCAGGGAATTCACTGCCTGCTTTTCCCCAGTGCTCTGCAAGCTCTCCAGGACAACATAAAATCTGGGGCTCTGTGCTTTCTTTCGTTCTGAACAAGTGTTACTGTTTTCTGCACAAAAGCGATTCTGCGAAGCAATGTGAACACTTCTGTTTCCCAGGAACAGAGAAGGTGCTAGCAGGGAATTCTCTGCCTGCTTTTCCCCAGTGCTCTGCAAGCTCTCCAGGACAACATAGAATCTGGGGCTCTGTGCTTTCTTTCGTTGTGAACAAGTGTTACTGTTTTCTGCACAAAAGCGATTCTGCCAAGCAATGTGAACAGGCTCAGAAAAGGTGCTAGCAGGGAATTCTCTGCCTGCCTTTCCCCAGTGCTCTGCAAGCTCTCCAGGACAACATAGAATCTGGGGCTCTGTGCTTTCTTTTGTTCTGAACAAGTGTTACTGTTTTCTGCACAAAAGCGATTCTGCCAAGCAATGTGAACAGGCTCAGAAAAGGTGCTAGCAGGGAATTCTCTGCCTGCTTTTCCCCAGTGCTCTGCAAGCTCTCCAGGACAACATAAGATCTGGGGCTCTGTGCTTTCTTTTGTTCTGAACAAGTGTTAGGGTTTTCTGCACAAAAGCGATTCTGCGAAGCAATGTGAACAGGCACAGAGAAGGTGCTAGCAGGGAAATCTCTGCCTGCCTTTCCCCAGTGCTCTGCAAGCTCTCCAGGACAACATAGAATCTGGGGCTCTGTGCTTTCTTTCGTTCTGAACAAGTGTTACTGTTTTCTGCACAAAAGTGATTCTGTGAAGCAATGTGAAGACTTCTGCTTCCCAGGCACAGAGAAGGTGCTAGCAGGAAATTCTCTGCCTGCCTTTCCCCAGTGCTCTGCAAGCTCTCCAGGACAACATAAAATCTGGGGCTCTGTGCTTTCTTTCGTCTGAACAAGTGTTACTGTTTTCTGCACAAAAGCGATTCTGCGAAGCAATGTGAACAGGCACAGAGAAGGTGCTAGCAGGGAATTCTCTGCCTGCCTTTCCCCAGTGCTCTGCAAGCTCTCCAGGACAACATAAAATCTGGGGCTCTGTGCTTTCTTTCGTTGTGAACAAGTGTTACTGTTTTCTGCACAAAAGCGATTCTGCGAAGCAATGTGAACACTTCTGTTTCCCAGGCACAGAGAAGGTGCTAGCAGGGAATTCTCTGCCTGCTTTTCCCCAGTGCTCTGCAAGCTCTCCAGGACAACATAAAATCTGGGGCTCTGTGCTTTCTTTCGTTCTGAACAATTGTTACTGTTTTCTGCACAAAAGCGATTCTGCGAAGCAATGTGAACACTTCTGTTTCCCAGGAACAGAGAAGGTGCTAGCAGGGAATTCTCTGCCTGCTTTTCCCCAGTGCTCTGCAAGCTCTCCAGGACAACATAAAATCTGGGGCTCTGTGCTTTCTTTTGTTCTGAACAAGTGTTAGGGTTTTCTGCACAAAAGCGATTCTGCGAAGCAATGTGAACAGGCACAGAGAAGGTGCTAGCAGGGAAATCTCTGCCTGCCTTTCCCCAGTGCTCTGCAAGCTCTCCAGGACAACATAAAATCTGGGGCTCTGTGCTTTCTTTTGTTCTGAACAAGTGTTACTGTTTTCTGCACAAAAGCGATTCTGCGAAGCAATGTGAACAGGCTCAGAAAAGGTGCTAGCAGGGAATTCTCTGCCTGCCTTTCCCCAGTGCTCTGCAAGCTCTCCAGGACAACATAGAATCTGGGGCTCTGTGCTTTCTTTTGTTCTGAACAAGTGTTAGGGTTTTGTGCACAAAAGCGATTCTGCGAAGCAATGTGAAGACTTCTGCTTCCCAGGCACAGAGAAGGTGCTAGCAGGGAATTCTCTGCCTGCCTTTCCCCAGTGCTCTGCAAGCTCTCCAGGACAACATAAAATCTGGGGCTCTGTGCTTTCTTTCGTCTGAACAAGTGTTACTGTTTTCTGCACAAAAGCGATTCTGCGAAGCAATGTGAACAGGCACAGAAAAGGTGCTAGCAGGGAATTCTCTGCCTGCCTTTCCCCAGTGCTCTGCAAGCTCTCCAGGACAACATAAAATCTGGGGCTCTGTGCTTTCTTTCGTTCTGAACAAGTGTTACTGTTTTCTGCACAAAAGCGATTCTGCGAAGCAATGGGAACACTTCTGTTTCTCAGGCACAGAGAAGGTGCTAGCAGGGAATTCTCTGCCTGCTTTTCCCCACTGCTCTGCAAGCTCTCCAGTACAACAGCAAATCTGGGGCTCTGTGCTTTCTTTCGTTCTGAACAAGTGTTACTGTTTTCTGCACAAAAGCGATTCTGCGAAGCAATGTGAACACTTCTGTTTCCCAGGCACAGAGAAGGTGCTAGCAGGGAATTCTCTGCCTGCTTTTCCCCAGTGCTCTGCAAGCTCTCCAGGACAACATAGAATCTGGGGCTCTGTGCTTTCTTTCGTTGTGAACAAGTGTCACTGTTTTCTGCACAAAAGCGATTCTGCGAAGCAATGGGAACACTTCTGTTTCCCAGGCACAGAGAAGGTGCTAGCAGGGAATTCTCTGCCTGCTTTTCCCCAGTGCTCTGCAAGCTCTCCAGGACAACAGCAAATCTGGGGCTCTGTGCTTTCTTTCGTTCTGAACAAGTGTTACTGTTTTCTGCACAAAAGCGATTCTGCGAAGCAATGTGAACACTTCTGTTTCCCAGGAACAGAGAAGGTGCTAGCAGGGAATTCTCTGCCTGCTTTTCCCCAGTGCTCTGCAAGCTCTCCAGGACAACATAGAATCTGGGGCTCTGTGCTTTCTTTCGTTGTGAACAAGTGTTACTGTTTTCTGCACAAAAGCGATTCTGCCAAGCAATGTGAACAGGCTCAGAAAAGGTGCTAGCAGGGAATTCTCTGCCTGCCTTTCCCCAGTGCTCTGCAAGCTCTCCAGGACAACATAGAATCTGGGGCTCTGTGCTTTCTTTTGTTCTGAACAAGTGTTACTGTTTTCTGCACAAAAGCGATTCTGCCAAGCAATGTGAACAGGCTCAGAAAAGGTGCTAGCAGGGAATTCTCTGCCTGCTTTTCCCCAGTGCTCTGCAAGCTCTCCAGGACAACATAAGATCTGGGGCTCTGTGCTTTCTTTTGTTCTGAACAAGTGTTAGGGTTTTCTGCACAAAAGCGATTCTGCGAAGCAATGTGAACAGGCACAGAGAAGGTGCTAGCAGGGAAATCTCTGCCTGCCTTTCCCCAGTGCTCTGCAAGCTCTCCAGGACAACATAGAATCTGGGGCTCTGTGCTTTCTTTCGTTCTGAACAAGTGTTACTGTTTTCTGCACAAAAGTGATTCTGTGAAGCAATGTGAAGACTTCTGCTTCCCAGGCACAGAGAAGGTGCTAGCAGGAAATTCTCTGCCTGCCTTTCCCCAGTGCTCTGCAAGCTCTCCAGGACAACATAAAATCTGGGGCTCTGTGCTTTCTTTCGTCTGAACAAGTGTTACTGTTTTCTGCACAAAAGCGATTCTGCGAAGCAATGTGAACAGGCACAGAGAAGGTGCTAGCAGGGAATTCTCTGCCTGCCTTTCCCCAGTGCTCTGCAAGCTCTCCAGGACAACATAAAATCTGGGGCTCTGTGCTTTCTTTCGTTGTGAACAAGTGTTACTGTTTTCTGCACAAAAGCGATTCTGCGAAGCAATGTGAACACTTCTGTTTCCCAGGCACAGAGAAGGTGCTAGCAGGGAATTCTCTGCCTGCTTTTCCCCAGTGCTCTGCAAGCTCTCCAGGACAACATAAAATCTGGGGCTCTGTGCTTTCTTTCGTTCTGAACAATTGTTACTGTTTTCTGCACAAAAGCGATTCTGCGAAGCAATGTGAACACTTCTGTTTCCCAGGAACAGAGAAGGTGCTAGCAGGGAATTCTCTGCCTGCTTTTCCCCAGTGCTCTGCAAGCTCTCCAGGACAACATAAAATCTGGGGCTCTGTGCTTTCTTTTGTTCTGAACAAGTGTTAGGGTTTTCTGCACAAAAGCGATTCTGCGAAGCAATGTGAACAGGCACAGAGAAGGTGCTAGCAGGGAAATCTCTGCCTGCCTTTCCCCAGTGCTCTGCAAGCTCTCCAGGACAACATAAAATCTGGGGCTCTGTGCTTTCTTTTGTTCTGAACAAGTGTTACTGTTTTCTGCACAAAAGCGATTCTGCGAAGCAATGTGAACAGGCTCAGAAAAGGTGCTAGCAGGGAATTCTCTGCCTGCCTTTCCCCAGTGCTCTGCAAGCTCTCCAGGACAACATAGAATCTGGGGCTCTGTGCTTTCTTTTGTTCTGAACAAGTGTTAGGGTTTTGTGCACAAAAGCGATTCTGCGAAGCAATGTGAAGACTTCTGCTTCCCAGGCACAGAGAAGGTGCTAGCAGGGAATTCTCTGCCTGCCTTTCCCCAGTGCTCTGCAAGCTCTCCAGGACAACATAAAATCTGGGGCTCTGTGCTTTCTTTCGTCTGAACAAGTGTTACTGTTTTCTGCACAAAAGCGATTCTGCGAAGCAATGTGAACAGGCACAGAAAAGGTGCTAGCAGGGAATTCTCTGCCTGCCTTTCCCCAGTGCTCTGCAAGCTCTCCAGGACAACATAAAATCTGGGGCTCTGTGCTTTCTTTCGTTCTGAACAAGTGTTACTGTTTTCTGCACAAAAGCGATTCTGCGAAGCAATGGGAACACTTCTGTTTCTCAGGCACAGAGAAGGTGCTAGCAGGGAATTCTCTGCCTGCTTTTCCCCACTGCTCTGCAAGCTCTCCAGTACAACAGCAAATCTGGGGCTCTGTGCTTTCTTTCGTTCTGAACAAGTGTTACTGTTTTCTGCACAAAAGCGATTCTGCGAAGCAATGTGAACACTTCTGTTTCCCAGGCACAGAGAAGGTGCTAGCAGGGAATTCTCTGCCTGCTTTTCCCCAGTGCTCTGCAAGCTCTCCAGGACAACATAGAATCTGGGGCTCTGTGCTTTCTTTCGTTGTGAACAAGTGTCACTGTTTTCTGCACAAAAGCGATTCTGCGAAGCAATGGGAACACTTCTGTTTCCCAGGCACAGAGAAGGTGCTAGCAGGGAATTCTCTGCCTGCTTTTCCCCAGTGCTCTGCAAGCTCTCCAGGACAACAGCAAATCTGGGGCTCTGTGCTTTCTTTCGTTCTGAACAAGTGTTACTGTTTTCTGCACAAAAGCCATTCTGCAAAGCAATGGGAACACTTCTGTTTCCCAGGCACAGAGAAGGTGCTAGCAGGGTATTCTCTGCCTGCTTTTCCCCAGTGCTCTGCAAGCTCTCCAGGACAACATAGAATCTGGGGCTCTGTGCTTTCTTTCGTTCTGAACAACTGTTACTGTTTTCTGCACAAAAGTGATTCTGCGAAGCAATGTGAACACTTCTGCTTCCCAGGCACAGAGAAGGTGCTAGCAGGGAATTCTCTGCCTGCCTTTCCCCAGTGCTCTGCAAGCTCTCCAGGACAACATAAAATCTGGGGCTCTCTGCTTTCTTTTGTTCTGAACAAGTGTTACTGTTTTCTGCACAAAAGCGATTCTGCGAAGCAATGTGAACAGGCTCAGAAAAGGTGCTAGCAGGGAATTCTCTGCCTGCCTTTCCCCAGTGCTCTGCAAGCTCTCCAGGACAACATAGAATCTGGGGCTCTGTGCTTTCTTTTGTTCTGAACAAGTGTTAGGGTTTTGTGCACAAAAGCGATTCTGCGAAGCAATGTGAAGACTTCTGCTTCCCAGGCACAGAGAAGGTGCTAGCAGGGAATTCTCTGCCTGCCTTTCCCCAGTGCTCTGCAAGCTCTCCAGGACAACATAGAATCTGGGGCTCTGTGCTTTCTTTCGTCTGAACAAGTGTTACTGTTTTCTGCACAAAAGCGATTCAGCGAAGCAATGTGAACAGGCACAGAGAAGGTGCTAGCAGGGAATTCTCTGCCTGCCTTTCCCCAGTGCTCTGCAAGCTCTCCAGGACAACATAAAATCTGGGGCTCTGTGCTTTCTTTCGTTCTGAACAAGTGTTACTGTTTTCTGCACAAAAGCGATTCTGCGAAGCAATGGGAACACTTCTGTTTCCCAGGAACAGAGAAGGTGCTAGCAGGGAATTCTCTGCCTGCTGTTCCCCAGTGCTCTGCAAGCTCTCCAGGACAATATAGAATCTGGGGCTCTGTGCTTTCTTTCGTTCTGAACAAGTGTTACTGTTTTCTGCACAAAAGTGATTCTGCGAAGCAATGTGAACACTTCTGCTTCCCAGGCACAGAGAAGGTGCTAGCAGGGAATTCTCTGCCTGCCTTTCCCCAGTGCTCTGCAAGCTCTCCAGGACAACATAAAATCTGGGGCTCTGTGCTTTCTTTCGTCTGAACAAGTGTTACTGTTTTCTGCACAAAAGCGATTCTGCGAAGCAATGTGAACAGGCACAGAGAAGGTGCTAGCAGGGAATTCTCTGCCTGCCTTTCCCCAGTGCTCTGCAAGCTCTCCAGGACAACATAAAATCTGGGGCTCTGTGCTTTCTTTCGTTCTGAACAACTGTTACTGTTTTCTGCACAAAAGCGATTCTGCGAAGCAATGTGAACACTTCTGTTTCCCAGGCAGAGAGAAGGTGCTAGCAGGGAATTCTCTGCCTGCTTTTCCCCAGTGCTCTGCAAGCTCTCCAGGACAACATAAAATCTGGGGCTCTGTGCTTTCTTTCGTTATGAACAAGTGTTACTGTTTTCTGCACAAAAGCTATTCTGCGAAACAACGTGAACACTTCTGTTTCCCAAGCACAGAGAAGGTGCTAGCAGGGAATTCACTGCCTGCTTTTCCCCAGTGCTCTGCAAGCTCTCCAGGACAACATAAAATCTGGGGCTCTGTGCTTTCTTTCGTTCTGAACAAGTGTTACTGTTTTCTGCACAAAAGCGATTCTGCGAAGCAATGTGAACACTTCTGTTTCCCAGGAACAGAGAAGGTGCTAGCAGGGAATTCTCTGCCTGCTTTTCCCCAGTGCTCTGCAAGCTCTCCAGGACAACATAGAATCTGGGGCTCTGTGCTTTCTTTCGTTGTGAACAAGTGTTACTGTTTTCTGCACAAAAGCGATTCTGCCAAGCAATGTGAACAGGCTCAGAAAAGGTGCTAGCAGGGAATTCTCTGCCTGCCTTTCCCCAGTGCTCTGCAAGCTCTCCAGGACAACATAGAATCTGGGGCTCTGTGCTTTCTTTTGTTCTGAACAAGTGTTACTGTTTTCTGCACAAAAGCGATTCTGCCAAGCAATGTGAACAGGCTCAGAAAAGGTGCTAGCAGGGAATTCTCTGCCTGCCTTTCCCCAGTGCTCTGCAAGCTCTCCAGGACAACATAAAATCTGGGGCTCTGTGCTTTCTTTCGTTCTGAACAAGTGTTACTGTTTTCTGCACAAAAGCGATTCTGCGAAGCAATGGGAACACTTCTGTTTCCCAGGCACAGAGAAGGTGCTAGCAGGGAATTCTCTGACTGCTTTTCCCCAGTGCTCTGCAAGCTCTCCAGGACAACATAGAATCTGGGGCTCTGTGCTTTCTTTCGTTCTGAACAAGTGTTACTGTTTTCTGCACAAAAGTGATTCTGCAAAGCAATGTGAACACTTCTGCTTCCCAGGCACAGAGAAGGTGCTAGCAGGGAATTCTCTGCCTGCCTTTCCCCAGTGCTCTGCAAGCTCTCCAGGACAACATAGAATCTGGGGCTCTGTGCTTTCTTTCGTCTGAACAAGTGTTACTGTTTTCTGCACAAAAGCGATTCTGCGAAGCAATGTGAACAGGCACAGAGAAGGTGCTAGCAGGGAATTCTCTGCCTGCCTTTCCCCAGTGCTCTGCAAGCTCTCCAGGACAACATAAAATCTGGGGCTCTGTGCTTTCTTTCGTTCTGAACAACTGTTACTGTTTTCTGCACAAAAGCGATTCTGCGAAGCAATGTGAACACTTCTGTTTCCCAGGCACAGAGAAGGTGCTAGCAGGGAATTCTCTGCCTGCTTTTCCCCAGTGCTCTGCAAGCTCTCCAGGACAACATAAAATCTGGGGCTCTGTGCTTTCTTCCGTTCTGAACAAGTGTTACTGTTTTCTGCACAAAAGCTATTCTGCGAAACAATGTGAACACTTCTGTTTCCCAAGCACAGAGAAGGTGCTAGCAGGGAATTCTCTGCCTGCTTTTCCCCAGTGCTCTGCAAGCTCTCCAGGACAACATAAAATCTGGGGCTCTGTGCTTTCTTTCGTTCTGAACAAGTGTTATTGTTTTCTGCACAAAAGCGATTCTGCGAAGCAATGTGAAGACGTCTGCTTCCCAGGCACAGAGAAGGTGCTAGCAGGGAATTCTCTGCCTGCCTTTCCCCAGTGCTCTGCAAGCTCTCCAGGACAACATAAAATCTGGGGCTCTGTGCTTTCTTTCGTTCTGAACAAGTGTTACTGTTTTCTGCACAAAAGTGATTCTGTGAAGCAATGTGAACACTTCTGCTTCCCAGGCACAGAGAAGGTGCTAGCAGGGAATTCTCTGCCTGCCTTTCCCCAGTGCTCTGCAAGCTCTCCAGGACAACATAAAATCTGGGGCTCTGTGCTTTCTTTCGTCTGAACAAGTGTTACTGTTTTCTGCACAAAAGCGATTCTGCGAAGCAATGTGAACAGGCACAGAGAAGGTGCTAGCAGGGAATTCTCTGCCTGCCTTTCCCCAGTGCTCTGCAAGCTCTCCAGGACAACAGAAAATCTGGGGCTCTGTGCTTTCTTTCGTTCTGAACAACTGTTACTGTTTTCTGCACAAAAGCGATTCTGCGAAGCAATGTGAACACTTCTGTTTCCCAGGCACAGAGAAGGTGCTAGCAGGGAATTCTCTGCCTGCTTTTCCCCAGTGCTCTGCAAGCTCTCCAGGACAACATAAAATCTGGGGCTCTGTGCTTTCTTTCGTTCTGAACAATTGTTACTGTTTTCTGCACAAAAGCGATTCTGCGAAGCAATGTGAACAGGCTCAGAAAAGGTGCTAGCAGGGAATTCTCTGCCTGCCTTTCCCCAGTGCTCTGCAAGCTCTCCAGGACAACATAGAATCTGGGGCTCTGTGCTTTCTTTTGTTCTGAACAAGTGTTAGGGTTTTGTGCACAAAAGCGATTCTGCGAAGCAATGTGAAGACTTCTGCTTCCCAGGCACAGAGAAGGTGCTAGCAGGGAATTCTCTGCCTGCCTTTCCCCAGTGCTCTGCAAGCTCTCCAGGACAACATAAAATCTGGGGCTCTGTGCTTTCTTTCGTCTGAACAAGTGTTACTGTTTTCTGCACAAAAGCGATTCTGCGAAGCAATGTGAACAGGCACAGAGAAGGTGCTAGCAGGGAATTCTCTGCCTGCCTTTCCCCAGTGCTCTGCAAGCTCTCCAGGACAACATAAAATCTGGGGCTCTGTGCTTTCTTTCGTTCTGAACAAGTGTTACTGTTTTCTGCACAAAAGCGATTCTGCGAAGCAATGTGAACACTTCTACTTCCCAGGCACAGAGAAGGTGCTAGCAGGGAATTCTCTGCCTGCCTTTCCCCAGTGCTCTGCAAGCTCTCCAGGACAACATAAAATCTGGGGCTCTGTGCTTTCTTTCGTCTGAACAAGTGTTACTGTTTTCTGCACAAAAGCGATTCTGCGAAGCAATGTGAACAGGCACAGAGAAGGTGCTAGCAGGGAATTCTCTGCCTGCCTTTCCCCAGTGCTCTGCAAGCTCTCCAGGACAACATAAAATCTGGGGCTCTGTGCTTTCTTTCGTTCTGAACAACTGTTACTGTTTTCTGCACAAAAGCGATTCTGCGAAGCAATGTGAACACTTCTGTTTCCCAGGCACAGAGAAGGTGCTAGCAGGGAATTCTCTGCCTGCTTTTCCCCAGTGCTCTGCAAGCTCTCCAGGACAACAGCAAATCTGGGGCTCTGTGCTTTCTTTCGTTCTGAACAAGTGTTACTGTTTTCTGCACAAAAGCGATTCTGCGAAGCAATGTGAACACTTCTGCTTCCCAGGCACAGAGAAGGTGCTAGCAGGGAATTCTCTGCCTGCCTTTCCCCAGTGCTCTGCAAGCTCTCCAGGACAACATAAAATCTGGGGCTCTGTGCTTTCTTTCGTTCTGAACAAGTGTTACTGTTTTCTGCACAAAAGCGATTCTGCGAAGCAATGTGAACAGGCACAGAGAAGGTGCTAGCAGGGAATTCTCTGCCTGCCTTTCCCCAGTGCTCTGCAAGCTCTCCAGGACAACATAAAATCTGGGGCTCTGTGCTTTCTTTCGTTCTGAACAACTGTTACTGTTTTCTGCACAAAAGCGATTCTGCGAAGCAAAGGGAACACTTCTGTTTCCCAGGCAGAGAGAAGGTGCTAGCAGGGAATTCTCTGCCTGCTTTTCCCCAGTGCTCTGCAAGCTCTCCAGGACAACATAAAATCTGGGGCTCTGTGCTTTCTTTCGTTATGAACAAGTGTTACTGTTTTCTGCACAAAAGCTATTCTGCGAAACAACGTGAACACTTCTGTTTCCCAAGCACAGAGAAGGTGCTAGCAGGGAATTCACTGCCTGCTTTTCCCCAGTGCTCTGCAAGCTCTCCAGGACAACATAAAATCTGGGGCTCTGTGCTTTCTTTCGTTCTGAACAAGTGTTACTGTTTTCTGCACAAAAGCGATTCTGCGAAGCAATGTGAACACTTCTGTTTCCCAGGAACAGAGAAGGTGCTAGCAGGGAATTCTCTGCCTGCTTTTCCCCAGTGCTCTGCAAGCTCTCCAGGACAACATAGAATCTGGGGCTCTGTGCTTTCTTTCGTTGTGAACAAGTGTTACTGTTTTCTGCACAAAAGCGATTCTGCCAAGCAATGTGAACAGGCTCAGAAAAGGTGCTAGCAGGGAATTCTCTGCCTGCCTTTCCCCAGTGCTCTGCAAGCTCTCCAGGACAACATAGAATCTGGGGCTCTGTGCTTTCTTTTGTTCTGAACAAGTGTTACTGTTTTCTGCACAAAAGCGATTCTGCCAAGCAATGTGAACAGGCTCAGAAAAGGTGCTAGCAGGGAATTCTCTGCCTGCCTTTCCCCAGTGCTCTGCAAGCTCTCCAGGACAACATAAAATCTGGGGCTCTGTGCTTTCTTTCGTTCTGAACAAGTGTTACTGTTTTCTGCACAAAAGCGATTCTGCGAAGCAATGTGAACAGGCACAGAGAAGGTGCTAGCAGGGAATTCTCTGCCTGCCTTTCCCCAGTGCTCTGCAAGCTCTCCAGGACAACATAAAATCTGGGGCTCTGTGCTTTCTTTCGTTCTGAACAACTGTTACTGTTTTCTGCACAAAAGCGATTCTGCGAAGCAATGTGAACACTTCTGTTTCCCAGGCACAGAGAAGGTGCTAGCAGGGAATTCTCTGCCTGCTTTTCCCCAGTGCTCTGCAAGCTCTCCAGGACAACATAAAATCTGGGGCTCTGTGCTTTCTTTCGTTCTGAACAATTGTTACTGTTTTCTGCACAAAAGCGATTCTGCGAAGCAATGTGAACACTTCTGTTTCCCAGGAACAGAGAAGGTGCTAGCAGGGAATTCTCTGCCTGCTTTTCCCCAGTGCTCTGCAAGCTCTCCAGGACAACATAAAATCTGGGGCTTTGTGCTTTCTTTTGTTCTGAACAAGTGTTAGGGTTTTCTGCACAAAAGCGATTCTGCGAAGCAATGTGAACAGGCACAGAGAAGGTGCTAGCAGGGAAATCTCTGCCTGCCTTTCCCCAGTGCTCTGCAAGCTCTCCAGGACAACATAGAATCTGGGGCTCTGTGCTTTCTTTCGTTCTGAACAAGTGTTACTGTTTTCTGCACAAAAGTGATTCTGTGAAGCAATGTGAAGACTTCTGCTTCC
This sequence comes from Strix uralensis, assembly GCF_047716275.1. Lineage (NCBI taxonomy): Eukaryota > Metazoa > Chordata > Aves > Strigiformes > Strigidae > Strix > Strix uralensis. Next base: position 399,505 of record NW_027436720.1, on the reverse strand, counting down.
CAGGCACAGAGAAGGTGCTAGCAGGAAATTCTCTGCCTGCCTTTCCCCAGTGCTCTGCAAGCTCTCCAGGACAACATAAAATCTGGGGCTCTGTGCTTTCTTTCGTCTGAACAAGTGTTACTGTTTTCTGCACAAAAGCGATTCTGCGAAGCAATGTGAACAGGCACAGAGAAGGTGCTAGCAGGGAATTCTCTGCCTGCCTTTCCCCAGTGCTCTGCAAGCTCTCCAGGACAACATAAAATCTGGGGCTCTGTGCTTTCTTTCGTTCTGAACAACTGTTACTGTTTTCTGCACAAAAGCGATTCTGCGAAGCAATGTGAACACTTCTGTTTCCCAGGCACAGAGAAGGTGCTAGCAGGGAATTCTCTGCCTGCTTTTCCCCAGTGCTCTGCAAGCTCTCCAGGACAACATAAAATCTGGGGCTCTGTGCTTTCTTTTGTTCTGAACAAGTGTTAGGGTTTTCTGCACAAAAGCGATTCTGCGAAGCAATGTGAACAGGCACAGAGAAGGTGCTAGCAGGGAAATCTCTGCCTGCCTTTCCCCAGTGCTCTGCAAGCTCTCCAGGACAACATAAAATCTGGGGCTCTGTGCTTTCTTTTGTTCTGAACAAGTGTTACTGTTTTCTGCACAAAAGCGATTCTGCGAAGCAATGTGAACAGGCTCAGAAAAGGTGCTAGCAGGGAATTCTCTGCCTGCCTTTCCCCAGTGCTCTGCAAGCTCTCCAGGACAACATAGAATCTGGGGCTCTGTGCTTTCTTTTGTTCTGAACAAGTGTTAGGGTTTTGTGCACAAAAGCGATTCTGCGAAGCAATGTGAAGACTTCTGCTTCCCAGGCACAGAGAAGGTGCTAGCAGGGAATTCTCTGCCTGCCTTTCCCCAGTGCTCTGCAAGCTCTCCAGGACAACATAAAATCTGGGGCTCTGTGCTTTCTTTCGTCTGAACAAGTGTTACTGTTTTCTGCACAAAAGCGATTCTGCGAAGCAATGTGAACAGGCACAGAAAAGGTGCTAGCAGGGAATTCTCTGCCTGCCTTTCCCCAGTGCTCTGCAAGCTCTCCAGGACAACATAAAATCTGGGGCTCTGTGCTTTCTTTCGTTCTGAACAACTGTTACTGTTTTCTGCACAAAAGCGATTCTGCAAAGCAATGTGAACACTTCTGTTTCCCAGGAACAGAGAAGGTGCTAGCAGGGAATTCTCTGCCTGCTTTTCCCCAGTGCTCTGCAAGCTCTCCAGGACAACATAAAATCTGGGGCTCTGTGCTTTCTTTTGTTCTGAACAAGTGTTAGGGTTTTCTGCACAAAAGCGATTCTGCGAAGCAATGTGAACAGGCACAGAGAAGGTGCTAGCAGGGAAATCTCTGCCTGCCTTTCCCCAGTGCTCTGCAAGCTCTCCAGGACAACATAGAATCTGGGGCTCTGTGCTTTCTTTCGTTCTGAACAAGTGTTACTGTTTTCTGCACAAAAGTGATTCTGTGAAGCAATGTGAAGACTTCTGCTTCCCAGGCACAGAGAAGGTGCTAGCAGGAAATTCTCTGCCTGCCTTTCCCCAGTGCTCTGCAAGCTCTCCAGGACAACATAAAATCTGGGGCTCTGTGCTTTCTTTCGTCTGAACAAGTGTTACTGTTTTCTGCACAAAAGCGATTCTGCGAAGCAATGTGAACAGGCACAGAGAAGGTGCTAGCAGGGAATTCTCTGCCTGCCTTTCCCCAGTGCTCTGCAAGCTCTCCAGGACAACATAAAATCTGGGGCTCTGTGCTTTCTTTCGTTCTGAACAACTGTTACTGTTTTCTGCACAAAAGCGATTCTGCGAAGCAATGTGAACACTTCTGTTTCCCAGGCACAGAGAAGGTGCTAGCAGGGAATTCTCTGCCTGCTTTTCCCCAGTGCTCTGCAAGCTCTCCAGGACAACATAAAATCTGGGGCTCTGTGCTTTCTTTCGTTCTGAACAATTGTTACTGTTTTCTGCACAAAAGCGATTCTGCGAAGCAATGTGAACACTTCTGTTTCCCAGGAACAGAGAAGGTGCTAGCAGGGAATTCTCTGCCTGCTTTTCCCCAGTGCTCTGCAAGCTCTCCAGGACAACATAAAATCTGGGGCTCTGTGCTTTCTTTTGTTCTGAACAAGTGTTAGGGTTTTCTGCACAAAAGCGATTCTGCGAAGCAATGTGAACAGGCACAGAGAAGGTGCTAGCAGGGAAATCTCTGCCTGCCTTTCCCCAGTGCTCTGCAAGCTCTCCAGGACAACATAAAATCTGGGGCTCTGTGCTTTCTTTTGTTCTGAACAAGTGTTACTGTTTTCTGCACAAAAGCGATTCTGCGAAGCAATGTGAACAGGCTCAGAAAAGGTGCTAGCAGGGAATTCTCTGCCTGCCTTTCCCCAGTGCTCTGCAAGCTCTCCAGGACAACATAGAATCTGGGGCTCTGTGCTTTCTTTTGTTCTGAACAAGTGTTAGGGTTTTGTGCACAAAAGCGATTCTGCGAAGCAATGTGAAGACTTCTGCTTCCCAGGCACAGAGAAGGTGCTAGCAGGGAATTCTCTGCCTGCCTTTCCCCAGTGCTCTGCAAGCTCTCCAGGACAACATAAAATCTGGGGCTCTGTGCTTTCTTTCGTCTGAACAAGTGTTACTGTTTTCTGCACAAAAGCGATTCTGCGAAGCAATGTGAACAGGCACAGAAAAGGTGCTAGCAGGGAATTCTCTGCCTGCCTTTCCCCAGTGCTCTGCAAGCTCTCCAGGACAACATAAAATCTGGGGCTCTGTGCTTTCTTTCGTTCTGAACAAGTGTTACTGTTTTCTGCACAAAAGCGATTCTGCGAAGCAATGGGAACACTTCTGTTTCTCAGGCACAGAGAAGGTGCTAGCAGGGAATTCTCTGCCTGCTTTTCCCCACTGCTCTGCAAGCTCTCCAGTACAACAGCAAATCTGGGGCTCTGTGCTTTCTTTCGTTCTGAACAAGTGTTACTGTTTTCTGCACAAAAGCGATTCTGCGAAGCAATGTGAACACTTCTGTTTCCCAGGCACAGAGAAGGTGCTAGCAGGGAATTCTCTGCCTGCTTTTCCCCAGTGCTCTGCAAGCTCTCCAGGACAACATAGAATCTGGGGCTCTGTGCTTTCTTTCGTTGTGAACAAGTGTCACTGTTTTCTGCACAAAAGCGATTCTGCGAAGCAATGTGAACACTTCTGTTTCCCAGGCACAGAGAAGGTGCTAGCAGGGAATTCTCTGCCTGCTTTTCCCCAGTGCTCTGCAAGCTCTCCAGGACAACAGCAAATCTGGGGCTCTGTGCTTTCTTTCGTTCTGAACAAGTGTTACTGTTTTCTGCACAAAAGCCATTCTGCGAAGCAATGGGAACACTTCTGTTTCCCAGGCACAGAGAAGGTGCTAGCAGGGTATTCTCTGCCTGCTTTTCCCCAGTGCTCTGCAAGCTCTCCAGGACAACATAGAATCTGGGGCTCTGTGCTTTCTTTCGTTCTGAACAACTGTTACTGTTTTCTGCACAAAAGTGATTCTGCGAAGCAATGTGAACACTTCTGCTTCCCAGGCACAGAGAAGGTGCTAGCAGGGAATTCTCTGCCTGCCTTTCCCCAGTGCTCTGCAAGCTCTCCAGGACAACATAAAATCTGGGGCTCTCTGCTTTCTTTTGTTCTGAACAAGTGTTACTGTTTTCTGCACAAAAGCGATTCTGCGAAGCAATGTGAACAGGCTCAGAAAAGGTGCTAGCAGGGAATTCTCTGCCTGCCTTTCCCCAGTGCTCTGCAAGCTCTCCAGGACAACATAAAATCTGGGGCTCTGTGCTTTCTTTCGTTCTGAACAAGTGTTACTGTTTTCTGCACAAAAGCGATTCTGCGAAGCAATGTGAACACTTCTGTTTCCCAGGCACAGAGAAGGTGCTAGCAGGGAATTCTCTGCCTGCTTTTCCCCAGTGCTCTGCAAGCTCTCCAGGACAACAGCAAATCTGGGGCTCTGTGCTTTCTTTCGTTCTGAACAAGTGTTACTGTTTTCTGCACAAAAGTGATTCTGCGAAGCAATGTGAACACTTCTGCTTCCCAGGCACAGAGAAGGTGCTAGCAGGGAATTCTCTGCCTGCCTTTCCCCAGTGCTCTGCAAGCTCTCCAGGACAACATAAAATCTGGGGCTCTGTGCTTTCTTTCGTCTGAACAAGTGTTACTGTTTTCTGCACAAAAGCGATTCTGCGAAGCAATGTGAACAGGCACAGAGAAGGTGCTAGCAGGGAATTCTCTGCCTGCCTTTCCCCAGTGCTCTGCAAGCTCTCCAGGACAACATAAAATCTGGGGCTCTGTGCTTTCTTTCGTTCTGAACAAGTGTTACTGTTTTCTGCACAAAAACGATTCTGCGAAGCAATGTGAACACTTCTGTTTCCCAGGCAGAGAGAAGGTGCTAGCAGGGAATTCTCTGCCTGCTTTTCCCCAGTGCTCTGCAAGCTCTCCAGGACAACATAAAATCTGGGGCTCTGTGCTTTCTTTCGTTATGAACAAGTGTTACTGTTTTCTGCACAAAAGCTATTCTGCGAAACAACGTGAACACTTCTGTTTCCCAAGCACAGAGAAGGTGCTAGCAGGGAATTCACTGCCTGCTTTTCCCCAGTGCTCTGCAAGCTCTCCAGGACAACATAAAATCTGGGGCTCTGTGCTTTCTTTCGTTCTGAACAAGTGTTACTGTTTTCTGCACAAAAGCGATTCTGCGAAGCAATGTGAACACTTCTGTTTCCCAGGAACAGAGAAGGTGCTAGCAGGGAATTCTCTGCCTGCTTTTCCCCAGTGCTCTGCAAGCTCTCCAGGACAACATAGAATCTGGGGCTCTGTGCTTTCTTTCGTTGTGAACAAGTGTTACTGTTTTCTGCACAAAAGCGATTCTGCCAAGCAATGTGAACAGGCTCAGAAAAGGTGCTAGCAGGGAATTCTCTGCCTGCCTTTCCCCAGTGCTCTGCAAGCTCTCCAGGACAACATAGAATCTGGGGCTCTGTGCTTTCTTTTGTTCTGAACAAGTGTTACTGTTTTCTGCACAAAAGCGATTCTGCCAAGCAATGTGAACAGGCTCAGAAAAGGTGCTAGCAGGGAATTCTCTGCCTGCCTTTCCCCAGTGCTCTGCAAGCTCTCCAGGACAACATAAAATCTGGGGCTCTGTGCTTTCTTTCGTTCTGAACAACTGTTACTGTTTTCTGCACAAAAGCGATTCTGCGAAGCAATGTGAACACTTCTGTTTCCCAGGCACAGAGAAGGTGCTAGCAGGGAATTCTCTGCCTGCTTTTCCCCAGTGCTCTGCAAGCTCTCCAGGACAACATAAAATCTGGGGCTCTGTGCTTTCTTTCGTTCTGAACAAGTGTTACTGTTTTCTGCACAAAAGCTATTCTGCGAAACAATGTGAACACTTCTGTTTCCCAAGCACAGAGAAGGTGCTAGCAGGGAATTCTCTGCCTGCTTTTCCCCAGTGCTCTGCAAGCTCTCCAGGACAACATAAAATCTGGGGCTCTGTGCTTTCTTTCGTTCTGAACAAGTGTTATTGTTTTCTGCACAAAAGCGATTCTGCGAAGCAATGTGAAGACGTCTGCTTCCCAGGCACAGAGAAGGTGCTAGCAGGGAATTCTCTGCCTGCCTTTCCCCAGTGCTCTGCAAGCTCTCCAGGACAACATAAAATCTGGGGCTCTGTGCTTTCTTTCGTTCTGAACAAGTGTTACTGTTTTCTGCACAAAAGTGATTCTGTGAAGCAATGTGAACACTTCTGCTTCCCAGGCACAGAGAAGGTGCTAGCAGGGAATTCTCTGCCTGCCTTTCCCCAGTGCTCTGCAAGCTCTCCAGGACAACATAAAATCTGGGGCTCTGTGCTTTCTTTCGTCTGAACAAGTGTTACTGTTTTCTGCACAAAAGCGATTCTGCGAAGCAATGTGAACAGGCACAGAGAAGGTGCTAGCAGGGAATTCTCTGCCTGCCTTTCCCCAGTGCTCTGCAAGCTCTCCAGGACAACAGAAAATCTGGGGCTCTGTGCTTTCTTTCGTTCTGAACAACTGTTACTGTTTTCTGCACAAAAGCGATTCTGCGAAGCAATGTGAACACTTCTGTTTCCCAGGCACAGAGAAGGTGCTAGCAGGGAATTCTCTGCCTGCTTTTCCCCAGTGCTCTGCAAGCTCTCCAGGACAACATAAAATCTGGGGCTCTGTGCTTTCTTTCGTTCTGAACAATTGTTACTGTTTTCTGCACAAAAGCGATTCTGCGAAGCAATGTGAACAGGCTCAGAAAAGGTGCTAGCAGGGAATTCTCTGCCTGCCTTTCCCCAGTGCTCTGCAAGCTCTCCAGGACAACATAGAATCTGGGGCTCTGTGCTTTCTTTTGTTCTGAACAAGTGTTAGGGTTTTGTGCACAAAAGCGATTCTGCGAAGCAATGTGAAGACTTCTGCTTCCCAGGCACAGAGAAGGTGCTAGCAGGGAATTCTCTGCCTGCCTTTCCCCAGTGCTCTGCAAGCTCTCCAGGACAACATAAAATCTGGGGCTCTGTGCTTTCTTTCGTCTGAACAAGTGTTACTGTTTTCTGCACAAAAGCGATTCTGCGAAGCAATGTGAACAGGCACAGAGAAGGTGCTAGCAGGGAATTCTCTGCCTGCCTTTCCCCAGTGCTCTGCAAGCTCTCCAGGACAACATAAAATCTGGGGCTCTGTGCTTTCTTTCGTTCTGAACAAGTGTTACTGTTTTCTGCACAAAAGCGATTCTGCGAAGCAATGTGAACACTTCTGCTTCCCAGGCACAGAGAAGGTGCTAGCAGGGAATTCTCTGCCTGCCTTTCCCCAGTGCTCTGCAAGCTCTCCAGGACAACATAAAATCTGGGGCTCTGTGCTTTCTTTCGTCTGAACAAGTGTTACTGTTTTCTGCACAAAAGCGATTCTGCGAAGCAATGTGAACAGGCACAGAGAAGGTGCTAGCAGGGAATTCTCTGCCTGCCTTTCCCCAGTGCTCTGCAAGCTCTCCAGGACAACATAAAATCTGGGGCTCTGTGCTTTCTTTCGTTCTGAACAACTGTTACTGTTTTCTGCACAAAAGCGATTCTGCGAAGCAATGTGAACACTTCTGTTTCCCAGGCACAGAGAAGGTGCTAGCAGGGAATTCTCTGCCTGCTTTTCCCCAGTGCTCTGCAAGCTCTCCAGGACAACATAAAATCTGGGGCTCTGTGCTTTCTTTCGTTCTGAACAAGTGTTACTGTTTTCTGCACAAAAGCGATTCTGCGAAACAACGTGAACACTTCTGTTTCCCAAGCACAGAGAAGGTGCTAGCAGGGAATTCTCTGCCTGCTTTTCCCCAGTGCTCTGCAAGCTCTCCAGGACAACATAAAATCTGGGGCTCTGTGCTTTCTTTCGTTCTGAACAAGTGTTACTGTTTTCTGCACAAAAGCGATTCTGCGAAGCAATGTGAACACTTCTGTTTCCCAGGAACAGAGAAGGTGCTAGCAGGGAATTCTCTGCCTGCTTTTCCCCAGTGCTCTGCAAGCTCTCCAGGACAACATAAAATCTGGGGCTCTGTGCTTTCTTTCGTTGTGAACAAGTGTTACTGTTTTCTGCACAAAAGCGATTCTGCCAAGCAATGTGAACAGGCTCAGAAAAGGTGCTAGCAGGGAATTCTCTGCCTGCCTTTCCCCAGTGCTCTGCAAGCTCTCCAGGACAACATAGAATCTGGGGCTCTGTGCTTTCTTTCGTTCTGAACAAGTGTTACTGTTTTCTGCACAAAAGTGATTCTGTGAAGCAATGTGAACACTTCTGCTTCCCAGGCACAGAGAAGGTGCTAGCAGGGAATTCTCTGCCTGCCTTTCCCCAGTGCTCTGCAAGCTCTCCAGGACAACATAAAATCTGGGGCTCTGTGCTTTCTTTCGTCTGAACAAGTGTTACTGTTTTCTGCACAAAAGCGATTCTGCGAAGCAATGTGAACAGGCACAGAAAAGGTGCTAGCAGGGAATTCTCTGCCTGCCTTTCCCCAGTGCTCTGCAAGCTCTCCAGGACAACAGAAAATCTGGGGCTCTGTGCTTTCTTTCGTTCTGAACAACTGTTACTGTTTTCTGCACAAAAGCGATTCTGCGAAGCAATGTGAACACTTCTGTTTCCCAGGCACAGAGAAGGTGCTAGCAGGGAATTCTCTGCCTGCTTTTCCCCAGTGCTCTGCAAGCTCTCCAGGACAACAGCAAATCTGGGGCTCTGTGCTTTCTTTCGTTCTGAACAATTGTTACTGTTTTCTGCACAAAAGCGATTCTGCGAAGCAATGTGAACACTTCTGTTTCCCAGGAACAGAGAAGGTGCTAGCAGGGAATTCTCTGCCTGCTTTTCCCCAGTGCTCTGCAAGCTCTCCAGGACAACATAAAATCTGGGGCTCTGTGCTTTCTTTCGTTCTGAACAAGTGTTACTGTTTTCTGCACAAAAGCGATTCTGCGAAGCAATGTGAACACTTCTGTTTCCCAGGCACAGAGAAGGTGCTAGCAGGGAATTCTCTGCCTGCTTTTCCCCAGTGCTCTGCAAGCTCTCCAGGACAACATAAAATCTGGGGCTCTGTGCTTTCTTTCGTCTGAACAAGTGTTACTGTTTTCTGCACAAAAGCGATTCTGCGAAGCAATGTGAACACTTCTGTTTCCCAGGCACAGAGAAGGTGCTAGCAGGGAATTCTCTGCCTGCTTTTCCCCAGTGCTCTGCAAGCTCTCCAGGACAACAGCAAATCTGGGGCTCTGTGCTTTCTTTCGTTCTGAACAATTGTTACTGTTTTCTGCACAAAAGCGATTCTGCGAAGCAATGTGAACACTTCTGTTTCCCAGGAACAGAGAAGGTGCTAGCAGGGAATTCTCTGCCTGCTTTTCCCCAGTGCTCTGCAAGCTCTCCAGGACAACATAAAATCTGGGGCTCTGTGCTTTCTTTCGTTGTGAACAAGTGTTACTGTTTTCTGCACAAAAGCGATTCTGCCAAGCAATGTGAACAGGCTCAGAAAAGGTGCTAGCAGGGAATTCTCTGCCTGCCTTTCCCCAGTGCTCTGCAAGCTCTCCAGGACAACATAGAATCTGGGGCTCTGTGCTTTCTTTTGTTCTGAACAAGTGTTACTGTTTTCTGCACAAAAGCGATTCTGCCAAGCAATGTGAACAGGCTCAGAAAAGGTGCTAGCAGGGAATTCTCTGCCTGCCTTTCCCCAGTGCTCTGCAAGCTCTCCAGGACAACATAAAATCTGGGGCTCTGTGCTTTCTTTCGTTCTGAACAACTGTTACTGTTTTCTGCACAAAAGCGATTCTGCGAAGCAATGTGAACACTTCTGTTTCCCAGGCACAGAGAAGGTGCTAGCAGGGAATTCTCTGCCTGCTTTTCCCCAGTGCTCTGCAAGCTCTCCAGGACAACATAAAATCTGGGGCTCTGTGCTTTCTTTCGTTCTGAACAAGTGTTACTGTTTTCTGCACAAAAGCTATTCTGCGAAACAATGTGAACACTTCTGTTTCCCAAGCACAGAGAAGGTGCTAGCAGGGAATTCTCTGCCTGCTTTTCCCCAGTGCTCTGCAAGCTCTCCAGGACAACATAAAATCTGGGGCTCTGTGCTTTCTTTCGTTCTGAACAAGTGTTATTGTTTTCTGCACAAAAGCGATTCTGCGAAGCAATGTGAAGACGTCTGCTTCCCAGGCACAGAGAAGGTGCTAGCAGGGAATTCTCTGCCTGCCTTTCCCCAGTGCTCTGCAAGCTCTCCAGGACAACATAAAATCTGGGGCTCTGTGCTTTCTTTCGTTCTGAACAAGTGTTACTGTTTTCTGCACAAAAGTGATTCTGTGAAGCAATGTGAACACTTCTGCTTCCCAGGCACAGAGAAGGTGCTAGCAGGGAATTCTCTGCCTGCCTTTCCCCAGTGCTCTGCAAGCTCTCCAGGACAACATAAAATCTGGGGCTCTGTGCTTTCTTTCGTCTGAACAAGTGTTACTGTTTTCTGCACAAAAGCGATTCTGCGAAGCAATGTGAACAGGCACAGAGAAGGTGCTAGCAGGGAATTCTCTGCCTGCCTTTCCCCAGTGCTCTGCAAGCTCTCCAGGACAACAGAAAATCTGGGGCTCTGTGCTTTCTTTCGTTCTGAACAACTGTTACTGTTTTCTGCACAAAAGCGATTCTGCGAAGCAATGTGAACACTTCTGTTTCCCAGGCACAGAGAAGGTGCTAGCAGGGAATTCTCTGCCTGCTTTTCCCCAGTGCTCTGCAAGCTCTCCAGGACAACATAAAATCTGGGGCTCTGTGCTTTCTTTCGTTCTGAACAATTGTTACTGTTTTCTGCACAAAAGCGATTCTGCGAAGCAATGTGAACAGGCTCAGAAAAGGTGCTAGCAGGGAATTCTCTGCCTGCCTTTCCCCAGTGCTCTGCAAGCTCTCCAGGACAACATAGAATCTGGGGCTCTGTGCTTTCTTTTGTTCTGAACAAGTGTTAGGGTTTTGTGCACAAAAGCGATTCTGCGAAGCAATGTGAAGACTTCTGCTTCCCAGGCACAGAGAAGGTGCTAGCAGGGAATTCTCTGCCTGCCTTTCCCCAGTGCTCTGCAAGCTCTCCAGGACAACATAAAATCTGGGGCTCTGTGCTTTCTTTCGTCTGAACAAGTGTTACTGTTTTCTGCACAAAAGCGATTCTGCGAAGCAATGTGAACAGGCACAGAGAAGGTGCTAGCAGGGAATTCTCTGCCTGCCTTTCCCCAGTGCTCTGCAAGCTCTCCAGGACAACATAAAATCTGGGGCTCTGTGCTTTCTTTCGTTCTGAACAAGTGTTACTGTTTTCTGCACAAAAGCGATTCTGCGAAGCAATGTGAACACTTCTGCTTCCCAGGCACAGAGAAGGTGCTAGCAGGGAATTCTCTGCCTGCCTTTCCCCAGTGCTCTGCAAGCTCTCCAGGACAACATAAAATCTGGGGCTCTGTGCTTTCTTTCGTCTGAACAAGTGTTACTGTTTTCTGCACAAAAGCGATTCTGCGAAGCAATGTGAACAGGCACAGAGAAGGTGCTAGCAGGGAATTCTCTGCCTGCCTTTCCCCAGTGCTCTGCAAGCTCTCCAGGACAACATAAAATCTGGGGCTCTGTGCTTTCTTTCGTTCTGAACAACTGTTACTGTTTTCTGCACAAAAGCGATTCTGCGAAGCAATGTGAACACTTCTGTTTCCCAGGCACAGAGAAGGTGCTAGCAGGGAATTCTCTGCCTGCTTTTCCCCAGTGCTCTGCAAGCTCTCCAGGACAACATAAAATCTGGGGCTCTGTGCTTTCTTTCGTTCTGAACAAGTGTTACTGTTTTCTGCACAAAAGCGATTCTGCGAAACAACGTGAACACTTCTGTTTCCCAAGCACAGAGAAGGTGCTAGCAGGGAATTCTCTGCCTGCTTTTCCCCAGTGCTCTGCAAGCTCTCCAGGACAACATAAAATCTGGGGCTCTGTGCTTTCTTTCGTTCTGAACAAGTGTTACTGTTTTCTGCACAAAAGCGATTCTGCCAAGCAATGTGAACAGGCTCAGAAAAGGTGCTAGCAGGGAATTCTCTGCCTGCCTTTCCCCAGTGCTCTGCAAGCTCTCCAGGACAACATAGAATCTGGGGCTCTGTGCTTTCTTTCGTTCTGAACAAGTGTTACTGTTTTCTGCACAAAAGTGATTCTGTGAAGCAATGTGAACACTTCTGCTTCCCAGGCACAGAGAAGGTGCTAGCAGGGAATTCTCTGCCTGCCTTTCCCCAGTGCTCTGCAAGCTCTCCAGGACAACATAAAATCTGGGGCTCTGTGCTTTCTTTCGTCTGAACAAGTGTTACTGTTTTCTGCACAAAAGCGATTCTGCGAAGCAATGTGAACAGGCACAGAAAAGGTGCTAGCAGGGAATTCTCTGCCTGCCTTTCCCCAGTGCTCTGCAAGCTCTCCAGGACAACAGAAAATCTGGGGCTCTGTGCTTTCTTTCGTTCTGAACAACTGTTACTGTTTTCTGCACAAAAGCGATTCTGCGAAGCAATGTGAACACTTCTGTTTCCCAGGCACAGAGAAGGTGCTAGCAGGGAATTCTCTGCCTGCTTTTCCCCAGTGCTCTGCAAGCTCTCCAGGACAACAGCAAATCTGGGGCTCTGTGCTTTCTTTCGTTCTGAACAATTGTTACTGTTTTCTGCACAAAAGCGATTCTGCAAAGCAATGTGAACACTTCTGTTTCCCAGGAACAGAGAAGGTGCTAGCAGGGAATTCTCTGCCTGCTTTTCCCCAGTGCTCTGCAAGCTCTCCAGGACAACATAAAATCTGGGGCTCTGTGCTTTCTTTCGTTCTGAACAAGTGTTACTGTTTTCTGCACAAAAGCGATTCTGCGAAGCAATGTGAACACTTCTGTTTCCCAGGCACAGAGAAGGTGCTAGCAGGGAATTCTCTGCCTGCTTTTCCCCAGTGCTCTGCAAGCTCTCCAGGACAACATAAAATCTGGGGCTCTGTGCTTTCTTTTGTTCTGAACAAGTGTTAGGGTTTTCTGCACAAAAGCGATTCTGCGAAGCAATGTGAACAGGCACAGAGAAGGTGCTAGCAGGGAATTCTCTGCCTGCCTTTCCCCAGTGCTCTGCAAGCTCTCCAGGACAACATAAAATCTGGGGCTCTGTGCTTTCTTTCGTTCTGAACAAGTGTTACTGTTTTCTGCACAAAAGCGATTCTGCGAAGCAATGTGAACACTTCTGTTTCCCAGGAACAGAGAAGGTGCTAGCAGGGAATTCTCTGCCTGCTTTTCCCCAGTGCTCTGCAAGCTCTCCAGGACAACATAGAATCTGGGGCTCTGTGCTTTCTTTCGTTCTGAACAAGTGTTACTGTTTTCTGCACAAAAGTGATTCTGCGAAGCAATGTGAACACTTCTGCTTCCCAGGCACAGAGAAGGTGCTAGCAGGGAATTCTCTGCCTGCCTTTACCCAGTGCTCTGCAAGCTCTCCAGGACAACATAAAATCTGGGGCTCTGTGCTTTCTTTCGTTCTGAACAAGTGTTACTGTTTTCTGCACAAAAGTGATTCTGCGAAGCAATGTGAACACTTCTGCTTCCCAGGCACAGAGAAGGTGCTAGCAGGGAATTCTCTGCCTGCCTTTCCCCAGTGCTCTGCAAGCTCTCCAGGACAACATAAAATCTGGGGCTCTGTGCTTTCTTTCGTCTGAACAAGTGTTACTGTTTTCTGCACAAAAGCGATTCTGCGAAGCAATGTGAACAGGCACAGAGAAGGTGCTAGCAGGGAATTCTCTGCCTGCCTTTCCCCAGTGCTCTGCAAGCTCTCCAGGACAACATAAAATCTGGGGCTCTGTGCTTTCTTTCGTTCTGAACAACTGTTACTGTTTTCTGCACAAAAGCGATTCTGCGAAGCAATGTGAACACTTCTGTTTCCCAGGCACAGAGAAGGTGCTAGCAGGGAATTCTCTGCCTGCTTTTCCCCAGTGCTCTGCAAGCTCTCCAGGACAACATAAAATCTGGGGCTCTGTGCTTTCTTTCGTTGTGAACAAGTGTTACTGTTTTCTGCACAAAAGCGATTCTGCCAAGCAATGTGAACAGGCTCAGAAAAGGTGCTAGCAGGGAATTCTCTGCCTGCCTTTCCCCAGTGCTCTGCAAGCTCTCCAGGACAACATAGAATCTGGGGCTCTGTGCTTTCTTTTGTTCTGAACAAGTGTTAGGGTTTTGTGCACAAAAGCGATTCTGCGAAGCAATGTGAAGACTTCTGCTTCCCAGGCACAGAGAAGGTGCTAGCAGGGAATTCTCTGCCTGCCTTTCCCCAGTGCTCTGCAAGCTCTCCAGAACAACATAAAATCTGGGGCTCTGTGCTTTCTTTCGTCTGAACAAGTGTTACTGTTTTCTGCACAAAAGCGATTCAGCGAAGCAATGTGAACAGGCACAGAGAAGGTGCTAGCAGGGAATTCTCTGCCTGCCTTTCCCCAGTGCTCTGCAAGCTCTCCAGGACAACATAAAATCTGGGGCTCTGTGCTTTCTTTCGTTCTGAACAAGTGTTACTGTTTTCTGCACAAAAGCGATTCTGCGAAGCAATGGGAACACTTCTGCTTCCCAGGCACAGAGAAGGTTCTAGCAGGGAATTCTCTGACTGCTTTTCCCCAGTGCTCTGCAAGCTCTCCAGGACAACATAGAATCTGGGGCTCTGTGCTTTCTTTCGTCTGAACAAGTGTTACTGTTTTCTGCACAAAAGCGATTCAGCGCAGCAATGTGAACAGGCACAGAGAAGGTGCTAGCAGGGAATTCTCTGCCTGCTTTTCCCCAGTGCTCTGCAAGCTCTCCAGGACAACATAAAATCTGGGGCTCTGTGCTTTCTTTCGTTGTGAACAAGTGTTACTGTTTTCTGCACAAAAGCGATTCTGCCAAGCAATGTGAACAGGCTCAGAAAAGGTGCTAGCAGGGAATTCTCTGCCTGCCTTTCCCCAGTGCTCTGCAAGCTCTCCAGGACAACATAGAATCTGGGGCTCTGTGCTTTCTTTTGTTCTGAACAAGTGTTAGGGTTTTGTGCACAAAAGCGATTCTGCGAAGCAATGTGAAGACTTCTGCTTCCCAGGCACAGAGAAGGTGCTAGCAGGGAATTCTCTGCCTGCCTTTCCCCAGTGCTCTGCAAGCTCTCCAGAACAACATAAAATCTGGGGCTCTGTGCTTTCTTTCGTCTGAACAAGTGTTACTGTTTTCTGCACAAAAGCGATTCAGCGAAGCAATGTGAACAGGCACAGAGAAGGTGCTAGCAGGGAATTCTCTGCCTGCCTTTCCCCAGTGCTCTGCAAGCTCTCCAGGACAACATAAAATCTGGGGCTCTGTGCTTTCTTTCGTTCTGAACAAGTGTTACTGTTTTCTGCACAAAAGCGATTCTGCGAAGCAATGGGAACACTTCTGCTTCCCAGGCACAGAGAAGGTTCTAGCAGGGAATTCTCTGACTGCTTTTCCCCAGTGCTCTGCAAGCTCTCCAGGACAACATAGAATCTGGGGCTCTGTGCTTTCTTTCGTCTGAACAAGTGTTACTGTTTTCTGCACAAAAGCGATTCAGCGAAGCAATGTGAACAGGCACAGAGAAGGTGCTAGCAGGGAATTCTCTGCCTGCCTTTCCCCAGTGCTCTGCAAGCTCTCCAGGACAACATAAAATCTGGGGCTCTGTGCTTTCTTTCGTTCTGAACAAGTGTTACTGTTTTCTGCACAAAAGCGATTCTGCGAAGCAATGTGAACACTTCTGTTTCCCAGGCACAGAGAAGGTGCTAGCAGGGAATTCTCTGCCTGCTTTTCCCCAGTGCTCTGCAAGCTCTCCAGGACAACATAAAATCTGGGGCTCTGTGCTTTCTTTCGTTCTGTACAATTGTTACTGTTTTCTGCACAAAAGCGATTCTGCGAAGCAATGTGAACACTTCTGTTTCCCAGGAACAGAGAAGGTGCTAGCAGGGAATTCTCTGCCTGCTTTTCCCCAGTGCTCTGCAAGCTCTCCAGGACAACATAAAATCTGGGGCTCTGTGCTTTCTTTCGTTCTGAACAAGTGTTACTGTTTTCTGCACAAAAGCGATTCTGCGAAGCAATGTGAACACTTCTGTTTCCCAGGCACAGAGAAGGTGCTAGCAGGGAATTCTCTGCCTGCTTTTCCCCAGTGCTCTGCAAGCTCTCCAGGACAACATAAAATCTGGGGCTCTGTCCTTTCTTTTGTTCTGAACAAGTGTTAGGGTTTTCTGCACAAAAGCGATTCTGCCAAGCAATGTGAACAGGCACAGAAAAGGTGCTAGCAGGGAATTCTCTGCCTGCCTTTCCCCAGTGCTCTGCAAGCTCTCCAGGACAACAGCAAATCTGGGGCTCTGTGCTTTCTTTTGTTCTGAACAAGTGTTAGGGTTTTCTGCACAAAAGCGATTCTGCGAAGCAATGTGAAGACTTCTGCTTCCCAGGCACAGAGAAGGTGCTAGCAGGGAATTCTCTGCCTGCCTTTCCCCAGTGCTCTGCAAGCTCTCCAGGACAACATAAAATCTGGGGCTCTGTGCTTTCTTTCGTCTGAACAAGTGTTACTGTTTTCTGCACAAAAGCGATTCAGCGAAGCAATGTGAACAGGCACAGAGAAGGTGCTAGCAGGGAATTCTCTGCCTGCCTTTCCCCAGTGCTCTGCAAGCTCTCCAGGACAACATAAAATCTGGGGCTCTGTGCTTTCTTTCGTTCTGAACAAGTGTTACTGTTTTCTGCACAAAAGCGATTCTGCGAAGCAATGTGAACACTTCTGTTTCCCAGGAACAGAGAAGGTGCTAGCAGGGAATTCTCTGCCTGCTTTTCCCCAGTGCTCTGCAAGCTCTCCAGGACAACATAAAATCTGGGGCTCTGTGCTTTCTTTCGTTCTGAACAAGTGTTACTGTTTTCTGCACAAAAGTGATTCTGCGAAGCAATGTGAACACTTCTGTTCCCCAGGCACAGAGAAGGTGCTAGCAGGGAATTCTCTGCCTGCTTTTCCCCAGTGCTCTGCAAGCTCTCCAGGACAACATAAAATCTGGGGCTCTGTGCTTTCTTTCGTTGTGAACAAGTGTCACTGTTTTCTGCACAAAAGCGATTCTGCGAAGCAATGTGAACACTTCTGTTTCCCAGGAACAGAGAAGGTGCTAGCAGGGAATTCTCTGCCTGCTTTTCCCCAGTGCTCTGCAAGCTCTCCAGGACAACATAAAATCTGGGGCTCTGTGCTTTCTTTTGTTCTGAACAAGTGTTACTGTTTTCTGCACAAAAGCGATTCTGCGAAGCAATGTGAACAGGCTCAGAAAAGGTGCTAGCAGGGAATTCTCTGCCTGCCTTTCCCCAGTGCTCTGCAAGCTCTCCAGGACAGCATAGAATCTGGGGCTCTGTGCTTTCTTTTGTTCTGAACAAGTGTTAGGGTTTTGTGCACAAAAGAGATTCTGCGAAGCAATGTGAAGACTTCTGCTTCCCAGGCACAGAGAAGGTGCTAGCAGGGAATTCTCTGCCTGCCTTTCCCCAGTGCTCTGCAAGCTCTCCAGGACAACATAAAATCTGGGGCTCTGTGCTTTCTTTCGTCTGAACAAGTGTTACTGTTTTCTGCACAAAAGCGATTCAGCGAAGCAACGTGAACAGGCACAGAGAAGGTGCTAGCAGGGAATTCTCTGCCTGCCTTTCCCCAGTGCTCTGCAAGCTCTCCAGGACAACATAAAATCTGGGGCTCTGTGCTTTCTTTCGTTCTGAACAAGTGTTACTGTTTTCTGCACAAAAGCGATTCTGCGAAGCAATGTGAACACTTCTGTTTCCCAGGCACAGAGAAGGTGCTAGCAGGGAATTCTCTGCCTGCTTTTCCCCAGTGCTCTGCAAGCTCTCCAGGACAACACAAAATCTGGGGCTCTGTGCTTTCTTTCGTTCTGAACAAGTGTTACTGTTTTCTGCACAAAAGCGATTCTGCGAAGCAATGTGAACACTTCTGTTTCCCAGGCACAGAGAAGGTGCTAGCAGGGAATTCTCTGCCTGCTTTTCCCCAGTGCTCTGCAAGCTCTCCAGGACAACATAAAATCTGGGGCTCTGTGCTTTCTTTCGTTCTGAACAAGTGTTACTGTTTTCTGCACAAAAGCGATTCTGCGAAGCAATGTGAAGACTTCTGCTTCCCAGGAACAGAGAAGGTGCTAGCAGGGAATTCTCTGCCTGCTTTTCCCCAGTGCTCTGCAAGCTCTCCAGGACAACATAAAATCTGGGGCTCTGTGCTTTCTTTCGTTGTGAACAAGTGTTACTGTTTTCTGCACAAAAGCGATTCTGCCAAGCAATGTGAACAGGCTCAGAAAAGGTGCTAGCAGGGAATTCTCTGCCTGCCTTTCCCCAGTGCTCTGCAAGCTCTCCAGGACAACATAGAATCTGGGGCTCTGTGCTTTCTTTTGTTCTGAACAAGTGTTAGGGTTTTGTGCACAAAAGCGATTCTGCGAAGCAATGTGAAGACTTCTGCTTCCCAGGCACAGAGAAGGTGCTAGCAGGGAATTCTCTGCCTGCCTTTCCCCAGTGCTCTGCAAGCTCTCCAGAACAACATAAAATCTGGGGCTCTGTGCTTTCTTTCGTCTGAACAAGTGTTACTGTTTTCTGCACAAAAGCGATTCAGCGAAGCAATGTGAACAGGCACAGAGAAGGTGCTAGCAGGGAATTCTCTGCCTGCCTTTCCCCAGTGCTCTGCAAGCTCTCCAGGACAACATAAAATCTGGGGCTCTGTGCTTTCTTTCGTTCTGAACAAGTGTTACTGTTTTCTGCACAAAAGCGATTCTGCGAAGCAATGGGAACACTTCTGCTTCCCAGGCACAGAGAAGGTTCTAGCAGGGAATTCTCTGACTGCTTTTCCCCAGTGCTCTGCAAGCTCTCCAGGACAACATAGAATCTGGGGCTCTGTGCTTTCTTTCGTCTGAACAAGTGTTACTGTTTTCTGCACAAAAGCGATTCAGCGAAGCAATGTGAACAGGCACAGAGAAGGTGCTAGCAGGGAATTCTCTGCCTGCTTTTCCCCAGTGCTCTGCAAGCTCTCCAGGACAACATAAAATCTGGGGCTCTGTGCTTTCTTTCGTTGTGAACAAGTGTTACTGTTTTCTGCACAAAAGCGATTCTGCCAAGCAATGTGAACAGGCTCAGAAAAGGTGCTAGCAGGGAATTCTCTGCCTGCCTTTCCCCAGTGCTCTGCAAGCTCTCCAGGACAACATAGAATCTGGGGCTCTGTGCTTTCTTTTGTTCTGAACAAGTGTTAGGGTTTTGTGCACAAAAGCGATTCTGCGAAGCAATGTGAAGACTTCTGCTTCCCAGGCACAGAGAAGGTGCTAGCAGGGAATTCTCTGCCTGCCTTTCCCCAGTGCTCTGCAAGCTCTCCAGAACAACATAAAATCTGGGGCTCTGTGCTTTCTTTCGTCTGAACAAGTGTTACTGTTTTCTGCACAAAAGCGATTCAGCGAAGCAATGTGAACAGGCACAGAGAAGGTGCTAGCAGGGAATTCTCTGCCTGCCTTTCCCCAGTGCTCTGCAAGCTCTCCAGGACAACATAAAATCTGGGGCTCTGTGCTTTCTTTCGTTCTGAACAAGTGTTACTGTTTTCTGCACAAAAGCGATTCTGCGAAGCAATGGGAACACTTCTGCTTCCCAGGCACAGAGAAGGTTCTAGCAGGGAATTCTCTGACTGCTTTTCCCCAGTGCTCTGCAAGCTCTCCAGGACAACATAGAATCTGGGGCTCTGTGCTTTCTTTCGTCTGAACAAGTGTTACTGTTTTCTGCACAAAAGCGATTCAGCGAAGCAATGTGAACAGGCACAGAGAAGGTGCTAGCAGGGAATTCTCTGCCTGCCTTTCCCCAGTGCTCTGCAAGCTCTCCAGGACAACATAAAATCTGGGGCTCTGTGCTTTCTTTCGTTCTGAACAAGTGTTACTGTTTTCTGCACAAAAGCGATTCTGCGAAGCAATGTGAACACTTCTGTTTCCCAGGCACAGAGAAGGTGCTAGCAGGGAATTCTCTGCCTGCTTTTCCCCAGTGCTCTGCAAGCTCTCCAGGACAACATAAAATCTGGGGCTCTGTGCTTTCTTTCGTTCTGTACAATTGTTACTGTTTTCTGCACAAAAGCGATTCTGCGAAGCAATGTGAACACTTCTGTTTCCCAGGAACAGAGAAGGTGCTAGCAGGGAATTCTCTGCCTGCTTTTCCCCAGTGCTCTGCAAGCTCTCCAGGACAACATAAAATCTGGGGCTCTGTCCTTTCTTTTGTTCTGAACAAGTGTTAGGGTTTTCTGCACAAAAGCGATTCTGCCAAGCAATGTGAACAGGCACAGAAAAGGTGCTAGCAGGGAATTCTCTGCCTGCCTTTCCCCAGTGCTCTGCAAGCTCTCCAGGACAACAGCAAATCTGGGGCTCTGTGCTTTCTTTTGTTCTGAACAAGTGTTAGGGTTTTGTGCACAAAAGCGATTCTGCGAAGCAATGTGAAGACTTCTGCTTCCCAGGCACAGAGAAGGTGCTAGCAGGGAATTCTCTGCCTGCCTTTCCCCAGTGCTCTGCAAGCTCTCCAGGACAACATAAAATCTGGGGCTCTGTGCTTTCTTTCGTCTGAACAAGTGTTACTGTTTTCTGCACAAAAGCGATTCAGCGAAGCAATGTGAACAGGCACAGAGAAGGTGCTAGCAGGGAATTCTCTGCCTGCCTTTCCCCAGTGCTCTGCAAGCTCTCCAGGACAACATAAAATCTGGGGCTCTGTGCTTTCTTTCGTTCTGAACAAGTGTTACTGTTTTCTGCACAAAAGCGATTCTGCGAAGCAATGTGAACACTTCTGTTTCCCAGGAACAGAGAAGGTGCTAGCAGGGAATTCTCTGCCTGCTTTTCCCCAGTGCTCTGCAAGCTCTCCAGGACAACATAAAATCTGGGGCTCTGTGCTTTCTTTCGTTCTGAACAAGTGTTACTGTTTTCTGCACAAAAGTGATTCTGCGAAGCAATGTGAACACTTCTGTTCCCCAGGCACAGAGAAGGTGCTAGCAGGGAATTCTCTGCCTGCTTTTCCCCAGTGCTCTGCAAGCTCTCCAGGACAACATAAAATCTGGGGCTCTGTGCTTTCTTTCGTTGTGAACAAGTGTCACTGTTTTCTGCACAAAAGCGATTCTGCGAAGCAATGGGAACACTTCTGTTTCCCAGGCACAGAGAAGGTGCTAGCAGGGAATTCTCTGCCTGCTTTTCCCCAGTGCTCTGCAAGCTCTCCAGGACAACATAAAATCTGGGGCTCTGTGCTTTCTTTTGTTCTGAACAAGTGTTACTGTTTTCTGCACAAAAGCGATTCTGCGAAGCAATGTGAACAGGCTCAGAAAAGGTGCTAGCAGGGAATTCTCTGCCTGCCTTTCCCCAGTGCTCTGCAAGCTCTCCAGGACAGCATAGAATCTGGGGCTCTGTGCTTTCTTTTGTTCTGAACAAGTGTTAGGGTTTTGTGCACAAAAGAGATTCTGCGAAGCAATGTGAAGACTTCTGCTTCCCAGGCACAGAGAAGGTGCTAGCAGGGAATTCTCTGCCTGCCTTTCCCCAGTGCTCTGCAAGCTCTCCAGGACAACATAAAATCTGGGGCTCTGTGCTTTCTTTCGTCTGAACAAGTGTTACTGTTTTCTGCACAAAAGCGATTCAGCGAAGCAACGTGAACAGGCACAGAGAAGGTGCTAGCAGGGAATTCTCTGCCTGCCTTTCCCCAGTGCTCTGCAAGCTCTCCAGGACAACATAAAATCTGGGGCTCTGTGCTTTCTTTCGTTCTGAACAAGTGTTACTGTTTTCTGCACAAAAGCGATTCTGCGAAGCAATGTGAACACTTCTGTTTCCCAGGCACAGAGAAGGTGCTAGCAGGGAATTCTCTGCCTGCTTTTCCCCAGTGCTGTGCAAGCTCTCCAGGACAACATAAAATCTGGGGCTCTGTGCTTTCTTTCGTTCTGAACAAGTGTCACTGTTTTCTGCACAAAAGCGATTCTGCGAAGCAATGTGAACACTTCTGTTTCCCAGGCACAGAGAAGGTGCTAGCAGGGAATTCTCTGCCTGCTTTTCCCCAGTGCTCTGCAAGCTCTCCAGGACAACATAAAATCTGGGGCTCTGTGCTTTCTTTTGTTCTGAACAAGTGTTAGGGTTTTGTGCACAAAAGCGATTCTGCGAAGCAATGTGAAGACTTCTGCTTCCCAGGCACAGAGAAGGTGCTAGCAGGGAATTCTCTGCCTGCCTTTCCCCAGTGCTCTGCAAGCTCTCCAGGACAACATAAAATCTGGGGCTCTGTGCTTTCTTTCGTCTGAACAAGTGTTACTGTTTTCTGCACAAAAGCGATTCTGCGAAGCAATGTGAACAGGCACAGAGAAGGTGCTAGCAGGGAATTCTCTGCCTGCCTTTCCCCAGTGCTCTGCAAGCTCTCCACGACAACATAAAATCTGGGGCTCTGTGCTTTCTTTCGTTCTGAACAAGTGTTACTGTTTTCTGCACAAAAGCGATTCTGCGAAGCAATGTGAACACTTCTGTTTCCCAGGCACAGAGAAGGTGCTAGCAGGGAATTCTCTGCCTGCTTTTCCCCAGTGCTCTGCAAGCTCTCCAGGACAACACAAAATCTGGGGCTCTGTGCTTTCTTTCGTTCTGAACAAGTGTTACTGTTTTCTGCACAAAAGCGATTCTGCGAAGCAATGTGAACACTTCTGTTTCCCAGGCACAGAGAAGGTGCTAGCAGGGAATTCTCTGCCTGCTTTTCCCCAGTGCTCTGCAAGCTCTCCAGGACAACATAAAATCTGGGGCTCTGTGCTTTCTTTCGTTCTGAACAAGTGTTACTGTTTTCTGCACAAAAGCGATTCTGCGAAGCAATGTGAAGACTTCTGCTTCCCAGGAACAGAGAAGGTGCTAGCAGGGAATTCTCTGCCTGCTTTTCCCCAGTGCTCTGCAAGCTCTCCAGGACAACATAAAATCTGGGGCTCTGTGCTTTCTTTTGTTCTGAACAAGTGTTAGGGTTTTGTGCACAAAAGCGATTCTGCGAAGCAATGTGAAGACTTCTGCTTCCCAGGCACAGAGAAGGTGCTAGCAGGGAATTCTCTGCCTGCCTTTCCCCAGTGCTCTGCAAGCTCTCCAGAACAACATAAAATCTGGGGCTCTGTGCTTTCTTTCGTCTGAACAAGTGTTACTGTTTTCTGCACAAAAGCGATTCAGCGAAGCAATGTGAACAGGCACAGAGAAGGTGCTAGCAGGGAATTCTCTGCCTGCCTTTCCCCAGTGCTCTGCAAGCTCTCCAGGACAACATAAAATCTGGGGCTCTGTGCTTTCTTTCGTTCTGAACAAGTGTTACTGTTTTCTGCACAAAAGCGATTCTGCGAAGCAATGGGAACACTTCTGCTTCCCAGGCACAGAGAAGGTTCTAGCAGGGAATTCTCTGCCTGCTTTTCCCCAGTGCTCTGCAAGCTCTCCAGGACAACATAGAATCTGGGGCTCTGTGCTTTCTTTCGTCTGAACAAGTGTTACTGTTTTCTGCACAAAAGCGATTCAGCGAAGCAATGTGAACAGGCACAGAGAAGGTGCTAGCAGGGAATTCTCTGCCTGCTTTTCCCCAGTGCTCTGCAAGCTCTCCAGGACAACATAAAATCTGGGGCTCTGTGCTTTCTTTCGTTGTGAACAAGTGTTACTGTTTTCTGCACAAAAGCGATTCTGCCAAGCAATGTGAACAGGCTCAGAAAAGGTGCTAGCAGGGAATTCTCTGCCTGCCTTTCCCCAGTGCTCTGCAAGCTCTCCAGGACAACATAGAATCTGGGGCTC
Source organism: Strix uralensis (assembly GCF_047716275.1). Classification (NCBI taxonomy): domain Eukaryota; kingdom Metazoa; phylum Chordata; class Aves; order Strigiformes; family Strigidae; genus Strix; species Strix uralensis. The sequence goes on along the minus strand of NW_027436720.1, from coordinate 376,295 downwards.
TGTGCTTTCTTTTGTTCTGAACAAGTGTTAGGGTTTTGTGCACAAAAGCGATTCTGCGAAGCAATGTGAAGACTTCTGCTTCCCAGGCACAGAGAAGGTGCTAGCAGGGAATTCTCTGCCTGCCTTTCCCCAGTGCTCTGCAAGCTCTCCAGAACAACATAAAATCTGGGGCTCTGTGCTTTCTTTCGTCTGAACAAGTGTTACTGTTTTCTGCACAAAAGCGATTCAGCGAAGCAATGTGAACAGGCACAGAGAAGGTGCTAGCAGGGAATTCTCTGCCTGCCTTTCCCCAGTGCTCTGCAAGCTCTCCAGGACAACATAAAATCTGGGGCTCTGTGCTTTCTTTCGTTCTGAACAAGTGTTACTGTTTTCTGCACAAAAGCGATTCTGCGAAGCAATGGGAACACTTCTGCTTCCCAGGCACAGAGAAGGTTCTAGCAGGGAATTCTCTGACTGCTTTTCCCCAGTGCTCTGCAAGCTCTCCAGGACAACATAGAATCTGGGGCTCTGTGCTTTCTTTCGTCTGAACAAGTGTTACTGTTTTCTGCACAAAAGCGATTCAGCGAAGCAATGTGAACAGGCACAGAGAAGGTGCTAGCAGGGAATTCTCTGCCTGCCTTTCCCCAGTGCTCTGCAAGCTCTCCAGGACAACATAAAATCTGGGGCTCTGTGCTTTCTTTCGTTCTGAACAAGTGTTACTGTTTTCTGCACAAAAGCGATTCTGCGAAGCAATGTGAACACTTCTGTTTCCCAGGCACAGAGAAGGTGCTAGCAGGGAATTCTCTGCCTGCTTTTCCCCAGTGCTCTGCAAGCTCTCCAGGACAACATAAAATCTGGGGCTCTGTGCTTTCTTTCGTTCTGTACAATTGTTACTGTTTTCTGCACAAAAGCGATTCTGCGAAGCAATGTGAACACTTCTGTTTCCCAGGAACAGAGAAGGTGCTAGCAGGGAATTCTCTGCCTGCTTTTCCCCAGTGCTCTGCAAGCTCTCCAGGACAACATAAAATCTGGGGCTCTGTGCTTTCTTTCGTTCTGAACAAGTGTTACTGTTTTCTGCACAAAAGCGATTCTGCGAAGCAATGTGAACACTTCTGTTTCCCAGGCACAGAGAAGGTGCTAGCAGGGAATTCTCTGCCTGCTTTTCCCCAGTGCTCTGCAAGCTCTCCAGGACAACATAAAATCTGGGGCTCTGTGCTTTCTTTTGTTCTGAACAAGTGTTAGGGTTTTCTGCACAAAAGCGATTCTGCCAAGCAATGTGAACAGGCACAGAAAAGGTGCTAGCAGGGAATTCTCTGCCTGCCTTTCCCCAGTGCTCTGCAAGCTCTCCAGGACAACAGCAAATCTGGGGCTCTGTGCTTTCTTTTGTTCTGAACAAGTGTTAGGGTTTTGTGCACAAAAGCGATTCTGCGAAGCAATGTGAAGACTTCTGCTTCCCAGGCACAGAGAAGGTGCTAGCAGGGAATTCTCTGCCTGCCTTTCCCCAGTGCTCTGCAAGCTCTCCAGGACAACATAAAATCTGGGGCTCTGTGCTTTCTTTCGTCTGAACAAGTGTTACTGTTTTCTGCACAAAAGCGATTCAGCGAAGCAATGTGAACAGGCACAGAGAAGGTGCTAGCAGGGAATTCTCTGCCTGCCTTTCCCCAGTGCTCTGCAAGCTCTCCAGGACAACATAAAATCTGGGGCTCTGTGCTTTCTTTCGTTCTGAACAAGTGTTACTGTTTTCTGCACAAAAGCGATTCTGCGAAGCAATGTGAACACTTCTGTTTCCCAGGAACAGAGAAGGTGCTAGCAGGGAATTCTCTGCCTGCTTTTCCCCAGTGCTCTGCAAGCTCTCCAGGACAACATAAAATCTGGGGCTCTGTGCTTTCTTTCGTTCTGAACAAGTGTTACTGTTTTCTGCACAAAAGTGATTCTGCGAAGCAATGTGAACACTTCTGTTCCCCAGGCACAGAGAAGGTGCTAGCAGGGAATTCTCTGCCTGCTTTTCCCCAGTGCTCTGCAAGCTCTCCAGGACAACATAAAATCTGGGGCTCTGTGCTTTCTTTCGTTGTGAACAAGTGTCACTGTTTTCTGCACAAAAGCGATTCTGCGAAGCAATGTGAACACTTCTGTTTCCCAGGCACAGAGAAGGTGCTAGCAGGGAATTCTCTGCCTGCTTTTCCCCAGTGCTCTGCAAGCTCTCCAGGACAACATAAAATCTGGGGCTCTGTGCTTTCTTTTGTTCTGAACAAGTGTTACTGTTTTCTGCACAAAAGCGATTCTGCGAAGCAATGTGAACAGGCTCAGAAAAGGTGCTAGCAGGGAATTCTCTGCCTGCCTTTCCCCAGTGCTCTGCAAGCTCTCCAGGACAGCATAGAATCTGGGGCTCTGTGCTTTCTTTTGTTCTGAACAAGTGTTAGGGTTTTGTGCACAAAAGAGATTCTGCGAAGCAATGTGAAGACTTCTGCTTCCCAGGCACAGAGAAGGTGCTAGCAGGGAATTCTCTGCCTGCCTTTCCCCAGTGCTCTGCAAGCTCTCCAGGACAACATAAAATCTGGGGCTCTGTGCTTTCTTTCGTCTGAACAAGTGTTACTGTTTTCTGCACAAAAGCGATTCAGCGAAGCAATGTGAACAGGCACAGAGAAGGTGCTAGCAGGGAATTCTCTGCCTGCCTTTCCCCAGTGCTCTGCAAGCTCTCCAGGACAACATAAAATCTGGGGCTCTGTGCTTTCTTTCGTTCTGAACAAGTGTTACTGTTTTCTGCACAAAAGCGATTCTGCGAAGCAATGTGAACACTTCTGTTTCCCAGGCACAGAGAAGGTGCTAGCAGGGAATTCTCTGCCTGCTTTTCCCCAGTGCTGTGCAAGCTCTCCAGGACAACATAAAATCTGGGGCTCTGTGCTTTCTTTTGTTCTGAACAAGTGTTAGGGTTTTGTGCACAAAAGCGATTCTGCGAAGCAATGTGAAGACTTCTGCTTCCCAGGCACAGAGAAGGTGCTAGCAGGGAATTCTCTGCCTGCCTTTCCCCAGTGCTCTGCAAGCTCTCCAGGACAACATAAAATCTGGGGCTCTGTGCTTTCTTTCGTCTGAACAAGTGTTACTGTTTTCTGCACAAAAGCGATTCTGCGAAGCAATGTGAACAGGCACAGAGAAGGTGCTAGCAGGGAATTCTCTGCCTGCCTTTCCCCAGTGCTCTGCAAGCTCTCCAGGACAACATAAAATCTGGGGCTCTGTGCTTTCTTTCGTTCTGAACAAGTGTTACTGTTTTCTGCACAAAAGCGATTCTGCGAAGCAATGTGAACACTTCTGTTTCCCAGGCACAGAGAAGGTGCTAGCAGGGAATTCTCTGCCTGCTTTTCCCCAGTGCTGTGCAAGCTCTCCAGGACAACATAAAATCTGGGGCTCTGTGCTTTCTTTCGTTCTGAACAAGTGTCACTGTTTTCTGCACAAAAGCGATTCTGCGAAGCAATGTGAACACTTCTGTTTCCCAGGCACAGAGAAGGTGCTAGCAGGGAATTCTCTGCCTGCTTTTCCCCAGTGCTCTGCAAGCTCTCCAGGACAACATAAAATCTGGGGCTCTGTGCTTTCTTTTGTTCTGAACAAGTGTTAGGGTTTTGTGCACAAAAGCGATTCTGCGAAGCAATGTGAAGACTTCTGCTTCCCAGGCACAGAGAAGGTGCTAGCAGGGAATTCTCTGCCTGCCTTTCCCCAGTGCTCTGCAAGCTCTCCAGGACAACATAAAATCTGGGGCTCTGTGCTTTCTTTCGTCTGAACAAGTGTTACTGTTTTCTGCACAAAAGCGATTCTGCGAAGCAATGTGAACAGGCACAGAGAAGGTGCTAGCAGGGAATTCTCTGCCTGCCTTTCCCCAGTGCTCTGCAAGCTCTCCACGACAACATAAAATCTGGGGCTCTGTGCTTTCTTTCGTTCTGAACAAGTGTTACTGTTTTCTGCACAAAAGCGATTCTGCGAAGCAATGTGAACACTTCTGTTTCCCAGGCACAGAGAAGGTGCTAGCAGGGAATTCTCTGCCTGCTTTTCCCCAGTGCTCTGCAAGCTCTCCAGGACAACACAAAATCTGGGGCTCTGTGCTTTCTTTCGTTCTGAACAAGTGTTACTGTTTTCTGCACAAAAGCGATTCTGCGAAGCAATGTGAACACTTCTGTTTCCCAGGCACAGAGAAGGTGCTAGCAGGGAATTCTCTGCCTGCTTTTCCCCAGTGCTCTGCAAGCTCTCCAGGACAACATAAAATCTGGGGCTCTGTGCTTTCTTTTGTTCTGAACAAGTGTTACTGTTTTCTGCACAAAAGCGATTCTGCGAAGCAATGTGAACAGGCACAGAAAAGGTGCTAGCAGGGAATTCTCTGCCTGCCTTTCCCCAGTGCTCTGCAAGCTCTCCAGGACAACATAGAATCTGGGGCTCTGTGCTTTCTTTTGTTCTGAACAAGTGTTAGGGTTTTGTGCACAAAAGCGATTCTGCGAAGCAATGTGAAGACTTCTGCTTCCCAGGCACAGAGAAGGTGCTAGCAGGGAATTCTCTGCCTGCCTTTCCCCAGTGCTCTGCAAGCTCTCCAGGACAACATAAAATCTGGGGCTCTGTGCTTTCTTTCGTCTGAACAAGTGTTACTGTTTTCTGCACAAAAGCGATTCTGCGAAGCAATGTGAACAGGCACAGAGAAGGTGCTAGCAGGGAATTCTCTGCCTGCCTTTCCCCAGTGCTCTGCAAGCTCTCCAGGACAACATAAAATCTGGGGCTCTGTGCTTTCTTTCGTTGTGAACAAGTGTTACTGTTTTCTGCACAAAAGCGATTCTGCGAAGCAATGGGAACACTTCTGTTTCCCAGGCACAGAGAAGGTGCTAGCAGGGAATTCTCTGCCTGCTTTTCCCCAGTGCTCTGCAAGCTCTCCAGGACAACAGCAAATCTAGGGCTCTGTGCTTTCTTTCGTTCTGAACAAGTGTTACTGTTTTCTGCACAAAAGCGATTCTGCGAAGCAATGGGAACACTTCTGTTTCCCAGGCACAGAGAAGGTGCTAGCAGGGAATTCTCTGCCTGCTTTTCCCCAGTGCTCTGCAAGCTCTCCAGGATAACATAAAATCTGGGGCTCTGTGCTTTCTTTCGTTCTGAACAAGTGTTACTGTTTTCTGCACAAAAGTGATTCTGCGAAGCAATGTGAACACTTCTGTTCCCCAGGCACAGAGAAGGTGCTAGCAGGGAATTCTCTGCCTGCTTTTCCCCAGTGCTCTGCAAGCTCTCCAGGACAACATAAAATCTGGGGCTCTGTGCTTTCTTTCGTTGTGAACAAGTGTCACTGTTTTCTGCACAAAAGCGATTCTGCGAAGCAATGTGAACACTTCTGTTTCCCAGGCACAGAGAAGGTGCTAGCAGGGAATTCTCTGCCTGCTTTTCCCCAGTGCTCTGCAAGCTCTCCAGGACAACATAAAATCTGGGGCTCTGTGCTTTCTTTTGTTCTGAACAAGTGTTACTGTTTTCTGCACAAAAGCGATTCTGCGAAGCAATGTGAACAGGCTCAGAAAAGGTGCTAGCAGGGAATTCTCTGCCTGCCTTTCCCCAGTGCTCTGCAAGCTCTCCAGGACAGCATAGAATCTGGGGCTCTGTGCTTTCTTTTGTTCTGAACAAGTGTTAGGGTTTTGTGCACAAAAGCGATTCTGCGAAGCAATGTGAAGACTTCTGCTTCCCAGGCACAGAGAAGGTGCTAGCAGGGAATTCTCTGCCTGCTTTTCCCCAGTGCTCTGCAAGCTCTCCAGGACAACATAAAATCTGGGGCTCTGTGCTTTCTTTTGTTCTGAACAAGTGTTACTGTTTTCTGCACAAAAGCGATTCTGCGAAGCAATGTGAACAGGCTCAGAAAAGGTGCTAGCAGGGAATTCTCTGCCTGCCTTTCCCCAGTGCTCTGCAAGCTCTCCAGGACAACATAAAATCTGGGGCTCTGTGCTTTCTTTCGTCTGAACAAGTGTTACTGTTTTCTGCACAAAAGCGATTCAGCGAAGCAATGTGAACAGGCACAGAGAAGGTGCTAGCAGGGAATTCTCTGCCTGCCTTTCCCCAGTGCTCTGCAAGCTCTCCAGGACAACATAAAATCTGGGGCTCTGTGCTTTCTTTCGTCTGAACAAGTGTTACTGTTTTCTGCACAAAAGCGATTCTGCGAAGCAATGTGAACAGGCACAGAGAAGGTGCTAGCAGGGAATTCTCTGCCTGCCTTTCCCCAGTGCTCTGCAAGCTCTCCAGGACAACATAAAATCTGGGGCTCTGTGCTTTCTTTCGTTCTGAACAAGTGTTACTGTTTTCTGCACAAAAGCGATTCTGCGAAGCAATGTGAACACTTCTGTTTCCCAGGCACAGAGAAGGTGCTAGCAGGGAATTCTCTGCCTGCTTTTCCCCAGTGCTGTGCAAGCTCTCCAGGACAACATAAAATCTGGGGCTCTGTGCTTTCTTTCGTTCTGAACAAGTGTCACTGTTTTCTGCACAAAAGCGATTCTGCGAAGCAATGTGAACACTTCTGTTTCCCAGGCACAGAGAAGGTGCTAGCAGGGAATTCTCTGCCTGCTTTTCCCCAGTGCTCTGCAAGCTCTCCAGGACAACATAAAATCTGGGGCTCTGTGCTTTCTTTTGTTCTGAACAAGTGTTAGGGTTTTGTGCACAAAAGCGATTCTGCGAAGCAATGTGAAGACTTCTGCTTCCCAGGCACAGAGAAGGTGCTAGCAGGGAATTCTCTGCCTGCCTTTCCCCAGTGCTCTGCAAGCTCTCCAGGACAACACAAAATCTGGGGCTCTGTGCTTTCTTTCGTTCTGAACAAGTGTTACTGTTTTCTGCACAAAAGCGATTCTGCGAAGCAATGTGAACACTTCTGTTTCCCAGGCACAGAGAAGGTGCTAGCAGGGAATTCTCTGCCTGCTTTTCCCCAGTGCTCTGCAAGCTCTCCAGGACAACATAAAATCTGGGGCTCTGTGCTTTCTTTTGTTCTGAACAAGTGTTACTGTTTTCTGCACAAAAGCGATTCTGCGAAGCAATGTGAACAGGCACAGAAAAGGTGCTAGCAGGGAATTCTCTGCCTGCCTTTCCCCAGTGCTCTGCAAGCTCTCCAGGACAACATAGAATCTGGGGCTCTGTGCTTTCTTTTGTTCTGAACAAGTGTTAGGGTTTTGTGCACAAAAGCGATTCTGCGAAGCAATGTGAAGACTTCTGCTTCCCAGGCACAGAGAAGGTGCTAGCAGGGAATTCTCTGCCTGCCTTTCCCCAGTGCTCTGCAAGCTCTCCAGGACAACATAAAATCTGGGGCTCTGTGCTTTCTTTCGTCTGAACAAGTGTTACTGTTTTCTGCACAAAAGCGATTCTGCGAAGCAATGTGAACAGGCACAGAGAAGGTGCTAGCAGGGAATTCTCTGCCTGCCTTTCCCCAGTGCTCTGCAAGCTCTCCAGGACAACATAAAATCTGGGGCTCTGTGCTTTCTTTCGTTGTGAACAAGTGTTACTGTTTTCTGCACAAAAGCGATTCTGCGAAGCAATGGGAACACTTCTGTTTCCCAGGCACAGAGAAGGTGCTAGCAGGGAATTCTCTGCCTGCTTTTCCCCAGTGCTCTGCAAGCTCTCCAGGACAACAGCAAATCTAGGGCTCTGTGCTTTCTTTCGTTCTGAACAAGTGTTACTGTTTTCTGCACAAAAGCGATTCTGCGAAGCAATGGGAACACTTCTGTTTCCCAGGCACAGAGAAGGTGCTAGCAGGGAATTCTCTGCCTGCTTTTCCCCAGTGCTCTGCAAGCTCTCCAGGATAACATAAAATCTGGGGCTCTGTGCTTTCTTTCGTTCTGAACAAGTGTTACTGTTTTCTGCACAAAAGTGATTCTGCGAAGCAATGTGAACACTTCTGTTCCCCAGGCACAGAGAAGGTGCTAGCAGGGAATTCTCTGCCTGCTTTTCCCCAGTGCTCTGCAAGCTCTCCAGGACAACATAAAATCTGGGGCTCTGTGCTTTCTTTCGTTGTGAACAAGTGTCACTGTTTTCTGCACAAAAGCGATTCTGCGAAGCAATGTGAACACTTCTGTTTCCCAGGCACAGAGAAGGTGCTAGCAGGGAATTCTCTGCCTGCTTTTCCCCAGTGCTCTGCAAGCTCTCCAGGACAACATAAAATCTGGGGCTCTGTGCTTTCTTTTGTTCTGAACAAGTGTTACTGTTTTCTGCACAAAAGCGATTCTGCGAAGCAATGTGAACAGGCTCAGAAAAGGTGCTAGCAGGGAATTCTCTGCCTGCCTTTCCCCAGTGCTCTGCAAGCTCTCCAGGACAGCATAGAATCTGGGGCTCTGTGCTTTCTTTTGTTCTGAACAAGTGTTAGGGTTTTGTGCACAAAAGCGATTCTGCGAAGCAATGTGAAGACTTCTGCTTCCCAGGCACAGAGAAGGTGCTAGCAGGGAATTCTCTGCCTGCTTTTCCCCAGTGCTCTGCAAGCTCTCCAGGACAACATAAAATCTGGGGCTCTGTGCTTTCTTTTGTTCTGAACAAGTGTTACTGTTTTCTGCACAAAAGCGATTCTGCGAAGCAATGTGAACAGGCTCAGAAAAGGTGCTAGCAGGGAATTCTCTGCCTGCCTTTCCCCAGTGCTCTGCAAGCTCTCCAGGACAACATAAAATCTGGGGCTCTGTGCTTTCTTTCGTCTGAACAAGTGTTACTGTTTTCTGCACAAAAGCGATTCAGCGAAGCAATGTGAACAGGCACAGAGAAGGTGCTAGCAGGGAATTCTCTGCCTGCCTTTCCCCAGTGCTCTGCAAGCTCTCCAGGACAACATAAAATCTGGGGCTCTGTGCTTTCTTTCGTTCTGAACAACTGTTACTGTTTTCTGCACAAAAGCGATTCTGCGAAGCAATGTGAACACTTCTGTTTCCCAGGCACAGAGAAGGTGCTAGCAGGGAATTCTCTGCCTGCTTTTCCCCAGTGCTGTGCAAGCTCTCCAGGACAACATAAAATCTGGGGCTCTGTGCTTTCTTTCGTTCTGAACAAGTGTTACTGTTTTCTGCACAAAAGCGATTCTGCGAAGCAATGTGAACACTTCTGTTTCCCAGGCACAGAGAAGGTGCTAGCAGGGAATTCTCTGCCTGCTTTTCCCCAGTGCTCTGCAAGCTCTCCAGGACCACATAAAATCTGGGGCTCTGTGCTTTCTTTCGTTCTGAACAACTGTTACTGTTTTCTGCACAAAAGCGATTCTGCGAAGCAATGGGAACACTTCTGTTTCCCAGACACAGAGAAGGTGCTAGCAGGGAATTCTCTGCCTGCTTTTCCCCAGTGCTCTGCAAGCTCTCCAGGACAACAGCAAATCTGGGGCTCTGTGCTTTCTTTCGTTGTGAACAAGTGTCACTGTTTTCTGCACAAAAGCGATTCTGCGAAGCAATGTGAACACTTCTGTTTCCCAGGCACAGAGAAGGTGCTAGCAGGGAATTCTCTGCCTGCTTTTCCCCAGTGCTCTGCAAGCTCTCCAGGACAACATAAAATCTGGGGCTCTGTGCTTTCTTTTGTTCTGAACAAGTGTTAGGGTTTTGTGCACAAAAGCGATTCTGCGAAGCAATGTGAAGACTTCTGCTTCCCAGGCACAGAGAAGGTGCTAGCAGGGAATTCTCTGCCTGCCTTTCCCCAGTGCTCTGCAAGCTCTCCAGGACAACATAAAATCTGGGGCTCTGTGCTTTCTTTCGTCTGAACAAGTGTTACTGTTTTCTGCACAAAAGCGATTCTGCGAAGCAATGTGAACAGGCACAGAGAAGGTGCTAGCAGGGAATTCTCTGCCTGCCTTTCCCCAGTGCTCTGCAAGCTCTCCACGACAACATAAAATCTGGGGCTCTGTGCTTTCTTTCGTTCTGAACAAGTGTTACTGTTTTCTGCACAAAAGCGATTCTGCGAAGCAATGTGAACACTTCTGTTTCCCAGGCACAGAGAAGGTGCTAGCAGGGAATTCTCTGCCTGCTTTTCCCCAGTGCTCTGCAAGCTCTCCAGGACAACACAAAATCTGGGGCTCTGTGCTTTCTTTCGTTCTGAACAAGTGTTACTGTTTTCTGCACAAAAGCGATTCTGCGAAGCAATGTGAACACTTCTGTTTCCCAGGCACAGAGAAGGTGCTAGCAGGGAATTCTCTGCCTGCTTTTCCCCAGTGCTCTGCAAGCTCTCCAGGACAACATAAAATCTGGGGCTCTGTGCTTTCTTTTGTTCTGAACAAGTGTTACTGTTTTCTGCACAAAAGCGATTCTGCGAAGCAATGTGAACAGGCACAGAAAAGGTGCTAGCAGGGAATTCTCTGCCTGCCTTTCCCCAGTGCTCTGCAAGCTCTCCAGGACAACATAGAATCTGGGGCTCTGTGCTTTCTTTTGTTCTGACAAGTGTTAGGGTTTTGTGCACAAAAGCGATTCTGCGAAGCAATGTGAAGACTTCTGCTTCCCAGGCACAGAGAAGGTGCTAGCAGGGAATTCTCTGCCTGCCTTTCCCCAGTGCTCTGCAAGCTCTCCAGGACAACATAAAATCTGGGGCTCTGTGCTTTCTTTCGTCTGAACAAGTGTTACTGTTTTCTGCACAAAAGCGATTCTGCGAAGCAATGTGAACAGGCACAGAGAAGGTGCTAGCAGGGAATTCTCTGCCTGCCTTTCCCCAGTGCTCTGCAAGCTCTCCAGGACAACATAAAATCTGGGGCTCTGTGCTTTCTTTCGTTGTGAACAAGTGTTACTGTTTTCTGCACAAAAGCGATTCTGCGAAGCAATGGGAACACTTCTGTTTCCCAGGCACAGAGAAGGTGCTAGCAGGGAATTCTCTGCCTGCTTTTCCCCAGTGCTCTGCAAGCTCTCCAGGACAACAGCAAATCTAGGGCTCTGTGCTTTCTTTCGTTCTGAACAAGTGTTACTGTTTTCTGCACAAAAGCGATTCTGCGAAGCAATGGGAACACTTCTGTTTCCCAGGCACAGAGAAGGTGCTAGCAGGGAATTCTCTGCCTGCTTTTCCCCAGTGCTCTGCAAGCTCTCCAGGACAACATAAAATCTGGGGCTCTGTGCTTTCTTTCGTTCTGAACAAGTGTTACTGTTTTCTGCACAAAAGCGATTCTGCGAAGCAATGGGAACACTTCTGTTTCCCAGGAACAGAGAAGGTGCTAGCAGGGAATTCTCTGCCTGCTTTTCCCCAGTGCTCTGCAAGCTCTCCAGGACAACATAAAATCTGGGGCTCTGTGCTTTCTTTCGTTCTGAACAAGTGTTACTGTTTTCTGCACAAAAGTGATTCTGCGAAGCAATGTGAACACTTCTGTTCCCCAGGCACAGAGAAGGTGCTAGCAGGGAATTCTCTGCCTGCTTTTCCCCAGTGCTCTGCAAGCTCTCCAGGACAACATAAAATCTGGGGCTCTGTGCTTTCTTTCGTTGTGAACAAGTGTCACTGTTTTCTGCACAAAAGCGATTCTGCGAAGCAATGTGAACACTTCTGTTTCCCAGGCACAGAGAAGGTGCTAGCAGGGAATTCTCTGCCTGCTTTTCCCCAGTGCTCTGCAAGCTCTCCAGGACAACATAAAATCTGGGGCTCTGTGCTTTCTTTTGTTCTGAACAAGTGTTACTGTTTTCTGCACAAAAGCGATTCTGCGAAGCAATGTGAACAGGCTCAGAAAAGGTGCTAGCAGGGAATTCTCTGCCTGCCTTTCCCCAGTGCTCTGCAAGCTCTCCAGGACAGCATAGAATCTGGGGCTCTGTGCTTTCTTTTGTTCTGAACAAGTGTTAGGGTTTTGTGCACAAAAGCGATTCTGCGAAGCAATGTGAAGACTTCTGCTTCCCAGGCACAGAGAAGGTGCTAGCAGGGAATTCTCTGCCTGCCTTTCCCCAGTGCTCTGCAAGCTCTCCAGGACAACATAAAATCTGGGGCTCTGTGCTTTCTTTCGTCTGAACAAGTGTTACTGTTTTCTGCACAAAAGCGATTCAGCGAAGCAATGTGAACAGGCACAGAGAAGGTGCTAGCAGGGAATTCTCTGCCTGCCTTTCCCCAGTGCTCTGCAAGCTCTCCAGGACAACATAAAATCTGGGGCTCTGTGCTTTCTTTCGTTCTGAACAACTGTTACTGTTTTCTGCACAAAAGCGATTCTGCGAAGCAATGTGAACACTTCTGTTTCCCAGGCACAGAGAAGGTGCTAGCAGGGAATTCTCTGCCTGCCTTTCCCCAGTGCTCTGCAAGCTCTCCACGACAACATAAAATCTGGGGCTCTGTGCTTTCTTTCGTTCTGAACAAGTGTTACTGTTTTCTGCACAAAAGCGATTCTGCGAAGCAATGTGAACACTTCTGTTTCCCAGGCACAGAGAAGGTGCTAGCAGGGAATTCTCTGCCTGCCTTTCCCCAGTGCTCTGCAAGCTCTCCAGGACAACATAAAATCTGGGGCTCTGTGCTTTCTTTCGTCTGAACAAGTGTTACTGTTTTCTGCACAAAAGCGATTCTGCGAAGCAATGTGAACAGGCACAGAGAAGGTGCTAGCAGGGAATTCTCTGCCTGCCTTTCCCCAGTGCTCTGCAAGCTCTCCAGGACAACATAAAATCTGGGGCTCTGTGCTTTCTTTCGTTGTGAACAAGTGTTACTGTTTTCTGCACAAAAGCGATTCTGCGAAGCAATGGGAACACTTCTGTTTCCCAGGCACAGAGAAGGTGCTAGCAGGGAATTCTCTGCCTGCTTTTCCCCAGTGCTCTGCAAGCTCTCCAGGACAACAGCAAATCTAGGGCTCTGTGCTTTCTTTCGTTCTGAACAAGTGTTACTGTTTTCTGCACAAAAGCGATTCTGCGAAGCAATGGGAACACTTCTGTTTCCCAGGCACAGAGAAGGTGCTAGCAGGGAATTCTCTGCCTGCTTTTCCCCAGTGCTCTGCAAGCTCTCCAGGACAACATAAAATCTGGGGCTCTGTGCTTTCTTTCGTTCTGAACAAGTGTTACTGTTTTCTGCACAAAAGCGATTCTGCGAAGCAATGTGAACACTTCTGTTTCCCAGGAACAGAGAAGGTGCTAGCAGGGAATTCTCTGCCTGCTTTTCCCCAGTGCTCTGCAAGCTCTCCAGGACAACATAAAATCTGGGGCTCTGTGCTTTCTTTCGTTCTGAACAAGTGTTACTGTTTTCTGCACAAAAGTGATTCTGCGAAGCAATGTGAACACTTCTGTTCCCCAGGCACAGAGAAGGTGCTAGCAGGGAATTCTCTGCCTGCTTTTCCCCAGTGCTCTGCAAGCTCTCCAGGACAACATAAAATCTGGGGCTCTGTGCTTTCTTTCGTTGTGAACAAGTGTCACTGTTTTCTGCACAAAAGCGATTCTGCGAAGCAATGTGAACACTTCTGTTTCCCAGGCACAGAGAAGGTGCTAGCAGGGAATTCTCTGCCTGCTTTTCCCCAGTGCTCTGCAAGCTCTCCAGGACAACATAAAATCTGGGGCTCTGTGCTTTCTTTTGTTCTGAACAAGTGTTACTGTTTTCTGCACAAAAGCGATTCTGCGAAGCAATGTGAACAGGCTCAGAAAAGGTGCTAGCAGGGAATTCTCTGCCTGCCTTTCCCCAGTGCTCTGCAAGCTCTCCAGGACAGCATAGAATCTGGGGCTCTGTGCTTTCTTTTGTTCTGAACAAGTGTTAGGGTTTTGTGCACAAAAGCGATTCTGCGAAGCAATGTGAAGACTTCTGCTTCCCAGGCACAGAGAAGGTGCTAGCAGGGAATTCTCTGCCTGCCTTTCCCCAGTGCTCTGCAAGCTCTCCAGGACAACATAAAATCTGGGGCTCTGTGCTTTCTTTCGTCTGAACAAGTGTTACTGTTTTCTGCACAAAAGCGATTCAGCGAAGCAATGTGAACAGGCACAGAGAAGGTGCTAGCAGGGAATTCTCTGCCTGCCTTTCCCCAGTGCTCTGCAAGCTCTCCAGGACAACATAAAATCTGGGGCTCTGTGCTTTCTTTCGTTCTGAACAACTGTTACTGTTTTCTGCACAAAAGCGATTCTGCGAAGCAATGTGAACACTTCTGTTTCCCAGGCACAGAGAAGGTGCTAGCAGGGAATTCTCTGCCTGCCTTTCCCCAGTGCTCTGCAAGCTCTCCACGACAACATAAAATCTGGGGCTCTGTGCTTTCTTTCGTTCTGAACAAGTGTTACTGTTTTCTGCACAAAAGCGATTCTGCGAAGCAATGTGAACACTTCTGTTTCCCAGGCACAGAGAAGGTGCTAGCAGGGAATTCTCTGCCTGCCTTTCCCCAGTGCTCTGCAAGCTCTCCAGGACAACATAAAATCTGGGGCTCTGTGCTTTCTTTCGTCTGAACAAGTGTTACTGTTTTCTGCACAAAAGCGATTCTGCGAAGCAATGTGAACAGGCACAGAGAAGGTGCTAGCAGGGAATTCTCTGCCTGCCTTTCCCCAGTGCTCTGCAAGCTCTCCAGGACAACATAAAATCTGGGGCTCTGTGCTTTCTTTCGTTGTGAACAAGTGTTACTGTTTTCTGCACAAAAGCGATTCTGCGAAGCAATGGGAACACTTCTGTTTCCCAGGCACAGAGAAGGTGCTAGCAGGGAATTCTCTGCCTGCTTTTCCCCAGTGCTCTGCAAGCTCTCCAGGACAACAGCAAATCTAGGGCTCTGTGCTTTCTTTCGTTCTGAACAAGTGTTACTGTTTTCTGCACAAAAGCGATTCTGCGAAGCAATGGGAACACTTCTGTTTCCCAGGCACAGAGAAGGTGCTAGCAGGGAATTCTCTGCCTGCTTTTCCCCAGTGCTCTGCAAGCTCTCCAGGATAACATAAAATCTGGGGCTCTGTGCTTTCTTTCGTTCTGAACAAGTGTTACTGTTTTCTGCACAAAAGCGATTCTGCGAAGCAATGTGAACACTTCTGTTCCCCAGGCACAGAGAAGGTGCTAGCAGGGAATTCTCTGCCTGCTTTTCCCCAGTGCTCTGCAAGCTCTCCAGGACAACATAAAATCTGGGGCTCTGTGCTTTCTTTCGTTGTGAACAAGTGTCACTGTTTTCTGCACAAAAGCGATTCTGCGAAGCAATGTGAACACTTCTGTTTCCCAGGCACAGAGAAGGTGCTAGCAGGGAATTCTCTGCCTGCTTTTCCCCAGTGCTCTGCAAGCTCTCCAGGACAACATAAAATCTGGGGCTCTGTGCTTTCTTTTGTTCTGAACAAGTGTTACTGTTTTCTGCACAAAAGCGATTCTGCGAAGCAATGTGAACAGGCTCAGAAAAGGTGCTAGCAGGGAATTCTCTGCCTGCCTTTCCCCAGTGCTCTGCAAGCTCTCCAGGACAGCATAGAATCTGGGGCTCTGTGCTTTCTTTTGTTCTGAACAAGTGTTAGGGTTTTGTGCACAAAAGCGATTCTGCGAAGCAATGTGAAGACTTCTGCTTCCCAGGCACAGAGAAGGTGCTAGCAGGGAATTCTCTGCCTGCCTTTCCCCAGTGCTCTGCAAGCTCTCCAGGACAACATAAAATCTGGGGCTCTGTGCTTTCTTTCGTCTGAACAAGTGTTACTGTTTTCTGCACAAAAGCGATTCAGCGAAGCAATGTGAACAGGCACAGAGAAGGTGCTAGCAGGGAATTCTCTGCCTGCCTTTCCCCAGTGCTCTGCAAGCTCTCCAGGACAACATAAAATCTGGGGCTCTGTGCTTTCTTTCGTTCTGAACAACTGTTACTGTTTTCTGCACAAAAGCGATTCTGCGAAGCAATGTGAACACTTCTGTTTCCCAGGCACAGAGAAGGTGCTAGCAGGGAATTCTCTGCCTGCTTTTCCCCAGTGCTGTGCAAGCTCTCCAGGACAACATAAAATCTGGGGCTCTGTGCTTTCTTTCGTTCTGAACAAGTGTTACTGTTTTCTGCACAAAAGCGATTCTGCGAAGCAATGTGAACACTTCTGTTTCCCAGGCACAGAGAAGGTGCTAGCAGGGAATTCTCTGCCTGCTTTTCCCCAGTGCTCTGCAAGCTCTCCAGGACCACATAAAATCTGGGGCTCTGTGCTTTCTTTCGTTCTGAACAACTGTTACTGTTTTCTGCACAAAAGCGATTCTGCGAAGCAATGGGAACACTTCTGTTTCCCAGACACAGAGAAGGTGCTAGCAGGGAATTCTCTGCCTGCTTTTCCCCAGTGCTCTGCAAGCTCTCCAGGACAACAGCAAATCTGGGGCTCTGTGCTTTCTTTCGTTGTGAACAAGTGTCACTGTTTTCTGCACAAAAGCGATTCTGCGAAGCAATGTGAACACTTCTGTTTCCCAGGCACAGAGAAGGTGCTAGCAGGGAATTCTCTGCCTGCTTTTCCCCAGTGCTCTGCAAGCTCTCCAGGACAACATAAAATCTGGGGCTCTGTGCTTTCTTTCGTTCTGAACAAGTGTTACTGTTTTCTGCACAAAAGTGATTCTGCGAAGCAATGTGAACACTTCTGTTCCCCAGGCACAGAGAAGGTGCTAGCAGGGAATTCTCTGCCTGCTTTTCCCCAGTGCTCTGCAAGCTCTCCAGGACAACATAAAATCTGGGGCTCTGTGCTTTCTTTCGTTGTGAACAAGTGTCACTGTTTTCTGCACAAAAGCGATTCTGCGAAGCAATGTGAACACTTCTGTTTCCCAGGCACAGAGAAGGTGCTAGCAGGGAATTCTCTGCCTGCTTTTCCCCAGTGCTCTGCAAGCTCTCCAGGACAACATAAAATCTGGGGCTCTGTGCTTTCTTTTGTTCTGAACAAGTGTTACTGTTTTCTGCACAAAAGCGATTCTGCGAAGCAATGTGAACAGGCTCAGAAAAGGTGCTAGCAGGGAATTCTCTGCCTGCCTTTCCCCAGTGCTCTGCAAGCTCTCCAGGACAGCATAGAATCTGGGGCTCTGTGCTTTCTTTTGTTCTGAACAAGTGTTAGGGTTTTGTGCACAAAAGCGATTCTGCGAAGCAATGTGAAGACTTCTGCTTCCCAGGCACAGAGAAGGTGCTAGCAGGGAATTCTCTGCCTGCCTTTCCCCAGTGCTCTGCAAGCTCTCCAGGACAACATAAAATCTGGGGCTCTGTGCTTTCTTTCGTCTGAACAAGTGTTACTGTTTTCTGCACAAAAGCGATTCAGCGAAGCAATGTGAACAGGCACAGAGAAGGTGCTAGCAGGGAATTCTCTGCCTGCCTTTCCCCAGTGCTCTGCAAGCTCTCCAGGACAACATAAAATCTGGGGCTCTGTGCTTTCTTTCGTTCTGAACAACTGTTACTGTTTTCTGCACAAAAGCGATTCTGCGAAGCAATGTGAACACTTCTGTTTCCCAGGCACAGAGAAGGTGCTAGCAGGGAATTCTCTGCCTGCCTTTCCCCAGTGCTCTGCAAGCTCTCCACGACAACATAAAATCTGGGGCTCTGTGCTTTCTTTCGTTCTGAACAAGTGTTACTGTTTTCTGCACAAAAGCGATTCTGCGAAGCAATGTGAACACTTCTGTTTCCCAGGCACAGAGAAGGTGCTAGCAGGGAATTCTCTGCCTGCCTTTCCCCAGTGCTCTGCAAGCTCTCCAGGACAACATAAAATCTGGGGCTCTGTGCTTTCTTTCGTCTGAACAAGTGTTACTGTTTTCTGCACAAAAGCGATTCTGCGAAGCAATGTGAACAGGCACAGAGAAGGTGCTAGCAGGGAATTCTCTGCCTGCCTTTCCCCAGTGCTCTGCAAGCTCTCCAGGACAACATAAAATCTGGGGCTCTGTGCTTTCTTTCGTTGTGAACAAGTGTTACTGTTTTCTGCACAAAAGCGATTCTGCGAAGCAATGGGAACACTTCTGTTTCCCAGGCACAGAGAAGGTGCTAGCAGGGAATTCTCTGCCTGCTTTTCCCCAGTGCTCTGCAAGCTCTCCAGGACAACAGCAAATCTAGGGCTCTGTGCTTTCTTTCGTTCTGAACAAGTGTTACTGTTTTCTGCACAAAAGCGATTCTGCGAAGCAATGGGAACACTTCTGTTTCCCAGGCACAGAGAAGGTGCTAGCAGGGAATTCTCTGCCTGCTTTTCCCCAGTGCTCTGCAAGCTCTCCAGGATAACATAAAATCTGGGGCTCTGTGCTTTCTTTCGTTCTGAACAAGTGTTACTGTTTTCTGCACAAAAGCGATTCTGCGAAGCAATGTGAACACTTCTGTTCCCCAGGCACAGAGAAGGTGCTAGCAGGGAATTCTCTGCCTGCTTTTCCCCAGTGCTCTGCAAGCTCTCCAGGACAACATAAAATCTGGGGCTCTGTGCTTTCTTTCGTTGTGAACAAGTGTCACTGTTTTCTGCACAAAAGCGATTCTGCGAAGCAATGTGAACACTTCTGTTTCCCAGGCACAGAGAAGGTGCTAGCAGGGAATTCTCTGCCTGCTTTTCCCCAGTGCTCTGCAAGCTCTCCAGGACAACATAAAATCTGGGGCTCTGTGCTTTCTTTTGTTCTGAACAAGTGTTACTGTTTTCTGCACAAAAGCGATTCTGCGAAGCAATGTGAACAGGCTCAGAAAAGGTGCTAGCAGGGAATTCTCTGCCTGCCTTTCCCCAGTGCTCTGCAAGCTCTCCAGGACAGCATAGAATCTGGGGCTCTGTGCTTTCTTTTGTTCTGAACAAGTGTTAGGGTTTTGTGCACAAAAGCGATTCTGCGAAGCAATGTGAAGACTTCTGCTTCCCAGGCACAGAGAAGGTGCTAGCAGGGAATTCTCTGCCTGCCTTTCCCCAGTGCTCTGCAAGCTCTCCAGGACAACATAAAATCTGGGGCTCTGTGCTTTCTTTCGTCTGAACAAGTGTTACTGTTTTCTGCACAAAAGCGATTCAGCGAAGCAATGTGAACAGGCACAGAGAAGGTGCTAGCAGGGAATTCTCTGCCTGCCTTTCCCCAGTGCTCTGCAAGCTCTCCAGGACAACATAAAATCTGGGGCTCTGTGCTTTCTTTCGTTCTGAACAACTGTTACTGTTTTCTGCACAAAAGCGATTCTGCGAAGCAATGTGAACACTTCTGTTTCCCAGGCACAGAGAAGGTGCTAGCAGGGAATTCTCTGCCTGCTTTTCCCCAGTGCTGTGCAAGCTCTCCAGGACAACATAAAATCTGGGGCTCTGTGCTTTCTTTCGTTCTGAACAAGTGTTACTGTTTTCTGCACAAAAGCGATTCTGCGAAGCAATGTGAACACTTCTGTTTCCCAGGCACAGAGAAGGTGCTAGCAGGGAATTCTCTGCCTGCTTTTCCCCAGTGCTCTGCAAGCTCTCCAGGACCACATAAAATCTGGGGCTCTGTGCTTTCTTTCGTTCTGAACAACTGTTACTGTTTTCTGCACAAAAGCGATTCTGCGAAGCAATGGGAACACTTCTGTTTCCCAGACACAGAGAAGGTGCTAGCAGGGAATTCTCTGCCTGCTTTTCCCCAGTGCTCTGCAAGCTCTCCAGGACAACAGCAAATCTGGGGCTCTGTGCTTTCTTTCGTTGTGAACAAGTGTCACTGTTTTCTGCACAAAAGCGATTCTGCGAAGCAATGTGAACACTTCTGTTTCCCAGGCACAGAGAAGGTGCTAGCAGGGAATTCTCTGCCTGCTTTTCCCCAGTGCTCTGCAAGCTCTCCAGGACAACATAAAATCTGGGGCTCTGTGCTTTCTTTTGTTCTGAACAAGTGTTAGGGTTTTGTGCACAAAAGCGATTCTGCGAAGCAATGTGAAGACTTCTGCTTCCCAGGCACAGAGAAGGTGCTAGCAGGGAATTCTCTGCCTGCCTTTCCCCAGTGCTCTGCAAGCTCTCCAGGACAACATAAAATCTGGGGCTCTGTGCTTTCTTTCGTCTGAACAAGTGTTACTGTTTTCTGCACAAAAGCGATTCTGCGAAGCAATGTGAACAGGCACAGAGAAGGTGCTAGCAGGGAATTCTCTGCCTGCCTTTCCCCAGTGCTCTGCAAGCTCTCCACGACAACATAAAATCTGGGGCTCTGTGCTTTCTTTCGTTCTGAACAAGTGTTACTGTTTTCTGCACAAAAGCGATTCTGCGAAGCAATGTGAACACTTCTGCTTCCCAGGCACAGAGAAGGTGCTAGCAGGGAATTCTCTGCCTGCTTTTCCCCAGTGCTCTGCAAGCTCTCCAGGACAACACAAAATCTGGGGCTCTGTGCTTTCTTTCGTTCTGAACAAGTGTTACTGTTTTCTGCACAAAAGCGATTCTGCGAAGCAATGTGAACACTTCTGTTTCCCAGGCACAGAGAAGGTGCTAGCAGGGAATTCTCTGCCTGCTTTTCCCCAGTGCTCTGCAAGCTCTCCAGGACAACATAAAATCTGGGGCTCTGTGCTTTCTTTTGTTCTGAACAAGTGTTACTGTTTTCTGCACAAAAGCGATTCTGCGAAGCAATGTGAACAGGCACAGAAAAGGTGCTAGCAGGGAATTCTCTGCCTGCCTTTCCCCAGTGCTCTGCAAGCTCTCCAGGACAACATAGAATCTGGGGCTCTGTGCTTTCTTTTGTTCTGAACAAGTGTTAGGGTTTTGTGCACAAAAGCGATTCTGCGAAGCAATGTGAAGACTTCTGCTTCCCAGGCACAGAGAAGGTGCTAGCAGGGAATTCTCTGCCTGCCTTTCCCCAGTGCTCTGCAAGCTCTCCAGGACAACATAAAATCTGGGGCTCTGTGCTTTCTTTCGTCTGAACAAGTGTTACTGTTTTCTGCACAAAAGCGATTCTGCGAAGCAATGTGAACAGGCACAGAGAAGGTGCTAGCAGGGAATTCTCTGCCTGCCTTTCCCCAGTGCTCTGCAAGCTCTCCAGGACAACATAAAATCTGGGGCTCTGTGCTTTCTTTCGTTGTGAACAAGTGTTACTGTTTTCTGCACAAAAGCGATTCTGCGAAGCAATGGGAACACTTCTGTTTCCCAGGCACAGAGAAGGTGCTAGCAGGGAATTCTCTGCCTGCTTTTCCCCAGTGCTCTGCAAGCTCTCCAGGACAACAGCAAATCTAGGGCTCTGTGCTTTCTTTCGTTCTGAACAAGTGTTACTGTTTTCTGCACAAAAGCGATTCTGCGAAGCAATGGGAACACTTCTGTTTCCCAGGCACAGAGAAGGTGCTAGCAGGGAATTCTCTGCCTGCTTTTCCCCAGTGCTCTGCAAGCTCTCCAGGACAACATAAAATCTGGGGCTCTGTGCTTTCTTTCGTTCTGAACAAGTGTTACTGTTTTCTGCACAAAAGCGATTCTGCGAAGCAATGTGAACACTTCTGTTTCCCAGGAACAGAGAAGGTGCTAGCAGGGAATTCTCTGCCTGCTTTTCCCCAGTGCTCTGCAAGCTCTCCAGGACAACATAAAATCTGGGGCTCTGTGCTTTCTTTCGTTCTGAACAACTGTTACTGTTTTCTGCACAAAAGCGATTCTGCGAAGCAATGTGAACACTTCTGTTTCCCAGGCACAGAGAAGGTGCTAGCAGGGAATTCTCTGCCTGCCTTTCCCCAGTGCTCTGCAAGCTCTCCAGGACAACATAAAATCTGGGGCTCTGTGCTTTCTTTCGTTCTGAACAACTGTTACTGTTTTCTGCACAAAAGCGATTCTGCGAAGCAATGTGAACACTTCTGTTTCCCAGGCACAGAGAAGGTGCTAGCAGGGAATTCTCTGCCTGCCTTTCCCCAGTGCTCTGCAAGCTCTCCACGACAACATAAAATCTGGGGCTCTGTGCTTTCTTTCGTTCTGAACAAGTGTTACTGTTTTCTGCACAAAAGCGATTCTGCGAAGCAATGTGAACACTTCTGTTTCCCAGGCACAGAGAAGGTGCTAGCAGGGAATTCTCTGCCTGCCTTTCCCCAGTGCTCTGCAAGCTCTCCAGGACAACATAAAATCTGGGGCTCTGTGCTTTCTTTCGTCTGAACAAGTGTTACTGTTTTCTGCACAAAAGCGATTCTGCGAAGCAATGTGAACAGGCACAGAGAAGGTGCTAGCAGGGAATTCTCTGCCTGCCTTTCCCCAGTGCTCTGCAAGCTCTCCAGGACAACATAAAATCTGGGGCTCTGTGCTTTCTTTCGTTGTGAACAAGTGTTACTGTTTTCTGCACAAAAGCGATTCTGCGAAGCAATGGGAACACTTCTGTTTCCCAGGCACAGAGAAGGTGCTAGCAGGGAATTCTCTGCCTGCTTTTCCCCAGTGCTCTGCAAGCTCTCCAGGACAACAGCAAATCTAGGGCTCTGTGCTTTCTTTCGTTCTGAACAAGTGTTACTGTTTTCTGCACAAAAGCGATTCTGCGAAGCAATGGGAACACTTCTGTTTCCCAGGCACAGAGAAGGTGCTAGCAGGGAATTCTCTGCCTGCTTTTCCCCAGTGCTCTGCAAGCTCTCCAGGATAACATAAAATCTGGGGCTCTGTGCTTTCTTTCGTTCTGAACAAGTGTTACTGTTTTCTGCACAAAAGCGATTCTGCGAAGCAATGTGAACACTTCTGTTCCCCAGGCACAGAGAAGGTGCTAGCAGGGAATTCTCTGCCTGCTTTTCCCCAGTGCTCTGCAAGCTCTCCAGGACAACATAAAATCTGGGGCTCTGTGCTTTCTTTCGTTGTGAACAAGTGTCACTGTTTTCTGCACAAAAGCGATTCTGCGAAGCAATGTGAACACTTCTGTTTCCCAGGCACAGAGAAGGTGCTAGCAGGGAATTCTCTGCCTGCTTTTCCCCAGTGCTCTGCAAGCTCTCCAGGACAACATAAAATCTGGGGCTCTGTGCTTTCTTTTGTTCTGAACAAGTGTTACTGTTTTCTGCACAAAAGCGATTCTGCGAAGCAATGTGAACAGGCTCAGAAAAGGTGCTAGCAGGGAATTCTCTGCCTGCCTTTCCCCAGTGCTCTGCAAGCTCTCCAGGACAGCATAGAATCTGGGGCTCTGTGCTTTCTTTTGTTCTGAACAAGTGTTAGGGTTTTGTGCACAAAAGCGATTCTGCGAAGCAATGTGAAGACTTCTGCTTCCCAGGCACAGAGAAGGTGCTAGCAGGGAATTCTCTGCCTGCCTTTCCCCAGTGCTCTGCAAGCTCTCCAGGACAACATAAAATCTGGGGCTCTGTGCTTTCTTTCGTCTGAACAAGTGTTACTGTTTTCTGCACAAAAGCGATTCAGCGAAGCAATGTGAACAGGCACAGAGAAGGTGCTAGCAGGGAATTCTCTGCCTGCCTTTCCCCAGTGCTCTGCAAGCTCTCCAGGACAACATAAAATCTGGGGCTCTGTGCTTTCTTTCGTTCTGAACAACTGTTACTGTTTTCTGCACAAAAGCGATTCTGCGAAGCAATGTGAACACTTCTGTTTCCCAGGCACAGAGAAGGTGCTAGCAGGGAATTCTCTGCCTGCCTTTCCCCAGTGCTCTGCAAGCTCTCCACGACAACATAAAATCTGGGGCTCTGTGCTTTCTTTCGTTCTGAACAAGTGTTACTGTTTTCTGCACAAAAGCGATTCTGCGAAGCAATGTGAACACTTCTGTTTCCCAGGCACAGAGAAGGTGCTAGCAGGGAATTCTCTGCCTGCCTTTCCCCAGTGCTCTGCAAGCTCTCCAGGACAACATAAAATCTGGGGCTCTGTGCTTTCTTTCGTCTGAACAAGTGTTACTGTTTTCTGCACAAAAGCGATTCTGCGAAGCAATGTGAACAGGCACAGAGAAGGTGCTAGCAGGGAATTCTCTGCCTGCCTTTCCCCAGTGCTCTGCAAGCTCTCCAGGACAACATAAAATCTGGGGCTCTGTGCTTTCTTTCGTTGTGAACAAGTGTTACTGTTTTCTGCACAAAAGCGATTCTGCGAAGCAATGGGAACACTTCTGTTTCCCAGGCACAGAGAAGGTGCTAGCAGGGAATTCTCTGCCTGCTTTTCCCCAGTGCTCTGCAAGCTCTCCAGGACAACAGCAAATCTAGGGCTCTGTGCTTTCTTTCGTTCTGAACAAGTGTTACTGTTTTCTGCACAAAAGCGATTCTGCGAAGCAATGGGAACACTTCTGTTTCCCAGGCACAGAGAAGGTGCTAGCAGGGAATTCTCTGCCTGCTTTTCCCCAGTGCTCTGCAAGCTCTCCAGGATAACATAAAATCTGGGGCTCTGTGCTTTCTTTCGTTCTGAACAAGTGTTACTGTTTTCTGCACAAAAGCGATTCTGCGAAGCAATGTGAACACTTCTGTTCCCCAGGCACAGAGAAGGTGCTAGCAGGGAATTCTCTGCCTGCTTTTCCCCAGTGCTCTGCAAGCTCTCCAGGACAACATAAAATCTGGGGCTCTGTGCTTTCTTTCGTTGTGAACAAGTGTCACTGTTTTCTGCACAAAAGCGATTCTGCGAAGCAATGTGAACACTTCTGTTTCCCAGGCACAGAGAAGGTGCTAGCAGGGAATTCTCTGCCTGCTTTTCCCCAGTGCTCTGCAAGCTCTCCAGGACAACATAAAATCTGGGGCTCTGTGCTTTCTTTTGTTCTGAACAAGTGTTACTGTTTTCTGCACAAAAGCGATTCTGCGAAGCAATGTGAACAGGCTCAGAAAAGGTGCTAGCAGGGAATTCTCTGCCTGCCTTTCCCCAGTGCTCTGCAAGCTCTCCAGGACAGCATAGAATCTGGGGCTCTGTGCTTTCTTTTGTTCTGAACAAGTGTTAGGGTTTTGTGCACAAAAGCGATTCTGCGAAGCAATGTGAAGACTTCTGCTTCCCAGGCACAGAGAAGGTGCTAGCAGGGAATTCTCTGCCTGCCTTTCCCCAGTGCTCTGCAAGCTCTCCAGGACAACATAAAATCTGGGGCTCTGTGCTTTCTTTCGTCTGAACAAGTGTTACTGTTTTCTGCACAAAAGCGATTCAGCGAAGCAATGTGAACAGGCACAGAGAAGGTGCTAGCAGGGAATTCTCTGCCTGCCTTTCCCCAGTGCTCTGCAAGCTCTCCAGGACAACATAAAATCTGGGGCTCTGTGCTTTCTTTCGTTCTGAACAACTGTTACTGTTTTCTGCACAAAAGCGATTCTGCGAAGCAATGTGAACACTTCTGTTTCCCAGGCACAGAGAAGGTGCTAGCAGGGAATTCTCTGCCTGCTTTTCCCCAGTGCTGTGCAAGCTCTCCAGGACAACATAAAATCTGGGGCTCTGTGCTTTCTTTCGTTCTGAACAAGTGTTACTGTTTTCTGCACAAAAGCGATTCTGCGAAGCAATGTGAACACTTCTGTTTCCCAGGCACAGAGAAGGTGCTAGCAGGGAATTCTCTGCCTGCTTTTCCCCAGTGCTCTGCAAGCTCTCCAGGACCACATAAAATCTGGGGCTCTGTGCTTTCTTTCGTTCTGAACAACTGTTACTGTTTTCTGCACAAAAGCGATTCTGCGAAGCAATGGGAACACTTCTGTTTCCCAGACACAGAGAAGGTGCTAGCAGGGAATTCTCTGCCTGCTTTTCCCCAGTGCTCTGCAAGCTCTCCAGGACAACAGCAAATCTGGGGCTCTGTGCTTTCTTTCGTTGTGAACAAGTGTCACTGTTTTCTGCACAAAAGCGATTCTGCGAAGCAATGTGAACACTTCTGTTTCCCAGGCACAGAGAAGGTGCTAGCAGGGAATTCTCTGCCTGCTTTTCCCCAGTGCTCTGCAAGCTCTCCAGGACAACATAAAATCTGGGGCTCTGTGCTTTCTTTCGTTCTGAACAAGTGTTACTGTTTTCTGCACAAAAGTGATTCTGCGAAGCAATGTGAACACTTCTGTTCCCCAGGCACAGAGAAGGTGCTAGCAGGGAATTCTCTGCCTGCTTTTCCCCAGTGCTCTGCAAGCTCTCCAGGACAACATAAAATCTGGGGCTCTGTGCTTTCTTTCGTTGTGAACAAGTGTCACTGTTTTCTGCACAAAAGCGATTCTGCGAAGCAATGTGAACACTTCTGTTTCCCAGGCACAGAGAAGGTGCTAGCAGGGAATTCTCTGCCTGCTTTTCCCCAGTGCTCTGCAAGCTCTCCAGGACAACATAAAATCTGGGGCTCTGTGCTTTCTTTTGTTCTGAACAAGTGTTACTGTTTTCTGCACAAAAGCGATTCTGCGAAGCAATGTGAACAGGCTCAGAAAAGGTGCTAGCAGGGAATTCTCTGCCTGCCTTTCCCCAGTGCTCTGCAAGCTCTCCAGGACAGCATAGAATCTGGGGCTCTGTGCTTTCTTTTGTTCTGAACAAGTGTTAGGGTTTTGTGCACAAAAGCGATTCTGCGAAGCAATGTGAAGACTTCTGCTTCCCAGGCACAGAGAAGGTGCTAGCAGGGAATTCTCTGCCTGCCTTTCCCCAGTGCTCTGCAAGCTCTCCAGGACAACATAAAATCTGGGGCTCTGTGCTTTCTTTCGTCTGAACAAGTGTTACTGTTTTCTGCACAAAAGCGATTCAGCGAAGCAATGTGAACAGGCACAGAGAAGGTGCTAGCAGGGAATTCTCTGCCTGCCTTTCCCCAGTGCTCTGCAAGCTCTCCAGGACAACATAAAATCTGGGGCTCTGTGCTTTCTTTCGTTCTGAACAACTGTTACTGTTTTCTGCACAAAAGCGATTCTGCGAAGCAATGTGAACACTTCTGTTTCCCAGGCACAGAGAAGGTGCTAGCAGGGAATTCTCTGCCTGCCTTTCCCCAGTGCTCTGCAAGCTCTCCACGACAACATAAAATCTGGGGCTCTGTGCTTTCTTTCGTTCTGAACAAGTGTTACTGTTTTCTGCACAAAAGCGATTCTGCGAAGCAATGTGAACACTTCTGTTTCCCAGGCACAGAGAAGGTGCTAGCAGGGAATTCTCTGCCTGCCTTTCCCCAGTGCTCTGCAAGCTCTCCAGGACAACATAAAATCTGGGGCTCTGTGCTTTCTTTCGTCTGAACAAGTGTTACTGTTTTCTGCACAAAAGCGATTCTGCGAAGCAATGTGAACAGGCACAGAGAAGGTGCTAGCAGGGAATTCTCTGCCTGCCTTTCCCCAGTGCTCTGCAAGCTCTCCAGGACAACATAAAATCTGGGGCTCTGTGCTTTCTTTCGTTGTGAACAAGTGTTACTGTTTTCTGCACAAAAGCGATTCTGCGAAGCAATGGGAACACTTCTGTTTCCCAGGCACAGAGAAGGTGCTAGCAGGGAATTCTCTGCCTGCTTTTCCCCAGTGCTCTGCAAGCTCTCCAGGACAACAGCAAATCTAGGGCTCTGTGCTTTCTTTCGTTCTGAACAAGTGTTACTGTTTTCTGCACAAAAGCGATTCTGCGAAGCAATGGGAACACTTCTGTTTCCCAGGCACAGAGAAGGTGCTAGCAGGGAATTCTCTGCCTGCTTTTCCCCAGTGCTCTGCAAGCTCTCCAGGATAACATAAAATCTGGGGCTCTGTGCTTTCTTTCGTTCTGAACAAGTGTTACTGTTTTCTGCACAAAAGCGATTCTGCGAAGCAATGTGAACACTTCTGTTCCCCAGGCACAGAGAAGGTGCTAGCAGGGAATTCTCTGCCTGCTTTTCCCCAGTGCTCTGCAAGCTCTCCAGGACAACATAAAATCTGGGGCTCTGTGCTTTCTTTCGTTGTGAACAAGTGTCACTGTTTTCTGCACAAAAGCGATTCTGCGAAGCAATGTGAACACTTCTGTTTCCCAGGCACAGAGAAGGTGCTAGCAGGGAATTCTCTGCCTGCTTTTCCCCAGTGCTCTGCAAGCTCTCCAGGACAACATAAAATCTGGGGCTCTGTGCTTTCTTTTGTTCTGAACAAGTGTTACTGTTTTCTGCACAAAAGCGATTCTGCGAAGCAATGTGAACAGGCTCAGAAAAGGTGCTAGCAGGGAATTCTCTGCCTGCCTTTCCCCAGTGCTCTGCAAGCTCTCCAGGACAGCATAGAATCTGGGGCTCTGTGCTTTCTTTTGTTCTGAACAAGTGTTAGGGTTTTGTGCACAAAAGCGATTCTGCGAAGCAATGTGAAGACTTCTGCTTCCCAGGCACAGAGAAGGTGCTAGCAGGGAATTCTCTGCCTGCCTTTCCCCAGTGCTCTGCAAGCTCTCCAGGACAACATAAAATCTGGGGCTCTGTGCTTTCTTTCGTCTGAACAAGTGTTACTGTTTTCTGCACAAAAGCGATTCAGCGAAGCAATGTGAACAGGCACAGAGAAGGTGCTAGCAGGGAATTCTCTGCCTGCCTTTCCCCAGTGCTCTGCAAGCTCTCCAGGACAACATAAAATCTGGGGCTCTGTGCTTTCTTTCGTTCTGAACAACTGTTACTGTTTTCTGCACAAAAGCGATTCTGCGAAGCAATGTGAACACTTCTGTTTCCCAGGCACAGAGAAGGTGCTAGCAGGGAATTCTCTGCCTGCTTTTCCCCAGTGCTGTGCAAGCTCTCCAGGACAACATAAAATCTGGGGCTCTGTGCTTTCTTTCGTTCTGAACAAGTGTTACTGTTTTCTGCACAAAAGCGATTCTGCGAAGCAATGTGAACACTTCTGTTTCCCAGGCACAGAGAAGGTGCTAGCAGGGAATTCTCTGCCTGCTTTTCCCCAGTGCTCTGCAAGCTCTCCAGGACCACATAAAATCTGGGGCTCTGTGCTTTCTTTCGTTCTGAACAACTGTTACTGTTTTCTGCACAAAAGCGATTCTGCGAAGCAATGGGAACACTTCTGTTTCCCAGACACAGAGAAGGTGCTAGCAGGGAATTCTCTGCCTGCTTTTCCCCAGTGCTCTGCAAGCTCTCCAGGACAACAGCAAATCTGGGGCTCTGTGCTTTCTTTCGTTGTGAACAAGTGTCACTGTTTTCTGCACAAAAGCGATTCTGCGAAGCAATGTGAACACTTCTGTTTCCCAGGCACAGAGAAGGTGCTAGCAGGGAATTCTCTGCCTGCTTTTCCCCAGTGCTCTGCAAGCTCTCCAGGACAACATAAAATCTGGGGCTCTGTGCTTTCTTTTGTTCTGAACAAGTGTTAGGGTTTTGTGCACAAAAGCGATTCTGCGAAGCAATGTGAAGACTTCTGCTTCCCAGGCACAGAGAAGGTGCTAGCAGGGAATTCTCTGCCTGCCTTTCCCCAGTGCTCTGCAAGCTCTCCAGGACAACATAAAATCTGGGGCTCTGTGCTTTCTTTCGTCTGAACAAGTGTTACTGTTTTCTGCACAAAAGCGATTCTGCGAAGCAATGTGAACAGGCACAGAGAAGGTGCTAGCAGGGAATTCTCTGCCTGCCTTTCCCCAGTGCTCTGCAAGCTCTCCACGACAACATAAAATCTGGGGCTCTGTGCTTTCTTTCGTTCTGAACAAGTGTTACTGTTTTCTGCACAAAAGCGATTCTGCGAAGCAATGTGAACACTTCTGCTTCCCAGGCACAGAGAAGGTGCTAGCAGGGAATTCTCTGCCTGCTTTTCCCCAGTGCTCTGCAAGCTCTCCAGGACAACACAAAATCTGGGGCTCTGTGCTTTCTTTCGTTCTGAACAAGTGTTACTGTTTTCTGCACAAAAGCGATTCTGCGAAGCAATGTGAACACTTCTGTTTCCCAGGCACAGAGAAGGTGCTAGCAGGGAATTCTCTGCCTGCTTTTCCCCAGTGCTCTGCAAGCTCTCCAGGACAACATAAAATCTGGGGCTCTGTGCTTTCTTTTGTTCTGAACAAGTGTTACTGTTTTCTGCACAAAAGCGATTCTGCGAAGCAATGTGAACAGGCACAGAAAAGGTGCTAGCAGGGAATTCTCTGCCTGCCTTTCCCCAGTGCTCTGCAAGCTCTCCAGGACAACATAGAATCTGGGGCTCTGTGCTTTCTTTTGTTCTGAACAAGTGTTAGGGTTTTGTGCACAAAAGCGATTCTGCGAAGCAATGTGAAGACTTCTGCTTCCCAGGCACAGAGAAGGTGCTAGCAGGGAATTCTCTGCCTGCCTTTCCCCAGTGCTCTGCAAGCTCTCCAGGACAACATAAAATCTGGGGCTCTGTGCTTTCTTTCGTCTGAACAAGTGTTACTGTTTTCTGCACAAAAGCGATTCTGCGAAGCAATGTGAACAGGCACAGAGAAGGTGCTAGCAGGGAATTCTCTGCCTGCCTTTCCCCAGTGCTCTGCAAGCTCTCCAGGACAACATAAAATCTGGGGCTCTGTGCTTTCTTTCGTTGTGAACAAGTGTTACTGTTTTCTGCACAAAAGCGATTCTGCGAAGCAATGGGAACACTTCTGTTTCCCAGGCACAGAGAAGGTGCTAGCAGGGAATTCTCTGCCTGCTTTTCCCCAGTGCTCTGCAAGCTCTCCAGGACAACAGCAAATCTAGGGCTCTGTGCTTTCTTTCGTTCTGAACAAGTGTTACTGTTTTCTGCACAAAAGCGATTCTGCGAAGCAATGGGAACACTTCTGTTTCCCAGGCACAGAGAAGGTGCTAGCAGGGAATTCTCTGCCTGCTTTTCCCCAGTGCTCTGCAAGCTCTCCAGGACAACATAAAATCTGGGGCTCTGTGCTTTCTTTCGTTCTGAACAAGTGTTACTGTTTTCTGCACAAAAGCGATTCTGCGAAGCAATGTGAACACTTCTGTTTCCCAGGAACAGAGAAGGTGCTAGCAGGGAATTCTCTGCCTGCTTTTCCCCAGTGCTCTGCAAGCTCTCCAGGACAACATAAAATCTGGGGCTCTGTGCTTTCTTTCGTTCTGAACAAGTGTTACTGTTTTCTGCACAAAAGTGATTCTGCGAAGCAATGTGAACACTTCTGTTCCCCAGGCACAGAGAAGGTGCTAGCAGGGAATTCTCTGCCTGCTTTTCCCCAGTGCTCTGCAAGCTCTCCAGGACAACATAAAATCTGGGGCTCTGTGCTTTCTTTTGTTCTGAACAAGTGTCACTGTTTTCTGCACAAAAGCGATTCTGCGAAGCAATGTGAACACTTCTGTTTCCCAGGCACAGAGAAGGTGCTAGCAGGGAATTCTCTGCCTGCTTTTCCCCAGTGCTCTGCAAGCTCTCCAGGACAACATAAAATCTGGGGCTCTGTGCTTTCTTTTGTTCTGAACAAGTGTTACTGTTTTCTGCACAAAAGCGATTCTGCGAAGCAATGTGAACAGGCTCAGAAAAGGTGCTAGCAGGGAATTCTCTGCCTGCCTTTCCCCAGTGCTCTGCAAGCTCTCCAGGACAGCATAGAATCTGGGGCTCTGTGCTTTCTTTTGTTCTGAACAAGTGTTAGGGTTTTGTGCACAAAAGCGATTCTGCGAAGCAATGTGAAGACTTCTGCTTCCCAGGCACAGAGAAGGTGCTAGCAGGGAATTCTCTGCCTGCCTTTCCCCAGTGCTCTGCAAGCTCTCCAGGACAACATAAAATCTGGGGCTCTGTGCTTTCTTTCGTCTGAACAAGTGTTACTGTTTTCTGCACAAAAGCGATTCAGCGAAGCAATGTGAACAGGCACAGAGAAGGTGCTAGCAGGGAATTCTCTGCCTGCCTTTCCCCAGTGCTCTGCAAGCTCTCCAGGACAACATAAAATCTGGGGCTCTGTGCTTTCTTTCGTTCTGAACAACTGTTACTGTTTTCTGCACAAAAGCGATTCTGCGAAGCAATGTGAACACTTCTGTTTCCCAGGCACAGAGAAGGTGCTAGCAGGGAATTCTCTGCCTGCCTTTCCCCAGTGCTCTGCAAGCTCTCCAGGACAACATAAAATCTGGGGCTCTGTGCTTTCTTTCGTTCTGAACAAGTGTTACTGTTTTCTGCACAAAAGCGATTCTGCGAAGCAATGTGAACACTTCTGTTTCCCAGGCACAGAGAAGGTGCTAGCAGGGAATTCTCTGCCTGCTTTTCCCCAGTGCTCTGCAAGCTCTCCAGGACAACACAAAATCTGGGGCTCTGTGCTTTCTTTCGTTCTGAACAAGTGTTACTGTTTTCTGCACAAAAGCGATTCTGCGAAGCAATGTGAACACTTCTGTTTCCCAGGCACAGAGAAGGTGCTAGCAGGGAATTCTCTGCCTGCTTTTCCCCAGTGCTCTGCAAGCTCTCCAGGACAACATAAAATCTGGGGCTCTGTGCTTTCTTTTGTTCTGAACAAGTGTTACTGTTTTCTGCACAAAAGCGATTCTGCGAAGCAATGTGAACAGGCACAGAAAAGGTGCTAGCAGGGAATTCTCTGCCTGCCTTTCCCCAGTGCTCTGCAAGCTCTCCAGGACAACATAGAATCTGGGGCTCTGTGCTTTCTTTTGTTCTGAACAAGTGTTAGGGTTTTGTGCACAAAAGCGATTCTGCGAAGCAATGTGAAGACTTCTGCTTCCCAGGCACAGAGAAGGTGCTAGCAGGGAATTCTCTGCCTGCCTTTCCCCAGTGCTCTGCAAGCTCTCCAGGACAACATAAAATCTGGGGCTCTGTGCTTTCTTTCGTCTGAACAAGTGTTACTGTTTTCTGCACAAAAGCGATTCTGCGAAGCAATGTGAACAGGCACAGAGAAGGTGCTAGCAGGGAATTCTCTGCCTGCCTTTCCCCAGTGCTCTGCAAGCTCTCCAGGACAACATAAAATCTGGGGCTCTGTGCTTTCTTTCGTTGTGAACAAGTGTTACTGTTTTCTGCACAAAAGCGATTCTGCGAAGCAATGGGAACACTTCTGTTTCCCAGGCACAGAGAAGGTGCTAGCAGGGAATTCTCTGCCTGCTTTTCCCCAGTGCTCTGCAAGCTCTCCAGGACAACAGCAAATCTAGGGCTCTGTGCTTTCTTTCGTTCTGAACAAGTGTTACTGTTTTCTGCACAAAAGCGATTCTGCGAAGCAATGGGAACACTTCTGTTTCCCAGGCACAGAGAAGGTGCTAGCAGGGAATTCTCTGCCTGCTTTTCCCCAGTGCTCTGCAAGCTCTCCAGGACAACATAAAATCTGGGGCTCTGTGCTTTCTTTTGTTCTGAACAAGTGTTACTGTTTTCTGCACAAAAGCGATTCTGCGAAGCAATGTGAACACTTCTGTTTCCCAGGAACAGAGAAGGTGCTAGCAGGGAATTCTCTGCCTGCTTTTCCCCAGTGCTCTGCAAGCTCTCCAGGACAACATAAAATCTGGGGCTCTGTGCTTTCTTTCGTTCTGAACAAGTGTTACTGTTTTCTGCACAAAAGTGATTCTGCGAAGCAATGTGAACACTTCTGTTCCCCAGGCACAGAGAAGGTGCTAGCAGGGAATTCTCTGCCTGCTTTTCCCCAGTGCTCTGCAAGCTCTCCAGGACAACATAAAATCTGGGGCTCTGTGCTTTCTTTCGTTGTGAACAAGTGTCACTGTTTTCTGCACAAAAGCGATTCTGCGAAGCAATGTGAACACTTCTGTTTCCCAGGCACAGAGAAGGTGCTAGCAGGGAATTCTCTGCCTGCTTTTCCCCAGTGCTCTGCAAGCTCTCCAGGACAACATAAAATCTGGGGCTCTGTGCTTTCTTTTGTTCTGAACAAGTGTTACTGTTTTCTGCACAAAAGCGATTCTGTGAAGCAATGTGAACAGGATCAGAAAAGGTGCTAGCAGGGAATTCTCTGCCTGCCTTTCCCCAGTGCTCTGCAAGCTCTCCAGGACAGCATAGAATCTGGGGCTCTGTGCTTTCTTTTGTTCTGAACAAGTGTTAGGGTTTTGTGCACAAAAGCGATTCTGCGAAGCAATGTGAAGACTTCTGCTTCCCAGGCACAGAGAAGGTGCTAGCAGGGAATTCTCTGCCTGCCTTTCCCCAGTGCTCTGCAAGCTCTCCAGGACAACATAAAATCTGGGGCTCTGTGCTTTCTTTCGTCTGAACAAGTGTTACTGTTTTCTGCACAAAAGCGATTCAGCGAAGCAATGTGAACAGGCACAGAGAAGGTGCTAGCAGGGAATTCTCTGCCTGCCTTTCCCCAGTGCTCTGCAAGCTCTCCAGGACAACATAAAATCTGGGGCTCTGTGCTTTCTTTCGTTCTGAACAACTGTTACTGTTTTCTGCACAAAAGCGATTCTGCGAAGCAATGTGAACACTTCTGTTTCCCAGGCACAGAGAAGGTGCTAGCAGGGAATTCTCTGCCTGCTTTTCCCCAGTGCTGTGCAAGCTCTCCAGGACAACATAAAATCTGGGGCTCTGTGCTTTCTTTCGTTCTGAACAACTGTTACTGTTTTCTGCACAAAAGCGATTCTGCGAAGCAATGGGAACACTTCTGTTTCCCAGACACAGAGAAGGTGCTAGCAGGGAATTCTCTGCCTGCTTTTCCCCAGTGCTCTGCAAGCTCTCCAGGACAACAGCAAATCTGGGGCTCTGTGCTTTCTTTCGTTGTGAACAAGTGTCACTGTTTTCTGCACAAAAGCGATTCTGCGAAGCAATGTGAACACTTCTGTTTCCCAGGCACAGAGAAGGTGCTAGCAGGGAATTCTCTGCCTGCTTTTCCCCAGTGCTCTGCAAGCTCTCCAGGACAACATAAAATCTGGGGCTCTGTGCTTTCTTTTGTTCTGAACAAGTGTTAGGGTTTTGTGCACAAAAGCGATTCTGCGAAGCAATGTGAAGACTTCTGCTTCCCAGGCACAGAGAAGGTGCTAGCAGGGAATTCTCTGCCTGCCTTTCCCCAGTGCTCTGCAAGCTCTCCAGGACAACATAAAATCTGGGGCTCTGTGCTTTCTTTCGTCTGAACAAGTGTTACTGTTTTCTGCACAAAAGCGATTCTGCGAAGCAATGTGAACAGGCACAGAGAAGGTGCTAGCAGGGAATTCTCTGCCTGCCTTTCCCCAGTGCTCTGCAAGCTCTCCACGACAACATAAAATCTGGGGCTCTGTGCTTTCTTTCGTTCT
Source organism: Strix uralensis (assembly GCF_047716275.1). Taxonomy (NCBI): domain Eukaryota; kingdom Metazoa; phylum Chordata; class Aves; order Strigiformes; family Strigidae; genus Strix; species Strix uralensis. The sequence goes on along the minus strand of NW_027436720.1, from coordinate 341,759 downwards.
GAACAAGTGTTACTGTTTTCTGCACAAAAGCGATTCTGCGAAGCAATGTGAACACTTCTGCTTCCCAGGCACAGAGAAGGTGCTAGCAGGGAATTCTCTGCCTGCTTTTCCCCAGTGCTCTGCAAGCTCTCCAGGACAACACAAAATCTGGGGCTCTGTGCTTTCTTTCGTTCTGAACAAGTGTTACTGTTTTCTGCACAAAAGCGATTCTGCGAAGCAATGTGAACACTTCTGTTTCCCAGGCACAGAGAAGGTGCTAGCAGGGAATTCTCTGCCTGCTTTTCCCCAGTGCTCTGCAAGCTCTCCAGGACAACATAAAATCTGGGGCTCTGTGCTTTCTTTTGTTCTGAACAAGTGTTACTGTTTTCTGCACAAAAGCGATTCTGCGAAGCAATGTGAACAGGCACAGAAAAGGTGCTAGCAGGGAATTCTCTGCCTGCCTTTCCCCAGTGCTCTGCAAGCTCTCCAGGACAACATAGAATCTGGGGCTCTGTGCTTTCTTTTGTTCTGAACAAGTGTTAGGGTTTTGTGCACAAAAGCGATTCTGCGAAGCAATGTGAAGACTTCTGCTTCCCAGGCACAGAGAAGGTGCTAGCAGGGAATTCTCTGCCTGCCTTTCCCCAGTGCTCTGCAAGCTCTCCAGGACAACATAAAATCTGGGGCTCTGTGCTTTCTTTCGTCTGAACAAGTGTTACTGTTTTCTGCACAAAAGCGATTCTGCGAAGCAATGTGAACAGGCACAGAGAAGGTGCTAGCAGGGAATTCTCTGCCTGCCTTTCCCCAGTGCTCTGCAAGCTCTCCAGGACAACATAAAATCTGGGGCTCTGTGCTTTCTTTCGTTGTGAACAAGTGTTACTGTTTTCTGCACAAAAGCGATTCTGCGAAGCAATGGGAACACTTCTGTTTCCCAGGCACAGAGAAGGTGCTAGCAGGGAATTCTCTGCCTGCTTTTCCCCAGTGCTCTGCAAGCTCTCCAGGACAACAGCAAATCTAGGGCTCTGTGCTTTCTTTCGTTCTGAACAAGTGTTACTGTTTTCTGCACAAAAGCGATTCTGCGAAGCAATGGGAACACTTCTGTTTCCCAGGCACAGAGAAGGTGGTAGCAGGGAATTCTCTGCCTGCTTTTCCCCAGTGCTGTGCAAGCTCTCCAGGACAACATAGAATCTGGGGCTCTGTGCTTTCTTTCGTTCTGAACAAGTGTTACTGTTTTCTGCACAAAAGTGATTCTGCAAAGCAATGTGAACACTTCTGCTTCCCAGGCACAGAGAAGGTGCTAGCAGGGAATTCTCTGCCTGCCTTTCCCCAGTGCTCTGCAAGCTCTCCAGGACAACATAAAATCTGGGGCTCTGTGCTTTCTTTCGTCTGAACAAGTGTTACTGTTTTCTGCACAAAAGCGATTCTGCGAAGCAATGTGAACAGGCACAGAGAAGGTGCTAGCAGGGAATTCTCTGCCTGCCTTTCCCCAGTGCTCTGCAAGCTCTCCAGGACAACATAAAATCTGGGGCTCTGTGCTTTCTTTCGTTCTGAACAAGTGTTACTGTTTTCTGCACAAAAGCGATTCTGCGAAGCAATGGGAACACTTTTGTTTCCCAGGCACAGAGAAGCTGCTAGCAGGGAATTCTCTGCCTGCTTTTCCCCAGTGCTCTGCAAGCTCTCCAGGACAACATAGAATCTGGGGCTCTGTGCTTTCTTTCGTCTGAACAAGTGTTACTGTTTTCTGCACAAAAGCGATTCTGCGAAGCAATGTGAACAGGCACAGAGAAGGTGCTAGCAGGGAATTCTCTGCCTGCCTTTCCCCAGTGCTCTGCAAGCTCTCCAGGACAACATAAAATCTGGGGCTCTGTGCTTTCTTTCGTTCTGAACAACTGTTACTGTTTTCTGCACAAAAGCGATTCTGCGAAGCAATGTGAACACTTCTGCTTCCCAGGCACAGAGAAGGTGCTAGCAGGGAATTCTCTGCCTGCTTTTCCCCAGTGCTCTGCAAGCTCTCCAGGACAACATAAAATCTGGGGCTCTGTGCTTTCTTTCGTCTGAACAAGTGTTACTGTTTTCTGCACAAAAGCGATTCTGCGAAGCAATGTGAACACTTCTGTTTCCCAGGCACAGAGAAGGTGCTAGCAGGGAATTCTCTGCCTGCTTTTCCCCAGTGCTCTGCAAGCTCTCCAGGACAACAGCAAATCTGGGGCTCTGTGCTTTCTTTCGTTCTGAACAAGTGTTAGTGTTTTCTGCACAAAAGCGATTCTGCGAAGCAATGTGAACACTTCTGTTTCCCAGGCACAGAGAAGGTGCTAGCAGGGAATTCTCTGCCTGCCTTTCCACAGTGCTCTGCAAGCTCTCCAGGACAACATAAAATCTGGGGCTCTGTGCTTTCTTTCGTTGTGAACAAGTGTCACTGTTTTCTGCACAAAAGCGATTCTGCGAAGCAATGTGAACACTTCTGTTTCCCAGGCACAGAGAAGGTGCTAGCAGGGAATTCTCTGCCTGCTTTTCCCCAGTGCTCTGCAAGCTCTCCAGGACAACATAAAATCTGGGGCTCTGTGCTTTCTTTTGTTCTGAACAAGTGTTACTGTTTTCTGCACAAAAGCGATTCTGCCAAGCAATGTGAACAGGCTCAGAAAAGGTGCTAGCAGGGAATTCTCTGCCTGCCTTTCCCCAGTGCTCTGCAAGCTCTCCAGGACAACATAGAATCTGGGGCTCTGTACTTTCTTTTGTTCTGAACAAGTGTTAGGGTTTTGTGCACAAAAGCGATTCTGCGAAGCAATGTGAACACTTCTATTTCCCAAGCACAGAGAAGGTGCTAGCAGGGAATTCTCTGCCTGCTTTTCCCCAGTGCTCTGCAAGCTCTCCAGGACAACATAAAATCTGGGGCTCTGTGCTTTCTTTCGTTCTGAACAAGTGTTATTGTTTTCTGCACAAAAGCGATTCTGCGAAGCAATGTGAACACTTCTGCTTCCCAGGCACAGAGAAGGTGCTAGCAGGGAATTCTCTGCCTGCCTTTCCCCAGTGCTCTGCAAGCTCTCCAGGACAACATAAAATCTGGGGCTCTGTGCTTTCTTTCGTTCTGAACAAGTGTTACTGTTTTCTGCACAAAAGCGATTCTGCGAAGCAATGGGAACACTTCTGTTTCCCAGGCACAGAGAAGGTGCTAGCAGGGAATTCTCTGCCTGCTTTTCCCCAGTACTCTGCAAGCTCTCCAGGACAACATAAAATCTGGGGCTCTGTGCTTTCTTTCTGCTGAACAAGTGTTACTGTTTTCTGCACAAAAGCGATTCTGCGAAGCAATGTGAACACTTCTGTTTCCCAGGAACAGAGAACGTGCTAGCAGGGAATTCTCTGCCTGCTTTTCCCCAGTGCTCTGCAATCTCTCCAGGACAACATAAAATCTGGGGCTCTGTGCTTTCTTTTGTTCTGAACAAGTGTTACTGTTTTCTGCACAAAAGCGATTCTGCGAAGCAATGTGAACAGGCACAGAGAAGGTGCTAGCAGGGAATTCTCTGCCTGCTTTTCCCCAGTGCTCTGCAAGCTCTCCAGGACAACAGCAAATCTGGGGCTCTGTGCTTTCTTTCGTTCTGAACAAGTGTTACTGTTTTCTGCACAAAAGTGATTCTGCGAAGCAATGTGAACACTTCTGCTTCCCAGGCACAGAGAAGGTGCTAGCAGGGAATTCTCTGCCTGCCTTTCCCCAGTGCTCTGCAAGCTCTCCAGGACAACATAATATCTGGGGCTCTGTGCTTTCTTTCGTTCTGAACAAGTGTTACTGTTTTCTGCACAAAAGCGATTCTGCGAAGCAATGTGAACAGGCACAGAGAAGGTGCTAGCAGGGAATTCTCTGCCTGCCTTTCCCCAGTGCTCTGCAAGCTCTCCAGGACAACATAAAATCTGGGGCTCTGTGCTTTCTTTCGTTCTGAACAAGTGTTACTGTTTTCTGCACAAAAGCGATTCTGCGAAGCAATGTGAACACTTCTGTTTCCCAGGCACAGAGAAGGTGCTAGCAGGGAATTCTCTGCCTTCTTTTCCCCAGTGCTTTGCAAGCTCTCCAGAACAACATAAAATCTGGGGCTCTGTGCTTTCTTTCGTTCTGAACAATTGTTACTGTTTTCTGCACAAAAGCGATTCTGCGAAGCAATGTGAACACTTCTGTTTCCCAGGCACAGAGAATGTGCTAGCAGGGAATTCTCTGCCTGCCTTCCCCCAGTGCTCTGCAAGCTCTCCAGGACAACATAAAATCTGGGGCTCTGTGCTTTCTTTCGTCTGAACAGGTGTTACTGTTTTCTGCACAAAAGCGATTCAGCGAAGCAATGTGAACAGGCACAGAAAAGGTGCTAGCAGGGAATTCTCTGCCTGCCTTTCCCCAGTGCTCTGCAAGCTCTCCAGGACAACATAAAATCTGGGGCTCTGTGCTTTCTTTCGTTCTGAACAAGTGTTACTGTTTTCTGCACAAAAGCGATTCAGCGAAGCAATGTGAACAGGCACAGAGAAGGTGCTAGCAGGGAATTCTCTGCCTGCCTTTCCCCAGTGCTCTGCAAGCTCTCCAGGACAACATAAAATCTGGGGCTCTGTGCTTTCTTTCGTTCTGAACAACTGTTACTGTTTTCTGCACAAAAGCGATTCTGCGAAGCAATGTGAACACTTGTTTCCCAGGAACAGAGAAGGTGCTAGCAGGTAATTCTCTGCCTGCTTTTCCCCAGTGCTCTGCAAGCTCTCCAGGACAACATAAAATCTGGGGCTCTGTGCTTTCTTTCGTTCTGAACAAGTGTTACTGTTTTCTGCACAAAAGCGATTCTGCGAAGCAATGTGAACAGGCACAGAGAAGGTGCTAGCAGGGAATTCTCTGCCTGCTTTTCCCCAGTGCTCTGCAAGCTCTCCAGGACAACATAAAATCTGGGGCTCTGTGCTTTCTTTCGTTCTGAACAAGTGTTACTGTTTTCTGCACAAAAGCGATTCTGCGAAGCAATGTGAACACTTCTGTTTCCCAGGCACAGAGAAGGTGCTAGCAGGGAATTCTCTGCCTGCTTTTCCCCAGTGCTCTGCAAGCTCTCCAGGACAACATAAAATCTGGGGCTCTGTGCTTTCTTTCGTTGTGAACATGTGTTACTGTTTTCTGCACAAAAGCGATTCTGCGAAGCAATGTGAACACTTCTGTTTCCCAGGCACAGAGAAGGTGCTAGCAGGGAATTCTCTGCCTGCCTTTCCCCAGTGCTCTGCAAGCTCTCCAGGACAACATAAAATCTGGGGCTCTGTGCTTTCTTTCGTCTGAACAGGTGTCACTGTTTTCTGCACAAAAGCGATTCTGCGAAGCAATGTGAACACTTCTGTTTCCCAGGCACAGAGAAGGTGCTAGCAGGGAATTCTCTGCCTGCTTTTCCCCAGTGCTCTGCAAGCTCTCCAGGACAACATAAAATCTGGGGCTCTGTGCTTTCTTTTGTTCTGAACAAGTGTTACTGTTTTCTGCACAAAAGCGATTCTGCCAAGCAATGTGAACAGGCTCAGAAAAGGTGCTAGCAGGGAATTCTCTGCCTGCCTTTCCCCAGTGCTCTGCAAGCTCTCCAGGACAACATAAAATCTGGGGCTCTGTGCTTTCTTTCGTTCTGAACAAGTGTTACTGTTTTCTGCACAAAAGCCATTATGCGAAGCAATGGGAACACTTCTGTTTCCCAGGCACAGAGAAGGTGGTAGCAGGGAATTCTCTGCCTGCTTTTCCCCAGTACTCTGCAAGCTCTCCAGGACAACATAAAATCTGGGGCTCTGTGCTTTCTTTCTGCTGAACAAGTGTTACTGTTTTCTGCACAAAAGTGATTCTGCGAAGCAATGTGAACACTTCTGTTTCCCAGGAACAGAGAACGTGCTAGCAGGGAATTCTCTGCCTGCTTTTCCCCAGTGCTCTGCAATCTCTCCAGGACAACATAAAATCTGGGGCTCTGTGCTTTCTTTTGTTCTGAACAATTGTTACTGTTTTCTGCACAAAAGCGATTCTGCGAAGCAATGTGAACAGGCACAGAGAAGGTGCTAGCAGGGAATTCTCTGCCTGCCTTTCCCCAGTGCTCTGCAAGCTCTCCAGGACAACAGCAAATCTGGGGCTCTGTGCTTTCTTTCGTTCTGAACAAGTGTTACTGTTTTCTGCACAAAAGCGATTCTGCGAAGCAATGTGAACACTTCTGTTTCCCAGGCACAGAGAAGGTGCTAGCAGGGAATTCTCTGCCTGCTTTTCCCCAGTGCTCTGCAAGCTCTCCAGGACAACATAATATCTGGGGCTCTGTGCTTTCTTTCGTTCTGAACAAGTGTTACTGTTTTCTGCACAAAAGCGATTCTGCGAAGGAATGTGAACAGGCACAGAGAAGGTGCTAGCAGGGAATTCTCTGCCTGCCTTTCCCCAGTGCTCTGCAAGCTCTCCAGGACAACATAAAATCTGGGGCTCTGTGCTTTCTTTCGTTCTGAACAAGTGTTACTGTTTTCTGCACAAAAGCGATTCTGCGAAGCAATGTGAACACTTCTGTTTCCCAGGCACAGAGAAGGTGCTAGCAGGGAATTCTCTGCCTTCTTTTCCCCAGTGCTTTGCAAGCTCTCCAGAACAACATAAAATCTGGGGCTCTGTGCTTTCTTTCGTTCTGAACAATTGTTACTGTTTTCTGCACAAAAGCGATTCTGCGAAGCAATGTGAACACTTCTGTTTCCCAGGCACAGAGAAGGTGCTAGCAGGGAATTCTCTGCCTGCCTTTCCCCAGTGCTCTGCAAGCTCTCCAGGACAACATAAAATCTGGGGCTCTGTGCTTTCTTTCGTCTGAACAAGTGTTACTGTTTTCTGCACAAAAGCGATTCAGCGAAGCAATGTGAACAGGCACAGAGAAGGTGCTAGCAGGGAATTCTCTGCCTGCCTTTCCCCAGTGCTCTGCAAGCTCTCCAGGATAACAGAAAATCTGGGGCTCTGTGCTTTCTTTCGTTCTGAACAAGTGTTACTGTTTTCTGCACAAAAGCGATTCAGCGAAGCAATGTGAACAGGCACAGAGAAGGTGCTAGAAGGGAATTCTCTGCCTGCTTTTCCCCAGTGCTCTGCAAGCTCTCCAGGACAACATAAAATCTGGGGCTCTGTGCTTTCTTTCGTTCTGAACAAGTGTTACTGTTTTCTGCACAAAAGCGATTCTGCGAAGCAATGTGAACACTTCTGTTTCCCAGGAACAGAGAAGGTGCTAGCAGGGAATTCTCTGCCTGCTTTTCCCCAGTGCTCTGCAAGCTCTCCAGGACAACATAAAATCTGGGGCTCTGTGCTTTCTTTCGTTCTGAACAAGTGTTACTGTTTTCTGCACAAAAGCGATTCTGCGAAGCAATGTGAACACTTCTGTTTCCCAGGAACAGAGAAGGTGCTAGCAGGGAATTCTCTGCCTGCTTTTCCCCAGTGCTCTGCAAGCTCTCCAGGACAACATAAAATCTGGGGCTCTGTGCTTTCTTTCGTTGTGAACATGTGTTACTGTTTTCTGCACAAAAGCGATTCTGCGAAGCAATGTGAACACTTCTGTTTCCCAGGCACAGAGAAGGTGCTAGCAGGGAATTCTCTGCCTGCCTTTCCCCAGTGCTCTGCAAGCTCTCCAGGACAACATAAGATCTGGGCTCTGTGCTTTCTTTCGTCTGAACAGGTGTTACTGTTTTCTGCACAAAAGCGATTCAGCGAAGCAATGTGAACAGGCACAGAGAAGGTGCTAGCAGGGAATTCTCTGCCTGCCTTTCCCCAGTGCTCTGCAAGCTCTCCAGGACAACAGCAAATCTGGGGCTCTGTGCTTTCTTTCGTTCTGAACAAGTGTTACTGTTTTCTGCACAAAAGCGATTCTGCGAAGCAATGGGAACACTTCTGTTTCCCAGGCACAGAGAAGGTGCTAGCAGGGAATTCTCTGCCTGCTTTTCCCCAGTGCTCTGCAAGCTCTCCAGGACAACATAAAATCTGGGGCTCTGTGCTTTCTTTCGTTCTGAACAAGTGTTACTGTTTTCTGCACAAAAGCGATTCTGCGAAGCAATGTGAACAGGCACAGAGAAGGTGCTAGCAGGGAATTCTCTGCCTGCCTTTCCCCAGTGCTCTGCAAGCTCTCCAGGACAACATAAAATCTGGGGCTCTGTGCTTTCTTTCGTTCTGAACAAGTGTTACTGTTTTCTGCACAAAAGCGATTCTGCGAAGCAATGTGAACACTTCTGTTTCCCAGGCACAGAGAAGGTGCTAGCAGGGAATTCTCTGCCTGCTTTTCCCCAGTGCTCTGCAAGCTCTCCAGGACAACATAAAATCTGGGGCTCTGTGCTTTCTTTTGTTCTGAACAAGTGTTACTGTTTTCTGCACAAAAGCGATTCTGCGAAGCAATGTGAACAGGCACAGAGAAGGTGCTAGCAGGGAATTCTCTGCCTGCCTTTCCCCAGTGCTCTGCAAGCTCTCCAGGACAACATAGAATCTGGGGCTCTGTGCTTTCTTTTGTTCTGAACAAGTGTTAGGGTTTTCTGCACAAAAGCGATTCTGCGAAGCAATGTGAAGACTTCTGCTTCCCAGGCACAGAGAAGGTGCTAGCAGGGAATTCTCTGCCTGCCTTTCCCCAGTGCTCTGCAAGCTCTCCAGGACAACATAAAATCTGGGGCTCTGTGCTTTCTTTCGTCTGAACAAGTGTTACTGTTTTCTGCACAAAAGCGATTCAGCGAAGCAATGTGAACAGGCACAGAGAAGGTGCTAGCAGGGAATTCTCTGCCTGCCTTTCCCCAGTGCTCTGCAAGCTCTCCAGGATAACAGCAAATCTGGGGCTCTGTGCTTTCTTTCGTTCTGAACAAGTGTTACTGTTTTCTGCACAAAAGCGATTCAGCGAAGCAATGTGAACAGGCACAGAGAAGGTGCTAGAAGGGAATTCTCTGCCTGCTTTTCCCCAGTGCTCTGCAAGCTCTCCAGGACAACATAAAATCTGGGGCTCTGTGCTTTCTTTCGTTCTGAACAAGTGTTACTGTTTTCTGCACAAAAGCGATTCTGCGAAGCAATGTGAACACTTCTGTTTCCCAGGAACAGAGAAGGTGCTAGCAGGGAATTCTCTGCCTGCTTTTCCCCAGTGCTCTGCAAGCTCTCCAGGACAACATAAAATCTGGGGCTCTGTGCTTTCTTTCGTTCTGAACAAGTGTTACTGTTTTCTGCACAAAAGCGATTCTGCGAAGCAATGTGAACACTTCTGTTTCCCAGGAACAGAGAAGGTGCTAGCAGGGAATTCTCTGCCTGCTTTTCCCCAGTGCTCTGCAAGCTCTCCAGGACAACATAAAATCTGGGGCTCTGTGCTTTCTTTCGTTGTGAACATGTGTTACTGTTTTCTGCACAAAAGCGATTCTGCGAAGCAATGTGAACACTTCTGTTTCCCAGGCACAGAGAAGGTGCTAGCAGGGAATTCTCTGCCTGCCTTTCCCCAGTGCTCTGCAAGCTCTCCAGGACAACATAAGATCTGGGCTCTGTGCTTTCTTTCGTCTGAACAGGTGTTACTGTTTTCTGCACAAAAGCGATTCAGCGAAGCAATGTGAACAGGCACAGAGAAGGTGCTAGCAGGGAATTCTCTGCCTGCCTTTCCCCAGTGCTCTGCAAGCTCTCCAGGACAACATAGAATCTGGGGCTCTGTGCTTTCTTTCGTTCTGAACAAGTGTTACTGTTTTCTGCACAAAAGCGATTCTGCGAAGCAATGGGAACACTTCTGTTTCCCAGGCACAGAGAAGGTGCTAGCAGGGAATTCTCTGCCTGCTTTTCCCCAGTGCTCTGCAAGCTCTCCAGGACAACATAAAATCTGGGGCTCTGTGCTTTCTTTCGTTCTGAACAAGTGTTACTGTTTTCTGCACAAAAGCGATTCTGCGAAGCAATGTGAACAGGCACAGAGAAGGTGCTAGCAGGGAATTCTCTGCCTGCCTTTCCCCAGTGCTCTGCAAGCTCTCCAGGACAACATAAAATCTGGGGCTCTGTGCTTTCTTTCGTTCTGAACAAGTGTTACTGTTTTCTGCACAAAAGCGATTCTGCGAAGCAATGTGAACACTTCTGTTTCCCAGGCACAGAGAAGGTGCTAGCAGGGAATTCTCTGCCTGCTTTTCCCCAGTGCTCTGCAAGCTCTCCAGGACAACATAAAATCTGGGGCTCTGTGCTTTCTTTTGTTCTGAACAAGTGTTACTGTTTTCTGCACAAAAGCGATTCTGCGAAGCAATGTGAACAGGCACAGAAAAGGTGCTAGCAGGGAATTCTCTGCCTGCCTTTCCCCAGTGCTCTGCAAGCTCTCCAGGACAACATAGAATCTGGGGCTCTGTGCTTTCTTTTGTTCTGAACAAGTGTTAGGGTTTTCTGCACAAAAGCGATTCTGCGAAGCAATGTGAAGACTTCTGCTTCCCAGGCACAGAGAAGGTGCTAGCAGGGAATTCTCTGCCTGCCTTTCCCCAGTGCTCTGCAAGCTCTCCAGGACAACATAAAATCTGGGGCTCTGTGCTTTCTTTCGTCTGAACAAGTGTTACTGTTTTCTGCACAAAAGCGATTCAGCGAAGCAATGTGAACAGGCACAGAGAAGGTGCTAGCAGGGAATTCTCTGCCTGCCTTTCCCCAGTGCTCTGCAAGCTCTCCAGGACAACATAAAATCTGGGGCTCTGTGCTTTCTTTCGTTCTGAACAAGTGTTACTGTTTTCTGCACAAAAGCGATTCTGCGAAGCAATGTGAACACTTCTGTTTCCCAGGCACAGAGAAGGTGCTAGCAGGGAATTCTCTGCCTGCTTTTCCCCAGTGCTCTGCAAGCTCTCCAGGACAACATAAAATCTGGGGCTCTGTGCTTTCTTTCGTTCTGAACAAGTGTTACTGTTTTCTGCACAAAAGCGATTCTGCGAAGCAATGGGAACACTTCTGTTTCCCAGGCACAGAGAAGGTGCTAGCAGGGAATTCTCTGCCTGCTTTTCCCCAGTGCTCTGCAAGCTCTCCAGGACAACATAAAATCTGGGGCTCTGTGCTTTCTTTCTTTCTGAACAAGTGTTACTGTTTTCTGCACAAAAGCGATTCTGCGAAGCAATGAGAACACTTCTGCTTCCCAGGCACAGAGAAGGTGCTAGCAGGGAATTCTCTGCCTGCTTTTCCCCAGTGCTCTGCAAGCTCTCCAGGACAACATAATATCTGGGGCTCTGCTTTCTTTCGTTCTGAACAAGTGTTACTGTTTTCTGCACAAAAGCGATTCTGCGAAGCAATGTGAACACTTCTGTTTCCCAGGAACAGAGAAGGTGCTAGCAGGGAATTCTCTGCCTGCTTTTCCCCAGTGCTCTGCAAGCTCTCCAGGACAACATAAAATCTGGGGCTCTGTGCTTTCTTTCGTTCTGAACAAGTGTTACTGTTTTCTGCACAAAAGCGATTCTGCGAAGCAATGTGAACACTTCTGTTTCCCAGGAACAGAGAAGGTGCTAGCAGGGAATTCTCTGCCTGCTTTTCCCCAGTGCTCTGCAAGCTCTCCAGGACAACATAAAATCTGGGGCTCTGTGCTTTCTTTCGTTGTGAACATGTGTTACTGTTTTCTGCACAAAAGCGATTCTGCGAAGCAATGTGAACACTTCTGTTTCCCAGGCACAGAGAAGGTGCTAGCAGGGAATTCTCTGCCTGCCTTTCCCCAGTGCTCTGCAAGCTCTCCAGGACAACATAAGATCTGGGCTCTGTGCTTTCTTTCGTCTGAACAGGTGTTACTGTTTTCTGCACAAAAGCGATTCAGCGAAGCAATGTGAACAGGCACAGAGAAGGTGCTAGCAGGGAATTCTCTGCCTGCCTTTCCCCAGTGCTCTGCAAGCTCTCCAGGACAACATAAAATCTGGGGCTCTGTGCTTTCTTTCGTTCTGAACAAGTGTTACTGTTTTCTGCACAAAAGCGATTCTGCGAAGCAATGGGAACACTTCTGTTTCCCAGGCACAGAGAAGGTGCTAGCAGGGAATTCTCTGCCTGCTTTTCCCCAGTGCTCTGCAAGCTCTCCAGGACAACATAATATCTGGGGCTCTGTGCTTTCTTTCGTTCTGAACAAGTGTTACTGTTTTCTGCACAAAAGCGATTCTGCGAAGGAATGTGAACAGGCACAGAGAAGGTGCTAGCAGGGAATTCTCTGCCTGCCTTTCCCCAGTGCTCTGCAAGCTCTCCAGGACAACATAAAATCTGGGGCTCTGTGCTTTCTTTCGTTCTGAACAAGTGTTACTGTTTTCTGCACAAAAGCGATTCTGCGAAGCAATGTGAACACTTCTGTTTCCCAGGCACAGAGAAGGTGCTAGCAGGGAATTCTCTGCCTTCTTTTCCCCAGTGCTTTGCAAGCTCTCCAGAACAACATAAAATCTGGGGCTCTGTGCTTTCTTTCGTTCTGAACAATTGTTACTGTTTTCTGCACAAAAGCGATTCTGCGAAGCAATGTGAACACTTCTGTTTCCCAGGCACAGAGAAGGTGCTAGCAGGGAATTCTCTGCCTGCCTTTCCCCAGTGCTCTGCAAGCTCTCCAGGACAACATAAAATCTGGGGCTCTGTGCTTTCTTTCGTCTGAACAAGTGTTACTGTTTTCTGCACAAAAGCGATTCAGCGAAGCAATGTGAACAGGCACAGAGAAGGTGCTAGCAGGGAATTCTCTGCCTGCCTTTCCCCAGTGCTCTGCAAGCTCTCCAGGACAACAGCAAATCTGGGGCTCTGTGCTTTCTTTCGTTCTGAACAAGTGTTACTGTTTTCTGCACAAAAGCGATTCAGCGAAGCAATGTGAAGAGGCACAGAGAAGGTGCTAGAAGGGAATTCTCTGCCTGCTTTTCCCCAGTGCTCTGCAAGCTCTCCAGGACAACATAAAATCTGGGGCTCTGTGCTTTCTTTCGTTCTGAACAAGTGTTACTGTTTTCTGCACAAAAGCGATTCTGCGAAGCAATGTGAACAGGCACAGAAAAGGTGCTAGCAGGGAATTCTCTGCCTGCCTTTCCCCAGTGCTCTGCAATCTCTCCAGGACAACATAGAATCTGGGGCTCTGTGCTTTCTTTTGTTCTGAACAAGTGTTAGGGTTTTCTGCACAAAAGCGATTCTGCGAAGCAATGTGAAGACTTCTGCTTCCCAGGCACAGAGAAGGTGCTAGCAGGGAATTCTCTGCCTGCCTTTCCCCAGTGCTCTGCAAGCTCTCCAGGACAACATAAAATCTGGGGCTCTGTGCTTTCTTTCGTCTGAACAAGTGTTACTGTTTTCTGCACAAAAGCGATTCAGCGAAGCAATGTGAACAGGCACAGAGAAGGTGCTAGCAGGGAATTCTCTGCCTGCCTTTCCCCAGTGCTCTGCAAGCTCTCCAGGACAACATAAAATCTGGGGCTCTGTGCTTTCTTTCGTTCTGAACAAGTGTTACTGTTTTCTGCACAAAAGCGATTCTGCGAAGCAATGTGAACACTTCTGTTTCCCAGGCACAGAGAAGGTGCTAGCAGGGAATTCTCTGCCTGCTTTTCCCCAGTGCTCTGCAAGCTCTCCAGGACAACATAAAATCTGGGGCTCTGTGCTTTCTTTCGTTCTGAACAAGTGTTACTGTTTTCTGCACAAAAGCGATTCTGCGAAGCAATGTGAACAGGCACAGAGAAGGTGCTAGCAGGGAATTCTCTGCCTGCTTTTCCCCAGTGCTCTGCAAGCTCTCCAGGACAACATAAAATCTGGGGCTCTGTGCTTTCTTTCGTTCTGAACAAGTGTTACTGTTTTCTGCACAAAAGCGATTCTGCGAAGCAATGGGAACACTTCTGTTTCCCAGGCACAGAGAAGGTGCTAGCAGGGAATTCTCTGCCTGCTTTTCCCCAGTGCTCTGCAAGCTCTCCAGGACAACATAAAATCTGGGGCTCTGTGCTTTCTTTCTTTCTGAACAAGTGTTACTGTTTTCTGCACAAAAGCGATTCTGCGAAGCAATGAGAACACTTCTGCTTCCCAGGCACAGAGAAGGTGCTAGCAGGGAATTCTCTGCCTGCTTTTCCCCAGTGCTCTGCAAGCTCTCCAGGACAACATAATATCTGGGGCTCTGCTTTCTTTCGTTCTGAACAAGTGTTACTGTTTTCTGCACAAAAGCGATTCTGCGAAGCAATGTGAACACTTCTGTTTCCCAGGAACAGAGAAGGTGCTAGCAGGGAATTCTCTGCCTGCTTTTCCCCAGTGCTCTGCAAGCTCTCCAGGACAACATAAAATCTGGGGCTCTGTGCTTTCTTTCGTTCTGAACAAGTGTTACTGTTTTCTGCACAAAAGCGATTCTGCGAAGCAATGTGAACACTTCTGTTTCCCAGGAACAGAGAAGGTGCTAGCAGGGAATTCTCTGCCTGCTTTTCCCCAGTGCTCTGCAAGCTCTCCAGGACAACATAAAATCTGGGGCTCTGTGCTTTCTTTCGTTGTGAACATGTGTTACTGTTTTCTGCACAAAAGCGATTCTGCGAAGCAATGTGAACACTTCTGTTTCCCAGGCACAGAGAAGGTGCTAGCAGGGAATTCTCTGCCTGCCTTTCCCCAGTGCTCTGCAAGCTCTCCAGGACAACATAAGATCTGGGCTCTGTGCTTTCTTTCGTCTGAACAGGTGTTACTGTTTTCTGCACAAAAGCGATTCAGCGAAGCAATGTGAACAGGCACAGAGAAGGTGCTAGCAGGGAATTCTCTGCCTGCCTTTCCCCAGTGCTCTGCAAGCTCTCCAGGACAACATAGAATCTGGGGCTCTGTGCTTTCTTTCGTTCTGAACAAGTGTTACTGTTTTCTGCACAAAAGCGATTCTGCGAAGCAATGGGAACACTTCTGTTTCCCAGGCACAGAGAAGGTGCTAGCAGGGAATTCTCTGCCTGCTTTTCCCCAGTGCTCTGCAAGCTCTCCAGGACAACATAAAATCTGGGGCTCTGTGCTTTCTTTCGTTCTGAACAAGTGTTACTGTTTTCTGCACAAAAGCGATTCTGCGAAGCAATGTGAACAGGCACAGAGAAGGTGCTAGCAGGGAATTCTCTGCCTGCCTTTCCCCAGTGCTCTGCAAGCTCTCCAGGACAACATAAAATCTGGGGCTCTGTGCTTTCTTTCGTTCTGAACAAGTGTTACTGTTTTCTGCACAAAAGCGATTCTGCGAAGCAATGTGAACACTTCTGTTTCCCAGGCACAGAGAAGGTGCTAGCAGGGAATTCTCTGCCTGCTTTTCCCCAGTGCTCTGCAAGCTCTCCAGGACAACATAAAATCTGGGGCTCTGTGCTTTCTTTTGTTCTGAACAAGTGTTACTGTTTTCTGCACAAAAGCGATTCTGCGAAGCAATGTGAACAGGCACAGAAAAGGTGCTAGCAGGGAATTCTCTGCCTGCCTTTCCCCAGTGCTCTGCAAGCTCTCCAGGACAACATAGAATCTGGGGCTCTGTGCTTTCTTTTGTTCTGAACAAGTGTTAGGGTTTTCTGCACAAAAGCGATTCTGCGAAGCAATGTGAAGACTTCTGCTTCCCAGGCACAGAGAAGGTGCTAGCAGGGAATTCTCTGCCTGCCTTTCCCCAGTGCTCTGCAAGCTCTCCACGACAACATAAAATCTGGGGCTCTGTGCTTTCTTTCGTCTGAACAAGTGTTACTGTTTTCTGCACAAAAGCGATTCAGCGAAGCAATGTGAACAGGCACAGAGAAGGTGCTAGCAGGGAATTCTCTGCCTGCCTTTCCCCAGTGCTCTGCAAGCTCTCCAGGACAACAGCAAATCTGGGGCTCTGTGCTTTCTTTCGTTCTGAACAAGTGTTACTGTTTTCTGCACAAAAGCGATTCTGCGAAGCAATGTGAACACTTCTGTTTCCCAGGCACAGAGAAGGTGCTAGCAGGGAATTCTCTGCCTTCTTTTCCCCAGTGCTCTGCAAGCTCTCCAGGACAACATAAAATCTGGGGCTCTGTGCTTTCTTTCGTTCTGAACAAGTGTTACTGTTTTCTGCACAAAAGCGATTCTGCGAAGCAATGTGAACAGGCACAGAGAAGGTGCTAGCAGGGAATTCTCTGCCTGCTTTTCCCCAGTGCTCTGCAAGCTCTCCAGGACAACATAAAATCTGGGGCTCTGTGCTTTCTTTCTGCTGAACAAGTGTTACTGTTTTCTGCACAAAAGCGATTCTGCGAAGCAATGTGAACACTTCTGTTTCCCAGGAACAGAGAAGGTGCTAGCAGGGAATTCTCTGCCTGCTTTTCCCCAGTGCTCTGCAAGCTCTCCAGGACAACATAGAATCTGGGGCTCTGTGCTTTCTTTCGTTCTGAACAAGTGTTACTGGTTTCTGCACAAAAGTGATTCTGCGAAGCAATGTGAACACTTCTGCTTCCCAGGCACAGAGAAGGTGCTAGCAGGGAATTCTCTGCCTGCCTTTCCCCAGTGCTCTGCAAGCTCTCCAGGACAACAGCAAATCTGGGGCTCTGTGCTTTCTTTCGTCTGAACAAGTGTTACTGTTTTTTGCACAAAAGCGATTCTGCGAAGGAATGTGAACAGGCACAGAGAAGGTGCTAGCAGGGAATTCTCTGCCTGCCTTTCCCCAGTGCTCTGCAAGCTCTCCAGGACAACATAAAATCTGGGGCTCTGTGCTTTCTTTCGTTCTGAACAAGTGTTACTGTTTTCTGCACAAAAGCGATTCTGCGAAGCAATGTGAACACTTCTGTTTCCCAGGCACAGAGAAGGTGCTAGCAGGGAATTCTCTGCCTGCTTTTCCCCAGTGCTCTGCAAGCTCTCCAGAACAACATAAAATCTGGGGCTCTGTGCTTTCTTTCGTTCTGAACAATTGTTACTGTTTTCTGCACAAAAGCGATTCTGCCAAGCAATGGGAACACTTCTGTTTCCCAGGCACAGAGAAGGTGCTAGCAGGGAATTCTCTGCCTGCTTTTCCCCAGTGCTCTGCAAGCTCTCCAGGACAACATAAAATCTGGGGCTCTGTGCTTTCTTTCGTTGTGAACAAGTGTTACTGTTTTCTGCACAAAAGTGATTCTGCGAAGCAATGTGAACACTTCTGCTTCCCAGGCACAGAGAAGGTGCTAGCAGGGAATTCTCTGCCTGCTTTTCCCCAGTGCTCTGCAAGCTCTCCAGGACAACATAAAATCTGGGGCTCTGTGCTTTCTTTTGTTCTGAACAAGTGTTACTGTTTTCTGCACAAAAGCGATTCTGCGAAGCAATGTGAACAGGCACAGAAAAGGTGCTAGCAGGGAATTCTCTGCCTGCCTTTCCCCAGTGCTCTGCAAGCTCTCCAGGACAACACAGAATCTAGGGCTCTGTGCTTTCTTTTGTTCTGAACAAGTGTTAGGGTTTTCTGCACAAAAGCGATTCTGCGAAGCAATGTGAAGACTTCTGCTTCCCAGGCACAGAGAAGGTGCTAGCAGGGAATTCTCTGCCTGCCTTTCCCCAGTGCTCTGCAAGCTCTCCAGGACAACATAAAATCTGGGGCTCTGTGCTTTCTTTCGTCTGAACAAGTGTTACTGTTTTCTGAACAAAAGCGATTCAGCGAAGCAATGTGAACAGGCACAGAGAAGGTGCTAGCAGGGAATTCTCTGCCTGCCTTTCCCCAGTGCTCTGCAAGCTCTCCAGGACAACATAAAATCTGGGGCTCTGTGCTTTCTTTCGTTCTGAACAAGTGTTACTGTTTTCTGCACAAAAGCGATTCTGCGAAGCAATGTGAACACTTCTGTTTCCCAGGCACAGAGAAGGTGCTAGCAGGGAATTCTCTGCCTGCTTTTCCCCAGTGCTCTGCAAGCTCTCCAGGACAACAGCAAATCTGGGGCTCTGTGCTTTCTTTCGTTCTGAACAAGTGTTACTGTTTTCTGCACAAAAGCGATTCTGCGAAGCAATGGGAACACTTCTGTTTCCCAGGAACAGAGAAGGTGCTAGCAGGGAATTCTCTGCCTGCTGTTCCCCAGTGCTCTGCAAGCTCTCCAGGACAGTATAGAATCTGGGGCTCTGTGCTTTCTTTCGTTCTGAACAAGTGTTACTGTTTTCTGCACAAAAGTGATTCTGCGAAGCAATGTGAAGACTTCTGCTTCCCAGGCACAGAGAAGGTGCTAGCAGGGAATTCTCTGCCTGCCTTTCCCCAGTGCTCTGCAAGCTCTCCAGGACAACATAAAATCTGGGGCTCTGTGCTTTCTTTCGTCTGAACAAGTGTTACTGTTTTCTGCACAAAAGCGATTCTGCGAAGCAATGTGAACAGGCACAGAGAAGGTGCTAGCAGGGAATTCTCTGCCTGCTTTTCCCCAGTGCTCTGCAAGCTCTCCAGGACAACATAAAATCTGGGGCTCTGTGCTTTCTTTCGTTCTGAACAAGTGTTACTGTTTTCTGCACAAAAGCGATTCAGCGAAGCAATCTGAACACTTCTGTTTCCCAGGCACAGAGAAGGTGCTAGCAGGGAATTCTCTGCCTGCCTTTCCCCAGTGCTCTGCAAGCTCTCCAGGACAACAGCAAATATGGGGCTCTGTGCTTTCTTTTGTTCTGAACAAGTGTTAGTGTTTTCTGCACAAAAGCGATTCTGCGAAGCAATGGGAACACTTCTGTTTCCCAGGCACAGAGAAGGTGCTAGCAGGGAATTCTCTGCCTGCTTTTCCCCAGTGCTCTGCAAGCTCTCCAGGACAACATAAAATCTGGGGCTCTGTGCTTTCTTTTGTTCTGAACAAGTGTTACTGTTTTCTGCACAAAAGCGATTCTGCGAAGCAATGTGAACAGGCACAGAGAAGGTGCTAGCAGGGAATTCTCTGCCTGCCTTTCCCCAGTGCTCTGCAAGCTCTCCAGGACAACATAAAATCTGGGGCTCTGTGCTTTCTTTTGTTCTGAACAAGTGTTACTGTTTTCTGCACAAAAGCGATTCTGCGAAGCAATGTGAAGACTTCTGCTTCCCAGGCACAGAGAAGGTGCTAGCAGGGAATTCTCTGCCTGCCTTTCCCCAGTGCTCTGCAAGCTCTCCAGGACAACATAAAATCTGGGGCTCTGTGCTTTCTTTCGTTCTGAACAAGTGTTACTGTTTTCTGCACAAAAGCGATTCTGCGAAGCAATGTGAACACTTCTGTTTCCCAGGCACAGAGAAGGTGCTAGCAGGGAATTCTCTGCCTGCCTTTCCCCAGTGCTCTGCAAGCTCTCCAGGACAACAGCAAATATGGGGCTCTGTGCTTTCTTTTGTTCTGAACAAGTGTTAGTGTTTTCTGCACAAAAGCGATTCTGCGAAGCAATGGGAACACTTCTGTTTCCCAGGCACAGAGAAGGTGCTAGCAGGGAATTCTCTGCCTGCTTTTCCCCAGTGCTCTGCAAGCTCTCCAGGACAACATAAAATCTGGGGCTCTGTGCTTTCTTTTGTTCTGAACAAGTGTTACTGTTTTCTGCACAAAAGCGATTCTGCGAAGCAATGTGAACACTTCTGCTTCCCAGGCACAGAGAAGGTGCTAGCAGGGAAATCTCTGCCTGCTTTTCCCCAGTGCTCTGCAAGCTCTCCAGGACAACATAAAATCTGGGGCTCTGTGCTTTCTTTCGTTCTGAACAAGTGTTATTGTTTTCTGCACAAAAGCGATTCTGCGAAGCAATGTGAAGACTTCTGCTTCCCAGGCACAGAGAAGGTGCTAGCAGGGAATTCTCTGCCTGCCTTTCCCCAGTGCTCTGCAAGCTCTCCAGGACAACATAAAATCTGGGGCTCTGTGCTTTCTTTCGTTCTGAACAAGTGTTACTGTTTTCTGCACAAAAGCGATTCTGCGAAGCAATGTGAACACTTCTGTTTCCCAGGCACAGAGAAGGTGCTAGCAGGGAATTCTCTGCCTTCTTTCCCCCAGTGCTCTGCAAGCTCTCCAGAACAACATAAAATCTGGGGCTCTGTGCTTTCTTTTGTTCTGAACAATTGTTACTGTTTTCTGCACAAAAGCGATTCTGCCAAGCAATGGGAACACTTCTGTTTCCCAGGCACAGAGAAGGTGCTAGCAGGGAATTCTCTGCCTGCTTTTCCCCAGTGCTCTGCAAGCTCTCCAGGACAACATAAAATCTGGGGCTCTGTGCTTTCTTTCGTTGTGAACAAGTGTTACTGTTTTCTGCACAAAAGCGATTCTGCGAAGCAATGTGAACACTTCTGTTTCCCAGGCACAGAGAAGGTGCTAGCAGGGAATTCTCTGCCTGCTTTTCCCCAGTGCTCTGCAAGCTCTCCAGGACAACATAAAATCTGGGGCTCTGTGCTTTCTTTTGTTCTAAACAAGTGTTACTGTTTTCTGCACAAAAGCGATTCTGCGAAGCAATGTGAACAGGCACAGAAAAGGTGCTAGCAGGGAATTCTCTGCCTGCCTTTCCCCAGTGCTCTGCAAGCTCTCCAGGACAACATAAAATCTGGGGCTCTGTGCTTTCTTTCGTTCTGAACAAGTGTTACTGTTTTCTGCACAAAAGCGATTCTGCGAAGCAATGTGAACACTTCTGCTTCCCAGGCACAGAGAAGGTGCTAGCAGGGAATTCTCTGCCTGCCTTTCCCCAGTGCTCTGCAAGCTCTCCAGGACAACATAAAATCTGGGGCTCTGTGCTTTCTTTTGTTCTGAACAAGTGTTACTGTTTTCTGCACAAAAGCGATTCTGCGAAGCAATGTGAACACTTCTGTTTCCCAGGCACAGAGAAGGTGCTAGCAGGGAATTCTCTGCCTGCCTTTCCCCAGTGCTCTGCAAGCTCTCCAGGACAACAGCAAATATGGGGCTCTGTGCTTTCTTTTGTTCTGAACAAGTGTTAGTGTTTTCTGCACAAAAGCGATTCTGCGAAGCAATGGGAACACTTCTGTTTCCCAGGCACAGAGAAGGTGCTAGCAGGGAATTCTCTGCCTGCTTTTCCCCAGTGCTCTGCAAGCTCTCCAGGACAACATAAAATCTGGGGCTCTGTGCTTTCTTTTGTTCTGAACAAGTGTTACTGTTTTCTGCACAAAAGCGATTCTGCGAAGCAATGTGAACACTTCTGCTTCCCAGGCACAGAGAAGGTGCTAGCAGGGAAATCTCTGCCTGCTTTTCCCCAGTGCTCTGCAAGCTCTCCAGGACAACATAAAATCTGGGGCTCTGTGCTTTCTTTCGTTCTGAACAAGTGTTATTGTTTTCTGCACAAAAGCGATTCTGCGAAGCAATGTGAAGACTTCTGCTTCCCAGGCACAGAGAAGGTGCTAGCAGGGAATTCTCTGCCTGCCTTTCCCCAGTGCTCTGCAAGCTCTCCAGGACAACATAAAATCTGGGGCTCTGTGCTTTCTTTCGTTCTGAACAAGTGTTACTGTTTTCTGCACAAAAGCGATTCAGCGAAGCAATGTGAACACTTCTGTTTCCCAGGCACAGAGAAGGTGCTAGCAGGGAATTCTCTGCCTGCCTTTCCCCAGTGCTCTGCAAGCTCTCCAGGACAACAGCAAATATGGGGCTCTGTGCTTTCTTTTGTTCTGAACAAGTGTTAGTGTTTTCTGCACAAAAGCGATTCTGCGAAGCAATGGGAACACTTCTGTTTCCCAGGCACAGAGAAGGTGCTAGCAGGGAATTCTCTGCCTGCTTTTCCCCAGTGCTCTGCAAGCTCTCCAGGACAACATAAAATCTGGGGCTCTGTGCTTTCTTTTGTTCTGAACAAGTGTTACTGTTTTCTGCACAAAAGCGATTCTGCGAAGCAATGTGAACACTTCTGTTTCCCAGGCACAGAGAAGGTGCTAGCAGGGAATTCTCTGCCTTCTTTCCCCCAGTGCTCTGCAAGCTCTCCAGAACAACATAAAATCTGGGGCTCTGTGCTTTCTTTCGTTCTGAACAATTGTTACTGTTTTCTGCACAAAAGCGATTCTGCCAAGCAATGGGAACACTTCTGTTTCCCAGGCACAGAGAAGGTGCTAGCAGGGAATTCTCTGCCTGCTTTTCCCCAGTGCTCTGCAAGCTCTCCAGGACAACATAAAATCTGGGGCTCTGTGCTTTCTTTCGTTCTGAACAAGTGTTACTGTTTTCTGCACAAAAGCGATTCTGCGAAGCAATGTGAACACTTCTGTTTCCCAGGCACAGAGAAGGTGCTAGCAGGGAATTCTCTGCCTGCTTTTCCCCAGTGCTCTGCAAGCTCTCCAGGACAACATAAAATCTGGGGCTCTGTGCTTTCTTTTGTTCTGAACAAGTGTTACTGTTTTCTGCACAAAAGCGATTCTGCGAAGCAATGTGAACAGGCACAGAAAAGGTGCTAGCAGGGAATTCTCTGCCTGCCTTTCCCCAGTGCTCTGCAAGCTCTCCAGGACAACATAAAATCTGGGGCTCTGTGCTTTCTTTTGTTCTGAACAAGTGTTACTGTTTTCTGCACAAAAGCGATTCTGCGAAGCAATGTGAAGACTTCTGCTTCCCAGGCACAGAGAAGGTGCTAGCAGGGAATTCTCTGCCTGCCTTTCCCCAGTGCTCTGCAAGCTCTCCAGGACAACATAAAATCTGGGGCTCTGTGCTTTCTTTCGTTCTGAACAAGTGTTACTGTTTTCTGCACAAAAGCGATTCTGCGAAGCAATGTGAACACTTCTGTTTCCCAGGCACAGAGAAGGTGCTAGCAGGGAATTCTCTGCCTGCCTTTCCCCAGTGCTCTGCAAGCTCTCCAGGACAACAGCAAATATGGGGCTCTGTGCTTTCTTTTGTTCTGAACAAGTGTTAGTGTTTTCTGCACAAAAGCGATTCTGCGAAGCAATGGGAACACTTCTGTTTCCCAGGCACAGAGAAGGTGCTAGCAGGGAATTCTCTGCCTGCTTTTCCCCAGTGCTCTGCAAGCTCTCCAGGACAACATAAAATCTGGGGCTCTGTGCTTTCTTTTGTTCTGAACAAGTGTTACTGTTTTCTGCACAAAAGCGATTCTGCGAAGCAATGTGAACACTTCTGCTTCCCAGGCACAGAGAAGGTGCTAGCAGGGAAATCTCTGCCTGCTTTTCCCCAGTGCTCTGCAAGCTCTCCAGGACAACATAAAATCTGGGGCTCTGTGCTTTCTTTCGTTCTGAACAAGTGTTATTGTTTTCTGCACAAAAGCGATTCTGCGAAGCAATGTGAAGACTTCTGCTTCCCAGGCACAGAGAAGGTGCTAGCAGGGAATTCTCTGCCTGCCTTTCCCCAGTGCTCTGCAAGCTCTCCAGGACAACATAAAATCTGGGGCTCTGTGCTTTCTTTCGTTCTGAACAAGTGTTACTGTTTTCTGCACAAAAGCGATTCTGCGAAGCAATGTGAACACTTCTGTTTCCCAGGCACAGAGAAGGTGCTAGCAGGGAATTCTCTGCCTTCTTTCCCCCAGTGCTCTGCAAGCTCTCCAGAACAACATAAAATCTGGGGCTCTGTGCTTTCTTTCGTTCTGAACAAGTGTTACTGTTTTCTGCACAAAAGCGATTCTGCCAAGCAATGGGAACACTTCTGTTTCCCAGGCACAGAGAAGGTGCTAGCAGGGAATTCTCTGCCTGCTTTTCCCCAGTGCTCTGCAAGCTCTCCAGGACAACATAAAATCTGGGGCTCTGTGCTTTCTTTCGTTCTGAACAAGTGTTACTGTTTTCTGCACAAAAGCGATTCTGCGAAGCAATGTGAACACTTCTGTTTCCCAGGCACAGAGAAGGTGCTAGCAGGGAATTCTCTGCCTGCTTTTCCCCAGTGCTCTGCAAGCTCTCCAGGACAACATAAAATCTGGGGCTCTGTGCTTTCTTTTGTTCTGAACAAGTGTTACTGTTTTCTGCACAAAAGCGATTCTGCGAAGCAATGTGAACAGGCACAGAAAAGGTGCTAGCAGGGAATTCTCTGCCTGCCTTTCCCCAGTGCTCTGCAAGCTCTCCAGGACAACATAAAATCTGGGGCTCTGTGCTTTCTTTTGTTCTGAACAAGTGTTACTGTTTTCTGCACAAAAGCGATTCTGCGAAGCAATGTGAAGACTTCTGCTTCCCAGGCACAGAGAAGGTGCTAGCAGGGAATTCTCTGCCTGCCTTTCCCCAGTGCTCTGCAAGCTCTCCAGGACAACATAAAATCTGGGGCTCTGTGCTTTCTTTCGTTCTGAACAAGTGTTACTGTTTTCTGCACAAAAGCGATTCTGCGAAGCAATGTGAACAGGCACAGAGAAGGTGCTAGCAGGGAATTCTCTGCCTTGCCTTTCCCCAGTGCTCTGCAAGCTCTCCAGGACAACATAAAATCTGGGGCTCTGTGCTTTCTTTCGTTGTGAACAAGTGTTAATGTTTTCTGCACAAAAGCGATTCTGCGAAGCAATGTGAACACTTCTGTTTCCCAGGCACAGAGAAGGTGCTAGCAGGGAATTCTCTGCCTGCTTTTCCCCAGTGCTCTGCAAGCTCTCCAGGACAACATAAAATCTGGGGCTCTGTGCTTTCTTTTGTTCTGAACAAGTGTTAGTGTTTTCTGCACAAAAGCGATTCTGCGAAGCAATGTGAACACTTCTGCTTCCCAGGCACAGAGAAGGTCCTAGCAGGGAAATCTCTGCCTGCTTTTCCCCAGTGCTCTGCAAGCTCTCCAGGACAACATAAAATCTGGGGCTCTGTGCTTTCTTTCGTTCTGAACAAGTGTTATTGTTTTCTGCACAAAAGCGATTCTGCGAAGCAATGTGAAGACTTCTGCTTCCCAGGCACAGAGAAGGTGCTAGCAGGGAATTCTCTGCCTGCTTTTCCCCAGTGCTCTGCAAGCTCTCCAGGACAACATAAAATCTGGGGCTCTGTGCTTTCTTTCGTTCTGAACAAGTGTTACTGTTTTCTGCACAAAAGCGATTCTGCGAAGCAATGTGAACACTTCTGCTTCCCAGGCACAGAGAAGGTGCTAGCAGGGAATTCTCTGCCTGCTTTTCCCCAGTGCTCTGCAAGCTCTCCAGGACAACATAAAATCTGGGGCTCTGTGCTTTCTTTCGTTCTGAACAAGTGTTATTGTTTTCTGCACAAAAGCGATTCTGCGAAGCAATGTGAACAGGCACAGAGAAGGTGCTAGCAGGGAATTCTCTGCCTGCCTTTCCCCAGTGCTCTGCAAGCTCTCCAGGACAACATAAAATCTGGGGCTCTGTGCTTTCTTTCGTTCTGAACAAGTGTTACTGTTTTCTGCACAAAAGCGATTCTGCGAAGCAATGTGAACACTTCTGTTTCCCAGGAACAGAGAAGGTGCTAGCAGGGAATTCTCTGCCTGCTTTTCCCCAGTGCTCTGCAAGCTCGCCAGGACAACATAAAATCTGGGGCTCTGTGCTTTCTTTCGTTCTGAACAAGTGTTACTGTTTTCTGCACAAAAGCGATTCTGCGAAGCAACGTGAACAGGCACAGAGAAGGTGCTAGCAGGGAATTCTCTGCCTGCCTTTCCCCAGTGCTCTGCAAGCTCTCCAGGACAACAGCAAATCTGGGGCTCTGTGCTTTCTTTCGTTCTGAACAAGTGTTACTGTTTTCTGCACAAAAGCGATTCTGCGAAGCAATGTGAACACTTCTGTTTCCCAGGCACAGAGAAGGTGCTAGCAGGGAATTCTCTGCCTGCTTTTCCCCAGTGCTCTGCAAGGTCTCCAGGACAACATAAAATCTGGGGCTCTGTGCTTTCTTTTGTTCTGAACAAGTGTTACTGTTTTCTGCACAAAAGCGATTCTGCGAAGGAATGTGAACAGGCACAGAGAAGGTGCTAGCAGGGAATTCTCTGCCTGCTTTTCCACAGTGCTCTGCAAGCTCTCCAGGACAACAGCAAATATGGGGCTCTGTGCTTTCTTTCGTTCTGAACAAGTGTTATTGTTTTCTGCACAAAAGCGATTCTGCGAAGCAATGTGAAGACTTCTGCTTCCCAGGCACAGAGAAGGTGCTAGCAGGGAATTCTCTGCCTGCCTTTCCCCAGTGCTCTGCAAGCTCTCCAGGACAACATAAAATCTGGGGCTCTGTGCTTTCTTTCGTTCTGAACAAGTGTTACTGTTTTCTGCACAAAAGCGATTCTGCGAAGCAATGTGAACACTTCTGTTTCCCAGGAACAGAGAAGGTGCTAGCAGGGAATTCTCTGCCTGCTTTTCCCCAGTGCTCTGCAAGCTCGCCAGGACAACATAAAATCTGGGGCTCTGTGCTTTCTTTCGTTCTGAACAAGTGTTACTGTTTTCTGCACAAAAGCGATTCTGCGAAGCAACGTGAACAGGCACAGAGAAGGTGCTAGCAGGGAATTCTCTGCCTGCCTTTCCCCAGTGCTCTGCAAGCTCTCCAGGACAACAGCAAATCTGGGGCTCTGTGCTTTCTTTCGTTCTGAACAAGTGTTACTGTTTTCTGCACAAAAGCGATTCTGCGAAGCAATGTGAACACTTCTGTTTCCCAGGCACAGAGAAGGTGCTAGCAGGGAATTCTCTGCCTGCTTTTCCCCAGTGCTCTGCAAGCTCTCCAGGACAACATAAAATCTGGGGCTCTGTGCTTTCTTTTGTTCTGAACAAGTGTTACTGTTTTCTGCACAAAAGCGATTCTGCGAAGGAATGTGAACAGGCACAGAGAAGGTGCTAGCAGGGAATTCTCTGCCTGCTTTTCCACAGTGCTCTGCAAGCTCTCCAGGACAACAGCAAATATGGGGCTCTGTGCTTTCTTTCGTTCTGAACAAGTGTTATTGTTTTCTGCACAAAAGCGATTCTGCGAAGCAATGTGAAGACTTCTGCTTCCCAGGCACAGAGAAGGTGCTAGCAGGGAATTCTCTGCCTGCCTTTCCCCAGTGCTCTGCAAGCTCTCCAGGACAACATAAAATCTGGGGCTCTGTGCTTTCTTTCGTTCTGAACAAGTGTTACTGTTTTCTGCACAAAAGCGATTCTGCGAAGCAATGTGAACACTTCTGTTTCCCAGGCACAGAGAAGGTGCTAGCAGGGAATTCTCTGCCTTCTTTCCCCCAGTGCTCTGCAAGCTCTCCAGAACAACATAAAATCTGGGGCTCTGTGCTTTCTTTCGTTCTGAACAAGTGTTACTGTTTTCTGCACAAAAGCGATTCTGCCAAGCAATGGGAACACTTCTGTTTCCCAGGCACAGAGAAGGTGCTAGCAGGGAATTCTCTGCCTGCTTTTCCCCAGTGCTCTGCAAGCTCTCCAGGACAACATAAAATCTGGGGCTCTGTGCTTTCTTTCGTTCTGAACAAGTGTTACTGTTTTCTGCACAAAAGCGATTCTGCGAAGCAATGTGAACACTTCTGTTTCCCAGGCACAGAGAAGGTGCTAGCAGGGAATTCTCTGCCTGCTTTTCCCCAGTGCTCTGCAAGCTCTCCAGGACAACATAAAATCTGGGGCTCTGTGCTTTCTTTTGTTCTGAACAAGTGTTACTGTTTTCTGCACAAAAGCGATTCTGCGAAGCAATGTGAACAGGCACAGAAAAGGTGCTAGCAGGGAATTCTCTGCCTGCCTTTCCCCAGTGCTCTGCAAGCTCTCCAGGACAACATAAAATCTGGGGCTCTGTGCTTTCTTTTGTTCTGAACAAGTGTTACTGTTTTCTGCACAAAAGCGATTCTGCGAAGCAATGTGAAGACTTCTGCTTCCCAGGCACAGAGAAGGTGCTAGCAGGGAATTCTCTGCCTGCCTTTCCCCAGTGCTCTGCAAGCTCTCCAGGACAACATAAAATCTGGGGCTCTGTGCTTTCTTTCGTTCTGAACAAGTGTTACTGTTTTCTGCACAAAAGCGATTCTGCGAAGCAATGTGAACAGGCACAGAGAAGGTGCTAGCAGGGAATTCTCTGCCTTGCCTTTCCCCAGTGCTCTGCAAGCTCTCCAGGACAACATAAAATCTGGGGCTCTGTGCTTTCTTTCGTTGTGAACAAGTGTTACTGTTTTCTGCACAAAAGCGATTCTGCGAAGCAATGTGAACACTTCTGTTTCCCAGGCACAGAGAAGGTGCTAGCAGGGAATTCTCTGCCTGCTTTTCCCCAGTGCTCTGCAAGCTCTCCAGGACAACATAAAATCTGGGGCTCTGTGCTTTCTTTTGTTCTGAACAAGTGTTAGTGTTTTCTGCACAAAAGCGATTCTGCGAAGCAATGTGAACACTTCTGCTTCCCAGGCACAGAGAAGGTCCTAGCAGGGAAATCTCTGCCTGCTTTTCCCCAGTGCTCTGCAAGCTCTCCAGGACAACATAAAATCTGGGGCTCTGTGCTTTCTTTCGTTCTGAACAAGTGTTATTGTTTTCTGCACAAAAGCGATTCTGCGAAGCAATGTGAAGACTTCTGCTTCCCAGGCACAGAGAAGGTGCTAGCAGGGAATTCTCTGCCTGCTTTTCCCCAGTGCTCTGCAAGCTCTCCAGGACAACATAAAATCTGGGGCTCTGTGCTTTCTTTCGTTCTGAACAAGTGTTACTGTTTTCTGCACAAAAGCGATTCTGCGAAGCAATGTGAACACTTCTGCTTCCCAGGCACAGAGAAGGTGCTAGCAGGGAATTCTCTGCCTGCTTTTCCCCAGTGCTCTGCAAGCTCTCCAGGACAACATAAAATCTGGGGCTCTGTGCTTTCTTTCGTTCTGAACAAGTGTTATTGTTTTCTGCACAAAAGCGATTCTGCGAAGCAATGTGAACAGGCACAGAGAAGGTGCTAGCAGGGAATTCTCTGCCTGCCTTTCCCCAGTGCTCTGCAAGCTCTCCAGGACAACATAAAATCTGGGGCTCTGTGCTTTCTTTCGTTCTGAACAAGTGTTACTGTTTTCTGCACAAAAGCGATTCTGCGAAGCAATGGGAACACTTCTGTTTCCCAGGCACAGAGAAGGTGCTAGCAGGGAATTCTCTGCCTGCTTTTCCCCAGTGCTCTGCAAGCTCGCCAGGACAACATAAAATCTGGGGCTCTGTGCTTTCTTTCGTTCTGAACAAGTGTTACTGTTTTCTGCACAAAAGCGATTCTGCGAAGCAACGTGAACAGGCACAGAGAAGGTGCTAGCAGGGAATTCTCTGCCTGCCTTTCCCCAGTGCTCTGCAAGCTCTCCAGGACAACAGCAAATCTGGGGCTCTGTGCTTTCTTTCGTTCTGAACAAGTGTTACTGTTTTCTGCACAAAAGCGATTCTGCGAAGCAATGTGAACACTTCTGTTTCCCAGGCACAGAGAAGGTGCTAGCAGGGAATTCTCTGCCTGCTTTTCCCCAGTGCTCTGCAAGCTCTCCAGGACAACATAAAATCTGGGGCTCTGTGCTTTCTTTTGTTCTGAACAAGTGTTACTGTTTTCTGCACAAAAGCGATTCTGCGAAGGAATGTGAACAGGCACAGAGAAGGTGCTAGCAGGGAATTCTCTGCCTGCTTTTCCACAGTGCTCTGCAAGCTCTCCAGGACAACAGCAAATATGGGGCTCTGTGCTTTCTTTCGTTCTGAACAAGTGTTACTGTTTTCTGCACAAAAGCGATTCTGCCAAGCAATGTGAACACTTCTGTTTCCCAGGAACAGAGAAGGTGCTAGCAGGGAATTCTCTGCCTGCTTTTCCCCAGTGCTCTGCAAGCTCTCCAGGACAACATAAAATCTGGGGCTCTGTGCTTTCTTTCATTGTGAACAAGTGTTACTGTTTTCTGCACAAAAGCGATTCAGCGAAGCAATGTGAACAGGCACAGAGAAGGTGCTAGCAGGGAATTCTCTGCCTGCCTTTCCCCAGTGCTCTGCAAGCTCTCCAGGACAACAGCAAATCTGGGGCTCTGTGCTTTCTTTCGTTCTGAACAAGTGTTACTGTTTTCTGCACAAAAGCGATTCTGCGAAGCAATGTGAACAGGCACAGAAAAGGTGCTAGCAGGGAATTCTCTGCCTGCCTTTCCCCAGTGCTCTGCAAGCTCTCCAGGACAACATAGAATCTGGGGCTCTGTGCTTTCTTTTGTTCTGAACAAGTGTTAGGGTTTTCTGCACAAAAGCGATTCTGCGAAGCAATGTGAAGACTTCTGCTTCCCAGGCACAGAGAAGGTGCTAGCAGGGAATTCTCTGCCTGCCTTTCCCCAGTGCTCTGCAAGCTCTCCAGGACAACATAAAATCTGGGGCTCTGTGCTTTCTTTCGTCTGAACAAGTGTTACTGTTTTCTGCACAAAAGCGATTCAGCGAAGCAATGTGAACAGGCACAGAGAAGGTGCTAGCAGGGAATTCTCTGCCTGCCTTTCCCCAGTGCTCTGCAAGCTCTCCAGGACAACATAAAATCTGGGGCTCTGTGCTTTCTTTCGTTCTGAACAAGTGTTACTGTTTTCTGCACAAAAGCGATTCTGCGAAGCAATGAGAACACTTCTGCTTCCCAGGCACAGAGAAGGTGCTAGCAGGGAATTCTCTGCCTGCTTTTCCCCAGTGCTCTGCAAGCTCTCCAGGACAACATAATATCTGGGGCTCTGCTTTCTTTCGTTCTGAACAAGTGTTACTGTTTTCTGCACAAAAGCGATTCTGCGAAGCAATGTGAACACTTCTGTTTCCCAGGAACAGAGAAGGTGCTAGCAGGGAATTCTCTGCCTGCTTTTCCCCAGTGCTCTGCAAGCTCTCCAGGACAACATAAAATCTGGGGCTCTGTGCTTTCTTTCGTTCTGAACAAGTGTTACTGTTTTCTGCACAAAAGCGATTCTGCGAAGCAATGTGAACACTTCTGTTTCCCAGGCACAGAGAAGGTGCTAGCAGGGAATTCTCTGCCTGCTTTTCCCCAGTGCTCTGCAAGCTCTCCAGGACAACATAAAATCTGGGGCTCTGTGCTTTCTTTCGTTGTGAACATGTGTTACTGTTTTCTGCACAAAAGCGATTCTGCGAAGCAATGTGAACACTTCTGTTTCCCAGGCACAGAGAAGGTGCTAGCAGGGAATTCTCTGCCTGCCTTTCCCCAGTGCTCTGCAAGCTCTCCAGGACAACATAAGATCTGGGCTCTGTGCTTTCTTTCGTCTGAACAGGTGTTACTGTTTTCTGCACAAAAGCGATTCAGCGAAGCAATGTGAACAGGCACAGAGAAGGTGCTAGCAGGGAATTCTCTGCCTGCCTTTCCCCAGTGCTCTGCAAGCTCTCCAGGACAACATAGAATCTGGGGCTCTGTGCTTTCTTTCGTTCTGAACAAGTGTTACTGTTTTCTGCACAAAAGCGATTCTGCGAAGCAATGGGAACACTTCTGTTTCCCAGGCACAGAGAAGGTGCTAGCAGGGAATTCTCTGCCTGCTTTTCCCCAGTGCTCTGCAAGCTCTCCAGGACAACATAATATCTGGGGCTCTGTGCTTTCTTTCGTTCTGAACAAGTGTTACTGTTTTCTGCACAAAAGCGATTCTGCGAAGGAATGTGAACAGGCACAGAGAAGGTGCTAGCAGGGAATTCTCTGCCTGCCTTTCCCCAGTGCTCTGCAAGCTCTCCAGGACAACATAAAATCTGGGGCTCTGTGCTTTCTTTCGTTCTGAACAAGTGTTACTGTTTTCTGCACAAAAGCGATTCTGCGAAGCAATGTGAACACTTCTGTTTCCCAGGCACAGAGAAGGTGCTAGCAGGGAATTCTCTGCCTTCTTTTCCCCAGTGCTTTGCAAGCTCTCCAGAACAACATAAAATCTGGGGCTCTGTGCTTTCTTTCGTTCTGAACAATTGTTACTGTTTTCTGCACAAAAGCGATTCTGCGAAGCAATGTGAACACTTCTGTTTCCCAGGCACAGAGAAGGTGCTAGCAGGGAATTCTCTGCCTGCCTTTCCCCAGTGCTCTGCAAGCTCTCCAGGACAACATAAAATCTGGGGCTCTGTGCTTTCTTTCGTCTGAACAAGTGTTACTGTTTTCTGCACAAAAGCGATTCAGCGAAGCAATGTGAACAGGCACAGAGAAGGTGCTAGCAGGGAATTCTCTGCCTGCCTTTCCCCAGTGCTCTGCAAGCTCTCCAGGACAACAGCAAATCTGGGGCTCTGTGCTTTCTTTCGTTCTGAACAAGTGTTACTGTTTTCTGCACAAAAGCGATTCAGCGAAGCAATGTGAACAGGCACAGAGAAGGTGCTAGAAGGGAATTCTCTGCCTGCTTTTCCCCAGTGCTCTGCAAGCTCTCCAGGACAACATAAAATCTGGGGCTCTGTGCTTTCTTTCGTTCTGAACAAGTGTTACTGTTTTCTGCACAAAAGCGATTCTGCGAAGCAATGTGAACAGGCACAGAAAAGGTGCTAGCAGGGAATTCTCTGCCTGCCTTTCCCCAGTGCTCTGCAATCTCTCCAGGACAACATAGAATCTGGGGCTCTGTGCTTTCTTTTGTTCTGAACAAGTGTTAGGGTTTTCTGCACAAAAGCGATTCTGCGAAGCAATGTGAAGACTTCTGCTTCCCAGGCACAGAGAAGGTGCTAGCAGGGAATTCTCTGCCTGCCTTTCCCCAGTGCTCTGCAAGCTCTCCAGGACAACATAAAATCTGGGGCTCTGTGCTTTCTTTCGTCTGAACAAGTGTTACTGTTTTCTGCACAAAAGCGATTCAGCGAAGCAATGTGAACAGGCACAGAGAAGGTGCTAGCAGGGAATTCTCTGCCTGCCTTTCCCCAGTGCTCTGCAAGCTCTCCAGGACAACATAAAATCTGGGGCTCTGTGCTTTCTTTCGTTCTGAACAAGTGTTACTGTTTTCTGCACAAAAGCGATTCTGCGAAGCAATGTGAACACTTCTGTTTCCCAGGCACAGAGAAGGTGCTAGCAGGGAATTCTCTGCCTGCTTTTCCCCAGTGCTCTGCAAGCTCTCCAGGACAACATAAAATCTGGGGCTCTGTGCTTTCTTTCGTTCTGAACAAGTGTTACTGTTTTCTGCACAAAAGCGATTCTGCGAAGCAATGTGAACAGGCACAGAGAAGGTGCTAGCAGGGAATTCTCTGCCTGCTTTTCCCCAGTGCTCTGCAAGCTCTCCAGGACAACATAAAATCTGGGGCTCTGTGCTTTCTTTCGTTCTGAACAAGTGTTACTGTTTTCTGCACAAAAGCGATTCTGCGAAGCAATGGGAACACTTCTGTTTCCCAGGCACAGAGAAGGTGCTAGCAGGGAATTCTCTGCCTGCTTTTCCCCAGTGCTCTGCAAGCTCTCCAGGACAACATAAAATCTGGGGCTCTGTGCTTTCTTTCTTTCTGAACAAGTGTTACTGTTTTCTGCACAAAAGCGATTCTGCGAAGCAATGAGAACACTTCTGCTTCCCAGGCACAGAGAAGGTGCTAGCAGGGAATTCTCTGCCTGCTTTTCCCCAGTGCTCTGCAAGCTCTCCAGGACAACATAATATCTGGGGCTCTGCTTTCTTTCGTTCTGAACAAGTGTTACTGTTTTCTGCACAAAAGCGATTCTGCGAAGCAATGTGAACACTTCTGTTTCCCAGGAACAGAGAAGGTGCTAGCAGGGAATTCTCTGCCTGCTTTTCCCCAGTGCTCTGCAAGCTCTCCAGGACAACATAAAATCTGGGGCTCTGTGCTTTCTTTCGTTCTGAACAAGTGTTACTGTTTTCTGCACAAAAGCGATTCTGCGAAGCAATGTGAACACTTCTGTTTCCCAGGAACAGAGAAGGTGCTAGCAGGGAATTCTCTGCCTGCTTTTCCCCAGTGCTCTGCAAGCTCTCCAGGACAACATAAAATCTGGGGCTCTGTGCTTTCTTTCGTTGTGAACATGTGTTACTGTTTTCTGCACAAAAGCGATTCTGCGAAGCAATGTGAACACTTCTGTTTCCCAGGCACAGAGAAGGTGCTAGCAGGGAATTCTCTGCCTGCCTTTCCCCAGTGCTCTGCAAGCTCTCCAGGACAACATAAGATCTGGGCTCTGTGCTTTCTTTCGTCTGAACAGGTGTTACTGTTTTCTGCACAAAAGCGATTCAGCGAAGCAATGTGAACAGGCACAGAGAAGGTGCTAGCAGGGAATTCTCTGCCTGCCTTTCCCCAGTGCTCTGCAAGCTCTCCAGGACAACATAGAATCTGGGGCTCTGTGCTTTCTTTCGTTCTGAACAAGTGTTACTGTTTTCTGCACAAAAGCGATTCTGCGAAGCAATGGGAACACTTCTGTTTCCCAGGCACAGAGAAGGTGCTAGCAGGGAATTCTCTGCCTGCTTTTCCCCAGTGCTCTGCAAGCTCTCCAGGACAACATAAAATCTGGGGCTCTGTGCTTTCTTTCGTTCTGAACAAGTGTTACTGTTTTCTGCACAAAAGCGATTCTGCGAAGCAATGTGAACAGGCACAGAGAAGGTGCTAGCAGGGAATTCTCTGCCTGCCTTTCCCCAGTGCTCTGCAAGCTCTCCAGGACAACATAAAATCTGGGGCTCTGTGCTTTCTTTCGTTCTGAACAAGTGTTACTGTTTTCTGCACAAAAGCGATTCTGCGAAGCAATGTGAACACTTCTGTTTCCCAGGCACAGAGAAGGTGCTAGCAGGGAATTCTCTGCCTGCTTTTCCCCAGTGCTCTGCAAGCTCTCCAGGACAACATAAAATCTGGGGCTCTGTGCTTTCTTTTGTTCTGAACAAGTGTTACTGTTTTCTGCACAAAAGCGATTCTGCGAAGCAATGTGAACAGGCACAGAAAAGGTGCTAGCAGGGAATTCTCTGCCTGCCTTTCCCCAGTGCTCTGCAAGCTCTCCAGGACAACATAGAATCTGGGGCTCTGTGCTTTCTTTTGTTCTGAACAAGTGTTAGGGTTTTCTGCACAAAAGCGATTCTGCGAAGCAATGTGAAGACTTCTGCTTCCCAGGCACAGAGAAGGTGCTAGCAGGGAATTCTCTGCCTGCCTTTCCCCAGTGCTCTGCAAGCTCTCCAGGACAACATAAAATCTGGGGCTCTGTGCTTTCTTTCGTCTGAACAAGTGTTACTGTTTTCTGCACAAAAGCGATTCAGCGAAGCAATGTGAACAGGCACAGAGAAGGTGCTAGCAGGGAATTCTCTGCCTGCCTTTCCCCAGTGCTCTGCAAGCTCTCCAGGACAACATAAAATCTGGGGCTCTGTGCTTTCTTTCGTTCTGAACAAGTGTTACTGTTTTCTGCACAAAAGCGATTCTGCGAAGCAATGTGAACACTTCTGTTTCCCAGGCACAGAGAAGGTGCTAGCAGGGAATTCTCTGCCTTCTTTTCCCCAGTGCTCTGCAAGCTCTCCAGGACAACATAAAATCTGGGGCTCTGTGCTTTCTTTCGTTCTGAACAAGTGTTACTGTTTTCTGCACAAAAGCGATTCTGCGAAGCAATGTGAACAGGCACAGAGAAGGTGCTAGCAGGGAATTCTCTGCCTGCTTTTCCCCAGTGCTCTGCAAGCTCTCCAGGACAACATAAAATCTGGGGCTCTGTGCTTTCTTTCTGCTGAACAAGTGTTACTGTTTTCTGCACAAAAGCGATTCTGCGAAGCAATGTGAACACTTCTGTTTCCCAGGAACAGAGAAGGTGCTAGCAGGGAATTCTCTGCCTGCTTTTCCCCAGTGCTCTGCAAGCTCTCCAGGACAACATAGAATCTGGGGCTCTGTGCTTTCTTTCGTTCTGAACAAGTGTTACTGGTTTCTGCACAAAAGTGATTCTGCGAAGCAATGTGAACACTTCTGCTTCCCAGGCACAGAGAAGGTGCTAGCAGGGAATTCTCTGCCTGCCTTTCCCCAGTGCTCTGCAAGCTCTCCAGGACAACAGCAAATCTGGGGCTCTGTGCTTTCTTTCGTCTGAACAAGTGTTACTGTTTTTTGCACAAAAGCGATTCTGCGAAGGAATGTGAACAGGCACAGAGAAGGTGCTAGCAGGGAATTCTCTGCCTGCCTTTCCCCAGTGCTCTGCAAGCTCTCCAGGACAACATAAAATCTGGGGCTCTGTGCTTTCTTTCGTTCTGAACAAGTGTTACTGTTTTCTGCACAAAAGCGATTCTGCGAAGCAATGTGAACACTTCTGTTTCCCAGGCACAGAGAAGGTGCTAGCAGGGAATTCTCTGCCTGCTTTTCCCCAGTGCTCTGCAAGCTCTCCAGAACAACATAAAATCTGGGGCTCTGTGCTTTCTTTCGTTCTGAACAATTGTTACTGTTTTCTGCACAAAAGCGATTCTGCCAAGCAATGGGAACACTTCTGTTTCCCAGGCACAGAGAAGGTGCTAGCAGGGAATTCTCTGCCTGCTTTTCCCCAGTGCTCTGCAAGCTCTCCAGGACAACATAAAATCTGGGGCTCTGTGCTTTCTTTCGTTGTGAACAAGTGTTACTGTTTTCTGCACAAAAGTGATTCTGCGAAGCAATGTGAACACTTCTGCTTCCCAGGCACAGAGAAGGTGCTAGCAGGGAATTCTCTGCCTGCTTTTCCCCAGTGCTCTGCAAGCTCTCCAGGACAACATAAAATCTGGGGCTCTGTGCTTTCTTTTGTTCTGAACAAGTGTTACTGTTTTCTGCACAAAAGCGATTCTGCGAAGCAATGTGAACAGGCACAGAAAAGGTGCTAGCAGGGAATTCTCTGCCTGCCTTTCCCCAGTGCTCTGCAAGCTCTCCAGGACAACACAGAATCTAGGGCTCTGTGCTTTCTTTTGTTCTGAACAAGTGTTAGGGTTTTCTGCACAAAAGCGATTCTGCGAAGCAATGTGAAGACTTCTGCTTCCCAGGCACAGAGAAGGTGCTAGCAGGGAATTCTCTGCCTGCCTTTCCCCAGTGCTCTGCAAGCTCTCCAGGACAACATAAAATCTGGGGCTCTGTGCTTTCTTTCGTCTGAACAAGTGTTACTGTTTTCTGAACAAAAGCGATTCAGCGAAGCAATGTGAACAGGCACAGAGAAGGTGCTAGCAGGGAATTCTCTGCCTGCCTTTCCCCAGTGCTCTGCAAGCTCTCCAGGACAACATAAAATCTGGGGCTCTGTGCTTTCTTTCGTTCTGAACAAGTGTTACTGTTTTCTGCACAAAAGCGATTCTGCGAAGCAATGTGAACACTTCTGTTTCCCAGGCACAGAGAAGGTGCTAGCAGGGAATTCTCTGCCTGCTTTTCCCCAGTGCTCTGCAAGCTCTCCAGGACAACATAAAATCTGGGGCTCTGTGCTTTCTTTCGTTCTGAACAAGTGTTACTGTTTTCTGCACAAAAGCGATTCTGCGAAGCAATGTGAACAGGCACAGAGAAGGTGCTAGCAGGGAATTCTCTGCCTGCTTTTCCCCAGTGCTCTGCAAGCTCTCCAGGACAACAGCAAATCTGGGGCTCTGTGCTTTCTTTCGTTCTGAACAAGTGTTATTGTTTTCTGCACAAAAGCGATTCTGCGAAGCAATGGGAACACTTCTGTTTCCCAGGAACAGAGAAGGTGCTAGCAGGGAATTCTCTGCCTGCTGTTCCCCAGTGCTCTGCAAGCTCTCCAGGACAACATAAGATCTGGGCTCTGTGCTTTCTTTCGTCTGAACAGGTGTTACTGTTTTCTGCACAAAAGCGATTCAGCGAAGCAATGTGAACAGGCACAGAGAAGGTGCTAGCAGGGAATTCTCTGCCTGCCTTTCCCCAGTGCTCTGCAAGCTCTCCAGGACAACATAGAATCTGGGGCTCTGTGCTTTCTTTCGTTCTGAACAAGTGTTACTGTTTTCTGCACAAAAGCGATTCTGCGAAGCAATGGGAACACTTCTGTTTCCCAGGCACAGAGAAGGTGCTAGCAGGGAATTCTCTGCCTGCTTTTCCCCAGTGCTCTGCAAGCTCTCCAGGACAACATAAAATCTGGGGCTCTGTGCTTTCTTTCGTTCTGAACAAGTGTTACTGTTTTCTGCACAAAAGCGATTCTGCGAAGCAATGTGAACAGGCACAGAGAAGGTGCTAGCAGGGAATTCTCTGCCTGCCTTTCCCCAGTGCTCTGCAAGCTCTCCAGGACAACATAAAATCTGGGGCTCTGTGCTTTCTTTCGTTCTGAACAAGTGTTACTGTTTTCTGCACAAAAGCGATTCTGCGAAGCAATGTGAACACTTCTGTTTCCCAGGCACAGAGAAGGTGCTAGCAGGGAATTCTCTGCCTGCTTTTCCCCAGTGCTCTGCAAGCTCTCCAGGACAACATAAAATCTGGGGCTCTGTGCTTTCTTTTGTTCTGAACAAGTGTTACTGTTTTCTGCACAAAAGCGATTCTGCGAAGCAATGTGAACAGGCACAGAAAAGGTGCTAGCAGGGAATTCTCTGCCTGCCTTTCCCCAGTGCTCTGCAAGCTCTCCAGGACAACATAGAATCTGGGGCTCTGTGCTTTCTTTTGTTCTGAACAAGTGTTAGGGTTTTCTGCACAAAAGCGATTCTGCGAAGCAATGTGAAGACTTCTGCTTCCCAGGCACAGAGAAGGTGCTAGCAGGGAATTCTCTGCCTGCCTTTCCCCAGTGCTCTGCAAGCTCTCCAGGACAACATAAAATCTGGGGCTCTGTGCTTTCTTTCGTCTGAACAAGTGTTACTGTTTTCTGCACAAAAGCGATTCAGCGAAGCAATGTGAACAGGCACAGAGAAGGTGCTAGCAGGGAATTCTCTGCCTGCCTTTCCCCAGTGCTCTGCAAGCTCTCCAGGACAACATAAAATCTGGGGCTCTGTGCTTTCTTTCGTTCTGAACAAGTGTTACTGTTTTCTGCACAAAAGCGATTCTGCGAAGCAATGTGAACACTTCTGTTTCCCAGGCACAGAGAAGGTGCTAGCAGGGAATTCTCTGCCTTCTTTTCCCCAGTGCTCTGCAAGCTCTCCAGGACAACATAAAATCTGGGGCTCTGTGCTTTCTTTCGTTCTGAACAAGTGTTACTGTTTTCTGCACAAAAGCGATTCTGCGAAGCAATGTGAACAGGCACAGAGAAGGTGCTAGCAGGGAATTCTCTGCCTGCTTTTCCCCAGTGCTCTGCAAGCTCTCCAGGACAACATAAAATCTGGGGCTCTGTGCTTTCTTTCTGCTGAACAAGTGTTACTGTTTTCTGCACAAAAGCGATTCTGCGAAGCAATGTGAACACTTCTGTTTCCCAGGAACAGAGAAGGTGCTAGCAGGGAATTCTCTGCCTGCTTTTCCCCAGTGCTCTGCAAGCTCTCCAGGACAACATAGAATCTGGGGCTCTGTGCTTTCTTTCGTTCTGAACAAGTGTTACTGGTTTCTGCACAAAAGTGATTCTGCGAAGCAATGTGAACACTTCTGCTTCCCAGGCACAGAGAAGGTGCTAGCAGGGAATTCTCTGCCTGCCTTTCCCCAGTGCTCTGCAAGCTCTCCAGGACAACAGCAAATCTGGGGCTCTGTGCTTTCTTTCGTCTGAACAAGTGTTACTGTTTTTTGCACAAAAGCGATTCTGCGAAGGAATGTGAACAGGCACAGAGAAGGTGCTAGCAGGGAATTCTCTGCCTGCCTTTCCCCAGTGCTCTGCAAGCTCTCCAGGACAACATAAAATCTGGGGCTCTGTGCTTTCTTTCGTTCTGAACAAGTGTTACTGTTTTCTGCACAAAAGCGATTCTGCGAAGCAATGTGAACACTTCTGTTTCCCAGGCACAGAGAAGGTGCTAGCAGGGAATTCTCTGCCTGCTTTTCCCCAGTGCTCTGCAAGCTCTCCAGAACAACATAAAATCTGGGGCTCTGTGCTTTCTTTCGTTCTGAACAATTGTTACTGTTTTCTGCACAAAAGCGATTCTGCCAAGCAATGGGAACACTTCTGTTTCCCAGGCACAGAGAAGGTGCTAGCAGGGAATTCTCTGCCTGCTTTTCCCCAGTGCTCTGCAAGCTCTCCAGGACAACATAAAATCTGGGGCTCTGTGCTTTCTTTCGTTGTGAACAAGTGTTACTGTTTTCTGCACAAAAGTGATTCTGCGAAGCAATGTGAACACTTCTGCTTCCCAGGCACAGAGAAGGTGCTAGCAGGGAATTCTCTGCCTGCTTTTCCCCAGTGCTCTGCAAGCTCTCCAGGACAACATAAAATCTGGGGCTCTGTGCTTTCTTTTGTTCTGAACAAGTGTTACTGTTTTCTGCACAAAAGCGATTCTGCGAAGCAATGTGAACAGGCACAGAAAAGGTGCTAGCAGGGAATTCTCTGCCTGCCTTTCCCCAGTGCTCTGCAAGCTCTCCAGGACAACACAGAATCTAGGGCTCTGTGCTTTCTTTTGTTCTGAACAAGTGTTAGGGTTTTCTGCACAAAAGCGATTCTGCGAAGCAATGTGAAGACTTCTGCTTCCCAGGCACAGAGAAGGTGCTAGCAGGGAATTCTCTGCCTGCCTTTCCCCAGTGCTCTGCAAGCTCTCCAGGACAACATAAAATCTGGGGCTCTGTGCTTTCTTTCGTCTGAACAAGTGTTACTGTTTTCTGAACAAAAGCGATTCAGCGAAGCAATGTGAACAGGCACAGAGAAGGTGCTAGCAGGGAATTCTCTGCCTGCCTTTCCCCAGTGCTCTGCAAGCTCTCCAGGACAACATAAAATCTGGGGCTCTGTGCTTTCTTTCGTTCTGAACAAGTGTTACTGTTTTCTGCACAAAAGCGATTCTGCGAAGCAATGTGAACACTTCTGTTTCCCAGGCACAGAGAAGGTGCTAGCAGGGAATTCTCTGCCTGCTTTTCCCCAGTGCTCTGCAAGCTCTCCAGGACAACATAAAATCTGGGGCTCTGTGCTTTCTTTCGTTCTGAACAAGTGTTACTGTTTTCTGCACAAAAGCGATTCTGCGAAGCAATGTGAACAGGCACAGAGAAGGTGCTAGCAGGGAATTCTCTGCCTGCTTTTCCCCAGTGCTCTGCAAGCTCTCCAGGACAACAGCAAATCTGGGGCTCTGTGCTTTCTTTCATTCTGAACAAGTGTTACTGTTTTCTGCACAAAAGCGATTCTGCGAAGCAATGGGAACACTTCTGTTTCCCAGGAACAGAGAAGGTGCTAGCAGGGAATTCTCTGCCTGCTGTTCCCCAGTGCTCTGCAAGCTCTCCAGGACAATATAGAATCTGGGGCTCTGTGCTTTCTTTCGTTCTGAACAAGTGTTACTGTTTTCTGCACAAAAGTGATTCTGCGAAGCAATGTGAAGACTTCTGCTTCCCAGGCACAGAGAAGGTGCTAGCAGGGAATTCTCTGCCTGCCTTTCCCCAGTGCTCTGCAAGCTCTCCAGGACAACATAAAATCTGGGGCTCTGTGCTTTCTTTCGTCTGAACAAGTGTTACTGTTTTCTGCACAAAAGCGATTCTGCGAAGCAATGTGAACAGGCACAGAGAAGGTGCTAGCAGGGAATTCTCTGCCTGCTTTTCCCCAGTGCTCTGCAAGCTCTCCAGGACAACATAAAATCTGGGGCTCTGTGCTTTCTTTCGTTCTGAACAAGTGTTACTGTTTTCTGCACAAAAGCGATTCAGCGAAGCAATCTGAACACTTCTGTTTCCCAGGCACAGAGAAGGTGCTAGCAGGGAATTCTCTGCCTGCCTTTCCCCAGTGCTCTGCAAGCTCTCCAGGACAACAGCAAATATGGGGCTCTGTGCTTTCTTTTGTTCTGAACAAGTGTTAGTGTTTTCTGCACAAAAGCGATTCTGCGAAGCAATGGGAACACTTCTGTTTCCCAGGCACAGAGAAGGTGCTAGCAGGGAATTCTCTGCCTGCTTTTCCCCAGTGCTCTGCAAGCTCTCCAGGACAACATAAAATCTGGGGCTCTGTGCTTTCTTTTGTTCTGAACAAGTGTTACTGTTTTCTGCACAAAAGCGATTCTGCGAAGCAATGTGAACAGGCACAGAGAAGGTGCTAGCAGGGAATTCTCTGCCTGCCTTTCCCCAGTGCTCTGCAAGCTCTCCAGGACAACATAAAATCTGGGGCTCTGTGCTTTCTTTTGTTCTGAACAAGTGTTACTGTTTTCTGCACAAAAGCGATTCTGCGAAGCAATGTGAAGACTTCTGCTTCCCAGGCACAGAGAAGGTGCTAGCAGGGAATTCTCTGCCTGCCTTTCCCCAGTGCTCTGCAAGCTCTCCAGGACAACATAAAATCTGGGGCTCTGTGCTTTCTTTCGTTCTGAACAAGTGTTACTGTTTTCTGCACAAAAGCGATTCTGCGAAGCAATGTGAACACTTCTGTTTCCCAGGCACAGAGAAGGTGCTAGCAGGGAATTCTCTGCCTGCCTTTCCCCAGTGCTCTGCAAGCTCTCCAGGACAACAGCAAATATGGGGCTCTGTGCTTTCTTTTGTTCTGAACAAGTGTTAGTGTTTTCTGCACAAAAGCGATTCTGCGAAGCAATGGGAACACTTCTGTTTCCCAGGCACAGAGAAGGTGCTAGCAGGGAATTCTCTGCCTGCTTTTCCCCAGTGCTCTGCAAGCTCTCCAGGACAACATAAAATCTGGGGCTCTGTGCTTTCTTTTGTTCTGAACAAGTGTTACTGTTTTCTGCACAAAAGCGATTCTGCGAAGCAATGTGAACACTTCTGCTTCCCAGGCACAGAGAAGGTGCTAGCAGGGAAATCTCTGCCTGCTTTTCCCCAGTGCTCTGCAAGCTCTCCAGGACAACATAAAATCTGGGGCTCTGTGCTTTCTTTCGTTCTGAACAAGTGTTATTGTTTTCTGCACAAAAGCGATTCTGCGAAGCAATGTGAAGACTTCTGCTTCCCAGGCACAGAGAAGGTGCTAGCAGGGAATTCTCTGCCTGCCTTTCCCCAGTGCTCTGCAAGCTCTCCAGGACAACATAAAATCTGGGGCTCTGTGCTTTCTTTCGTTCTGAACAAGTGTTACTGTTTTCTGCACAAAAGCGATTCTGCGAAGCAATGTGAACACTTCTGTTTCCCAGGCACAGAGAAGGTGCTAGCAGGGAATTCTCTGCCTTCTTTCCCCCAGTGCTCTGCAAGCTCTCCAGAACAACATAAAATCTGGGGCTCTGTGCTTTCTTTCGTTCTGAACAATTGTTACTGTTTTCTGCACAAAAGCGATTCTGCCAAGCAATGGGAACACTTCTGTTTCCCAGGCACAGAGAAGGTGCTAGCAGGGAATTCTCTGCCTGCTTTTCCCCAGTGCTCTGCAAGCTCTCCAGGACAACATAAAATCTGGGGCTCTG
This sequence comes from Strix uralensis, assembly GCF_047716275.1. Classification (NCBI taxonomy): domain Eukaryota; kingdom Metazoa; phylum Chordata; class Aves; order Strigiformes; family Strigidae; genus Strix; species Strix uralensis. Next base: position 299,084 of record NW_027436720.1, on the reverse strand, counting down.
TGCTTTCTTTCGTTGTGAACAAGTGTTACTGTTTTCTGCACAAAAGCGATTCTGCGAAGCAATGTGAACACTTCTGTTTCCCAGGCACAGAGAAGGTGCTAGCAGGGAATTCTCTGCCTGCTTTTCCCCAGTGCTCTGCAAGCTCTCCAGAACAACATAAAATCTGGGGCTCTGTGCTTTCTTTTGTTCTAAACAAGTGTTACTGTTTTCTGCACAAAAGCGATTCTGCGAAGCAATGTGAACAGGCACAGAAAAGGTGCTAGCAGGGAATTCTCTGCCTGCCTTTCCCCAGTGCTCTGCAAGCTCTCCAGGACAACATAAAATCTGGGGCTCTGTGCTTTCTTTTGTTCTGAACAAGTGTTAGGGTTTTGTGCACAAAAGCGATTCTGCGAAGCAATGTGAACACTTCTGTTTCCCAGGCACAGAGAAGGTGCTAGCAGGGAATTCTCTGCCTGCCTTTCCCCAGTGCTCTGCAAGCTCTCCAGGACAACAGCAAATATGGGGCTCTGTGCTTTCTTTTGTTCTGAACAAGTGTTAGTGTTTTCTGCACAAAAGCGATTCTGCGAAGCAATGGGAACACTTCTGTTTCCCAGGCACAGAGAAGGTGCTAGCAGGGAATTCTCTGCCTGCTTTTCCCCAGTGCTCTGCAAGCTCTCCAGGACAACATAAAATCTGGGGCTCTGTGCTTTCTTTTGTTCTGAACAAGTGTTACTGTTTTCTGCACAAAAGCGATTCTGCGAAGCAATGTGAACACTTCTGCTTCCCAGGCACAGAGAAGGTGCTAGCAGGGAAATCTCTGCCTGCTTTTCCCCAGTGCTCTGCAAGCTCTCCAGGACAACATAAAATCTGGGGCTCTGTGCTTTCTTTCGTTCTGAACAAGTGTTATTGTTTTCTGCACAAAAGCGATTCTGCGAAGCAATGTGAAGACTTCTGCTTCCCAGGCACAGAGAAGGTGCTAGCAGGGAATTCTCTGCCTGCCTTTCCCCAGTGCTCTGCAAGCTCTCCAGGACAACATAAAATCTGGGGCTCTGTGCTTTCTTTCGTTCTGAACAAGTGTTACTGTTTTCTGCACAAAAGCGATTCTGCGAAGCAATGTGAACACTTCTGTTTCCCAGGCACAGAGAAGGTGCTAGCAGGGAATTCTCTGCCTGCCTTTCCCCAGTGCTCTGCAAGCTCTCCAGGACAACAGCAAATATGGGGCTCTGTGCTTTCTTTTGTTCTGAACAAGTGTTAGTGTTTTCTGCACAAAAGCGATTCTGCGAAGCAATGGGAACACTTCTGTTTCCCAGGCACAGAGAAGGTGCTAGCAGGGAATTCTCTGCCTGCTTTTCCCCAGTGCTCTGCAAGCTCTCCAGGACAACATAAAATCTGGGGCTCTGTGCTTTCTTTTGTTCTGAACAAGTGTTACTGTTTTCTGCACAAAAGCGATTCTGCGAAGCAATGTGAACACTTCTGCTTCCCAGGCACAGAGAAGGTGCTAGCAGGGAAATCTCTGCCTGCTTTTCCCCAGTGCTCTGCAAGCTCTCCAGGACAACATAAAATCTGGGGCTCTGTGCTTTCTTTCGTTCTGAACAAGTGTTATTGTTTTCTGCACAAAAGCGATTCTGCGAAGCAATGTGAAGACTTCTGCTTCCCAGGCACAGAGAAGGTGCTAGCAGGGAATTCTCTGCCTGCCTTTCCCCAGTGCTCTGCAAGCTCTCCAGGACAACATAAAATCTGGGGCTCTGTGCTTTCTTTCGTTCTGAACAAGTGTTACTGTTTTCTGCACAAAAGCGATTCTGCGAAGCAATGTGAACACTTCTGTTTCCCAGGCACAGAGAAGGTGCTAGCAGGGAATTCTCTGCCTTCTTTCCCCCAGTGCTCTGCAAGCTCTCCAGAACAACATAAAATCTGGGGCTCTGTGCTTTCTTTCGTTCTGAACAATTGTTACTGTTTTCTGCACAAAAGCGATTCTGCCAAGCAATGGGAACACTTCTGTTTCCCAGGCACAGAGAAGGTGCTAGCAGGGAATTCTCTGCCTGCTTTTCCCCAGTGCTCTGCAAGCTCTCCAGGACAACATAAAATCTGGGGCTCTGTGCTTTCTTTCGTTCTGAACAAGTGTTACTGTTTTCTGCACAAAAGCGATTCTGCGAAGCAATGTGAACACTTCTGTTTCCCAGGCACAGAGAAGGTGCTAGCAGGGAATTCTCTGCCTGCTTTTCCCCAGTGCTCTGCAAGCTCTCCAGGACAACATAAAATCTGGGGCTCTGTGCTTTCTTTTGTTCTGAACAAGTGTTACTGTTTTCTGCACAAAAGCGATTCTGCGAAGCAATGTGAACAGGCACAGAAAAGGTGCTAGCAGGGAATTCTCTGCCTGCCTTTCCCCAGTGCTCTGCAAGCTCTCCAGGACAACATAAAATCTGGGGCTCTGTGCTTTCTTTTGTTCTGAACAAGTGTTACTGTTTTCTGCACAAAAGCGATTCTGCGAAGCAATGTGAAGACTTCTGCTTCCCAGGCACAGAGAAGGTGCTAGCAGGGAATTCTCTGCCTGCCTTTCCCCAGTGCTCTGCAAGCTCTCCAGGACAACATAAAATCTGGGGCTCTGTGCTTTCTTTCGTTCTGAACAAGTGTTACTGTTTTCTGCACAAAAGCGATTCTGCGAAGCAATGTGAACACTTCTGTTTCCCAGGCACAGAGAAGGTGCTAGCAGGGAATTCTCTGCCTGCCTTTCCCCAGTGCTCTGCAAGCTCTCCAGGACAACAGCAAATATGGGGCTCTGTGCTTTCTTTTGTTCTGAACAAGTGTTAGTGTTTTCTGCACAAAAGCGATTCTGCGAAGCAATGGGAACACTTCTGTTTCCCAGGCACAGAGAAGGTGCTAGCAGGGAATTCTCTGCCTGCTTTTCCCCAGTGCTCTGCAAGCTCTCCAGGACAACATAAAATCTGGGGCTCTGTGCTTTCTTTTGTTCTGAACAAGTGTTACTGTTTTCTGCACAAAAGCGATTCTGCGAAGCAATGTGAACACTTCTGCTTCCCAGGCACAGAGAAGGTGCTAGCAGGGAAATCTCTGCCTGCTTTTCCCCAGTGCTCTGCAAGCTCTCCAGGACAACATAAAATCTGGGGCTCTGTGCTTTCTTTCGTTCTGAACAAGTGTTATTGTTTTCTGCACAAAAGCGATTCTGCGAAGCAATGTGAAGACTTCTGCTTCCCAGGCACAGAGAAGGTGCTAGCAGGGAATTCTCTGCCTGCCTTTCCCCAGTGCTCTGCAAGCTCTCCAGGACAACATAAAATCTGGGGCTCTGTGCTTTCTTTCGTTCTGAACAAGTGTTACTGTTTTCTGCACAAAAGCGATTCTGCGAAGCAATGTGAACACTTCTGTTTCCCAGGCACAGAGAAGGTGCTAGCAGGGAATTCTCTGCCTTCTTTCCCCCAGTGCTCTGCAAGCTCTCCAGAACAACATAAAATCTGGGGCTCTGTGCTTTCTTTCGTTCTGAACAAGTGTTACTGTTTTCTGCACAAAAGCGATTCTGCCAAGCAATGGGAACACTTCTGTTTCCCAGGCACAGAGAAGGTGCTAGCAGGGAATTCTCTGCCTGCTTTTCCCCAGTGCTCTGCAAGCTCTCCAGGACAACATAAAATCTGGGGCTCTGTGCTTTCTTTCGTTCTGAACAAGTGTTACTGTTTTCTGCACAAAAGCGATTCTGCGAAGCAATGTGAACACTTCTGTTTCCCAGGCACAGAGAAGGTGCTAGCAGGGAATTCTCTGCCTGCTTTTCCCCAGTGCTCTGCAAGCTCTCCAGGACAACATAAAATCTGGGGCTCTGTGCTTTCTTTTGTTCTGAACAAGTGTTACTGTTTTCTGCACAAAAGCGATTCTGCGAAGCAATGTGAACAGGCACAGAAAAGGTGCTAGCAGGGAATTCTCTGCCTGCCTTTCCCCAGTGCTCTGCAAGCTCTCCAGGACAACATAAAATCTGGGGCTCTGTGCTTTCTTTCGTTCTGAACAAGTGTTACTGTTTTCTGCACAAAAGCGATTCTGCGAAGCAATGGGAACACTTCTGTTTCCCAGGCACAGAGAAGGTGCTAGCAGGGAATTCTCTGCCTGCTTTTCCCCAGTGCTCTGCAAGCTCGCCAGGACAACATAAAATCTGGGGCTCTGTGCTTTCTTTCGTTCTGAACAAGTGTTACTGTTTTCTGCACAAAAGCGATTCTGCGAAGCAACGTGAACAGGCACAGAGAAGGTGCTAGCAGGGAATTCTCTGCCTGCCTTTCCCCAGTGCTCTGCAAGCTCTCCAGGACAACAGCAAATCTGGGGCTCTGTGCTTTCTTTCGTTCTGAACAAGTGTTACTGTTTTCTGCACAAAAGCGATTCTGCGAAGCAATGTGAACACTTCTGTTTCCCAGGCACAGAGAAGGTGCTAGCAGGGAATTCTCTGCCTGCTTTTCCCCAGTGCTCTGCAAGCTCTCCAGGACAACATAAAATCTGGGGCTCTGTGCTTTCTTTTGTTCTGAACAAGTGTTACTGTTTTCTGCACAAAAGCGATTCTGCGAAGGAATGTGAACAGGCACAGAGAAGGTGCTAGCAGGGAATTCTCTGCCTGCTTTTCCACAGTGCTCTGCAAGCTCTCCAGGACAACAGCAAATATGGGGCTCTGTGCTTTCTTTCGTTCTGAACAAGTGTTACTGTTTTCTGCACAAAAGCGATTCTGCCAAGCAATGTGAACACTTCTGTTTCCCAGGAACAGAGAAGGTGCTAGCAGGGAATTCTCTGCCTGCTTTTCCCCAGTGCTCTGCAAGCTCTCCAGGACAACATAAAATCTGGGGCTCTGTGCTTTCTTTCGTTGTGAACATGTGTTACTGTTTTCTGCACAAAAGCGATTCTGCGAAGCAATGTGAACACTTCTGTTTCCCAGGCACAGAGAAGGTGCTAGCAGGGAATTCTCTGCCTGCCTTTCCCCAGTGCTCTGCAAGCTCTCCAGGACAACATAAGATCTGGGCTCTGTGCTTTCTTTCGTCTGAACAGGTGTTACTGTTTTCTGCACAAAAGCGATTCAGCGAAGCAATGTGAACAGGCACAGAGAAGGTGCTAGCAGGGAATTCTCTGCCTGCCTTTCCCCAGTGCTCTGCAAGCTCTCCAGGACAACATAGAATCTGGGGCTCTGTGCTTTCTTTCGTTCTGAACAAGTGTTACTGTTTTCTGCACAAAAGCGATTCTGCGAAGCAATGTGAACAGGCACAGAGAAGGTGCTAGCAGGGAATTCTCTGCCTGCCTTTCCCCAGTGCTCTGCAAGCTCTCCAGGACAACATAGAATCTGGGGCTCTGTGCTTTCTTTTGTTCTGAACAAGTGTTAGGGTTTTCTGCACAAAAGCGATTCTGCGAAGCAATGTGAAGACTTCTGCTTCCCAGGCACAGAGAAGGTGCTAGCAGGGAATTCTCTGCCTGCCTTTCCCCAGTGCTCTGCAAGCTCTCCAGGACAACATAAAATCTGGGGCTCTGTGCTTTCTTTCGTCTGAACAAGTGTTACTGTTTTCTGCACAAAAGCGATTCAGCGAAGCAATGTGAACAGGCACAGAGAAGGTGCTAGCAGGGAATTCTCTGCCTGCCTTTCCCCAGTGCTCTGCAAGCTCTCCAGGACAACATAAAATCTGGGGCTCTGTGCTTTCTTTCGTTCTGAACAAGTGTTACTGTTTTCTGCACAAAAGCGATTCTGCGAAGCAATGTGAACACTTCTGTTTCCCAGGCACAGAGAAGGTGCTAGCAGGGAATTCTCTGCCTGCTTTTCCCCAGTGCTCTGCAAGCTCTCCAGGACAACATAAAATCTGGGGCTCTGTGCTTTCTTTCGTTCTGAACAAGTGTTACTGTTTTCTGCACAAAAGCGATTCTGCGAAGCAATGGGAACACTTCTGTTTCCCAGGCACAGAGAAGGTGCTAGCAGGGAATTCTCTGCCTGCTTTTCCCCAGTGCTCTGCAAGCTCTCCAGGACAACATAAAATCTGGGGCTCTGTGCTTTCTTTCTTTCTGAACAAGTGTTACTGTTTTCTGCACAAAAGCGATTCTGCGAAGCAATGAGAACACTTCTGCTTCCCAGGCACAGAGAAGGTGCTAGCAGGGAATTCTCTGCCTGCCTTTCCCCAGTGCTCTGCAAGCTCTCCAGGACAACATAAAATCTGGGGCTCTGTGCTTTCTTTTGTTCTGAACAAGTGTTACTGTTTTCTGCACAAAAGCGATTCTGCGAAGCAATGTGAACACTTCTGTTTCCCAGGCACAGAGAAGGTGCTAGCAGGGAATTCTCTGCCTGCCTTTCCCCAGTGCTCTGCAAGCTCTCCAGGACAACAGCAAATATGGGGCTCTGTGCTTTCTTTTGTTCTGAACAAGTGTTAGTGTTTTCTGCACAAAAGCGATTCTGCGAAGCAATGGGAACACTTCTGTTTCCCAGGCACAGAGAAGGTGCTAGCAGGGAATTCTCTGCCTGCTTTTCCCCAGTGCTCTGCAAGCTCTCCAGGACAACATAAAATCTGGGGCTCTGTGCTTTCTTTTGTTCTGAACAAGTGTTACTGTTTTCTGCACAAAAGCGATTCTGCGAAGCAATGTGAACACTTCTGCTTCCCAGGCACAGAGAAGGTGCTAGCAGGGAAATCTCTGCCTGCTTTTCCCCAGTGCTCTGCAAGCTCTCCAGGACAACATAAAATCTGGGGCTCTGTGCTTTCTTTCGTTCTGAACAAGTGTTATTGTTTTCTGCACAAAAGCGATTCTGCGAAGCAATGTGAAGACTTCTGCTTCCCAGGCACAGAGAAGGTGCTAGCAGGGAATTCTCTGCCTGCCTTTCCCCAGTGCTCTGCAAGCTCTCCAGGACAACATAAAATCTGGGGCTCTGTGCTTTCTTTCGTTCTGAACAAGTGTTACTGTTTTCTGCACAAAAGCGATTCAGCGAAGCAATGTGAACACTTCTGTTTCCCAGGCACAGAGAAGGTGCTAGCAGGGAATTCTCTGCCTGCCTTTCCCCAGTGCTCTGCAAGCTCTCCAGGACAACAGCAAATATGGGGCTCTGTGCTTTCTTTTGTTCTGAACAAGTGTTAGTGTTTTCTGCACAAAAGCGATTCTGCGAAGCAATGGGAACACTTCTGTTTCCCAGGCACAGAGAAGGTGCTAGCAGGGAATTCTCTGCCTGCTTTTCCCCAGTGCTCTGCAAGCTCTCCAGGACAACATAAAATCTGGGGCTCTGTGCTTTCTTTTGTTCTGAACAAGTGTTACTGTTTTCTGCACAAAAGCGATTCTGCGAAGCAATGTGAACACTTCTGCTTCCCAGGCACAGAGAAGGTGCTAGCAGGGAAATCTCTGCCTGCTTTTCCCCAGTGCTCTGCAAGCTCTCCAGGACAACATAAAATCTGGGGCTCTGTGCTTTCTTTCGTTCTGAACAAGTGTTATTGTTTTCTGCACAAAAGCGATTCTGCGAAGCAATGTGAAGACTTCTGCTTCCCAGGCACAGAGAAGGTGCTAGCAGGGAATTCTCTGCCTGCCTTTCCCCAGTGCTCTGCAAGCTCTCCAGGACAACATAAAATCTGGGGCTCTGTGCTTTCTTTCGTTCTGAACAAGTGTTACTGTTTTCTGCACAAAAGCGATTCTGCGAAGCAATGTGAACACTTCTGTTTCCCAGGCACAGAGAAGGTGCTAGCAGGGAATTCTCTGCCTTCTTTCCCCCAGTGCTCTGCAAGCTCTCCAGAACAACATAAAATCTGGGGCTCTGTGCTTTCTTTCGTTCTGAACAATTGTTACTGTTTTCTGCACAAAAGCGATTCTGCGAAGCAATGTGAACACTTCTGTTTCCCAGGCACAGAGAAGGTGCTAGCAGGGAATTCTCTGCCTGCTTTTCCCCAGTGCTCTGCAAGCTCTCCAGGACAACATAAAATCTGGGGCTCTGTGCTTTCTTTCGTTCTGAACAAGTGTTACTGTTTTCTGCACAAAAGCGATTCTGCGAAGCAATGTGAACACTTCTGTTTCCCAGGCACAGAGAAGGTGCTAGCAGGGAATTCTCTGCCTGCTTTTCCCCAGTGCTCTGCAAGCTCTCCAGGACAACATAAAATCTGGGGCTCTGTGCTTTCTTTTGTTCTGAACAAGTGTTACTGTTTTCTGCACAAAAGCGATTCTGCGAAGCAATGTGAACAGGCACAGAAAAGGTGCTAGCAGGGAATTCTCTGCCTGCCTTTCCCCAGTGCTCTGCAAGCTCTCCAGGACAACATAAAATCTGGGGCTCTGTGCTTTCTTTTGTTCTGAACAAGTGTTACTGTTTTCTGCACAAAAGCGATTCTGCGAAGCAATGTGAAGACTTCTGCTTCCCAGGCACAGAGAAGGTGCTAGCAGGGAATTCTCTGCCTGCCTTTCCCCAGTGCTCTGCAAGCTCTCCAGGACAACATAAAATCTGGGGCTCTGTGCTTTCTTTCGTTCTGAACAAGTGTTACTGTTTTCTGCACAAAAGCGATTCTGCGAAGCAATGTGAACACTTCTGTTTCCCAGGCACAGAGAAGGTGCTAGCAGGGAATTCTCTGCCTGCCTTTCCCCAGTGCTCTGCAAGCTCTCCAGGACAACAGCAAATATGGGGCTCTGTGCTTTCTTTTGTTCTGAACAAGTGTTAGTGTTTTCTGCACAAAAGCGATTCTGCGAAGCAATGGGAACACTTCTGTTTCCCAGGCACAGAGAAGGTGCTAGCAGGGAATTCTCTGCCTGCTTTTCCCCAGTGCTCTGCAAGCTCTCCAGGACAACATAAAATCTGGGGCTCTGTGCTTTCTTTTGTTCTGAACAAGTGTTACTGTTTTCTGCACAAAAGCGATTCTGCGAAGCAATGTGAACACTTCTGCTTCCCAGGCACAGAGAAGGTGCTAGCAGGGAAATCTCTGCCTGCTTTTCCCCAGTGCTCTGCAAGCTCTCCAGGACAACATAAAATCTGGGGCTCTGTGCTTTCTTTCGTTCTGAACAAGTGTTATTGTTTTCTGCACAAAAGCGATTCTGCGAAGCAATGTGAAGACTTCTGCTTCCCAGGCACAGAGAAGGTGCTAGCAGGGAATTCTCTGCCTGCCTTTCCCCAGTGCTCTGCAAGCTCTCCAGGACAACATAAAATCTGGGGCTCTGTGCTTTCTTTCGTTCTGAACAAGTGTTACTGTTTTCTGCACAAAAGCGATTCTGCGAAGCAATGTGAACACTTCTGTTTCCCAGGCACAGAGAAGGTGCTAGCAGGGAATTCTCTGCCTTCTTTCCCCCAGTGCTCTGCAAGCTCTCCAGAACAACATAAAATCTGGGGCTCTGTGCTTTCTTTCGTTCTGAACAAGTGTTACTGTTTTCTGCACAAAAGCGATTCTGCCAAGCAATGGGAACACTTCTGTTTCCCAGGCACAGAGAAGGTGCTAGCAGGGAATTCTCTGCCTGCTTTTCCCCAGTGCTCTGCAAGCTCTCCAGGACAACATAAAATCTGGGGCTCTGTGCTTTCTTTCGTTCTGAACAAGTGTTACTGTTTTCTGCACAAAAGCGATTCTGCGAAGCAATGTGAACACTTCTGTTTCCCAGGCACAGAGAAGGTGCTAGCAGGGAATTCTCTGCCTGCTTTTCCCCAGTGCTCTGCAAGCTCTCCAGGACAACATAAAATCTGGGGCTCTGTGCTTTCTTTTGTTCTGAACAAGTGTTACTGTTTTCTGCACAAAAGCGATTCTGCGAAGCAATGTGAACAGGCACAGAAAAGGTGCTAGCAGGGAATTCTCTGCCTGCCTTTCCCCAGTGCTCTGCAAGCTCTCCAGGACAACATAAAATCTGGGGCTCTGTGCTTTCTTTCGTTCTGAACAAGTGTTACTGTTTTCTGCACAAAAGCGATTCTGCGAAGCAATGGGAACACTTCTGTTTCCCAGGCACAGAGAAGGTGCTAGCAGGGAATTCTCTGCCTGCTTTTCCCCAGTGCTCTGCAAGCTCGCCAGGACAACATAAAATCTGGGGCTCTGTGCTTTCTTTCGTTCTGAACAAGTGTTACTGTTTTCTGCACAAAAGCGATTCTGCGAAGCAACGTGAACAGGCACAGAGAAGGTGCTAGCAGGGAATTCTCTGCCTGCCTTTCCCCAGTGCTCTGCAAGCTCTCCAGGACAACAGCAAATCTGGGGCTCTGTGCTTTCTTTCGTTCTGAACAAGTGTTACTGTTTTCTGCACAAAAGCGATTCTGCGAAGCAATGTGAACACTTCTGTTTCCCAGGCACAGAGAAGGTGCTAGCAGGGAATTCTCTGCCTGCTTTTCCCCAGTGCTCTGCAAGCTCTCCAGGACAACATAAAATCTGGGGCTCTGTGCTTTCTTTTGTTCTGAACAAGTGTTACTGTTTTCTGCACAAAAGCGATTCTGCGAAGGAATGTGAACAGGCACAGAGAAGGTGCTAGCAGGGAATTCTCTGCCTGCTTTTCCACAGTGCTCTGCAAGCTCTCCAGGACAACAGCAAATATGGGGCTCTGTGCTTTCTTTCGTTCTGAACAAGTGTTACTGTTTTCTGCACAAAAGCGATTCTGCCAAGCAATGTGAACACTTCTGTTTCCCAGGAACAGAGAAGGTGCTAGCAGGGAATTCTCTGCCTGCTTTTCCCCAGTGCTCTGCAAGCTCTCCAGGACAACATAAAATCTGGGGCTCTGTGCTTTCTTTCATTGTGAACAAGTGTTACTGTTTTCTGCACAAAAGCGATTCAGCGAAGCAATGTGAACAGGCACAGAGAAGGTGCTAGCAGGGAATTCTCTGCCTGCCTTTCCCCAGTGCTCTGCAAGCTCTCCAGGACAACAGCAAATCTGGGGCTCTGTGCTTTCTTTCGTTCTGAACAAGTGTTACTGTTTTCTGCACAAAAGCGATTCTGCGAAGCAATGTGAACAGGCACAGAAAAGGTGCTAGCAGGGAATTCTCTGCCTGCCTTTCCCCAGTGCTCTGCAAGCTCTCCAGGACAACATAGAATCTGGGGCTCTGTGCTTTCTTTTGTTCTGAACAAGTGTTAGGGTTTTCTGCACAAAAGCGATTCTGCGAAGCAATGTGAAGACTTCTGCTTCCCAGGCACAGAGAAGGTGCTAGCAGGGAATTCTCTGCCTGCCTTTCCCCAGTGCTCTGCAAGCTCTCCAGGACAACATAAAATCTGGGGCTCTGTGCTTTCTTTCGTCTGAACAAGTGTTACTGTTTTCTGCACAAAAGCGATTCAGCGAAGCAATGTGAACAGGCACAGAGAAGGTGCTAGCAGGGAATTCTCTGCCTGCCTTTCCCCAGTGCTCTGCAAGCTCTCCAGGACAACATAAAATCTGGGGCTCTGTGCTTTCTTTCGTTCTGAACAAGTGTTACTGTTTTCTGCACAAAAGCGATTCTGCGAAGCAATGTGAACACTTCTGTTTCCCAGGCACAGAGAAGGTGCTAGCAGGGAATTCTCTGCCTGCTTTTCCCCAGTGCTCTGCAAGCTCTCCAGGACAACATAAAATCTGGAGCTCTGTGCTTTCTTTCGTTCTGAACAAGTGTTACTGTTTTCTGCACAAAAGCGATTCTGCGAAGCAATGGGAACACTTCTGTTTCCCAGGCACAGAGAAGGTGCTAGCAGGGAATTCTCTGCCTGCTTTTCCCCAGTGCTCTGCAAGCTCTCCAGGACAACATAAAATCTGGGGCTCTGTGCTTTCTTTCTTTCTGAACAAGTGTTACTGTTTTCTGCACAAAAGCGATTCTGCGAAGCAATGAGAACACTTCTGCTTCCCAGGCACAGAGAAGGTGCTAGCAGGGAATTCTCTGCCTGCTTTTCCCCAGTGCTCTGCAAGCTCTCCAGGACAACATAATATCTGGGGCTCTGCTTTCTTTCGTTCTGAACAAGTGTTACTGTTTTCTGCACAAAAGCGATTCTGCGAAGCAATGTGAACACTTCTGTTTCCCAGGAACAGAGAAGGTGCTAGCAGGGAATTCTCTGCCTGCTTTTCCCCAGTGCTCTGCAAGCTCTCCAGGACAACATAAAATCTGGGGCTCTGTGCTTTCTTTCGTTCTGAACAAGTGTTACTGTTTTCTGCACAAAAGCGATTCTGCGAAGCAATGTGAACACTTCTGTTTCCCAGGAACAGAGAAGGTGCTAGCAGGGAATTCTCTGCCTGCTTTTCCCCAGTGCTCTGCAAGCTCTCCAGGACAACATAAAATCTGGGGCTCTGTGCTTTCTTTCGTTGTGAACATGTGTTACTGTTTTCTGCACAAAAGCGATTCTGCGAAGCAATGTGAACACTTCTGTTTCCCAGGCACAGAGAAGGTGCTAGCAGGGAATTCTCTGCCTGCCTTTCCCCAGTGCTCTGCAAGCTCTCCAGGACAACATAAGATCTGGGCTCTGTGCTTTCTTTCGTCTGAACAGGTGTTACTGTTTTCTGCACAAAAGCGATTCAGCGAAGCAATGTGAACAGGCACAGAGAAGGTGCTAGCAGGGAATTCTCTGCCTGCCTTTCCCCAGTGCTCTGCAAGCTCTCCAGGACAACATAGAATCTGGGGCTCTGTGCTTTCTTTCGTTCTGAACAAGTGTTACTGTTTTCTGCACAAAAGCGATTCTGCGAAGCAATGGGAACACTTCTGTTTCCCAGGCACAGAGAAGGTGCTAGCAGGGAATTCTCTGCCTGCTTTTCCCCAGTGCTCTGCAAGCTCTCCAGGACAACATAATATCTGGGGCTCTGTGCTTTCTTTCGTTCTGAACAAGTGTTACTGTTTTCTGCACAAAAGCGATTCTGCGAAGGAATGTGAACAGGCACAGAGAAGGTGCTAGCAGGGAATTCTCTGCCTGCCTTTCCCCAGTGCTCTGCAAGCTCTCCAGGACAACATAAAATCTGGGGCTCTGTGCTTTCTTTCGTTCTGAACAAGTGTTACTGTTTTCTGCACAAAAGCGATTCTGCGAAGCAATGTGAACACTTCTGTTTCCCAGGCACAGAGAAGGTGCTAGCAGGGAATTCTCTGCCTTCTTTTCCCCAGTGCTTTGCAAGCTCTCCAGAACAACATAAAATCTGGGGCTCTGTGCTTTCTTTCGTTCTGAACAATTGTTACTGTTTTCTGCACAAAAGCGATTCTGCGAAGCAATGTGAACACTTCTGTTTCCCAGGCACAGAGAAGGTGCTAGCAGGGAATTCTCTGCCTGCCTTTCCCCAGTGCTCTGCAAGCTCTCCAGGACAACATAAAATCTGGGGCTCTGTGCTTTCTTTCGTCTGAACAAGTGTTACTGTTTTCTGCACAAAAGCGATTCAGCGAAGCAATGTGAACAGGCACAGAGAAGGTGCTAGCAGGGAATTCTCTGCCTGCCTTTCCCCAGTGCTCTGCAAGCTCTCCAGGACAACAGCAAATCTGGGGCTCTGTGCTTTCTTTCGTTCTGAACAAGTGTTACTGTTTTCTGCACAAAAGCGATTCAGCGAAGCAATGTGAACAGGCACAGAGAAGGTGCTAGAAGGGAATTCTCTGCCTGCTTTTCCCCAGTGCTCTGCAAGCTCTCCAGGACAACATAAAATCTGGGGCTCTGTGCTTTCTTTCGTTCTGAACAAGTGTTACTGTTTTCTGCACAAAAGCGATTCTGCGAAGCAATGTGAACAGGCACAGAAAAGGTGCTAGCAGGGAATTCTCTGCCTGCCTTTCCCCAGTGCTCTGCAATCTCTCCAGGACAACATAGAATCTGGGGCTCTGTGCTTTCTTTTGTTCTGAACAAGTGTTAGGGTTTTCTGCACAAAAGCGATTCTGCGAAGCAATGTGAAGACTTCTGCTTCCCAGGCACAGAGAAGGTGCTAGCAGGGAATTCTCTGCCTGCCTTTCCCCAGTGCTCTGCAAGCTCTCCAGGACAACATAAAATCTGGGGCTCTGTGCTTTCTTTCGTCTGAACAAGTGTTACTGTTTTCTGCACAAAAGCGATTCAGCGAAGCAATGTGAACAGGCACAGAGAAGGTGCTAGCAGGGAATTCTCTGCCTGCCTTTCCCCAGTGCTCTGCAAGCTCTCCAGGACAACATAAAATCTGGGGCTCTGTGCTTTCTTTCGTTCTGAACAAGTGTTACTGTTTTCTGCACAAAAGCGATTCTGCGAAGCAATGTGAACACTTCTGTTTCCCAGGCACAGAGAAGGTGCTAGCAGGGAATTCTCTGCCTGCTTTTCCCCAGTGCTCTGCAAGCTCTCCAGGACAACATAAAATCTGGGGCTCTGTGCTTTCTTTCGTTCTGAACAAGTGTTACTGTTTTCTGCACAAAAGCGATTCTGCGAAGCAATGTGAACAGGCACAGAGAAGGTGCTAGCAGGGAATTCTCTGCCTGCTTTTCCCCAGTGCTCTGCAAGCTCTCCAGGACAACATAAAATCTGGGGCTCTGTGCTTTCTTTCGTTCTGAACAAGTGTTACTGTTTTCTGCACAAAAGCGATTCTGCGAAGCAATGGGAACACTTCTGTTTCCCAGGCACAGAGAAGGTGCTAGCAGGGAATTCTCTGCCTGCTTTTCCCCAGTGCTCTGCAAGCTCTCCAGGACAACATAAAATCTGGGGCTCTGTGCTTTCTTTCTTTCTGAACAAGTGTTACTGTTTTCTGCACAAAAGCGATTCTGCGAAGCAATGAGAACACTTCTGCTTCCCAGGCACAGAGAAGGTGCTAGCAGGGAATTCTCTGCCTGCTTTTCCCCAGTGCTCTGCAAGCTCTCCAGGACAACATAATATCTGGGGCTCTGCTTTCTTTCGTTCTGAACAAGTGTTACTGTTTTCTGCACAAAAGCGATTCTGCGAAGCAATGTGAACACTTCTGTTTCCCAGGAACAGAGAAGGTGCTAGCAGGGAATTCTCTGCCTGCTTTTCCCCAGTGCTCTGCAAGCTCTCCAGGACAACATAAAATCTGGGGCTCTGTGCTTTCTTTCGTTCTGAACAAGTGTTACTGTTTTCTGCACAAAAGCGATTCTGCGAAGCAATGTGAACACTTCTGTTTCCCAGGAACAGAGAAGGTGCTAGCAGGGAATTCTCTGCCTGCTTTTCCCCAGTGCTCTGCAAGCTCTCCAGGACAACATAAAATCTGGGGCTCTGTGCTTTCTTTCGTTGTGAACATGTGTTACTGTTTTCTGCACAAAAGCGATTCTGCGAAGCAATGTGAACACTTCTGTTTCCCAGGCACAGAGAAGGTGCTAGCAGGGAATTCTCTGCCTGCCTTTCCCCAGTGCTCTGCAAGCTCTCCAGGACAACATAAGATCTGGGCTCTGTGCTTTCTTTCGTCTGAACAGGTGTTACTGTTTTCTGCACAAAAGCGATTCAGCGAAGCAATGTGAACAGGCACAGAGAAGGTGCTAGCAGGGAATTCTCTGCCTGCCTTTCCCCAGTGCTCTGCAAGCTCTCCAGGACAACATAGAATCTGGGGCTCTGTGCTTTCTTTCGTTCTGAACAAGTGTTACTGTTTTCTGCACAAAAGCGATTCTGCGAAGCAATGGGAACACTTCTGTTTCCCAGGCACAGAGAAGGTGCTAGCAGGGAATTCTCTGCCTGCTTTTCCCCAGTGCTCTGCAAGCTCTCCAGGACAACATAAAATCTGGGGCTCTGTGCTTTCTTTCGTTCTGAACAAGTGTTACTGTTTTCTGCACAAAAGCGATTCTGCGAAGCAATGTGAACAGGCACAGAGAAGGTGCTAGCAGGGAATTCTCTGCCTGCCTTTCCCCAGTGCTCTGCAAGCTCTCCAGGACAACATAAAATCTGGGGCTCTGTGCTTTCTTTCGTTCTGAACAAGTGTTACTGTTTTCTGCACAAAAGCGATTCTGCGAAGCAATGTGAACACTTCTGTTTCCCAGGCACAGAGAAGGTGCTAGCAGGGAATTCTCTGCCTGCTTTTCCCCAGTGCTCTGCAAGCTCTCCAGGACAACATAAAATCTGGGGCTCTGTGCTTTCTTTTGTTCTGAACAAGTGTTACTGTTTTCTGCACAAAAGCGATTCTGCGAAGCAATGTGAACAGGCACAGAAAAGGTGCTAGCAGGGAATTCTCTGCCTGCCTTTCCCCAGTGCTCTGCAAGCTCTCCAGGACAACATAGAATCTGGGGCTCTGTGCTTTCTTTTGTTCTGAACAAGTGTTAGGGTTTTCTGCACAAAAGCGATTCTGCGAAGCAATGTGAAGACTTCTGCTTCCCAGGCACAGAGAAGGTGCTAGCAGGGAATTCTCTGCCTGCCTTTCCCCAGTGCTCTGCAAGCTCTCCACGACAACATAAAATCTGGGGCTCTGTGCTTTCTTTCGTCTGAACAAGTGTTACTGTTTTCTGCACAAAAGCGATTCAGCGAAGCAATGTGAACAGGCACAGAGAAGGTGCTAGCAGGGAATTCTCTGCCTGCCTTTCCCCAGTGCTCTGCAAGCTCTCCAGGACAACATAAAATCTGGGGCTCTGTGCTTTCTTTCGTTCTGAACAAGTGTTACTGTTTTCTGCACAAAAGCGATTCTGCGAAGCAATGTGAACACTTCTGTTTCCCAGGCACAGAGAAGGTGCTAGCAGGGAATTCTCTGCCTTCTTTTCCCCAGTGCTCTGCAAGCTCTCCAGGACAACATAAAATCTGGGGCTCTGTGCTTTCTTTCGTTCTGAACAAGTGTTACTGTTTTCTGCACAAAAGCGATTCTGCGAAGCAATGTGAACAGGCACAGAGAAGGTGCTAGCAGGGAATTCTCTGCCTGCTTTTCCCCAGTGCTCTGCAAGCTCTCCAGGACAACATAAAATCTGGGGCTCTGTGCTTTCTTTCTGCTGAACAAGTGTTACTGTTTTCTGCACAAAAGCGATTCTGCGAAGCAATGTGAACACTTCTGTTTCCCAGGAACAGAGAAGGTGCTAGCAGGGAATTCTCTGCCTGCTTTTCCCCAGTGCTCTGCAAGCTCTCCAGGACAACATAGAATCTGGGGCTCTGTGCTTTCTTTCGTTCTGAACAAGTGTTACTGGTTTCTGCACAAAAGTGATTCTGCGAAGCAATGTGAACACTTCTGCTTCCCAGGCACAGAGAAGGTGCTAGCAGGGAATTCTCTGCCTGCCTTTCCCCAGTGCTCTGCAAGCTCTCCAGGACAACAGCAAATCTGGGGCTCTGTGCTTTCTTTCGTCTGAACAAGTGTTACTGTTTTTTGCACAAAAGCGATTCTGCGAAGGAATGTGAACAGGCACAGAGAAGGTGCTAGCAGGGAATTCTCTGCCTGCCTTTCCCCAGTGCTCTGCAAGCTCTCCAGGACAACATAAAATCTGGGGCTCTGTGCTTTCTTTCGTTCTGAACAAGTGTTACTGTTTTCTGCACAAAAGCGATTCTGCGAAGCAATGTGAACACTTCTGTTTCCCAGGCACAGAGAAGGTGCTAGCAGGGAATTCTCTGCCTGCTTTTCCCCAGTGCTCTGCAAGCTCTCCAGAACAACATAAAATCTGGGGCTCTGTGCTTTCTTTCGTTCTGAACAATTGTTACTGTTTTCTGCACAAAAGCGATTCTGCCAAGCAATGGGAACACTTCTGTTTCCCAGGCACAGAGAAGGTGCTAGCAGGGAATTCTCTGCCTGCTTTTCCCCAGTGCTCTGCAAGCTCTCCAGGACAACATAAAATCTGGGGCTCTGTGCTTTCTTTCGTTGTGAACAAGTGTTACTGTTTTCTGCACAAAAGTGATTCTGCGAAGCAATGTGAACACTTCTGCTTCCCAGGCACAGAGAAGGTGCTAGCAGGGAATTCTCTGCCTGCTTTTCCCCAGTGCTCTGCAAGCTCTCCAGGACAACATAAAATCTGGGGCTCTGTGCTTTCTTTTGTTCTGAACAAGTGTTACTGTTTTCTGCACAAAAGCGATTCTGCGAAGCAATGTGAACAGGCACAGAAAAGGTGCTAGCAGGGAATTCTCTGCCTGCCTTTCCCCAGTGCTCTGCAAGCTCTCCAGGACAACACAGAATCTAGGGCTCTGTGCTTTCTTTTGTTCTGAACAAGTGTTAGGGTTTTCTGCACAAAAGCGATTCTGCGAAGCAATGTGAAGACTTCTGCTTCCCAGGCACAGAGAAGGTGCTAGCAGGGAATTCTCTGCCTGCCTTTCCCCAGTGCTCTGCAAGCTCTCCAGGACAACATAAAATCTGGGGCTCTGTGCTTTCTTTCGTCTGAACAAGTGTTACTGTTTTCTGAACAAAAGCGATTCTGCGAAGCAATGTGAACACTTCTGTTTCCCAGGCACAGAGAAGGTGCTAGCAGGGAATTCTCTGCCTGCCTTTCCCCAGTGCTCTGCAAGCTCTCCAGGACAACATAAGATCTGGGCTCTGTGCTTTCTTTCGTCTGAACAGGTGTTACTGTTTTCTGCACAAAAGCGATTCAGCGAAGCAATGTGAACAGGCACAGAGAAGGTGCTAGCAGGGAATTCTCTGCCTGCCTTTCCCCAGTGCTCTGCAAGCTCTCCAGGACAACATAGAATCTGGGGCTCTGTGCTTTCTTTCGTTCTGAACAAGTGTTACTGTTTTCTGCACAAAAGCGATTCTGCGAAGCAATGGGAACACTTCTGTTTCCCAGGCACAGAGAAGGTGCTAGCAGGGAATTCTCTGCCTGCTTTTCCCCAGTGCTCTGCAAGCTCTCCAGGACAACATAATATCTGGGGCTCTGTGCTTTCTTTCGTTCTGAACAAGTGTTACTGTTTTCTGCACAAAAGCGATTCTGCGAAGGAATGTGAACAGGCACAGAGAAGGTGCTAGCAGGGAATTCTCTGCCTGCTTTTCCCCAGTGCTCTGCAAGCTCTCCAGGACAACATAAAATCTGGGGCTCTGTGCTTTCTTTCGTTCTGAACAAGTGTTACTGTTTTCTGCACAAAAGCGATTCTGCGAAGCAATGTGAACACTTCTGTTTCCCAGGCACAGAGAAGGTGCTAGCAGGGAATTCTCTGCCTTCTTTTCCCCAGTGCTTTGCAAGCTCTCCAGAACAACATAAAATCTGGGGCTCTGTGCTTTCTTTCGTTCTGAACAATTGTTACTGTTTTCTGCACAAAAGCGATTCTGCGAAGCAATGTGAACACTTCTGTTTCCCAGGCACAGAGAAGGTGCTAGCAGGGAATTCTCTGCCTGCCTTTCCCCAGTGCTCTGCAAGCTCTCCAGGACAACATAAAATCTGGGGCTCTGTGCTTTCTTTCGTCTGAACAAGTGTTACTGTTTTCTGCACAAAAGCGATTCAGCGAAGCAATGTGAACAGGCACAGAGAAGGTGCTAGCAGGGAATTCTCTGCCTGCCTTTCCCCAGTGCTCTGCAAGCTCTCCAGGACAACAGCAAATCTGGGGCTCTGTGCTTTCTTTCGTTCTGAACAAGTGTTACTGTTTTCTGCACAAAAGCGATTCAGCGAAGCAATGTGAACAGGCACAGAGAAGGTGCTAGAAGGGAATTCTCTGCCTGCTTTTCCCCAGTGCTCTGCAAGCTCTCCAGGACAACATAAAATCTGGGGCTCTGTGCTTTCTTTCGTTCTGAACAAGTGTTACTGTTTTCTGCACAAAAGCGATTCTGCGAAGCAATGTGAACAGGCACAGAAAAGGTGCTAGCAGGGAATTCTCTGCCTGCCTTTCCCCAGTGCTCTGCAATCTCTCCAGGACAACATAGAATCTGGGGCTCTGTGCTTTCTTTTGTTCTGAACAAGTGTTAGGGTTTTCTGCACAAAAGCGATTCTGCGAAGCAATGTGAAGACTTCTGCTTCCCAGGCACAGAGAAGGTGCTAGCAGGGAATTCTCTGCCTGCCTTTCCCCAGTGCTCTGCAAGCTCTCCAGGACAACATAAAATCTGGGGCTCTGTGCTTTCTTTCGTCTGAACAAGTGTTACTGTTTTCTGCACAAAAGCGATTCAGCGAAGCAATGTGAACAGGCACAGAGAAGGTGCTAGCAGGGAATTCTCTGCCTGCCTTTCCCCAGTGCTCTGCAAGCTCTCCAGGACAACATAAAATCTGGGGCTCTGTGCTTTCTTTCGTTCTGAACAAGTGTTACTGTTTTCTGCACAAAAGCGATTCTGCGAAGCAATGTGAACACTTCTGTTTCCCAGGCACAGAGAAGGTGCTAGCAGGGAATTCTCTGCCTGCTTTTCCCCAGTGCTCTGCAAGCTCTCCAGGACAACATAAAATCTGGGGCTCTGTGCTTTCTTTCGTTCTGAACAAGTGTTACTGTTTTCTGCACAAAAGCGATTCTGCGAAGCAATGTGAACAGGCACAGAGAAGGTGCTAGCAGGGAATTCTCTGCCTGCTTTTCCCCAGTGCTCTGCAAGCTCTCCAGGACAACATAAAATCTGGGGCTCTGTGCTTTCTTTCGTTCTGAACAAGTGTTACTGTTTTCTGCACAAAAGCGATTCTGCGAAGCAATGGGAACACTTCTGTTTCCCAGGCACAGAGAAGGTGCTAGCAGGGAATTCTCTGCCTGCTTTTCCCCAGTGCTCTGCAAGCTCTCCAGGACAACATAAAATCTGGGGCTCTGTGCTTTCTTTCTTTCTGAACAAGTGTTACTGTTTTCTGCACAAAAGCGATTCTGCGAAGCAATGAGAACACTTCTGCTTCCCAGGCACAGAGAAGGTGCTAGCAGGGAATTCTCTGCCTGCTTTTCCCCAGTGCTCTGCAAGCTCTCCAGGACAACATAATATCTGGGGCTCTGCTTTCTTTCGTTCTGAACAAGTGTTACTGTTTTCTGCACAAAAGCGATTCTGCGAAGCAATGTGAACACTTCTGTTTCCCAGGAACAGAGAAGGTGCTAGCAGGGAATTCTCTGCCTGCTTTTCCCCAGTGCTCTGCAAGCTCTCCAGGACAACATAAAATCTGGGGCTCTGTGCTTTCTTTCGTTCTGAACAAGTGTTACTGTTTTCTGCACAAAAGCGATTCTGCGAAGCAATGTGAACACTTCTGTTTCCCAGGAACAGAGAAGGTGCTAGCAGGGAATTCTCTGCCTGCTTTTCCCCAGTGCTCTGCAAGCTCTCCAGGACAACATAAAATCTGGGGCTCTGTGCTTTCTTTCGTTGTGAACATGTGTTACTGTTTTCTGCACAAAAGCGATTCTGCGAAGCAATGTGAACACTTCTGTTTCCCAGGCACAGAGAAGGTGCTAGCAGGGAATTCTCTGCCTGCCTTTCCCCAGTGCTCTGCAAGCTCTCCAGGACAACATAAGATCTGGGCTCTGTGCTTTCTTTCGTCTGAACAGGTGTTACTGTTTTCTGCACAAAAGCGATTCAGCGAAGCAATGTGAACAGGCACAGAGAAGGTGCTAGCAGGGAATTCTCTGCCTGCCTTTCCCCAGTGCTCTGCAAGCTCTCCAGGACAACATAGAATCTGGGGCTCTGTGCTTTCTTTCGTTCTGAACAAGTGTTACTGTTTTCTGCACAAAAGCGATTCTGCGAAGCAATGGGAACACTTCTGTTTCCCAGGCACAGAGAAGGTGCTAGCAGGGAATTCTCTGCCTGCTTTTCCCCAGTGCTCTGCAAGCTCTCCAGGACAACATAAAATCTGGGGCTCTGTGCTTTCTTTCGTTCTGAACAAGTGTTACTGTTTTCTGCACAAAAGCGATTCTGCGAAGCAATGTGAACAGGCACAGAGAAGGTGCTAGCAGGGAATTCTCTGCCTGCCTTTCCCCAGTGCTCTGCAAGCTCTCCAGGACAACATAAAATCTGGGGCTCTGTGCTTTCTTTCGTTCTGAACAAGTGTTACTGTTTTCTGCACAAAAGCGATTCTGCGAAGCAATGTGAACACTTCTGTTTCCCAGGCACAGAGAAGGTGCTAGCAGGGAATTCTCTGCCTGCTTTTCCCCAGTGCTCTGCAAGCTCTCCAGGACAACATAAAATCTGGGGCTCTGTGCTTTCTTTTGTTCTGAACAAGTGTTACTGTTTTCTGCACAAAAGCGATTCTGCGAAGCAATGTGAACAGGCACAGAAAAGGTGCTAGCAGGGAATTCTCTGCCTGCCTTTCCCCAGTGCTCTGCAAGCTCTCCAGGACAACATAGAATCTGGGGCTCTGTGCTTTCTTTTGTTCTGAACAAGTGTTAGGGTTTTCTGCACAAAAGCGATTCTGCGAAGCAATGTGAAGACTTCTGCTTCCCAGGCACAGAGAAGGTGCTAGCAGGGAATTCTCTGCCTGCCTTTCCCCAGTGCTCTGCAAGCTCTCCACGACAACATAAAATCTGGGGCTCTGTGCTTTCTTTCGTCTGAACAAGTGTTACTGTTTTCTGCACAAAAGCGATTCAGCGAAGCAATGTGAACAGGCACAGAGAAGGTGCTAGCAGGGAATTCTCTGCCTGCCTTTCCCCAGTGCTCTGCAAGCTCTCCAGGACAACATAAAATCTGGGGCTCTGTGCTTTCTTTCGTTCTGAACAAGTGTTACTGTTTTCTGCACAAAAGCGATTCTGCGAAGCAATGTGAACACTTCTGTTTCCCAGGCACAGAGAAGGTGCTAGCAGGGAATTCTCTGCCTTCTTTTCCCCAGTGCTCTGCAAGCTCTCCAGGACAACATAAAATCTGGGGCTCTGTGCTTTCTTTCGTTCTGAACAAGTGTTACTGTTTTCTGCACAAAAGCGATTCTGCGAAGCAATGTGAACAGGCACAGAGAAGGTGCTAGCAGGGAATTCTCTGCCTGCTTTTCCCCAGTGCTCTGCAAGCTCTCCAGGACAACATAAAATCTGGGGCTCTGTGCTTTCTTTCTGCTGAACAAGTGTTACTGTTTTCTGCACAAAAGCGATTCTGCGAAGCAATGTGAACACTTCTGTTTCCCAGGAACAGAGAAGGTGCTAGCAGGGAATTCTCTGCCTGCTTTTCCCCAGTGCTCTGCAAGCTCTCCAGGACAACATAGAATCTGGGGCTCTGTGCTTTCTTTCGTTCTGAACAAGTGTTACTGGTTTCTGCACAAAAGTGATTCTGCGAAGCAATGTGAACACTTCTGCTTCCCAGGCACAGAGAAGGTGCTAGCAGGGAATTCTCTGCCTGCCTTTCCCCAGTGCTCTGCAAGCTCTCCAGGACAACAGCAAATCTGGGGCTCTGTGCTTTCTTTCGTCTGAACAAGTGTTACTGTTTTTTGCACAAAAGCGATTCTGCGAAGGAATGTGAACAGGCACAGAGAAGGTGCTAGCAGGGAATTCTCTGCCTGCCTTTCCCCAGTGCTCTGCAAGCTCTCCAGGACAACATAAAATCTGGGGCTCTGTGCTTTCTTTCGTTCTGAACAAGTGTTACTGTTTTCTGCACAAAAGCGATTCTGCGAAGCAATGTGAACACTTCTGTTTCCCAGGCACAGAGAAGGTGCTAGCAGGGAATTCTCTGCCTGCTTTTCCCCAGTGCTCTGCAAGCTCTCCAGAACAACATAAAATCTGGGGCTCTGTGCTTTCTTTCGTTCTGAACAATTGTTACTGTTTTCTGCACAAAAGCGATTCTGCCAAGCAATGGGAACACTTCTGTTTCCCAGGCACAGAGAAGGTGCTAGCAGGGAATTCTCTGCCTGCTTTTCCCCAGTGCTCTGCAAGCTCTCCAGGACAACATAAAATCTGGGGCTCTGTGCTTTCTTTCGTTGTGAACAAGTGTTACTGTTTTCTGCACAAAAGTGATTCTGCGAAGCAATGTGAACACTTCTGCTTCCCAGGCACAGAGAAGGTGCTAGCAGGGAATTCTCTGCCTGCTTTTCCCCAGTGCTCTGCAAGCTCTCCAGGACAACATAAAATCTGGGGCTCTGTGCTTTCTTTTGTTCTGAACAAGTGTTACTGTTTTCTGCACAAAAGCGATTCTGCGAAGCAATGTGAACAGGCACAGAAAAGGTGCTAGCAGGGAATTCTCTGCCTGCCTTTCCCCAGTGCTCTGCAAGCTCTCCAGGACAACACAGAATCTAGGGCTCTGTGCTTTCTTTTGTTCTGAACAAGTGTTAGGGTTTTCTGCACAAAAGCGATTCTGCGAAGCAATGTGAAGACTTCTGCTTCCCAGGCACAGAGAAGGTGCTAGCAGGGAATTCTCTGCCTGCCTTTCCCCAGTGCTCTGCAAGCTCTCCAGGACAACATAAAATCTGGGGCTCTGTGCTTTCTTTCGTCTGAACAAGTGTTACTGTTTTCTGAACAAAAGCGATTCAGCGAAGCAATGTGAACAGGCACAGAGAAGGTGCTAGCAGGGAATTCTCTGCCTGCCTTTCCCCAGTGCTCTGCAAGCTCTCCAGGACAACATAAAATCTGGGGCTCTGTGCTTTCTTTCGTTCTGAACAAGTGTTACTGTTTTCTGCACAAAAGCGATTCTGCGAAGCAATGTGAACACTTCTGTTTCCCAGGCACAGAGAAGGTGCTAGCAGGGAATTCTCTGCCTGCTTTTCCCCAGTGCTCTGCAAGCTCTCCAGGACAACATAAAATCTGGGGCTCTGTGCTTTCTTTCGTCTGAACAAGTGTTACTGTTTTCTGCACAAAAGCGATTCAGCGAAGCAATGTGAACAGGCACAGAGAAGGTGCTAGCAGGGAATTCTCTGCCTGCCTTTCCCCAGTGCTCTGCAAGCTCTCCAGGACAACATAAAATCTGGGGCTCTGTGCTTTCTTTCGTTCTGAACAAGTGTTACTGTTTTCTGCACAAAAGCGATTCTGCGAAGCAATGTGAACACTTCTGTTTCCCAGGCACAGAGAAGGTGCTAGCAGGGAATTCTCTGCCTTCTTTTCCCCAGTGCTCTGCAAGCTCTCCAGGACAACATAAAATCTGGGGCTCTGTGCTTTCTTTCGTTCTGAACAAGTGTTACTGTTTTCTGCACAAAAGCGATTCTGCGAAGCAATGTGAACAGGCACAGAGAAGGTGCTAGCAGGGAATTCTCTGCCTGCTTTTCCCCAGTGCTCTGCAAGCTCTCCAGGACAACATAAAATCTGGGGCTCTGTGCTTTCTTTCTGCTGAACAAGTGTTACTGTTTTCTGCACAAAAGCGATTCTGCGAAGCAATGTGAACACTTCTGTTTCCCAGGAACAGAGAAGGTGCTAGCAGGGAATTCTCTGCCTGCTTTTCCCCAGTGCTCTGCAAGCTCTCCAGGACAACATAGAATCTGGGGCTCTGTGCTTTCTTTCGTTCTGAACAAGTGTTACTGGTTTCTGCACAAAAGTGATTCTGCGAAGCAATGTGAACACTTCTGCTTCCCAGGCACAGAGAAGGTGCTAGCAGGGAATTCTCTGCCTGCCTTTCCCCAGTGCTCTGCAAGCTCTCCAGGACAACAGCAAATCTGGGGCTCTGTGCTTTCTTTCGTCTGAACAAGTGTTACTGTTTTTTGCACAAAAGCGATTCTGCGAAGGAATGTGAACAGGCACAGAGAAGGTGCTAGCAGGGAATTCTCTGCCTGCCTTTCCCCAGTGCTCTGCAAGCTCTCCAGGACAACATAAAATCTGGGGCTCTGTGCTTTCTTTCGTTCTGAACAAGTGTTACTGTTTTCTGCACAAAAGCGATTCTGCGAAGCAATGTGAACACTTCTGTTTCCCAGGCACAGAGAAGGTGCTAGCAGGGAATTCTCTGCCTGCTTTTCCCCAGTGCTCTGCAAGCTCTCCAGAACAACATAAAATCTGGGGCTCTGTGCTTTCTTTCGTTCTGAACAATTGTTACTGTTTTCTGCACAAAAGCGATTCTGCCAAGCAATGGGAACACTTCTGTTTCCCAGGCACAGAGAAGGTGCTAGCAGGGAATTCTCTGCCTGCTTTTCCCCAGTGCTCTGCAAGCTCTCCAGGACAACATAAAATCTGGGGCTCTGTGCTTTCTTTCGTTGTGAACAAGTGTTACTGTTTTCTGCACAAAAGTGATTCTGCGAAGCAATGTGAACACTTCTGCTTCCCAGGCACAGAGAAGGTGCTAGCAGGGAATTCTCTGCCTGCTTTTCCCCAGTGCTCTGCAAGCTCTCCAGGACAACATAAAATCTGGGGCTCTGTGCTTTCTTTTGTTCTGAACAAGTGTTACTGTTTTCTGCACAAAAGCGATTCTGCGAAGCAATGTGAACAGGCACAGAAAAGGTGCTAGCAGGGAATTCTCTGCCTGCCTTTCCCCAGTGCTCTGCAAGCTCTCCAGGACAACACAGAATCTAGGGCTCTGTGCTTTCTTTTGTTCTGAACAAGTGTTAGGGTTTTCTGCACAAAAGCGATTCTGCGAAGCAATGTGAAGACTTCTGCTTCCCAGGCACAGAGAAGGTGCTAGCAGGGAATTCTCTGCCTGCCTTTCCCCAGTGCTCTGCAAGCTCTCCAGGACAACATAAAATCTGGGGCTCTGTGCTTTCTTTCGTCTGAACAAGTGTTACTGTTTTCTGAACAAAAGCGATTCAGCGAAGCAATGTGAACAGGCACAGAGAAGGTGCTAGCAGGGAATTCTCTGCCTGCCTTTCCCCAGTGCTCTGCAAGCTCTCCAGGACAACATAAAATCTGGGGCTCTGTGCTTTCTTTCGTTCTGAACAAGTGTTACTGTTTTCTGCACAAAAGCGATTCTGCGAAGCAATGTGAACACTTCTGTTTCCCAGGCACAGAGAAGGTGCTAGCAGGGAATTCTCTGCCTGCTTTTCCCCAGTGCTCTGCAAGCTCTCCAGGACAACATAAAATCTGGGGCTCTGTGCTTTCTTTCGTTCTGAACAAGTGTTACTGTTTTCTGCACAAAAGCGATTCTGCGAAGCAATGTGAACAGGCACAGAGAAGGTGCTAGCAGGGAATTCTCTGCCTGCTTTTCCCCAGTGCTCTGCAAGCTCTCCAGGACAACAGCAAATCTGGGGCTCTGTGCTTTCTTTCGTTCTGAACAAGTGTTACTGTTTTCTGCACAAAAGCGATTCTGCGAAGCAATGGGAACACTTCTGTTTCCCAGGAACAGAGAAGGTGCTAGCAGGGAATTCTCTGCCTGCTGTTCCCCAGTGCTCTGCAAGCTCTCCAGGACAATATAGAATCTGGGGCTCTGTGCTTTCTTTCGTTCTGAACAAGTGTTACTGTTTTCTGCACAAAAGTGATTCTGCGAAGCAATGTGAAGACTTCTGCTTCCCAGGCACAGAGAAGGTGCTAGCAGGGAATTCTCTGCCTGCCTTTCCCCAGTGCTCTGCAAGCTCTCCAGGACAACATAAAATCTGGGGCTCTGTGCTTTCTTTCGTCTGAACAAGTGTTACTGTTTTCTGCACAAAAGCGATTCTGCGAAGCAATGTGAACAGGCACAGAGAAGGTGCTAGCAGGGAATTCTCTGCCTGCTTTTCCCCAGTGCTCTGCAAGCTCTCCAGGACAACATAAAATCTGGGGCTCTGTGCTTTCTTTCGTTCTGAACAAGTGTTACTGTTTTCTGCACAAAAGCGATTCAGCGAAGCAATCTGAACACTTCTGTTTCCCAGGCACAGAGAAGGTGCTAGCAGGGAATTCTCTGCCTGCCTTTCCCCAGTGCTCTGCAAGCTCTCCAGGACAACAGCAAATATGGGGCTCTGTGCTTTCTTTTGTTCTGAACAAGTGTTAGTGTTTTCTGCACAAAAGCGATTCTGCGAAGCAATGGGAACACTTCTGTTTCCCAGGCACAGAGAAGGTGCTAGCAGGGAATTCTCTGCCTGCTTTTCCCCAGTGCTCTGCAAGCTCTCCAGGACAACATAAAATCTGGGGCTCTGTGCTTTCTTTTGTTCTGAACAAGTGTTACTGTTTTCTGCACAAAAGCGATTCTGCGAAGCAATGTGAACAGGCACAGAGAAGGTGCTAGCAGGGAATTCTCTGCCTGCCTTTCCCCAGTGCTCTGCAAGCTCTCCAGGACAACATAAAATCTGGGGCTCTGTGCTTTCTTTTGTTCTGAACAAGTGTTACTGTTTTCTGCACAAAAGCGATTCTGCGAAGCAATGTGAAGACTTCTGCTTCCCAGGCACAGAGAAGGTGCTAGCAGGGAATTCTCTGCCTGCCTTTCCCCAGTGCTCTGCAAGCTCTCCAGGACAACATAAAATCTGGGGCTCTGTGCTTTCTTTCGTTCTGAACAAGTGTTACTGTTTTCTGCACAAAAGCGATTCTGCGAAGCAATGTGAACACTTCTGTTTCCCAGGCACAGAGAAGGTGCTAGCAGGGAATTCTCTGCCTGCCTTTCCCCAGTGCTCTGCAAGCTCTCCAGGACAACAGCAAATATGGGGCTCTGTGCTTTCTTTTGTTCTGAACAAGTGTTAGTGTTTTCTGCACAAAAGCGATTCTGCGAAGCAATGGGAACACTTCTGTTTCCCAGGCACAGAGAAGGTGCTAGCAGGGAATTCTCTGCCTGCTTTTCCCCAGTGCTCTGCAAGCTCTCCAGGACAACATAAAATCTGGGGCTCTGTGCTTTCTTTTGTTCTGAACAAGTGTTACTGTTTTCTGCACAAAAGCGATTCTGCGAAGCAATGTGAACACTTCTGCTTCCCAGGCACAGAGAAGGTGCTAGCAGGGAAATCTCTGCCTGCTTTTCCCCAGTGCTCTGCAAGCTCTCCAGGACAACATAAAATCTGGGGCTCTGTGCTTTCTTTCGTTCTGAACAAGTGTTATTGTTTTCTGCACAAAAGCGATTCTGCGAAGCAATGTGAAGACTTCTGCTTCCCAGGCACAGAGAAGGTGCTAGCAGGGAATTCTCTGCCTGCCTTTCCCCAGTGCTCTGCAAGCTCTCCAGGACAACATAAAATCTGGGGCTCTGTGCTTTCTTTCGTTCTGAACAACTGTTACTGTTTTCTGCACAAAAGCGATTCTGCGAAGCAATGTGAACACTTCTGTTTCCCAGGCACAGAGAAGGTGCTAGCAGGGAATTCTCTGCCTTCTTTCCCCCAGTGCTCTGCAAGCTCTCCAGAACAACATAAAATCTGGGGCTCTGTGCTTTCTTTCGTTCTGAACAATTGTTACTGTTTTCTGCACAAAAGCGATTCTGCCAAGCAATGGGAACACTTCTGTTTCCCAGGCACAGAGAAGGTGCTAGCAGGGAATTCTCTGCCTGCTTTTCCCCAGTGCTCTGCAAGCTCTCCAGGACAACATAAAATCTGGGGCTCTGTGCTTTCTTTCGTTGTGAACAAGTGTTACTGTTTTCTGCACAAAAGCGATTCTGCGAAGCAATGTGAACACTTCTGTTTCCCAGGCACAGAGAAGGTGCTAGCAGGGAATTCTCTGCCTGCTTTTCCCCAGTGCTCTGCAAGCTCTCCAGGACAACATAAAATCTGGGGCTCTGTGCTTTCTTTTGTTCTAAACAAGTGTTACTGTTTTCTGCACAAAAGCGATTCTGCGAAGCAATGTGAACAGGCACAGAAAAGGTGCTAGCAGGGAATTCTCTGCCTGCCTTTCCCCAGTGCTCTGCAAGCTCTCCAGGACAACATAAAATCTGGGGCTCTGTGCTTTCTTTCGTTCTGAACAAGTGTTACTGTTTTCTGCACAAAAGCGATTCTGCGAAGCAATGTGAAGACTTCTGCTTCCCAGGCACAGAGAAGGTGCTAGCAGGGAATTCTCTGCCTGCCTTTCCCCAGTGCTCTGCAAGCTCTCCAGGACAACATAAAATCTGGGGCTCTGTGCTTTCTTTTGTTCTGAACAAGTGTTACTGTTTTCTGCACAAAAGCGATTCTGCGAAGCAATGTGAACACTTCTGTTTCCCAGGCACAGAGAAGGTGCTAGCAGGGAATTCTCTGCCTGCCTTTCCCCAGTGCTCTGCAAGCTCTCCAGGACAACAGCAAATATGGGGCTCTGTGCTTTCTTTTGTTCTGAACAAGTGTTAGTGTTTTCTGCACAAAAGCGATTCTGCGAAGCAATGGGAACACTTCTGTTTCCCAGGCACAGAGAAGGTGCTAGCAGGGAATTCTCTGCCTGCTTTTCCCCAGTGCTCTGCAAGCTCTCCAGGACAACATAAAATCTGGGGCTCTGTGCTTTCTTTTGTTCTGAACAAGTGTTACTGTTTTCTGCACAAAAGCGATTCTGCGAAGCAATGTGAACACTTCTGCTTCCCAGGCACAGAGAAGGTGCTAGCAGGGAAATCTCTGCCTGCTTTTCCCCAGTGCTCTGCAAGCTCTCCAGGACAACATAAAATCTGGGGCTCTGTGCTTTCTTTCGTTCTGAACAAGTGTTATTGTTTTCTGCACAAAAGCGATTCTGCGAAGCAATGTGAAGACTTCTGCTTCCCAGGCACAGAGAAGGTGCTAGCAGGGAATTCTCTGCCTGCCTTTCCCCAGTGCTCTGCAAGCTCTCCAGGACAACATAAAATCTGGGGCTCTGTGCTTTCTTTCGTTCTGAACAAGTGTTACTGTTTTCTGCACAAAAGCGATTCAGCGAAGCAATGTGAACAATTCTGTTTCCCAGGCACAGAGAAGGTGCTAGCAGGGAATTCTCTGCCTGCCTTTCCCCAGTGCTCTGCAAGCTCTCCAGGACAACAGCAAATATGGGGCTCTGTGCTTTCTTTTGTTCTGAACAAGTGTTAGTGTTTTCTGCACAAAAGCGATTCTGCGAAGCAATGGGAACACTTCTGTTTCCCAGGCACAGAGAAGGTGCTAGCAGGGAATTCTCTGCCTGCTTTTCCCCAGTGCTCTGCAAGCTCTCCAGGACAACATAAAATCTGGGGCTCTGTGCTTTCTTTTGTTCTGAACAAGTGTTACTGTTTTCTGCACAAAAGCGATTCTGCGAAGCAATGTGAACACTTCTGCTTCCCAGGCACAGAGAAGGTGCTAGCAGGGAAATCTCTGCCTGCTTTTCCCCAGTGCTCTGCAAGCTCTCCAGGACAACATAAAATCTGGGGCTCTGTGCTTTCTTTCGTTCTGAACAAGTGTTATTGTTTTCTGCACAAAAGCGATTCTGCGAAGCAATGTGAAGACTTCTGCTTCCCAGGCACAGAGAAGGTGCTAGCAGGGAATTCTCTGCCTGCCTTTCCCCAGTGCTCTGCAAGCTCTCCAGGACAACATAAAATCTGGGGCTCTGTGCTTTCTTTCGTTCTGAACAAGTGTTACTGTTTTCTGCACAAAAGCGATTCTGCGAAGCAATGTGAACACTTCTGTTTCCCAGGCACAGAGAAGGTGCTAGCAGGGAATTCTCTGCCTTCTTTCCCCCAGTGCTCTGCAAGCTCTCCAGAACAACATAAAATCTGGGGCTCTGTGCTTTCTTTCGTTCTGAACAATTGTTACTGTTTTCTGCACAAAAGCGATTCTGCCAAGCAATGGGAACACTTCTGTTTCCCAGGCACAGAGAAGGTGCTAGCAGGGAATTCTCTGCCTGCTTTTCCCCAGTGCTCTGCAAGCTCTCCAGGACAACATAAAATCTGGGGCTCTGTGCTTTCTTTCGTTCTGAACAAGTGTTACTGTTTTCTGCACAAAAGCGATTCTGCGAAGCAATGTGAACACTTCTGTTTCCCAGGCACAGAGAAGGTGCTAGCAGGGAATTCTCTGCCTGCTTTTCCCCAGTGCTCTGCAAGCTCTCCAGGACAACATAAAATCTGGGGCTCTGTGCTTTCTTTTGTTCTGAACAAGTGTTACTGTTTTCTGCACAAAAGCGATTCTGCGAAGCAATGTGAACAGGCACAGAAAAGGTGCTAGCAGGGAATTCTCTGCCTGCCTTTCCCCAGTGCTCTGCAAGCTCTCCAGGACAACATAAAATCTGGGGCTCTGTGCTTTCTTTTGTTCTGAACAAGTGTTACTGTTTTCTGCACAAAAGCGATTCTGCGAAGCAATGTGAAGACTTCTGCTTCCCAGGCACAGAGAAGGTGCTAGCAGGGAATTCTCTGCCTGCCTTTCCCCAGTGCTCTGCAAGCTCTCCAGGACAACATAAAATCTGGGGCTCTGTGCTTTCTTTCGTTCTGAACAAGTGTTACTGTTTTCTGCACAAAAGCGATTCTGCGAAGCAATGTGAACACTTCTGTTTCCCAGGCACAGAGAAGGTGCTAGCAGGGAATTCTCTGCCTGCCTTTCCCCAGTGCTCTGCAAGCTCTCCAGGACAACAGCAAATATGGGGCTCTGTGCTTTCTTTTGTTCTGAACAAGTGTTAGTGTTTTCTGCACAAAAGCGATTCTGCGAAGCAATGGGAACACTTCTGTTTCCCAGGCACAGAGAAGGTGCTAGCAGGGAATTCTCTGCCTGCTTTTCCCCAGTGCTCTGCAAGCTCTCCAGGACAACATAAAATCTGGGGCTCTGTGCTTTCTTTTGTTCTGAACAAGTGTTACTGTTTTCTGCACAAAAGCGATTCTGCGAAGCAATGGGAACACTTCTGCTTCCCAGGCACAGAGAAGGTGCTAGCAGGGAAATCTCTGCCTGCTTTTCCCCAGTGCTCTGCAAGCTCTCCAGGACAACATAAAATCTGGGGCTCTGTGCTTTCTTTCGTTCTGAACAAGTGTTATTGTTTTCTGCACAAAAGCGATTCTGCGAAGCAATGTGAAGACTTCTGCTTCCCAGGCACAGAGAAGGTGCTAGCAGGGAATTCTCTGCCTGCCTTTCCCCAGTGCTCTGCAAGCTCTCCAGGACAACATAAAATCTGGGGCTCTGTGCTTTCTTTCGTTCTGAACAAGTGTTACTGTTTTCTGCACAAAAGCGATTCTGCGAAGCAATGTGAACACTTCTGTTTCCCAGGCACAGAGAAGGTGCTAGCAGGGAATTCTCTGCCTTCTTTCCCCCAGTGCTCTGCAAGCTCTCCAGAACAACATAAAATCTGGGGCTCTGTGCTTTCTTTCGTTCTGAACAAGTGTTACTGTTTTCTGCACAAAAGCGATTCTGCCAAGCAATGGGAACACTTCTGTTTCCCAGGCACAGAGAAGGTGCTAGCAGGGAATTCTCTGCCTGCTTTTCCCCAGTGCTCTGCAAGCTCTCCAGGACAACATAAAATCTGGGGCTCTGTGCTTTCTTTCGTTCTGAACAAGTGTTACTGTTTTCTGCACAAAAGCGATTCTGCGAAGCAATGTGAACACTTCTGTTTCCCAGGCACAGAGAAGGTGCTAGCAGGGAATTCTCTGCCTGCTTTTCCCCAGTGCTCTGCAAGCTCTCCAGGACAACATAAAATCTGGGGCTCTGTGCTTTCTTTTGTTCTGAACAAGTGTTACTGTTTTCTGCACAAAAGCGATTCTGCGAAGCAATGTGAACAGGCACAGAAAAGGTGCTAGCAGGGAATTCTCTGCCTGCCTTTCCCCAGTGCTCTGCAAGCTCTCCAGGACAACATAAAATCTGGGGCTCTGTGCTTTCTTTTGTTCTGAACAAGTGTTACTGTTTTCTGCACAAAAGCGATTCTGCGAAGCAATGTGAAGACTTCTGCTTCCCAGGCACAGAGAAGGTGCTAGCAGGGAATTCTCTGCCTGCCTTTCCCCAGTGCTCTGCAAGCTCTCCAGGACAACATAAAATCTGGGGCTCTGTGCTTTCTTTCGTTCTGAACAAGTGTTACTGTTTTCTGCACAAAAGCGATTCTGCGAAGCAATGTGAACAGGCACAGAGAAGGTGCTAGCAGGGAATTCTCTGCCTTGCCTTTCCCCAGTGCTCTGCAAGCTCTCCAGGACAACATAAAATCTGGGGCTCTGTGCTTTCTTTCGTTGTGAACAAGTGTTACTGTTTTCTGCACAAAAGCGATTCTGCGAAGCAATGTGAACACTTCTGTTTCCCAGGCACAGAGAAGGTGCTAGCAGGGAATTCTCTGCCTGCTTTTCCCCAGTGCTCTGCAAGCTCTCCAGGACAACATAAAATCTGGGGCTCTGTGCTTTCTTTTGTTCTGAACAAGTGTTACTGTTTTCTGCACAAAAGCGATTCTGCGAAGGAATGTGAACAGGCACAGAGAAGGTGCTAGCAGGGAATTCTCTGCCTGCTTTTCCACAGTGCTCTGCAAGCTCTCCAGGACAACAGCAAATATGGGGCTCTGTGCTTTCTTTCGTTCTGAACAAGTGTTATTGTTTTCTGCACAAAAGCGATTCTGCGAATCAATGTGAAGACTTCTGCTTCCCAGGCACAGAGAAGGTGCTAGCAGGGAATTCTCTGCCTGCCTTTCCCCAGTGCTCTGCAAGCTCTCCAGGACAACATAAAATCTGGGGCTCTGTGCTTTCTTTCGTTCTGAACAAGTGTTACTGTTTTCTGCACAAAAGCGATTCTGCGAAGCAATGTGAACACTTCTGTTTCCCAGGAACAGAGAAGGTGCTAGCAGGGAATTCTCTGCCTGCTTTTCCCCAGTGCTCTGCAAGCTCGCCAGGACAACATAAAATCTGGGGCTCTGTGCTTTCTTTCGTTCTGAACAAGTGTTACTGTTTTCTGCACAAAAGCGATTCTGCGAAGCAACGTGAACAGGCACAGAGAAGGTGCTAGCAGGGAATTCTCTGCCTGCCTTTCCCCAGTGCTCTGCAAGCTCTCCAGGACAACAGCAAATCTGGGGCTCTGTGCTTTCTTTCGTTCTGAACAAGTGTTACTGTTTTCTGCACAAAAGCGATTCTGCGAAGCAATGTGAACACTTCTGTTTCCCAGGCACAGAGAAGGTGCTAGCAGGGAATTCTCTGCCTGCTTTTCCCCAGTGCTCTGCAAGCTCTCCAGGACAACATAAAATCTGGGGCTCTGTGCTTTCTTTTGTTCTGAACAAGTGTTACTGTTTTCTGCACAAAAGCGATTCTGCGAAGGAATGTGAACAGGCACAGAGAAGGTGCTAGCAGGGAATTCTCTGCCTGCTTTTCCACAGTGCTCTGCAAGCTCTCCAGGACAACAGCAAATATGGGGCTCTGTGCTTTCTTTCGTTCTGAACAAGTGTTATTGTTTTCTGCACAAAAGCGATTCTGCGAAGCAATGTGAAGACTTCTGCTTCCCAGGCACAGAGAAGGTGCTAGCAGGGAATTCTCTGCCTGCCTTTCCCCAGTGCTCTGCAAGCTCTCCAGGACAACATAAAATCTGGGGCTCTGTGCTTTCTTTCGTTCTGAACAAGTGTTACTGTTTTCTGCACAAAAGCGATTCTGCGAAGCAATGTGAACACTTCTGTTTCCCAGGCACAGAGAAGGTGCTAGCAGGGAATTCTCTGCCTTCTTTCCCCCAGTGCTCTGCAAGCTCTCCAGAACAACATAAAATCTGGGGCTCTGTGCTTTCTTTCGTTCTGAACAAGTGTTACTGTTTTCTGCACAAAAGCGATTCTGCCAAGCAATGGGAACACTTCTGTTTCCCAGGCACAGAGAAGGTGCTAGCAGGGAATTCTCTGCCTGCTTTTCCCCAGTGCTCTGCAAGCTCTCCAGGACAACATAAAATCTGGGGCTCTGTGCTTTCTTTCGTTCTGAACAAGTGTTACTGTTTTCTGCACAAAAGCGATTCTGCGAAGCAATGTGAACACTTCTGTTTCCCAGGCACAGAGAAGGTGCTAGCAGGGAATTCTCTGCCTGCTTTTCCCCAGTGCTCTGCAAGCTCTCCAGGACAACATAAAATCTGGGGCTCTGTGCTTTCTTTTGTTCTGAACAAGTGTTACTGTTTTCTGCACAAAAGCGATTCTGCGAAGCAATGTGAACAGGCACAGAAAAGGTGCTAGCAGGGAATTCTCTGCCTGCCTTTCCCCAGTGCTCTGCAAGCTCTCCAGGACAACATAAAATCTGGGGCTCTGTGCTTTCTTTTGTTCTGAACAAGTGTTACTGTTTTCTGCACAAAAGCGATTCTGCGAAGCAATGTGAAGACTTCTGCTTCCCAGGCACAGAGAAGGTGCTAGCAGGGAATTCTCTGCCTGCCTTTCCCCAGTGCTCTGCAAGCTCTCCAGGACAACATAAAATCTGGGGCTCTGTGCTTTCTTTCGTTCTGAACAAGTGTTACTGTTTTCTGCACAAAAGCGATTCTGCGAAGCAATGTGAACAGGCACAGAGAAGGTGCTAGCAGGGAATTCTCTGCCTTGCCTTTCCCCAGTGCTCTGCAAGCTCTCCAGGACAACATAAAATCTGGGGCTCTGTGCTTTCTTTCGTTGTGAACAAGTGTTACTGTTTTCTGCACAAAAGCGATTCTGCGAAGCAATGTGAACACTTCTGTTTCCCAGGCACAGAGAAGGTGCTAGCAGGGAATTCTCTGCCTGCTTTTCCCCAGTGCTCTGCAAGCTCTCCAGGACAACATAAAATCTGGGGCTCTGTGCTTTCTTTTGTTCTGAACAAGTGTTAGTGTTTTCTGCACAAAAGCGATTCTGCGAAGCAATGTGAACACTTCTGCTTCCCAGGCACAGAGAAGGTCCTAGCAGGGAAATCTCTGCCTGCTTTTCCCCAGTGCTCTGCAAGCTCTCCAGGACAACATAAAATCTGGGGCTCTGTGCTTTCTTTCGTTCTGAACAAGTGTTATTGTTTTCTGCACAAAAGCGATTCTGCGAAGCAATGTGAAGACTTCTGCTTCCCAGGCACAGAGAAGGTGCTAGCAGGGAATTCTCTGCCTGCTTTTCCCCAGTGCTCTGCAAGCTCTCCAGGACAACATAAAATCTGGGGCTCTGTGCTTTCTTTCGTTCTGAACAAGTGTTACTGTTTTCTGCACAAAAGCGATTCTGCGAAGCAATGTGAACACTTCTGCTTCCCAGGCACAGAGAAGGTGCTAGCAGGGAATTCTCTGCCTGCTTTTCCCCAGTGCTCTGCAAGCTCTCCAGGACAACATAAAATCTGGGGCTCTGTGCTTTCTTTCGTTCTGAACAAGTGTTATTGTTTTCTGCACAAAAGCGATTCTGCGAAGCAATGTGAACAGGCACAGAGAAGGTGCTAGCAGGGAATTCTCTGCCTGCCTTTCCCCAGTGCTCTGCAAGCTCTCCAGGACAACATAAAATCTGGGGCTCTGTGCTTTCTTTCGTTCTGAACAAGTGTTACTGTTTTCTGCACAAAAGCGATTCTGCGAAGCAATGGGAACACTTCTGTTTCCCAGGCACAGAGAAGGTGCTAGCAGGGAATTCTCTGCCTGCTTTTCCCCAGTGCTCTGCAAGCTCGCCAGGACAACATAAAATCTGGGGCTCTGTGCTTTCTTTCGTTCTGAACAAGTGTTACTGTTTTCTGCACAAAAGCGATTCTGCGAAGCAACGTGAACAGGCACAGAGAAGGTGCTAGCAGGGAATTCTCTGCCTGCCTTTCCCCAGTGCTCTGCAAGCTCTCCAGGACAACAGCAAATCTGGGGCTCTGTGCTTTCTTTCGTTCTGAACAAGTGTTACTGTTTTCTGCACAAAAGCGATTCTGCGAAGCAATGTGAACACTTCTGTTTCCCAGGCACAGAGAAGGTGCTAGCAGGGAATTCTCTGCCTGCTTTTCCCCAGTGCTCTGCAAGCTCTCCAGGACAACATAAAATCTGGGGCTCTGTGCTTTCTTTTGTTCTGAACAAGTGTTACTGTTTTCTGCACAAAAGCGATTCTGCGAAGGAATGTGAACAGGCACAGAGAAGGTGCTAGCAGGGAATTCTCTGCCTGCTTTTCCACAGTGCTCTGCAAGCTCTCCAGGACAACAGCAAATATGGGGCTCTGTGCTTTCTTTCGTTCTGAACAAGTGTTACTGTTTTGTGCACAAAAGCGATTCTGCCAAG
Organism: Strix uralensis; assembly: GCF_047716275.1. Lineage (NCBI taxonomy): Eukaryota > Metazoa > Chordata > Aves > Strigiformes > Strigidae > Strix > Strix uralensis. The sequence continues at coordinate 261,784 of NW_027436720.1, read as the reverse complement.
CAATGTGGACACTTCTGTTTCCCAGGAACAGAGAAGGTGCTAGCAGGGAATTCTCTGCCTGCTTTTCCCCAGTGCTCTGCAAGCTCTCCAGGACAACATAAAATCTGGGGCTCTGTGCTTTCTTTCATTGTGAACAAGTGTTACTGTTTTCTGCACAAAAGCGATTCAGCGAAGCAATGTGAACAGGCACAGAGAAGGTGCTAGCAGGGAATTCTCTGCCTGCCTTTCCCCAGTGCTCTGCAAGCTCTCCAGGACAACAGCAAATCTGGGGCTCTGTGCTTTCTTTCGTTCTGAACAAGTGTTACTGTTTTCTGCACAAAAGCGATTCTGCGAAGCAATGGGAACACTTCTGTTTCCCAGGCACAGAGAAGGTGCTAGCAGGGAATTCTCTGCCTGCTTTTCCCCAGTGCTCTGCAAGCTCTCCAGGACAACATAAAATCTGGGGCTCTGTGCTTTCTTTCGTTCTGAACAAGTGTTATTGTTTTCTGCACAAAAGCGATTCTGCGAAGCAATGTGAAGACTTCTGCTTCCCAGGCACAGAGAAGGTGCTAGCAGGGAATTCTCTGCCTGCCTTTTCCCAGTGCTCTGCAAGCTCTCCAGGACAACATAAAATCTGGGGCTCTGTGCTTTCTTTCGTCTGAACAAGTGTTACTGTTTTCTGCACAAAAGCGATTCTGCGAAGCAATGTGAACAGGCACAGAGAAGGTGCTAGCAGGGAATTCTCTGCCTGCCTTTCCCCAGTGCTCTGCAAGCTCTCCAGGACAACATAAAATCTGGGGCTCTGTGCTTTCTTTCGTTCTGAACAAGTGTTACTGTTTTCTGCACAAAAGCGATTCTGCGAAGCAATGGGAACACTTCTGTTTCCCAGGCACAGAGAAGGTGCTAGCAGGGAATTCTCTGCCTGCTTTTCCCCAGTGCTCTGCAATCTCTCCAGGACAACATAAAATCTGGGGCTCTGTGCTTTCTTTCGTTCTGAACAAGTGTTACTGTTTTCTGCACAAAAGTGATTCTGCGAAGCAATGTGAACACTTCTGCTTCCCAGGCACAGAGAAGGTGCTAGCAGGGAATTCTCTGCCTGCCTTTCCCCAGTGCTCTGCAAGCTCTCCAGGACAACATAAAATCTGGGGCTCTGTGCTTTCTTTCGTCTGAACAAGTGTTACTGTTTTCTGCACAAAAGCGATTCTGCGAAGCAATGTGAACAGGCACAGAGAAGGTGCTAGCAGGGAATTCTCTGCCTGCTTTTCCCCAGTGCTCTGCAAGCTCTCCAGGACAACAGCAAATATGGGGCTCTGTGCTTTCTTTCGTTCTGAACAAGTGTTACTGTTTTCTGCACAAAAGCGATTCTGCGAAGCAATGGGAACACTTCTGTTTCCCAGACACAGAGAAGGTGCTAGCAGGGAATTCTCTGCCTGCTTTTCCCCAGTGCTCTGCAATCTCTCCAGGACAACATAAAATCTGGGGCTCTGTGCTTTCTTTCGTTCTGAACAAGTGTTACTGTTTTCTGCACAAAAGTGATTCTGCGAAGCAATGTGAACACTTCTGCTTCCCAGGCACAGAGAAGGTGCTAGCAGGGAATTCTCTGCCTGCCTTTCCCCAGTGCTCTGCAAGCTCTCCAGGACAACATAAAATCTGGGGCTCTGTGCTTTCTTTCGTCTGAACAAGTGTTACTGTTTTCTGCACAAAAGCGATTCTGCGAAGCAATGTGAACAGGCACAGAGAAGGTGCTAGCAGGGAATTCTCTGCCTGCTTTTCCCCAGTGCTCTGCAAGCTCTCCAGGACAACATAAAATCTGGGGCTCTGTGCTTTCTTTCGTTCTGAACAAGTGTTACTGTTTTCTGCACAAAAGCGATTCTGCGAAGCAATGTGAACAGGCACAGAGAAGGTGCTAGCAGGGAATTCTCTGCCTGCTTTTCCCCAGTGCTCTGCAAGCTCTCCAGGACAACAGCAAATCTGGGGCTCTGTGCTTTCTTTCGTTCTGAACAATTGTTACTGTTTTCTGCACAAAAGCGATTCTGCCAAGCAATGGGAACACTTCTGTTTCCCAGGCACAGAGAAGGTGCTAGCAGGGAATTCTCTGCCTGCTTTTCCCCAGTGCTCTGCAAGCTCTCCAGGACAACATAAAATCTGGGGCTCTGTGCTTTCTTTCGTTGTGAACAAGTGTTACTGTTTTCTGCACAAAAGCGATTCTGCGAAGCAATGTGAACACCTCTGTTTCCCAGGCACAGAGAAGGTGCTAGCAGGGAATTCTCTGCCTGCTTTTCCCCAGTGCTCTGCAAGCTCTCCAGGACAACATAAAATCTGGGGCTCTGTGCTTTCTTTTGTTGTGAACAAGTGTTACTGTTTTCTGCACAAAAGCGATTCTGCGAAGCAATGTGAACAGGCACAGAAAAGGTGCTAGCAGGGAATTCTCTGCCTGCCTTTCCCCAGTGCTCTGCAAGCTCTCCAGGACAACAACAAATCTGGGGCTCTGTGCTTTCTTTTGTTCTGAACAAGTGTTAGGGTTTTCTGCACAAAAGCGATTCTGCGAAGCAATGGGAACACTTCTGCTTCCCAGGCACAGAGAAGGTGCTAGCAGGGAATTCTCTGCCTGCCTTTCCCCAGTGCTCTGCAAGCTCTCCAGGACAACATAAAATCTGGGGCTCTGTGCTTTCTTTCGTCTGAACAAGTGTTACTGTTTTCTGCACAAAAGCGATTCAGCGAAGCAATGTGAACAGGCACAGAGAAGGTGCTAGCAGGGAATTCTCTGCCTGCCTTTCCCCAGTGCTCTGCAAGCTCTCCAGGACAACATAAAATCTGGGGCTCTGTGCTTTCTTTCGTTCTGAACAAGTGTTACTGTTTTCTGCACAAAAGCGATTCTGCGAAGCAATGTGAACACTTCTGTTTCCCAGGCACAGAGAAGGTGCTAGCAGGGAATTCTCTGCCTGCTTTTCCCCAGTGCTCTGCAAGCTCTCCAGGACAATATAGAATCTGGGGCTCTGTGCTTTCTTTCGTTCTGAACAAGTGTTACTGTTTTCTGCACAAAAGTGATTCTGCGAAGCAATGTGAACACTTCTGCTTCCCAGGCACAGAGAAGGTGCTAGCAGGGAATTCTCTGCCTGCCTTTCCCCAGTGCTCTGCAAGCTCTCCAGGACAACATAAAATCTGGGGCTCTGTGCTTTCTTTCGTTCTGAACAAGTGTTACTGTTTTCTGCACAAAAGCGATTCTGCGAAGCAATGTGAACAGGCACAGAGAAGGTGCTAGCAGGGAATTCTCTGCCTGCCTTTCCCCAGTGCTCTGCAAGCTCTCCAGGACAACATAAAATCTGGGGCTCTGTGCTTTCTTTCGTTCTGAACAAGTGTTACTGTTTTCTGCACAAAAGCGATTCTGCGAAGCAATGTGAACACTTCTGCTTCCCAGGCACAGAGAAGGTGCTAGCAGGGAAATCTCTGCCTGCTTTTCCCCAGTGCTCTGCAAGCTCTCCAGGACAACATAAAATCTGGGGCTCTGTGCTTTCTTTCGTTCTGAACAAGTGTTATTGTTTTCTGCACAAAAGCGATTCTGCGAAGCAATGTGAAGACTTCTGCTTCCCAGGCACAGAGAAGGTGCTAGCAGGGAATTCTCTGCCTGCCTTTCCCCAGTGCTCTGCAAGCTCTCCAGGACAACATAAAATCTGGGGCTCTGTGCTTTCTTTCGTTCTGAACAAGTGTTATTGTTTTCTGCACAAAAGCGATTCTGCGAGGCAATGTGAAGACTTCTGCTTCCCAGGCACAGAGAAGGTGCTAGCAGGGAATTCTCTGCCTGCTTTTCCCCAGTGCTCTGCAAGCTCTCCAGGACAACATAAAATCTGGGGCTCTGTGCTTTCTTTCGTTCTGAACAAGTGTTACTGTTTTCTGCACAAAAGCGATTCTGCGAAGCAATGGGAACACTTCTGCTTCCCAGGCACAGAGAAGGTGCTAGCAGGGAATTCTCTGCCTGCTTTTCCCCAGTGCTCTGCAAGCTCTCCAGGACAACAGCAAATCTGGGGCTCTGTGCTTTCTTTCGTTGTGAACAAGTGTCACTGTTTTCTGCACAAAAGCGATTCTGCGAAGCAATGTGAACAGGCACAGAGAAGGTGCTAGCAGGGAATTCTCTGCCTGCCTTTCCCCAGTGCTCTGCAAGCTCTCCAGGACAACAAAAAATCTGGGGCTCTGTGCTTTCTTTCGTTCTGAACAAGTGTTACTGTTTTCTGCACAAAAGCGATTCTGCGAAGCAATGTGAACACTTCTGTTTCCCAGGAACAGAGAAGGTGCTAGCAGGTAATTCTCTGCCTGCTTTTCCCCAGTGCTCTGCAAGCTCTCCAGGACAACATAAAATCTGGGGCTCTGTGCTTTCTTTCGTTCTGAACAAGTGTTACTGTTTTCTGCACAAAAGCGATTCTGCGAAGCAACGTGAACAGGCACAGAGAAGGTGCTAGCAGGGAATTCTCTGCCTGCCTTTCCCCAGTGCTCTGCAAGCTCTCCAGGACAACATAAAATCTGGGGCTCTGTGCTTTCTTTTGTTCTGAACAAGTGTTACTGTTTTCTGCACAAAAGCGATTCTGCGAAGGAATGTGAACAGGCACAGAGAAGGTGCTAGCAGGGAATTCTCTGCCTGCTTTTCCCCAGTGCTCTGCAAGCTCTCCAGGACAACATAAAATCTGGGGCTCTGTGCTTTCTTTCGTTCTGAACAAGTGTTACTGTTTTCTGCACAAAAGCGTTTCTGCCAAGCAATGTGAACACTTCTGTTTCCCAGGAACAGAGAAGGTGCTAGCAGGGAATTCTCTGCCTGCTTTTCCCCAGTGCTCTGCAAGCTCTCCAGGACAACATAAAATCTGGGGCTCTGTGCTTTCTTTCATTGTGAACAAGTGTTACTGTTTTCTGCACAAAAGCGATTCAGCGAAGCAATGTGAACAGGCACAGAGAAGGTGCTAGCAGGGAATTCTCTGCCTGCCTTTCCCCAGTGCTCTGCAAGCTCTCCAGGACAACATAAAATCTGGGGCTCTGTGCTTTCTTTCGTTCTGAACAAGTGTTACTGTTTTCTGCACAAAAGCGATTCTGCGAAGCAATGGGAACACTTCTGTTTCCCAGGCACAGAGAAGGTGCTAGCAGGGAATTCTCTGCCTGCTTTTCCCCAGTGCTCTGCAAGCTGTCCAGGACAACATAAAATCTGGGGCTCTGTGCTTTCTTTCGTTCTGAACAAGTGTTACTGTTTTCTGCACAAAAGCGATTCTGCGAAGCAATGTGAACAGGCACAGAGAAGGTGCTAGCAGGGAATTCTCTGCCTGCCTTTCCCCAGTGCTCTGCAAGCTCTCCAGGACAACAGCAAATCTGGGGCTCTGTGCTTTCTTTCGTTCTGAACAAGTGTTACTGTTTTCTGCACAAAAGCGATTCTGCGAAGCAATGGGAACACTTCTGTTTCCCAGGCACAGAGAAGGTGCTAGCAGGGAATTCTCTGCCTGCTTTTCCCCAGTGCTCTGCAAGCTCTCCAGGACAACATAAAATCTGGGGCTCTGTGCTTTCTTTCGTTCTGAACAAGTGTTACTGTTTTCTGCACAAAAGCGATTCTGCGAAGCAATGGGAACACTTCTGTTTCCCAGGCACAGAGAAGGTGCTAGCAGGGAATTCTCTGCCTGCTTTTCCCCAGTGCTCTGCAAGCTCTCCAGGACAACATAAAATCTGGGGCTCTGTGCTTTCTTTCGTTCTGAACAAGTGTTACTGTTTTCTGCACAAAAGCGATTCTGCGAAGCAATGTGAACAGGCACAGAGAAGGTGCTAGCAGGGAATTCTCTGCCTGCCTTTCCCCAGTGCTCTGCAAGCTCTCCAGGACAACAGCAAATCTGGGGCTCTGTGCTTTCTTTCGTTCTGAACAAGTGTTACTGTTTTCTGCACAAAAGCGATTCTGCGAAGCAATGGGAACACTTCTGTTCCCCAGGCACAGAGAAGGTGCTAGCAGGGAATTCTCTGCCTGCTTTTCCCCAGTGCTCTGCAAGCTCTCCAGGACAACATAAAATCTGGGGCTCTGTGCTTTCTTTCGTTGTGAACAAGTGTCACTGTTTTCTGCACAAAAGCGATTCTGCGAAGCAATGTGAAGACTTCTGCTTCCCAGGCACAGAGAAGGTGCTAGCAGGGAATTCTCTGCCTGCCTTTCCCCAGTGCTCTGCAAGCTCTCCAGGACAACATAAAATCTGGGGCTCTGTGCTTTCTTTCGTCTGAACAAGTGTTACTGTTTTCTGCACAAAAGCGATTCTGCGAAGCAATGTGAACAGGCACAGAGAAGGTGCTAGCAGGGAATTCTCTGCCTGCCTTTCCCCAGTGCTCTGCAAGCTCTCCAGGACAACATAGAATCTGGGGCTCTGTGCTTTCTTTCGTTCTGAACAAGTGTTACTGTTTTCTGCACAAAAGCGATTCTGCGAAGCAATGGGAACACTTCTGTTTCCCAGACACAGAGAAGGTGCTAGCAGGGAATTCTCTGCCTGCTTTTCCCCAGTGCTCTGCAATCTCTCCAGGACAACATAAAATCTGGGGCTCTGTGCTTTCTTTCTGCTGAACAAGTGTTACTGTTTTCTGCACAAAAGTGATTCTGGAAAGCAATGTGAACACTTCTGCTTCCCAGGCACAGAGAAGGTGCTAGCAGGGAATTCTCTGCCTGCCTTTCCCCAGTGCTCTGCAAGCTCTCCAGGACAACATAAAATCTGGGGCTCTGTGCTTTCTTTCGTCTGAACAAGTGTTACTGTTTTCTGCACAAAAGCGATTCTGCGAAGCAATGTGAACAGGTACAGAGAAGGTGCTAGCAGGGAATTCTCTGCCTGCTTTTCCCCAGTGCTCTGCAAGCTCTCCAGGACAACAGCAAATATGGGGCTCTGTGCTTTCTTTCGTTCTGAACAAGTGTTACTGTTTTCTGCACAAAAGCGATTCTGCGAAGCAATGGGAACACTTCTGTTTCCCAGGCACAGAGAAGGTGCTAGCAGGGAATTCTCTGCCTGCTTTTCCCCAGTGCTCTGCAAGCTCTCCAGGACAACATAAAATCTGGGGCTCTGTGCTTTCTTTCGTTCTGAACAAGTGTTATTGTTTTCTGCACAAAAGCGATTCTGCGAAGCAATGTGAACACTTCTGCTTCCCAGGCACAGAGAAGGTGCTAGCAGGGAATTCTCTGCCTGCCTTTCCCCAGTGCTCTGCAAGCTCTCCAGGACAACATAAAATCTGGGGCTCTGTGCTTTCTTTCGTCTGAACAAGTGTTACTGTTTTCTGCACAAAAGCGATTCTGCGAAGCCATGTGAACAGGCACAGAGAAGGTGCTAGCAGGGAATTCTCTGCCTGCCTTTCCCCAGTGCTCTGCAAGCTCTCCAGGACAACATAAAATCTGGGGCTCTGTGCTTTCTTTCGTTCTGAACAAGTGTTACTGTTTTCTGCACAAAAGCGATTCTGCGAAGCAATGGGAACACTTCTGCTTCCCAGGCACAGAGAAGGTGCTAGCAGGGAATTCTCTGCCTGCCTTTCCCCAGTGCTCTGCAAGCTCTCCAGGACAACATAAAATCTGGGGCTCTGTGCTTTCTTTCGTCTGAACAAGTGTTACTGTTTTCTGCACAAAAGCGATTCTGCGAAGCAATGTGAACAGGCACAGAGAAGGTGCTAGCAGGGAATTCTCTGCCTGCTTTTCCCCAGTGCTCTGCAAGCTCTCCAGGACAACAGCAAATATGGGGCTCTGTGCTTTCTTTCGTTCTGAACAAGTGTTACTGTTTTCTGCACAAAAGCGATTCTGCGAAGCAATGTGAACACTTCTGCTTCCCAGGCACAGAGAAGGTGCTAGCAGGGAATTCTCTGCCTGCTTTTCCCCAGTGCTCTGCAAGCTCTCCAGGACAACATAAAATCTGGGGCTCTGTGCTTTCTTTCGTTCTGAACAAGTGTTACTGTTTTCTGCACAAAAGCGATTCTGCGAAGCAATGTGAAGACTTCTGCTTCCCAGGCACAGACAAGGTGCTAGCAGGGAATTCTCTGCCTGCCTTTCCCCAGTGCTCTGCAAGCTCTCCAGGACAACATAAAATCTGGGGCTCTGTGCTTTCTTTCGTTCTGAACAAGTGTTACTGTTTTCTGCACAAAAGCGATTCTGCGAAGCAATGTGAACACTTCTGTTTCCCAGGCACAGAGAAGGTGCTAGCAGGGAATTCTTTGCCTTCTTTTCCCCAGTGCTCTGCAAGCTCTCCAGAACAACATAAAATCTGGGGCTCTGTGCTTTCTTTCGTTCTGAACAATTGTTACTGTTTTCTGCACAAAAGCGATTCTGCCAAGCAATGGGAACACTTCTGTTTCCCAGGCACAGAGAAGGTGCTAGCAGGGAATTCTCTGCCTGCTTTTCCCCAGTGCTCTGCAAGCTCTCCAGGACAACATAAAATCTGGGGCTCTGTGCTTTCTTTCGTTCTGAACAAGTGTTATTGTTTTCTGCACAAAAGCGATTCTGCGAAGCAATGTGAAGACTTCTGCTTCCCAGGCACAGAGAAGGTGCTAGCAGGGAATTCTCTGCCTGCCTTTCCCCAGTGCTCTGCAAGCTCTCCAGGACAACATAAAATCTGGGGCTCTGTGCTTTCTTTCGTTCTGAACAAGTGTTACTGTTTTCTGCACAAAAGCGATTCTGCGAAGCAATGGGAACACTTCTGTTTCCCAGGCACAGAGAAGGTGCTAGCAGGGAATTCTCTGCCTGCTTTTCCCCAGTGCTCTGCAAGCTCTCCAGGACAACATAAAATCTGGGGCTCTGTGCTTTCTTTCGTTCTGAACAAGTGTTATTGTTTTCTGCACAAAAGCGATTCTGCGAAGCAATGTGAAGACTTCTGCTTCCCAGGCACAGAGAAGGTGCTAGCAGGGAATTCTCTGCCTGCCTTTCCCCAGTGCTCTGCAAGCTCTCCAGGACAACATAAAATCTGGGGCTCTGTGCTTTCTTTCGTTCTGAACAAGTGTTACTGTTTTCTGCACAAAAGCGATTCTGCGAAGCAATGTGAACAGGCACAGAGAAGGTGCTAGCAGGGAATTCTCTGCCTGCCTTTCCCCAGTGCTCTGCAAGCTCTCCAGGACAACAGCAAATATGGGGCTCTGTGCTTTCTTTCGTTCTGAACAAGTGTTACTGTTTTCTGCACAAAAGCGATTCTGCGAAGCAACGGGAACACTTCTGTTTCCCAGGCACAGAGAAGGTGCTAGCAGGGAATTCTCTGCCTGCTTTTCCCCAGTGCTCTGCAAGCTCTCCAGGACAACATAAAATCTGGGGCTCTGTGCTTTCTTTCGTTCTGAACAAGTGTTACTGTTTTCTGCACAAAAGCGATTCTGCGAAGCAATGTGAACACTTCTGCTTCCCAGGCACTGAGAAGGTGCTAGCAGGGAATTCTCTGCCTGCTTTTCCCCAGTGCTCTGCAAGCTCTCCAGGACAACAGCAAATCTGGGGCTCTGTGCTTTCTTTCGTTCTGAACAAGTGTTATTGTTTTCTGCACAAAAGCGATTCTGCGAAGCAATGTGAACAGGCACAGAGAAGGTGCTAGCAGGGAATTCTCTGCCTGCCTTTCCCCAGTGCTCTGCAAGCTCTCCAGGACAACATAAAATCTGGGGCTCTGTGCTTTCTTTCGTTCTGAACAAGTGTTACTGTTTTCTGCACAAAAGCGATTCTGCGAAGCAATGTGAACACTTCTGTTTCCCAGGAACAGAGAAGGTGCTAGCAGGTAATTCTCTGCCTGCTTTTCCCCAGTGCTCTGCAAGCTCTCCAGGACAACATAAAATCTGGGGCTCTGTGCTTTCTTTTGTTCTGAACAAGTGTTACTGTTTTCTGCACAAAAGCGATTCTGCGAAGCAATGTGAACAGGCACAGAGAAGGTGCTAGCAGGGAATTCTCTGCCTGCCTTTCCCCAGTGCTCTGCAAGCTCTCCAGGACAACAGCAAATCTGGGGCTCTGTGCTTTCTTTCGTTCTGAACAAGTGTTACTGTTTTCTGCACAAAAGCGATTCTGCGAAGCAATGTGAACACTTCTGTTTCCCAGGCACAGAGAAGGTGCTAGCAGGGAATTCTCTGCCTGCTTTTCCCCAGTGCTCTGCAAGCTCTCCAGGACAACATAAAATCTGGGGCTCTGTGCTTTCTTTCGTTCTGAACAAGTGTTAGTGTTTTCTGCACAAAAGCGATTCTGCGAAGCAATGTGAACACTTCTGTTTCCCAGGAACAGAGAAGGTGCTAGCAGGGAATTCTCTGCCTGCTTTTCCCCAGTGCTCTGCAAGCTCTCCAGGACAACATAGAATCTGGGGCTCTGTGCTTTCTTTCGTTCTGAACAAGTGTTACTGTTTTCTGCACAAAAGCGATTCTGCAAAGCAATGTGAACACTTCTGTTTCCCAGGCACAGAGAAGGTGCTAGCAGGGAATTCTCTGCCAGCCTTTCCCCAGTGCTCTGCAAGCTCTCCAGGACAACATAAGATCTGGGGCTCTGTGCTTTCTTTCGTCTGAACAAGTGTTACTGTTTTCTGCACAAAAGCGATTCAGCGAAGCAATGTGAACAGGCACAGAGAAGGTGCTAGCAGGGAATTCTCTGCCTGCCTTTCCCCAGTGCTCTGCAAGCTCTCCAGGACAACATAAAATCTGGGGCTCTGTGCTTTCTTTCGTTCTGAACAAGTGTTACTGTTTTCTGCACAAAAGCGATTCTGCGAAGCAATGGGAACACTTCTGTTTCCCAGGCACAGAGAAGGTGCTAGCAGGGAATTCTCTGCCTGCTTTTCCCCAGTGCTCTGCAAGCTCTCCAGGACAACATAAAATCTGGGGCTCTGTGCTTTCTTTCGTTCTGAACAAGTGTTACTGTTTTCTGCACAAAAGCGATTCTGCGAAGCAACGTGAACAGGCACAGAGAAGGTGCTAGCAGGGAATTCTCTGCCTGCCTTTCCCCAGTGCTCTGCAAGCTCTCCAGGACAACAGCAAATCTGGGGCTCTGTGCTTTCTTTCGTTCTGAACAAGTGTTACTGTTTTCTGCACAAAAGCGATTCTGCGAAGCAATGGGAACACTTCTGTTTCCCAGACACAGAGAAGGTGCTAGCAGGGAATTCTCTGCCTGCTTTTCCCCAGTGCTCTGCAATCTCTCCAGGACAACATAAAATCTGGGGCTCTGTGCTTTCTTTCGTTCTGAACAAGTGTTACTGTTTTCTGCACAAAAGTGATTCTGCGAAGCAATGTGAACACTTCTGCTTCCCAGGCACAGAGAAGGTGCTAGCAGGGAATTCTCTGCCTGCCTTTCCCCAGTGCTCTGCAAGCTCTCCAGGACAACATAAAATCTGGGGCTCTGTGCTTTCTTTCGTCTGAACAAGTGTTACTGTTTTCTGCACAAAAGCGATTCTGCGAAGCAATGTGAACAGGCACAGAGAAGGTGCTAGCAGGGAATTCTCTGCCTGCTTTTCCCCAGTGCTCTGCAAGCTCTCCAAGACAACATAAAATCTGGGGCTCTGTGCTTTCTTTCGTTCTGAACAAGTGTTACTGTTTTCTGCACAAAAGCGATTCTGCGAAGCAATGTGAACACTTCTGCTTCCCAGGCACAGAGAAGGTGCTAGCAGGGAATTCTCTGCCTGCTTTTCCCCAGTGCTCTGCAAGCTCTCCAGGACAACATAAAATCTGGGGCTCTGTGCTTTCTTTCGTCGTGAACAAGTGTTACTGTTTTCTGCACAAAAGCGATTCAGCGAAGCAATGTGAACAGGCACAGAGAAGCTGCTAGCAGGGAATTCTCTGCCTGCCTTTCCCCAGTGCTCTGCAAGCTCTCCAGGACAACATAAAATCTGGGGCTCTGTGCTTTCTTTTGTTCTGAACAAGTGTTACTGTTTTCTGCACAAAAGCGATTCTGCGAAGCAATGTGAAGACTTCTGCTTCCCAGGCACAGAGAAGGTGCTAGCAGGGAATTCTCTGCCTGCTTTTCCCCAGTGCTCTGCAAGCTCTCCAGGACAACATAAAATCTGGGGCTCTGTGCTTTCTTTCGTTCTGAACAAGTGTTACTGTTTTCTGCACAAAAGCGATTCTGCGAAGCAATGTGAACAGGCACAGAGAAGGTGCTAGCAGGGAATTCTCTGCCTGCCTTTCCCCAGTGCTCTGCAAGCTCTCCAGGACAACAGCAAATCTGGGGCTCTGTGCTTTCTTTCGTTCTGAACAAGTGTTACTGTTTTCTGCACAAAAGCGATTCTGCGAAGCAATGGGAACACTTCTGTTTCCCAGGCACAGAGAAGGTGCTAGCAGGGAATTCTCTGCCTGCTTTTCCCCAGTGCTCTGCAAGCTCTCCAGGACAACATAAAATCTGGGGCTCTGTGCTTTCTTTCGTTCTGAACAAGTGTTATTGTTTTCTGCACAAAAGCGATTCTGCGAAGCAATGTGAAGACTTCTGCTTCCCAGGCACAGAGAAGGTGCTAGCAGGGAATTCTCTGCCTGCCTTTCCCCAGTGCTCTGCAAGCTCTCCAGGACAACAGCAAATCTGGGGCTCTGTGCTTTCTTTCGTTCTGAACAAGTGTTACTGTTTTCTGCACAAAAGCGATTCTGCGAAGCAATGGGAACACTTCTGTTTCCCAGGCACAGAGAAGGTGCTAGCAGGGAATTCTCTGCCTGCCTTTCCCCAGTGCTCTGCAAGCTCTCCAGGACAACATAAAATCTGGGGCTCTGTGCTTTCTTTCGTTCTGAACAAGTGTTACTGTTTTCTGCACAAAAGCGATTCTGCGAAGCAATGTGAACAGGCACAGAGAAGGTGCTAGCAGGGAATTCTCTGCCTGCTTTTCCCCAGTGCTCTGCAAGCTCTCCAGGACAACATAAAATCTGGGGCTCTGTGCTTTCTTTCGTTCTGAACAAGTGTTACTGTTTTCTGCACAAAAGCGATTCTGCGAAGCAATGTGAACACTTCTGCTTCCCAGGAACAGAGAAGGTGCTAGCAGGTAATTCTCTGCCTGCTTTTCCCCAGTGCTCTGCAAGCTCTCCAGGACAACATAAAATCTGGGGCTCTGTGCTTTCTTTCGTTCTGAACAAGTGTTACTGTTTTCTGCACAAAAGCGATTCTGCGAAGCAATGGGAACACTTCTGTTTCCCAGACACAGAGAAGGTGCTAGCAGGGAATTCTCTGCCTGCTTTTCCCCAGTGCTCTGCAATCTCTCCAGGACAACATAAAATCTGGGGCTCTGTGCTTTCTTTCGTTCTGAACAAGTGTTACTGTTTTCTGCACAAAAGTGATTCTGCGAAGCAATGTGAACACTTCTGCTTCCCAGGCACAGAGAAGGTGCTAGCAGGGAATTCTCTGCCTGCCTTTCCCCAGTGCTCTGCAAGCTCTCCAGGACAACATAAAATCTGGGGCTCTGTGCTTTCTTTCGTCTGAACAAGTGTTACTGTTTTCTGCACAAAAGCGATTCTGCGAAGCAATGTGAACAGGCACAGAGAAGGTGCTAGCAGGGAATTCTCTGCCTGCTTTTCCCCAGTGCTCTGCAAGCTCTCCAGGACAACAGCAAATATGGGGCTCTGTGCTTTCTTTCGTTCTGAACAAGTGTTACTGTTTTCTGCACAAAAGCGATTCTGCGAAGCAATGTGAACACTTCTGCTTCCCAGGCACAGAGAAGGTGCTAGCAGGGAATTCTCTGCCTGCCTTTCCCCAGTGCTCTGCAAGCTCTCCAGGACAACATAAAATCTGGGGCTCTGTGCTTTCTTTCGTTCTGAACAAGTGTTACTGTTTTCTGCACAAAAGCGATTCTGCGAAGCAATGTGAAGACTTCTGTTTCCCAGGCACAGAGAAGGTGCTAGCAGGGAATTCTCTGCCTGCCTTTCCCCAGTGCTCTGCAAGCTCTCCAGGACAACATAAAATCTGGGGCTCTGTGCTTTCTTTCGTTCTGAACAAGTGTTACTGTTTTCTGCACAAAAGCGATTCTGCGAAGCAATGTGAACACTTCTGTTTCCCAGGCACAGAGAAGGTGCTAGCAGGGAATTCTTTGCCTTCTTTTCCCCAGTGCTCTGCAAGCTCTCCAGAACAACATAAAATCTGGGGCTCTGTGCTTTCTTTCGTTCTGAACAATTGTTACTGTTTTCTGCACAAAAGCGATTCTGCCAAGCAATGGGAACACTTCTGTTTCCCAGGCACAGAGAAGGTGCTAGCAGGGAATTCTCTGCCTGCTTTTCCCCAGTGCTCTGCAAGCTCTCCAGGACAACATAAAATCTGGGGCTCTGTGCTTTCTTTCGTTCTGAACAAGTGTTATTGTTTTCTGCACAAAAGCGATTCTGCGAAGCAATGTGAAGACTTCTGCTTCCCAGGCACAGAGAAGGTGCTAGCAGGGAATTCTCTGCCTGCCTTTCCCCAGTGCTCTGCAAGCTCTCCAGGACAACATAAAATCTGGGGCTCTGTGCTTTCTTTCGTTCTGAACAAGTGTTACTGTTTTCTGCACAAAAGCGATTCTGCGAAGCAATGGGAACACTTCTGTTTCCCAGGCACAGAGAAGGTGCTAGCAGGGAATTCTCTGCCTGCTTTTCCCCAGTGCTCTGCAAGCTCTCCAGGACAACATAAAATCTGGGGCTCTGTGCTTTCTTTCGTTCTGAACAAGTGTTACTGTTTTCTGCACAAAAGCGATTCTGCGAAGCAATGTGAAGACTTCTGCATCCCAGGCACAGAGAAGGTGCTAGCAGGGAATTCTCTGCCTGCCTTTCCCCAGTGCTCTGCAAGCTCTCCAGGACAACATAAAATCTGGGGCTCTGTGCTTTCTTTCGTTCTGAACAAGTGTTACTGTTTTCTGCACAAAAGCGATTCTGCGAAGCAATGTGAACAGGCACAGAGAAGGTGCTAGCAGGGAATTCTCTGCCTGCCTTTCCCCAGTGCTCTGCAAGCTCTCCAGGACAACAGCAAATATGGGGCTCTGTGCTTTCTTTCGTTCTGAACAAGTGTTACTGTTTTCTGCACAAAAGCGATTCTGCGAAGCAATGGGAACACTTCTGTTTCCCAGGCACAGAGAAGGTGCTAGCAGGGAATTCTCTGCCTGCTTTTCCCCAGTGCTCTGCAAGCTCTCCAGGACAACATAAAATCTGGGGCTCTGTGCTTTCTTTCGTTCTGAACAAGTGTTACTGTTTTCTGCACAAAAGCGATTCTGCGAAGCAATGTGAACACTTCTGCTTCCCAGGCACTGAGAAGGTGCTAGCAGGGAATTCTCTGCCTGCTTTTCCCCAGTGCTCTGCAAGCTCTCCAGGACAACATAAAATCTGGGGCTCTGTGCTTTCTTTCGTTCTGAACAAGTGTTACTGTTTTCTGCACAAAAGCGATTCTGCGAAGCAATGTGAACACTTCTGTTTCCCAGGAACAGAGAAGGTGCTAGCAGGTAATTCTCTGCCTGCTTTTCCCCAGTGCTCTGCAAGCTCTCCAGGACAACATAAAATCTGGGGCTCTGTGCTTTCTTTTGTTCTGAACAAGTGTTACTGTTTTCTGCACAAAAGCGATTCTGCGAAGCAATGTGAACAGGCACAGAGAAGGTGCTAGCAGGGAATTCTCTGCCTGCCTTTCCCCAGTGCTCTGCAAGCTCTCCAGGACAACAGCAAATCTGGGGCTCTGTGCTTTCTTTCGTTCTGAACAAGTGTTACTGTTTTCTGCACAAAAGCGATTCTGCGAAGCAATGTGAACACTTCTGTTTCCCAGGCACAGAGAAGGTGCTAGCAGGGAATTCTCTGCCTGCTTTTCCCCAGTGCTCTGCAAGCTCTCCAGGACAACATAAAATCTGGGGCTCTGTGCTTTCTTTCGTTCTGAACAAGTGTTAGTGTTTTCTGCACAAAAGCGATTCTGCGAAGCAATGTGAACACTTCTGTTTCCCAGGAACAGAGAAGGTGCTAGCAGGGAATTCTCTGCCTGCTTTTCCCCAGTGCTCTGCAAGCTCTCCAGGACAACATAGAATCTGGGGCTCTGTGCTTTCTTTCGTTCTGAACAAGTGTTACTGTTTTCTGCACAAAAGCGATTCTGCAAAGCAATGTGAACACTTCTGTTTCCCAGGCACAGAGAAGGTGCTAGCAGGGAATTCTCTGCCAGCCTTTCCCCAGTGCTCTGCAAGCTCTCCAGGACAACATAAGATCTGGGGCTCTGTGCTTTCTTTCGTCTGAACAAGTGTTACTGTTTTCTGCACAAAAGCGATTCAGCGAAGCAATGTGAACAGGCACAGAGAAGGTGCTAGCAGGGAATTCTCTGCCTGCCTTTCCCCAGTGCTCTGCAAGCTCTCCAGGACAACATAAAATCTGGGGCTCTGTGCTTTCTTTCGTTCTGAACAAGTGTTACTGTTTTCTGCACAAAAGCGATTCTGCGAAGCAATGGGAACACTTCTGTTTCCCAGGCACAGAGAAGGTGCTAGCAGGGAATTCTCTGCCTGCTTTTCCCCAGTGCTCTGCAAGCTCTCCAGGACAACATAAAATCTGGGGCTCTGTGCTTTCTTTCGTTCTGAACAAGTGTTACTGTTTTCTGCACAAAAGCGATTCTGCGAAGCAACGTGAACAGGCACAGAGAAGGTGCTAGCAGGGAATTCTCTGCCTGCCTTTCCCCAGTGCTCTGCAAGCTCTCCAGGACAACAGCAAATCTGGGGCTCTGTGCTTTCTTTCGTTCTGAACAAGTGTTACTGTTTTCTGCACAAAAGCGATTCTGCGAAGCAATGGGAACACTTCTGTTTCCCAGACACAGAGAAGGTGCTAGCAGGGAATTCTCTGCCTGCTTTTCCCCAGTGCTCTGCAATCTCTCCAGGACAACATAAAATCTGGGGCTCTGTGCTTTCTTTCGTTCTGAACAAGTGTTACTGTTTTCTGCACAAAAGTGATTCTGCGAAGCAATGTGAACACTTCTGCTTCCCAGGCACAGAGAAGGTGCTAGCAGGGAATTCTCTGCCTGCCTTTCCCCAGTGCTCTGCAAGCTCTCCAGGACAACATAAAATCTGGGGCTCTGTGCTTTCTTTCGTCTGAACAAGTGTTACTGTTTTCTGCACAAAAGCGATTCTACGAAGCAATGTGAACAGGCACAGAGAAGTTGCTACCAGGGAATTCTCTGCCTGCTTTTCCCCAGTGCTCTGCAAGCTCTCCAAGACAACATAAAATCTGGGGCTCTGTGCTTTCTTTCGTTCTGAACAAGTGTTACTGTTTTCTGCACAAAAGCGATTCTGCGAAGCAATGTGAACACTTCTGCTTCCCAGGCACAGAGAAGGTGCTAGCAGGGAATTCTCTGCCTGCTTTTCCCCAGTGCTCTGCAAGCTCTCCAGGACAACATAAAATCTGGGGCTCTGTGCTTTCTTTCGTCGTGAACAAGTGTTACTGTTTTCTGCACAAAAGCGATTCAGCGAAGCAATGTGAACAGGCACAGAGAAGCTGCTAGCAGGGAATTCTCTGCCTGCCTTTCCCCAGTGCTCTGCAAGCTCTCCAGGACAACATAAAATCTGGGGCTCTGTGCTTTCTTTTGTTCTGAACAAGTGTTACTGTTTTCTGCACAAAAGCGATTCTGCGAAGCAATGTGAAGACTTCTGCTTCCCAGGCACAGAGAAGGTGCTAGCAGGGAATTCTCTGCCTGCTTTTCCCCAGTGCTCTGCAAGCTCTCCAGGACAACATAAAATCTGGGGCTCTGTGCTTTCTTTCGTTCTGAACAAGTGTTACTGTTTTCTGCACAAAAGCGATTCTGCGAAGCAATGTGAACAGGCACAGAGAAGGTGCTAGCAGGGAATTCTCTGCCTGCCTTTCCCCAGTGCTCTGCAAGCTCTCCAGGACAACAGCAAATCTGGGGCTCTGTGCTTTCTTTCGTTCTGAACAAGTGTTACTGTTTTCTGCACAAAAGCGATTCTGCGAAGCAATGGGAACACTTCTGTTTCCCAGGCACAGAGAAGGTGCTAGCAGGGAATTCTCTGCCTGCTTTTCCCCAGTGCTCTGCAAGCTCTCCAGGACAACATAAAATCTGGGGCTCTGTGCTTTCTTTCGTTCTGAACAAGTGTTATTGTTTTCTGCACAAAAGCGATTCTGCGAAGCAATGTGAAGACTTCTGCTTCCCAGGCACAGAGAAGGTGCTAGCAGGGAATTCTCTGCCTGCCTTTCCCCAGTGCTCTGCAAGCTCTCCAGGACAACAGCAAATCTGGGGCTCTGTGCTTTCTTTCGTTCTGAACAAGTGTTACTGTTTTCTGCACAAAAGCGATTCTGCGAAGCAATGGGAACACTTCTGTTTCCCAGGCACAGAGAAGGTGCTAGCAGGGAATTCTCTGCCTGCCTTTCCCCAGTGCTCTGCAAGCTCTCCAGGACAACATAAAATCTGGGGCTCTGTGCTTTCTTTCGTTCTGAACAAGTGTTACTGTTTTCTGCACAAAAGCGATTCTGCGAAGCAATGTGAACAGGCACAGAGAAGGTGCTAGCAGGGAATTCTCTGCCTGCCTTTCCCCAGTGCTCTGCAAGCTCTCCAGGACAACATAAAATCTGGGGCTCTGTGCTTTCTTTCGTTCTGAACAAGTGTTACTGTTTTCTGCACAAAAGCGATTCTGCGAAGCAATGGGAACACTTCTGTTTCCCAGACACAGAGAAGGTGCTAGCAGGGAATTCTCTGCCTGCTTTTCCGCAGTGCTCTGCAATCTCTCCAGGACAACATAAAATCTGGGGCTCTGTGCTTTCTTTCGTTCTGAACAAGTGTTACTGTTTTCTGCACAAAAGTGATTCTGCGAAGCAATGTGAACACTTCTGCTTCCCAGGCACAGAGAAGGTGCTAGCAGGGAATTCTCTGCCTGCCTTTCCCCAGTGCTCTGCAAGCTCTCCAGGACAACATAAAATCTGGGGCTCTGTGCTTTCTTTCGTCTGAACAAGTGTTACTGTTTTCTGCACAAAAGCAATTCTGCGAAGCAATGTGAACAGGCACAGAGAAGGTGCTAGCAGGGAATTCTCTGCCTGCTTTTCCCCAGTGCTCTGCAAGCTCTCCAGGACAACAGCAAATATGGGGCTCTGTGCTTTCTTTCGTTCTGAACAAGTGTTACTGTTTTCTGCACAAAAGCGATTCTGCGAAGCAATGTGAACACTTCTGTTTCCCAGGCACAGAGAAGGTGCTAGCAGGGAATTCTCTGCCTGCTTTTCCCCAGTGCTCTGCAAGCTCTCCAAGACAACATAAAATCTGGGGCTCTGTGCTTTCTTTCGTTCTGAACAAGTGTTACTGTTTTCTGCACAAAAGCAATTCTGCGAAGCAATGTGAACACTTCTGCTTCCCAGGCACAGAGAAGGTGCTAGCAGGGAATTCTCTGCCTGCTTTTCCCCAGTGCTCTGCAAGCTCTCCAGGACAACATAAAATCTGGGGCTCTGTGCTTTCTTTCGTTGTGAACAAGTGTTACTGTTTTCTGCACAAAAGCGATTCTGCGAAGCAATGTGAACACTTCTGTTTCCCAGGAACAGAGAAGGTGCTAGCAGGGAATTCTCTGCCTGCCTTTCCCCAGTGCTCTGCAAGCTCTCCAGGACAACATAAGATCTGGGGCTCTGTGCTTTCTTTCGTCTGAACAAGTGTTACTGTTTTCTGCACAAAAGCGATTCTGCGAAGCAATGTGAACAGGCACAGAGAAGGTGCTAGCAGGGAATTCTCTGCCTGCCTTTCCCCAGTGCTCTGCAAGCTCTCCAGGACAACATAAAATCTGGGGCTCTGTGCTTTCTTTCGTTCTGAACAAGTGTTACTGTTTTCTGCACAAAAGCGATTCTGCGAAGCAATGGGAACACTTCTGTTTCCCAGGCACAGAGAAGGTGCTAGCAGGGAATACTCTGCCTGCTTTTCCCCAGTGCTCTGCAAGCTCTCCAGGACAACATAAAATCTGGGGCTCTGTGCTTTCTTTCGTTCTGAACAAGTGTTATTGTTTTCTGCACAAAAGCGATTCTGCGAAGCAATGTGAAGACTTCTACTTCCCAGGCACAGAGAAGGTGCTAGCAGGGAATTCTCTGCCTGCCTTTCCCCAGTGCTCTGCAAGCTCTCCAGGACAACATAAAATCTGGGGCTCTGTGCTTTCTTTCGTTCTGAACAAGTGTTACTGTTTTCTGCACAAAAGCGATTCTGCGAAGCAATGGGAACACTTCTGTTACCCAGACACAGAGAAGGTGCTAGCAGGGAATTCTCTGCCTGCCTTTCCCCAGTGCTCTGCAAGCTCTCCAGGACAACATAAAATCTGGGGCTCTGTGCTTTCTTTCGTCTGAACAAGTGTTACTGTTTTCTGCACAAAAGCGATTCTGCGAAGCAATGTGAACAGGCACAGAGAAGGTGCTAGCAGGGAATTCTCTGCCTGCCTTTCCCCAGTGCTCTGCAAGCTCTCCAGGACAACATAAAATCTGGGGCTCTGTGCTTTCTTTCGTTCTGAACAAGTGTTACTGTTTTCTGCACAAAAGCGATTCTGCGAAGCAATGTGAACACTTCTGTTTCCCAGGAACAGAGAAGGTGCTAGCAGGTAATTCTCTGCCTGCTTTTCCCCAGTGCTCTGCAAGCTCTCCAGGACAACATAAAATCTGGGGCTCTGTGCTTTCTTTCGTTCTGAACAAGTGTTACTGTTTTCTGCACAAAAGCGATTCAGCGAAGCAATGTGAACAGGCACAGAGAAGGTGCTAGCAGGGAATTCTCTGCCTGCCTTTCCCCAGTGCTCTGCAAGCTCTCCAGGACAACAGCAAATCTGTGGCTCTGTGCTTTCTTTCGTTCTGAACAAGTGTTACTGTTTTCTGCACAAAAGCGATTCTGCCAAGCAATGTGAACACTTCTGTTTCCCAGGCACAGAGAAGGTGCTAGCAGGGAATTCTCTGCCTGCTTTTCCCCAGTGCTCTGCAAGCTCTCCAGGACAACATAAAATCTGGGGCTCTGTGCTTTCTTTCGTTCTGAACAAGTGTTACTGTTTTCTGCACAAAAGCGATTCTGCGAAGCAATGTGAACACTTCTGTTTCCCAGGCACAGAGAAGGTGCTAGCAGGGAATTCTCTGCCTGCCTTTCCCCAGTGCTCTGCAAGCTCTCCAGGACAACATAAAATCTGGGGCTCTGTGCTTTCTTTCGTTCTGAACAAGTGTTACTGTTTTCTGCACAAAAGCGATTAAGCGAAGCAATGTGAACAGGCACAGAGAAGGTGCTAGCAGGGAATTCTCTGCCTGCCTTTCCCCAGTGCTCTGCAAGCTCTCCAGGACAACAGCAAATCTGGGGCTCTGTGCTTTCTTTCGTTCTGAACAAGTGTTACTGTTTTCTGCACAAAAGCGATTCTGCGAAGCAATGGGAACACTTCTGTTTCCCAGGCACAGAGAAGTTGCTAGCAGGGAATTCTCTGCCTGCCTTTCCCCAGTGCTCTGCAAGCTCTCCAGGACAACAGCAAATCTGGGGCTCTGTGCTTTCTTTCGTTCTGAACAAGTGTTACTGTTTTCTGCACAAAAGCGATTCTGCGAAGCAATGGGAACACTTCTGTTTCCCAGGCACAGAGAAGGTGCTAGCAGGGAATTCTCTGCCTGCCTTTCCCCAGTGCTCTGCAAGCTCTCCAGGACAATAGCAAATCTGGGGCTCTGTGCTTTCTTTCGTTCTGAACAAGTGTTACTGTTTTCTGCACAAAAGCGATTCTGCGAAGCAATGTGAACACTTCTGTTTCCCAGACACAGAGAAGGTGCTAGCAGGGAATTCTCTGCCTGCTTTTCCCAAGTGCTCTGCAATCTCTCCAGGACAACATAAAATCTGGGGCTCTGTGCTTTCTTTCGTTCTGAACAAGTGTTACTGTTTTCTGCACAAAAGCGATTCTGCGAAGCAATGGGAACACTTCTGTTTCCCAGACACAGAGAAGGTGCTAGCAGGGAATTCTCTGCCTGCTTTTCCGCAGTGCTCTGCAAGCTCTCCAGGACAACATAAAATCTGGGGCTCTGTGCTTTCTTTCGTCTGAACAAGTGGTACTGTTTTCTGCACAAAAGCGATTCTGCGAAGCAATGGGAACACTTCTGTTTCCCAGGCACACAGAAGGTGCTAGCAGGGAATTCTCTGCCTGCTTTTCCCCAGTGCTCTGCAAGCTCTCCAGGACAACATAAAATCTGGGGCTCTGTGCTTTCTTTCGTTCTGAACAAGTGTTATTGTTTTCTGCACAAAAGCGATTCTGCGAAGCAATGTGAACAGGCACAGAGAAGGTGCTAGCAGGGAATTCTCTGCCTGCTTTTCCCCAGTGCTCTGCAAGCTCTCCAGGACAACATAAAATCTGGGGCTCTGTGCTTTCTTTCGTTCTGAACAAGTGTTACTGTTTTCTGCACAAAAGCGATTCTGCGAAGCAATGTGAACAGGCACAGAGAAGGTGCTAGCAGGGAATTCTCTGCCTGCCTTTCCCCAGTGCTCTGCAAGCTCTCCAGGACAACAGCAAATATGGGGCTCTGTGCTTTCTTTCGTTCTGAACAAGTGTTACTGTTTTCTGCACAAAAGCGATTCTGCGAAGCAATGTGAACAGGCACAGAGAAGGTGCTAGCAGGGAATTCTCTGCCTGCTTTTCCGCAGTGCTCTGCAAGCTCTCCAGGACAACATAAAATCTGGGGCTCTGTGCTTTCTTTCGTCTGAACAAGTGGTACTGTTTTCTGCACAAAAGCGATTCTGCGAAGCAATGGGAACACTTCTGTTTCCCAGGCACACAGAAGGTGCTAGCAGGGAATTCTCTGCCTGCTTTTCCCCAGTGCTCTGCAAGCTCTCCAGGACAACATAAAATCTGGGGCTCTGTGCTTTCTTTCGTTCTGAACAAGTGTTATTGTTTTCTGCACAAAAGCGATTCTGCGAAGCAATGTGAACAGGCACAGAGAAGGTGCTAGCAGGGAATTCTCTGCCTGCTTTTCCCCAGTGCTCTGCAAGCTCTCCAGGACAACATAAAATCTGGGGCTCTGTGCTTTCTTTCGTTCTGAACAAGTGTTACTGTTTTCTGCACAAAAGCGATTCTGCGAAGCAATGTGAACAGGCACAGAGAAGGTGCTAGCAGGGAATTCTCTGCCTGCCTTTCCCCAGTGCTCTGCAAGCTCTCCAGGACAACAGCAAATATGGGGCTCTGTGCTTTCTTTCGTTCTGAACAAGTGTTACTGTTTTCTGCACAAAAGCGATTCTGCGAAGCAATGTGAACAGGCACAGAGAAGGTGCTAGCAGGGAATTCTCTGCCTGCCTTTCCCCAGTGCTCTGCAAGCTCTCCAGGACAACATAAAATCTGGGGCTCTGTGCTTTCTTTCGTTCTGAACAAGTGTTACTGTTTTCTGCACAAAAGCGATTCTGCGAAGCAATGGGAACACTTCTGTTTCCCAGGCACAGAGAAGGTGCTAGCAGGGAATACTCTGCCTGCTTTTCCCCAGTGCTCTGCAAGCTCTCCAGGACAACATAAAATCTGGGGCTCTGTGCTTTCTTTCGTTCTGAACAAGTGTTATTGTTTTCTGCACAAAAGCGATTCTGCGAAGCAATGTGAAGACTTCTACTTCCCAGGCACAGAGAAGGTGCTAGCAGGGAATTCTCTGCCTGCCTTTCCCCAGTGCTCTGCAAGCTCTCCAGGACAACATAAAATCTGGGGCTCTGTGCTTTCTTTCGTTCTGAACAAGTGTTACTGTTTTCTGCACAAAAGCGATTCTGCGAAGCAATGGGAACACTTCTGTTACCCAGACACAGAGAAGGTGCTAGCAGGGAATTCTCTGCCTGCCTTTCCCCAGTGCTCTGCAAGCTCTCCAGGACAACATAAAATCTGGGGCTCTGTGCTTTCTTTCGTCTGAACAAGTGTTACTGTTTTCTGCACAAAAGCGATTCTGCGAAGCAATGTGAACAGGCACAGAGAAGGTGCTAGCAGGGAATTCTCTGCCTGCCTTTCCCCAGTGCTCTGCAAGCTCTCCAGGACAACATAAAATCTGGGGCTCTGTGCTTTCTTTCGTTCTGAACAAGTGTTACTGTTTTCTGCACAAAAGCGATTCTGCGAAGCAATGTGAACACTTCTGTTTCCCAGGAACAGAGAAGGTGCTAGCAGGTAATTCTCTGCCTGCTTTTCCCCAGTGCTCTGCAAGCTCTCCAGGACAACATAAAATCTGGGGCTCTGTGCTTTCTTTCGTTCTGAACAAGTGTTACTGTTTTCTGCACAAAAGCGATTCAGCGAAGCAATGTGAACAGGCACAGAGAAGGTGCTAGCAGGGAATTCTCTGCCTGCCTTTCCCCAGTGCTCTGCAAGCTCTCCAGGACAACAGCAAATCTGTGGCTCTGTGCTTTCTTTCGTTCTGAACAAGTGTTACTGTTTTCTGCACAAAAGCGATTCTGCCAAGCAATGTGAACACTTCTGTTTCCCAGGCACAGAGAAGGTGCTAGCAGGGAATTCTCTGCCTGCTTTTCCCCAGTGCTCTGCAAGCTCTCCAGGACAACATAAAATCTGGGGCTCTGTGCTTTCTTTCGTTCTGAACAAGTGTTACTGTTTTCTGCACAAAAGCGATTCTGCGAAGCAATGTGAACACTTCTGTTTCCCAGGCACAGAGAAGGTGCTAGCAGGGAATTCTCTGCCTGCCTTTCCCCAGTGCTCTGCAAGCTCTCCAGGACAACATAAAATCTGGGGCTCTGTGCTTTCTTTCGTTCTGAACAAGTGTTACTGTTTTCTGCACAAAAGCGATTAAGCGAAGCAATGTGAACAGGCACAGAGAAGGTGCTAGCAGGGAATTCTCTGCCTGCCTTTCCCCAGTGCTCTGCAAGCTCTCCAGGACAACAGCAAATCTGGGGCTCTGTGCTTTCTTTCGTTCTGAACAAGTGTTACTGTTTTCTGCACAAAAGCGATTCTGCGAAGCAATGGGAACACTTCTGTTTCCCAGGCACAGAGAAGTTGCTAGCAGGGAATTCTCTGCCTGCCTTTCCCCAGTGCTCTGCAAGCTCTCCAGGACAACAGCAAATCTGGGGCTCTGTGCTTTCTTTCGTTCTGAACAAGTGTTACTGTTTTCTGCACAAAAGCGATTCTGCGAAGCAATGGGAACACTTCTGTTTCCCAGGCACAGAGAAGGTGCTAGCAGGGAATTCTCTGCCTGCCTTTCCCCAGTGCTCTGCAAGCTCTCCAGGACAATAGCAAATCTGGGGCTCTGTGCTTTCTTTCGTTCTGAACAAGTGTTACTGTTTTCTGCACAAAAGCGATTCTGCGAAGCAATGTGAACACTTCTGTTTCCCAGACACAGAGAAGGTGCTAGCAGGGAATTCTCTGCCTGCTTTTCCCAAGTGCTCTGCAATCTCTCCAGGACAACATAAAATCTGGGGCTCTGTGCTTTCTTTCGTTCTGAACAAGTGTTACTGTTTTCTGCACAAAAGCGATTCTGCGAAGCAATGGGAACACTTCTGTTTCCCAGACACAGAGAAGGTGCTAGCAGGGAATTCTCTGCCTGCTTTTCCGCAGTGCTCTGCAAGCTCTCCAGGACAACATAAAATCTGGGGCTCTGTGCTTTCTTTCGTCTGAACAAGTGGTACTGTTTTCTGCACAAAAGCGATTCTGCGAAGCAATGGGAACACTTCTGTTTCCCAGGCACACAGAAGGTGCTAGCAGGGAATTCTCTGCCTGCTTTTCCCCAGTGCTCTGCAAGCTCTCCAGGACAACATAAAATCTGGGGCTCTGTGCTTTCTTTCGTTCTGAACAAGTGTTATTGTTTTCTGCACAAAAGCGATTCTGCGAAGCAATGTGAACAGGCACAGAGAAGGTGCTAGCAGGGAATTCTCTGCCTGCTTTTCCCCAGTGCTCTGCAAGCTCTCCAGGACAACATAAAATCTGGGGCTCTGTGCTTTCTTTCGTTCTGAACAAGTGTTACTGTTTTCTGCACAAAAGCGATTCTGCGAAGCAATGTGAACAGGCACAGAGAAGGTGCTAGCAGGGAATTCTCTGCCTGCCTTTCCCCAGTGCTCTGCAAGCTCTCCAGGACAACAGCAAATATGGGGCTCTGTGCTTTCTTTCGTTCTGAACAAGTGTTACTGTTTTCTGCACAAAAGCGATTCTGCGAAGCAATGTGAACAGGCACAGAGAAGGTGCTAGCAGGGAATTCTCTGCCTGCTTTTCCGCAGTGCTCTGCAAGCTCTCCAGGACAACATAAAATCTGGGGCTCTGTGCTTTCTTTCGTCTGAACAAGTGGTACTGTTTTCTGCACAAAAGCGATTCTGCGAAGCAATGGGAACACTTCTGTTTCCCAGGCACACAGAAGGTGCTAGCAGGGAATTCTCTGCCTGCTTTTCCCCAGTGCTCTGCAAGCTCTCCAGGACAACATAAAATCTGGGGCTCTGTGCTTTCTTTCGTTCTGAACAAGTGTTATTGTTTTCTGCACAAAAGCGATTCTGCGAAGCAATGTGAACAGGCACAGAGAAGGTGCTAGCAGGGAATTCTCTGCCTGCTTTTCCCCAGTGCTCTGCAAGCTCTCCAGGACAACATAAAATCTGGGGCTCTGTGCTTTCTTTCGTTCTGAACAAGTGTTACTGTTTTCTGCACAAAAGCGATTCTGCGAAGCAATGTGAACAGGCACAGAGAAGGTGCTAGCAGGGAATTCTCTGCCTGCCTTTCCCCAGTGCTCTGCAAGCTCTCCAGGACAACAGCAAATATGGGGCTCTGTGCTTTCTTTCGTTCTGAACAAGTGTTACTGTTTTCTGCACAAAAGCGATTCTGCGAAGCAATGTGAACAGGCACAGAGAAGGTGCTAGCAGGGAATTCTCTGCCTGCCTTTCCCCAGTGCTCTGCAAGCTCTCCAGGACAACATAAAATCTGGGGCTCTGTGCTTTCTTTCGTTCTGAACAAGTGTTACTGTTTTCTGCACAAAAGCGATTCTGCGAAGCAATGGGAACACTTCTGTTTCCCAGGCACAGAGAAGGTGCTAGCAGGGAATACTCTGCCTGCTTTTCCCCAGTGCTCTGCAAGCTCTCCAGGACAACATAAAATCTGGGGCTCTGTGCTTTCTTTCGTTCTGAACAAGTGTTATTGTTTTCTGCACAAAAGCGATTCTGCGAAGCAATGTGAAGACTTCTACTTCCCAGGCACAGAGAAGGTGCTAGCAGGGAATTCTCTGCCTGCCTTTCCCCAGTGCTCTGCAAGCTCTCCAGGACAACATAAAATCTGGGGCTCTGTGCTTTCTTTCGTTCTGAACAAGTGTTACTGTTTTCTGCACAAAAGCGATTCTGCGAAGCAATGGGAACACTTCTGTTACCCAGACACAGAGAAGGTGCTAGCAGGGAATTCTCTGCCTGCCTTTCCCCAGTGCTCTGCAAGCTCTCCAGGACAACATAAAATCTGGGGCTCTGTGCTTTCTTTCGTCTGAACAAGTGTTACTGTTTTCTGCACAAAAGCGATTCTGCGAAGCAATGTGAACAGGCACAGAGAAGGTGCTAGCAGGGAATTCTCTGCCTGCCTTTCCCCAGTGCTCTGCAAGCTCTCCAGGACAACATAAAATCTGGGGCTCTGTGCTTTCTTTCGTTCTGAACAAGTGTTACTGTTTTCTGCACAAAAGCGATTCTGCGAAGCAATGTGAACACTTCTGTTTCCCAGGAACAGAGAAGGTGCTAGCAGGTAATTCTCTGCCTGCTTTTCCCCAGTGCTCTGCAAGCTCTCCAGGACAACATAAAATCTGGGGCTCTGTGCTTTCTTTCGTTCTGAACAAGTGTTACTGTTTTCTGCACAAAAGCGATTCAGCGAAGCAATGTGAACAGGCACAGAGAAGGTGCTAGCAGGGAATTCTCTGCCTGCCTTTCCCCAGTGCTCTGCAAGCTCTCCAGGACAACAGCAAATCTGTGGCTCTGTGCTTTCTTTCGTTCTGAACAAGTGTTACTGTTTTCTGCACAAAAGCGATTCTGCCAAGCAATGTGAACACTTCTGTTTCCCAGGCACAGAGAAGGTGCTAGCAGGGAATTCTCTGCCTGCTTTTCCCCAGTGCTCTGCAAGCTCTCCAGGACAACATAAAATCTGGGGCTCTGTGCTTTCTTTCGTTCTGAACAAGTGTTACTGTTTTCTGCACAAAAGCGATTCTGCGAAGCAATGTGAACACTTCTGTTTCCCAGGCACAGAGAAGGTGCTAGCAGGGAATTCTCTGCCTGCCTTTCCCCAGTGCTCTGCAAGCTCTCCAGGACAACATAAAATCTGGGGCTCTGTGCTTTCTTTCGTTCTGAACAAGTGTTACTGTTTTCTGCACAAAAGCGATTAAGCGAAGCAATGTGAACAGGCACAGAGAAGGTGCTAGCAGGGAATTCTCTGCCTGCCTTTCCCCAGTGCTCTGCAAGCTCTCCAGGACAACAGCAAATCTGGGGCTCTGTGCTTTCTTTCGTTCTGAACAAGTGTTACTGTTTTCTGCACAAAAGCGATTCTGCGAAGCAATGGGAACACTTCTGTTTCCCAGGCACAGAGAAGTTGCTAGCAGGGAATTCTCTGCCTGCCTTTCCCCAGTGCTCTGCAAGCTCTCCAGGACAACAGCAAATCTGGGGCTCTGTGCTTTCTTTCGTTCTGAACAAGTGTTACTGTTTTCTGCACAAAAGCGATTCTGCGAAGCAATGGGAACACTTCTGTTTCCCAGGCACAGAGAAGGTGCTAGCAGGGAATTCTCTGCCTGCCTTTCCCCAGTGCTCTGCAAGCTCTCCAGGACAATAGCAAATCTGGGGCTCTGTGCTTTCTTTCGTTCTGAACAAGTGTTACTGTTTTCTGCACAAAAGCGATTCTGCGAAGCAATGTGAACACTTCTGTTTCCCAGACACAGAGAAGGTGCTAGCAGGGAATTCTCTGCCTGCTTTTCCCAAGTGCTCTGCAATCTCTCCAGGACAACATAAAATCTGGGGCTCTGTGCTTTCTTTCGTTCTGAACAAGTGTTACTGTTTTCTGCACAAAAGCGATTCTGCGAAGCAATGGGAACACTTCTGTTTCCCAGACACAGAGAAGGTGCTAGCAGGGAATTCTCTGCCTGCTTTTCCGCAGTGCTCTGCAAGCTCTCCAGGACAACATAAAATCTGGGGCTCTGTGCTTTCTTTCGTCTGAACAAGTGGTACTGTTTTCTGCACAAAAGCGATTCTGCGAAGCAATGGGAACACTTCTGTTTCCCAGGCACACAGAAGGTGCTAGCAGGGAATTCTCTGCCTGCTTTTCCCCAGTGCTCTGCAAGCTCTCCAGGACAACATAAAATCTGGGGCTCTGTGCTTTCTTTCGTTCTGAACAAGTGTTATTGTTTTCTGCACAAAAGCGATTCTGCGAAGCAATGTGAACAGGCACAGAGAAGGTGCTAGCAGGGAATTCTCTGCCTGCTTTTCCCCAGTGCTCTGCAAGCTCTCCAGGACAACATAAAATCTGGGGCTCTGTGCTTTCTTTCGTTCTGAACAAGTGTTACTGTTTTCTGCACAAAAGCGATTCTGCGAAGCAATGTGAACAGGCACAGAGAAGGTGCTAGCAGGGAATTCTCTGCCTGCCTTTCCCCAGTGCTCTGCAAGCTCTCCAGGACAACAGCAAATATGGGGCTCTGTGCTTTCTTTCGTTCTGAACAAGTGTTACTGTTTTCTGCACAAAAGCGATTCTGCGAAGCAATGTGAACAGGCACAGAGAAGGTGCTAGCAGGGAATTCTCTGCCTGCCTTTCCCCAGTGCTCTGCAAGCTCTCCAGGACAACATAAAATCTGGGGCTCTGTGCTTTCTTTCGTTCTGAACAAGTGTTACTGTTTTCTGCACAAAAGCGATTCTGCGAAGCAATGGGAACACTTCTGTTTCCCAGACACAGAGAAGGTGCTAGCAGGGAATTCTCTGCCTGCTTTTCCCCAGTGCTCTGCAAGCTCTCCAGGACAACATAAAATCTGGGGCTCTGTGCTTTCTTTCGTTCTGAACAAGTGTTACTGTTTTCTGCACAAAAGCGATTCTGCCAAGCAATGTGAACAGGCACAGAGAAGGTGCTAGCAGGGAATTCTCTGCCTGCTTTTCCCCAGTGCTCTGCAAGCTCTCCAGGACAACATAAAATCTGGGGCTCTGTGCTTTCTTTCGTTCTGAACAAGTGTTACTGTTTTCTGCACAAAAGCGATTCTGCGAAGCAATGGGAACACTTCTGTTTCCCAGGCACAGAGAAGGTGCTAGCAGGGAATTCTCTGCCTGCTTTTCCCCAGTGCTCTGCAAGCTCTCCAAGACAACATAAAATCTGGGGCTCTGTGCTTTCTTTCGTTCTGAACAAGTGTTACTGTTTTCTGCACAAAAGCGATTCTGCGAAGCAATGTGAACACTTCTGCTTCCCAGGCACAGAGAAGGTGCTAGCAGGGAATTCTCTGCCTGCCTTTCCCCAGTGCTCTGCAAGCTCTCCAGGACAACATAAAATCTGGGGCTCTGTGCTTTCTTTCGTCTGAACAAGTGTTACTGTTTTCTGCACAAAAGCGATTCTGCGAAGCAATGTGAACAGGCACAGAGAAGGTGCTAGCAGGGAATTCTCTGCCTGCCTTTCCCCAGTGCTCTGCAAGCTCTCCAGGACAATAGCAAATCTGGGGCTCTGTGCTTTCTTTCGTTCTGAACAAGTGTTACTGTTTTCTGCACAAAAGCGATTCTGCGAAGCAATGGGAACACTTCTGTTTCCCAGACACAGAGAAGGTGCTAGCAGGGAATTCTCTGCCTGCTTTTCCCCAGTGCTCTGCAATCTCTCCAGGACAACATAAAATCTGGGGCTCTGTGCTTTCTTTCGTTCTGAACAAGTGTTACTGTTTTCTGCACAAAAGCGATTCTGCCAAGCAATGTGAACACTTCTGCTTCCCAGGCACAGAGAAGGTGCTAGCAGGGAATTCTCTGCCTGCTTTTCCCCAGTGCTCTGCAAGCTCTCCAGGACAACATAAAATCTGGGGCTCTGTGCTTTCTTTCGTTCTGAACAAGTGTTATTGTTTTCTGCACAAAAGCGATTCTGCGAAGCAATGTGAACAGGCACAGAGAAGGTGCTAGCAGGGAATTCTCTGCCTGCTTTTCCCCAGTGCTCTGCAAGCTCTCCAGGACAACATAAAATCTGGGGCTCTGTGCTTTCTTTCGTTCTGAACAAGTGTTACTGTTTTCTGCACAAAAGCGATTCTGCGAAGCAATGTGAACAGGCACAGAGAAGGTGCTAGCAGGGAATTCTCTGCCTGCCTTTCCCCAGTGCTCTGCAAGCTCTCCAGGACAACATAAAATCTGGGGCTCTGTGCTTTCTTTCGTTCTGAACAAGTGTTACTGTTTTCTGCACAAAAGCGATTCTGCGAAGCAATGGGAACACTTCTGTTTCCCAGACACAGAGAAGGTGCTAGCAGGGAATTCTCTGCCTGCTTTTCCCCAGTGCTCTGCAAGCTCTCCAGGACAACATAAAATCTGGGGCTCTGTGCTTTCTTTCGTTCTGAACAAGTGTTACTGTTTTCTGCACAAAAGCGATTCTGCCAAGCAATGTGAACAGGCACAGAGAAGGTGCTAGCAGGGAATTCTCTGCCTGCTTTTCCCCAGTGCTCTGCAAGCTCTCCAGGACAACATAAAATCTGGGGCTCTGTGCTTTCTTTCGTTCTGAACAAGTGTTACTGTTTTCTGCACAAAAGCGATTCTGCGAAGCAATGGGAACACTTCTGTTTCCCAGGCACAGAGAAGGTGCTAGCAGGGAATTCTCTGCCTGCTTTTCCCCAGTGCTCTGCAAGCTCTCCAAGACAACATAAAATCTGGGGCTCTGTGCTTTCTTTCGTTCTGAACAAGTGTTACTGTTTTCTGCACAAAAGCGATTCTGCGAAGCAATGTGAACACTTCTGCTTCCCAGGCACAGAGAAGGTGCTAGCAGGGAATTCTCTGCCTGCCTTTCCCCAGTGCTCTGCAAGCTCTCCAGGACAACATAAAATCTGGGGCTCTGTGCTTTCTTTCGTCTGAACAAGTGTTACTGTTTTCTGCACAAAAGCGATTCTGCGAAGCAATGTGAACAGGCACAGAGAAGGTGCTAGCAGGGAATTCTCTGCCTGCCTTTCCCCAGTGCTCTGCAAGCTCTCCAGGACAATAGCAAATCTGGGGCTCTGTGCTTTCTTTCGTTCTGAACAAGTGTTACTGTTTTCTGCACAAAAGCGATTC
This sequence comes from Strix uralensis, assembly GCF_047716275.1. Lineage (NCBI taxonomy): Eukaryota > Metazoa > Chordata > Aves > Strigiformes > Strigidae > Strix > Strix uralensis. The sequence goes on along the minus strand of NW_027436720.1, from coordinate 229,815 downwards.
TGCGAAGCAATGGGAACACTTCTGTTTCCCAGACACAGAGAAGGTGCTAGCAGGGAATTCTCTGCCTGCTTTTCCCCAGTGCTCTGCAATCTCTCCAGGACAACATAAAATCTGGGGCTCTGTGCTTTCTTTCGTTCTGAACAAGTGTTACTGTTTTCTGCACAAAAGCGATTCTGCCAAGCAATGTGAACACTTCTGCTTCCCAGGCACAGAGAAGGTGCTAGCAGGGAATTCTCTGCCTGCTTTTCCCCAGTGCTCTGCAAGCTCTCCAGGACAACATAAAATCTGGGGCTCTGTGCTTTCTTTCGTTCTGAACAAGTGTTATTGTTTTCTGCACAAAAGCGATTCTGCGAAGCAATGTGAACAGGCACAGAGAAGGTGCTAGCAGGGAATTCTCTGCCTGCTTTTCCCCAGTGCTCTGCAAGCTCTCCAGGACAACATAAAATCTGGGGCTCTGTGCTTTCTTTCGTTCTGAACAAGTGTTACTGTTTTCTGCACAAAAGCGATTCTGCGAAGCAATGTGAACAGGCACAGAGAAGGTGCTAGCAGGGAATTCTCTGCCTGCCTTTCCCCAGTGCTCTGCAAGCTCTCCAGGACAACAGCAAATCTGGGGCTCTGTGCTTTCTTTCGTTCTGAACAAGTGTTACTGTTTTCTGCACAAAAGCGATTCTGCGAAGCAATGGGAACACTTCTGTTTCCCAGACACAGAGAAGGTGCTAGCAGGGAATTCTCTGCCTGCTTTTCCCCAGTGCTCTGCAAGCTCTCCAGGACAACATAAAATCTGGGGCTCTGTGCTTTCTTTTGTTCTGAACAAGTGTTACTGTTTTCTGCACAAAAGCGATTCTGCGAAGCAATGTGAACAGGCACAGAGAAGGTGCTAGCAGGGAATTCTCTGCCTGCTTTTCCCCAGTGCTCTGCAAGCTCTCCAGGACAACATAAAATCTGGGGCTCTGTGCTTTCTTTCGTTCTGAACAAGTGTTACTGTTTTCTGCACAAAAGCGATTCAGCGAAGCAATGTGAACAGGCACAGAGAAGGTGCTAGCAGGGAATTCTCTGCCTGCCTTTCCCCAGTGCTCTGCAAGCTCTCCAGGACAACATAAAATCTGGGGCTCTGTGCTTTCTTTCGTCTGAACAAGTGTTACTGTTTTCTGCACAAAAGCGATTCTGCGAAGCAATGTGAACAGGCACAGAGAAGGTGCTAGCAGGGAATTCTCTGCCTGCCTTTCCCCAGTGCTCTGCAAGCTCTCCAGGACAACATAAAATCTGGGGCTCTGTGCTTTCTTTCGTTCTGAACAAGTGTTACTGTTTTCTGCACAAAAGCGATTCTGCGAAGCAATGTGAACACTTCTGTTTCCCAGGCACAGAGAAGGTGCTAGCAGGGAATTCTCTGCCTGCTTTTCCCCAGTGCTCTGCAAGCTCTCCAGGACAACAGCAAATCTGGGGCTCTGTGCTTTCTTTCGTTCTGAACAAGTGTTACTGTTTTCTGCACAAAAGCGATTCTGCGAAGCAATGTGAAGACTTCTGCTTCCCAGGCACAGAGAAGGTGCTAGCAGGGAATTGTCTGCCTGCCTTTCCCCAGTGCTCTGCAAGCTCTCCAGGACAACATAAAATCTGGGGCTCTGTGCTTTCTTTCGTTCTGAACAAGTGTTAGTGTTTTCTGCACAAAAGCGATTCTGCGAAGCAATGGGAACACTTCTGTTACCCAGACACAGAGAAGGTGCTAGCAGGGAATTCTCTGCCTGCCTTTCCCCAGTGCTCTGCAAGCTCTCCAGGACAACATAAAATCTGGGGCTCTGTGCTTTCTTTCGTCTGAACAAGTGTTACTGTTTTCTGCACAAAAGCGATTCTGCGAAGCAATGTGAACAGGCACAGAGAAGGTGCTAGCAGGGAATTCTCTGCCTGCCTTTCCCCAGTGCTCTGCAAGCTCTCCAGGACAACAGCAAATCTGGGGCTCTGTGCTTTCTTTCGTTCTGAACAAGTGTTACTGTTTTCTGCACAAAAGCGATTCTGCGAAGCAATGTGAACACTTCTGTTTCCCAGGCACAGAGAAGTTGCTAGCAGGGAATTCTCTGCCTGCTTTTCCCCAGTGCTCTGCAAGCTCTCCAGGACAACATAAAATCTGGGGCTCTGTGCTTTCTTTTGTTCTGAACAAGTGTTACTGTTTTCTGCACAAAAGCGATTCTGCGAAGCAATGTGAACAGGCACAGAGAAGGTGCTAGCAGGGAATTCTCTGCCTGCTTTTCCCCAGTGCTCTGCAAGCTCTCCAGGACAACATAAAATCTGGGGCTCTGTGCTTTCTTTCGTTCTGAACAAGTGTTACTGTTTTCTGCACAAAAGCGATTCTGCGAAGCAATGGGAACACTTCTGTTTCCCAGGCACAGAGAAGGTGCTAGCAGGGAATACTCTGCCTGCTTTTCCCCAGTGCTCTGCAAGCTCTCCAGGACAACATAAAATCTGGGGCTCTGTGCTTTCTTTCGTTCTGAACAAGTGTTATTGTTTTCTGCACAAAAGCGATTCTGCGAAGCAATGTGAAGACTTCTGCTTCCCAGGCACAGAGAAGGTGCTAGCAGGGAATTCTCTGCCTGCCTTTCCCCAGTGCTCTGCAAGCTCTCCAGGACAACATAGAATCTGGGGCTCTGTGCTTTCTTTCGTTCTGAACAAGTGGTACTGTTTTCTGCACAAAAGCGATTCTGCGAAGCAATGGGAACACTTCTGTTTCCCAGGCACACAGAAGGTGCTAGCAGGGAATTCTCTGCCTGCTTTTCCCCAGTGCTCTGCAAGCTCTCCAGGACAACATAAAATCTGGGGCTCTGTGCTTTCTTTCGTTCTGAACAAGTGTTATTGTTTTCTGCACAAAAGCGATTCTGCGAAGCAATGTGAACAGGCACAGAGAAGGTGCTAGCAGGGAATTCTCTGCCTGCTTTTCCCCAGTGCTCTGCAAGCTCTCCAGGACAACATAAAATCTGGGGCTCTGTGCTTTCTTTCGTTCTGAACAAGTGTTACTGTTTTCTGCACAAAAGCGATTCTGCGAAGCAATGTGAACAGGCACAGAGAAGGTGCTAGCAGGGAATTCTCTGCCTGCCTTTCCCCAGTGCTCTGCAAGCTCTCCAGGACAACAGCAAATATGGGGCTCTGTGCTTTCTTTCGTTCTGAACAAGTGTTACTGTTTTCTGCACAAAAGCGATTCTGCGAAGCAATGTGAACAGGCACAGAGAAGGTGCTAGCAGGGAATTCTCTGCCTGCCTTTCCCCAGTGCTCTGCAAGCTCTCCAGGACAACATAAAATCTGGGGCTCTGTGCTTTCTTTCGTTCTGAACAAGTGTTACTGTTTTCTGCACAAAAGCGATTCTGCGAAGCAATGGGAACACTTCTGTTTCCCAGACACAGAGAAGGTGCTAGCAGGGAATTCTCTGCCTGCTTTTCCCCAGTGCTCTGCAAGCTCTCCAGGACAACATAAAATCTGGGGCTCTGTGCTTTCTTTCGTTCTGAACAAGTGTTACTGTTTTCTGCACAAAAGCGATTCAGCGAAGCAATGTGAACAGGCACAGAGAAGGTGCTAGCAGGGAATTCTCTGCCTGCTTTTCCCCAGTGCTCTGCAAGCTCTCCAGGACAACATAAAATCTGGGGCTCTGTGCTTTCTTTCGTTCTGAACAAGTGTTACTGTTTTCTGCACAAAAGCGATTCTGCGAAGCAATGGGAACACTTCTGTTTCCCAGGCACAGAGAAGGTGCTAGCAGGGAATTCTCTGCCTGCTTTTCCCCAGTGCTCTGCAAGCTCTCCAAGACAACATAAAATCTGGGGCTCTGTGCTTTCTTTCGTTCTGAACAAGTGTTACTGTTTTCTGCACAAAAGCGATTCTGCGAAGCAATGTGAACACTTCTGCTTCCCAGGCACAGAGAAGGTGCTAGCAGGGAATTCTCTGCCTGCCTTTCCCCAGTGCTCTGCAAGCTCTCCAGGACAACATAAAATCTGGGGCTCTGTGCTTTCTTTCGTCTGAACAAGTGGTACTGTTTTCTGCACAAAAGCGATTCTGCGAAGCAATGTGAACAGGCACAGAGAAGGTGCTAGCAGGGAATTCTCTGCCTGCCTTTCCCCAGTGCTCTGCAAGCTCTCCAGGACAATAGCAAATCTGGGGCTCTGTGCTTTCTTTCGTTCTGAACAAGTGTTACTGTTTTCTGCACAAAAGCGATTCTGCGAAGCAATGGGAACACTTCTGTTTCCCAGACACAGAGAAGGTGCTAGCAGGGAATTCTCTGCCTGCTTTTCCCCAGTGCTCTGCAATCTCTCCAGGACAACATAAAATCTGGGGCTCTGTGCTTTCTTTCGTTCTGAACAAGTGTTACTGTTTTCTGCACAAAAGCGATTCTGCCAAGCAATGTGAACACTTCTGCTTCCCAGGCACAGAGAAGGTGCTAGCAGGGAATTCTCTGCCTGCTTTTCCCCAGTGCTCTGCAAGCTCTCCAGGACAACATAAAATCTGGGGCTCTGTGCTTTCTTTCGTTCTGAACAAGTGTTATTGTTTTCTGCACAAAAGCGATTCTGCGAAGCAATGTGAACAGGCACAGAGAAGGTGCTAGCAGGGAATTCTCTGCCTGCTTTTCCCCAGTGCTCTGCAAGCTCTCCAGGACAACATAAAATCTGGGGCTCTGTGCTTTCTTTCGTTCTGAACAAGTGTTACTGTTTTCTGCACAAAAGCGATTCTGCGAAGCAACGTGAACAGGCACAGAGAAGGTGCTAGCAGGGAATTCTCTGCCTGCCTTTCCCCAGTGCTCTGCAAGCTCTCCAGGACAACAGCAAATCTGGGGCTCTGTGCTTTCTTTCGTTCTGAACAAGTGTTACTGTTTTCTGCACAAAAGCGATTCTGCGAAGCAATGGGAACACTTCTGTTTCCCAGACACAGAGAAGGTGCTAGCAGGGAATTCTCTGCCTGCTTTTCCCCAGTGCTCTGCAAGCTCTCCAGGACAACATAAAATCTGGGGCTCTGTGCTTTCTTTTGTTCTGAACAAGTGTTACTGTTTTCTGCACAAAAGCGATTCTGCGAAGCAATGTGAACAGGCACAGAGAAGGTGCTAGCAGGGAATTCTCTGCCTGCTTTTCCCCAGTGCTCTGCAAGCTCTCCAGGACAACATAAAATCTGGGGCTCTGTGCTTTCTTTCGTTCTGAACAAGTGTTACTGTTTTCTGCACAAAAGCGATTCAGCGAAGCAATGTGAACAGGCACAGAGAAGGTGCTAGCAGGGAATTCTCTGCCTGCCTTTCCCCAGTGCTCTGCAAGCTCTCCAGGACAACATAAAATCTGGGGCTCTGTGCTTTCTTTCGTCTGAACAAGTGTTACTGTTTTCTGCACAAAAGCGATTCTGCGAAGCAATGTGAACAGGCACAGAGAAGGTGCTAGCAGGGAATTCTCTGCCTGCCTTTCCCCAGTGCTCTGCAAGCTCTCCAGGACAACATAAAATCTGGGGCTCTGTGCTTTCTTTCGTTCTGAACAAGTGTTACTGTTTTCTGCACAAAAGCGATTCTGCGAAGCAATGTGAACACTTCTGTTTCCCAGGCACAGAGAAGGTGCTAGCAGGGAATTCTCTGCCTGCTTTTCCCCAGTGCTCTGCAAGCTCTCCAGGACAACAGCAAATCTGGGGCTCTGTGCTTTCTTTCGTTCTGAACAAGTGTTACTGTTTTCTGCACAAAAGCGATTCTGCGAAGCAATGTGAAGACTTCTGCTTCCCAGGCACAGAGAAGGTGCTAGCAGGGAATTGTCTGCCTGCCTTTCCCCAGTGCTCTGCAAGCTCTCCAGGACAACATAAAATCTGGGGCTCTGTGCTTTCTTTCGTTCTGAACAAGTGTTAGTGTTTTCTGCACAAAAGCGATTCTGCGAAGCAATGGGAACACTTCTGTTACCCAGACACAGAGAAGGTGCTAGCAGGGAATTCTCTGCCTGCCTTTCCCCAGTGCTCTGCAAGCTCTCCAGGACAACATAAAATCTGGGGCTCTGTGCTTTCTTTCGTCTGAACAAGTGTTACTGTTTTCTGCACAAAAGCGATTCTGCGAAGCAATGTGAACAGGCACAGAGAAGGTGCTAGCAGGGAATTCTCTGCCTGCCTTTCCCCAGTGCTCTGCAAGCTCTCCAGGACAACAGCAAATCTGGGGCTCTGTGCTTTCTTTCGTTCTGAACAAGTGTTACTGTTTTCTGCACAAAAGCGATTCTGCGAAGCAATGTGAACACTTCTGTTTCCCAGGCACAGAGAAGTTGCTAGCAGGGAATTCTCTGCCTGCTTTTCCCCAGTGCTCTGCAAGCTCTCCAGGACAACATAAAATCTGGGGCTCTGTGCTTTCTTTTGTTCTGAACAAGTGTTACTGTTTTCTGCACAAAAGCGATTCTGCGAAGCAATGTGAACAGGCACAGAGAAGGTGCTAGCAGGGAATTCTCTGCCTGCTTTTCCCCAGTGCTCTGCAAGCTCTCCAGGACAACATAAAATCTGGGGCTCTGTGCTTTCTTTCGTTCTGAACAAGTGTTACTGTTTTCTGCACAAAAGCGATTCTGCGAAGCAATGGGAACACTTCTGTTTCCCAGGCACAGAGAAGGTGCTAGCAGGGAATTCTCTGCCTGCTTTTCCCCAGTGCTCTGCAAGCTCTCCAGGACAACATAAAATCTGGGGCTCTGTGCTTTCTTTCGTTCTGAACAAGTGTTATTGTTTTCTGCACAAAAGCGATTCTGCGAAGCAATGTGAAGACTTCTGCTTCCCAGGCACAGAGAAGGTGCTAGCAGGGAATTCTCTGCCTGCCTTTCCCCAGTGCTCTGCAAGCTCTCCAGGACAACATAGAATCTGGGGCTCTGTGCTTTCTTTCGTTCTGAACAAGTGTTACTGTTTTCTGCACAAAAGCGATTCTGCGAAGCAATGTGAACAGGCACAGAGAAGGTGCTAGCAGGGAATTCTCTGCCTGCCTTTCCCCAGTGCTCTGCAAGCTCTCCAGGACAACATAAAATCTGGGGCTCTGTGCTTTCTTTCGTTCTGAACAAGTGTTACTGTTTTCTGCACAAAAGCGATTCTGCGAAGCAATGTGAACACTTCTGTTTCCCAGGCACAGAGAAGGTGCTAGCAGGGAATTCTCTGCCTGCCTTTCCCCAGTGCTCTGCAAGCTCTCCAGGACAACATAAAATCTGGGGCTCTGTGCTTTCTTTCGTCTGAACAAGTGTTACTGTTTTCTGCACAAAAGCGATTAAGCGAAGCAATGTGAACAGGCACAGAGAAGGTGCTAGCAGGGAATTCTCTGCCTGCCTTTCCCCAGTGCTCTGCAAGCTCTCCAGGACAACAGCAAATCTGGGGCTCTGTGCTTTCTTTCGTTCTGAACAAGTGTTACTGTTTTCTGCACAAAAGCGATTCTGCGAAGCAATGGGAACACTTCTGTTTCCCAGGCACAGAGAAGTTGCTAGCAGGGAATTCTCTGCCTGCCTTTCCCCAGTGCTCTGCAAGCTCTCCAGGACAACAGCAAATCTGGGGCTCTGTGCTTTCTTTCGTTCTGAACAAGTGTTACTGTTTTCTGCACAAAAGCGATTCTGCGAAGCAATGGGAACACTTCTGTTTCCCAGGCACAGAGAAGGTGCTAGCAGGGAATTCTCTGCCTGCCTTTCCCCAGTGCTCTGCAAGCTCTCCAGGACAATAGCAAATCTGGGGCTCTGTGCTTTCTTTCGTTCTGAACAAGTGTTACTGTTTTCTGCACAAAAGCGATTCTGCGAAGCAATGTGAACACTTCTGTTTCCCAGACACAGAGAAGGTGCTAGCAGGGAATTCTCTGCCTGCTTTTCCCAAGTGCTCTGCAATCTCTCCAGGACAACATAAAATCTGGGGCTCTGTGCTTTCTTTCGTTCTGAACAAGTGTTACTGTTTTCTGCACAAAAGCGATTCTGCCAAGCAATGTGAACACTTCTGCTTCCCAGGCACAGAGAAGGTGCTAGCAGGGAATTCTCTGCCTGCATTTCCCCAGTGCTCTGCAAGCTCTCCAGGACAACATAAAATCTGGGGCTCTGTGCTTTCTTTCGTCTGAACAAGTGGTACTGTTTTCTGCACAAAAGCGATTCTGCGAAGCAATGGGAACACTTCTGTTTCCCAGGCACACAGAAGGTGCTAGCAGGGAATTCTCTGCCTGCTTTTCCCCAGTGCTCTGCAAGCTCTCCAGGACAACATAAAATCTGGGGCTCTGTGCTTTCTTTCGTTCTGAACAAGTGTTATTGTTTTCTGCACAAAAGCGATTCTGCGAAGCAATGTGAACAGGCACAGAGAAGGTGCTAGCAGGGAATTCTCTGCCTGCTTTTCCCCAGTGCTCTGCAAGCTCTCCAGGACAACAGCAAATCTGGGGCTCTGTGCTTTCTTTCGTTCTGAACAAGTGTTACTGTTTTCTGCACAAAAGCGATTCTGCGAAGCAATGGGAACACTTCTGTTTCCCAGGCACAGAGAAGGTGCTAGCAGGGAATTCTCTGCCTGCCTTTCCCCAGTGCTCTGCAAGCTCTCCAGGACAACATAAAATCTGGGGCTCTGTGCTTTCTTTCGTCTGAACAAGTGTTACTGTTTTCTGCACAAAAGCGATTCAGCGAAGCAATGTGAACAGGCACAGAGAAGGTGCTAGCAGGGAATTCTCTGCCTGCCTTTCCCCAGTGCTCTGCAAGCTCTCCAGGACAACATAAAATCTGGGGCTCTGTGCTTTCTTTCGTTCTGAACAAGTGTTACTGTTTTCTGCACAAAAGCGATTCTGCGAAGCAATGGGAACACTTCTGTTTCCCAGACACAGAGAAGGTGCTAGCAGGGAATTCTCTGCCTGCTTTTCCCCAGTGCTCTGCAAGCTCTCCAGGACAACATAAAATCTGGGGCTCTGTGCTTTCTTTCATTGTGAACAAGTGTTACTGTTTTCTGCACAAAAGCGATTCAGCGAAGCAATGTGAAGAGGCACAGAGAAGGTGCTAGCAGGGAATTCTCTGCCTGCCTTTCCCCAGTGCTCTGCAAGCTCTCCAGGACAACATAAAATCTGGGGCTCTGTGCTTTCTTTCGTTCTGAACAAGTGTTACTGTTTTCTGCACAAAAGCGATTCTGCGAAGCAATGGGAACACTTCTGTTTCCCAGGCACAGAGAAGGTGCTAGCAGGGAATTCTCTGCCTGCTTTTCCCCAGTGCTCTGCAAGCTCTCCAAGACAACATAAAATCTGGGGCTCTGTGCTTTCTTTTGTTCTGAACAAGTGTTACTGTTTTCTGCACAAAAGCGATTCTGCGAAGCAATGTGAACACTTCTGCTTCCCAGGCACAGAGAAGGTGCTAGCAGGGAATTCTCTGCCTGCCTTTCCCCAGTGCTCTGCAAGCTCTCCAGGACAACATAAAATCTGGGGCTCTGTGCTTTCTTTCGTCTGAACAAGTGTTACTGTTTTCTGCACAAAAGCGATTCTGCGAAGCAATGTCAACAGGCACAGAGAAGGTGCTAGCAGGGAATTCTCTGCCTGCCTTTCCCCAGTGCTCTGCAAGCTCTCCAGGACAATAGCAAATCTGGGGCTCTGTGCTTTCTTTCGTTCTGAACAAGTGTTACTGTTTTCTGCACAAAAGCGATTCTGCGAAGCAATGGGAACACTTCTGTTTCCCAGACACAGAGAAGGTGCTAGCAGGGAATTCTCTGCCTGCTTTTCCCCAGTGCTCTGCAATCTCTCCAGGACAACATAAAATCTGGGGCTCTGTGCTTTCTTTCGTTCTGAACAAGTGTTACTGTTTTCTGCACAAAAGCGATTCTGCCAAGCAATGTGAACACTTCTGCTTCCCAGGCACAGAGAAGGTGCTAGCAGGGAATTCTCTGCCTGCCTTTCCCCAGTGCTCTGCAAGCTCTCCAGGACAACATAAAATCTGGGGCTCTGTGCTTTCTTTCGTCTGAACAAGTGTTACTGTTTTCTGCACAAAAGCGATTCTGCGAAGCAATGTGAACACTTCTGCTTCCCAGGCACAGAGAAGGTGCTAGCAGGGAATTCTCTGCCTGCTTTTCCCCAGTGCTCTGCAAGCTCTCCAGGACAACATAAAATCTGGGGCTCTGTGCTTTCTTTCGTTCTGAACAAGTGTTATTGTTTTCTGCACAAAAGCGATTCTGCGAAGCAATGTGAACAGGCACAGAGAAGGTGCTAGCAGGGAATTCTCTGCCTGCTTTTCCCCAGTGCTCTGCAAGCTCTCCAGGACAACATAAAATCTGGGGCTCTGTGCTTTCTTTCGTTCTGAACAAGTGTTACTGTTTTCTGCACAAAAGCGATTCTGCGAAGCAATGTGAACAGGCACAGAGAAGGTGCTAGCAGGGAATTCTCTGCCTGCCTTTCCCCAGTGCTCTGCAAGCTCTCCAGGACAACAGCAAATCTGGGGCTCTGTGCTTTCTTTCGTTCTGAACAAGTGTTACTGTTTTCTGCACAAAAGCGATTCTGCGAAGCAATGTGAACACTTCTGTTTCCCAGGCACAGAGAAGGTGCTAGCAGGGAATTCTCTGCCTGCTTTTCCCCAGTGCTCTGCAAGCTCTCCAGGACAACATAAAATCTGGGGCTCTGTGCTTTCTTTTGTTCTGAACAAGTGTTACTGTTTTCTGCACAAAAGCGATTCTGCGAAGCAATGTGAACAGGCACAGAGAAGGTGCTAGCAGGGAATTCTCTGCCTGCCTTTCCCCAGTGCTCTGCAAGCTCTCCAGGACAACATAAAATCTGGGGCTCTGTGCTTTCTTTCATTGTGAACAAGTGTTACTGTTTTCTGCACAAAAGCGATTCAGCGAAGCAATGTGAAGAGGCACAGAGAAGGTGCTAGCAGGGAATTCTCTGCCTGCCTTTCCCCAGTGCTCTGCAAGCTCTCCAGGACAACATAAAATCTGGGGCTCTGTGCTTTCTTTCGTTCTGAACAAGTGTTACTGTTTTCTGCACAAAAGCGATTCTGCGAAGCAATGGGAACACTTCTGTTTCCCAGGCACAGAGAAGGTGCTAGCAGGGAATTCTCTGCCTGCTTTTCCCCAGTGCTCTGCAAGCTCTCCAAGACAACATAAAATCTGGGGCTCTGTGCTTTCTTTCGTTCTGAACAAGTGTTACTGTTTTCTGCACAAAAGCGATTCTGCGAAGCAATGTGAACACTTCTGCTTCCCAGGCACAGAGAAGGTGCTAGCAGGGAATTCTCTGCCTGCCTTTCCCCAGTGCTCTGCAAGCTCTCCAGGACAACATAAAATCTGGGGCTCTGTGCTTTCTTTCGTCTGAACAAGTGTTACTGTTTTCTGCACAAAAGCGATTCTGCGAAGCAATGTGAACAGGCACAGAGAAGGTGCTAGCAGGGAATTCTCTGCCTGCCTTTCCCCAGTGCTCTGCAAGCTCTCCAGGACAATAGCAAATCTGGGGCTCTGTGCTTTCTTTCGTTCTGAACAAGTGTTACTGTTTTCTGCACAAAAGCGATTCTGCGAAGCAATGGGAACACTTCTGTTTCCCAGACACAGAGAAGGTGCTAGCAGGGAATTCTCTGCCTGCTTTTCCCCAGTGCTCTGCAATCTCTCCAGGACAACATAAAATCTGGGGCTCTGTGCTTTCTTTCGTTCTGAACAAGTGTTACTGTTTTCTGCACAAAAGCGATTCTGCCAAGCAATGTGAACACTTCTGCTTCCCAGGCACAGAGAAGGTGCTAGCAGGGAATTCTCTGCCTGCCTTTCCCCAGTGCTCTGCAAGCTCTCCAGGACAACATAAAATCTGGGGCTCTGTGCTTTCTTTCGTCTGAACAAGTGTTACTGTTTTCTGCACAAAAGCGATTCTGCGAAGCAATGTGAACACTTCTGCTTCCCAGGCACAGAGAAGGTGCTAGCAGGGAATTCTCTGCCTGCCTTTCCCCAGTGCTCTGCAAGCTCTCCAGGACAACAGCAAATCTGGGGCTCTGTGCTTTCTTTCGTTCTGAACAAGTGTTACTGTTTTCTGCACAAAAGCGATTCTGCGAAGCAATGTGAACACTTCTGTTTCCCAGGCACAGAGAAGTTGCTAGCAGGGAATTCTCTGCCTGCTTTTCCCCAGTGCTCTGCAAGCTCTCCAGGACAACATAAAATCTGGGGCTCTGTGCTTTCTTTTGTTCTGAACAAGTGTTACTGTTTTCTGCACAAAAGCGATTCTGCGAAGCAATGTGAACAGGCACAGAGAAGGTGCTAGCAGGGAATTCTCTGCCTGCTTTTCCCCAGTGCTCTGCAAGCTCTCCAGGACAACATAAAATCTGGGGCTCTGTGCTTTCTTTCGTTCTGAACAAGTGTTACTGTTTTCTGCACAAAAGCGATTCTGCGAAGCAATGTGAACACTTCTGTTTCCCAGGCACAGAGAAGTTGCTAGCAGGGAATTCTCTGCCTGCTTTTCCCCAGTGCTCTGCAAGCTCTCTAGGACAACATAAAATCTGGGGCTCTGTGCTTTCTTTTGTTCTGAACAAGTGTTACTGTTTTCTGCACAAAAGCGATTCTGCGAAGCAATGTGAACAGGCACAGAGAAGGTGCTAGCAGGGAATTCTCTGCCTGCCTTTCCCCAGTGCTCTGCAAGCTCTCCAGGACAACAGCAAATCTGGGGCTCTGTGCTTTCTTTCGTTCTGAACAAGTGTTACTGTTTTCTGCACAAAAGCGATTCTGCGAAGCAATGGGAACACTTCTGCTTCCCAGGCACAGAGAAGGTGCTAGCAGGGAATTCTCTGCCTGCTTTTCCCCAGTGCTCTGCAAGCTCTCCAGGACAACATAAAATCTGGGGCTCTGTGCTTTCTTTCGTTCTGAACAAGTGTTATTGTTTTCTGCACAAAAGCGATTCTGCGAAGCAATGTGAACAGGCACAGAGAAGGTGCTAGCAGGGAATTCTCTGCCTGCTTTTCCCCAGTGCTCTGCAAGCTCTCCAGGACAACATAAAATCTGGGGCTCTGTGCTTTCTTTCGTTCTGAACAAGTGTTACTGTTTTCTGCACAAAAGCGATTCTGCGAAGCAATGTGAACAGGCACAGAGAAGGTGCTAGCAGGGAATTCTCTGCCTGCCTTTCCCCAGTGCTCTGCAAGCTCTCCAGGACAACAGCAAATCTGGGGCTCTGTGCTTTCTTTCGTTCTGAACAAGTGTTACTGTTTTCTGCACAAAAGCGATTCTGCGAAGCAATGTGAACACTTCTGTTTCCCAGGCACAGAGAAGGTGCTAGCAGGGAATTCTCTGCCTGCTTTTCCCCAGTGCTCTGCAAGCTCTCCAGGACAACATAAAATCTGGGGCTCTGTGCTTTCTTTTGTTCTGAACAAGTGTTACTGTTTTCTGCACAAAAGCGATTCTGCGAAGCAATGTGAACAGGCACAGAGAAGGTGCTAGCAGGGAATTCTCTGCCTGCTTTTCCCCAGTGCTCTGCAAGCTCTCCAGGACAACATAAAATCTGGGGCTCTGTGCTTTCTTTTGTTCTGAACAAGTGTTACTGTTTTATGCACAACAGCGATTCTGCGAAGCAATGTGAACACTTCTGTTTCCCAGGCACAGAGAAGGTGCTAGCAGGGAATTCTCTGCCTGCCTTTCCCCAGTGCTCTGCAATCTCTCCAGGACAACATAAAATCTGGGGCTCTGTGCTTTCTTTCGTCTGAACAAGTGTTACGGTTTTCTGCACAAAAGTGATTCAGCGAAGCAATGTGAACAGGCACAGAGAAGGTGCTAGCAGGGAATTCTCTGCCTGCCTTTCCCCAGTGCTCTGCAAGCTCTCCAGGACAACATAAAATCTGGGGCTCTGTGCTTTCTTTCGTTCTGAACAAGTGTTACTGTTTTCTGCACAAAAGCGATTCAGCGAAGCAATGTGAACAGGCACAGAGAAGGTGCTAGCAGGGAATTCTCTGCCTGCCTTTCCCCAGTGCTCTGCAAGCTCTCCAGGACAACAGCAAATCTGGGGCTCTGTGCTTTCTTTCGTTCTGAACAAGTGTTACTGTTTTCTGCACAAAAGCGATTCTGCGAAGCAATGTGAAGACTTCTGCTTCCCAGGCACAGAGAAGGTGCTAGCAGGGAATTCTCTGCCTGCCTTTCCCCAGTGCTCTGCAAGCTCTCCAGGACAACATAAAATCTGGGGCTCTGTGCTTTCTTTCGTTCTGAACAAGTGTTACTGTTTTCTGCACAAAAGCGATTCTGCGAAGCAATGGGAACACTTCTGTTTACCCAGACACAGAGAAGGTGCTAGCAGGGAATTCTCTGCCTGCCTTTCCCCAGTGCTCTGCAAGCTCTCCAGGACAACATAAAATCTGGGGCTCTGTGCTTTCTTTCGTCTGAACAAGTGTTACTGTTTTCTGCACAAAAGCGATTCTGCGAAGCAATGTGAACAGGCACAGAGAAGGTGCTACCAGGGAATTCTCTGCCTGCCTTTCCCCACTGCTCTGCAAGCTCTCCAGGACAACAGCAAATCTGGGGCTCTGTGCTTTCTTTCGTTCTGAACAAGTGTTACTGTTTTCTGCACAAAAGCGATTCTGCGAAGCAATGGGAACACTTCTGTTTCCCAGGCACAGAGAAGTTGCTAGCAGGGAATTCTCTGCCTGCTTTTCCCCAGTGCTCTGCAAGCTCTCCAGGACAACATAAAATCTGGGGCTCTGTGCTTTCTTTTGTTCTGAACAAGTGTTACTGTTTTCTGCACAAAAGCGATTCTGCGAAGCAATGTGAACAGGCACAGAGAAGGTGCTAGCAGGGAATTCTCTGCCTGCTTTTCCCCAGTGCTCTGCAAGCTCTCCAGGACAACATAAAATCTGGGGCTCTGTGCTTTCTTTCGTTCTGAACAAGTGTTATAGTTTTCTGCACAAAAGCGATTCTGCGAAGCAATGTGAACACTTCTGTTTCCCAGACACAGAGAAGGTGCTAGCAGGGAATTCTCTGCCTGCTTTTCCCCAGTGCTCTGCAATCTCTCCAGGACAACATAAAATCTGGGGCTCTGTGCTTTCTTTCGTTCTGAACAAGTGTTACTGTTTTCTGCACAAAAGCGATTCTGCCAAGCAATGTGAACACTTCTGCTTCCCAGGCACAGAGAAGGTGCTAGCAGGGAATTCTCTGCCTGCCTTTCCCCAGTGCTCTGCAAGCTCTCCAGGACAACATAAAATCTGGGGCTCTGTGCTTTCTTTCGTCTGAACAAGTGTTACGGTTTTCTGCACAAAAGTGATTCAGCGAAGCAATGTGAACAGGCACAGAGAAGGTGCTAGCAGGGAATTCTCTGCCTGCCTTTCCCCAGTGCTCTGCAAGCTCTCCAGGACAACATAAAATCTGGGGCTCTGTGCTTTCTTTCGTTCTGAACAAGTGTTACTGTTTTCTGCACAAAAGCGATTCAGCGAAGCAATGTGAACAGGCACAGAGAAGGTGCTAGCAGGGAATTCTCTGCCTGCCTTTCCCCAGTGCTCTGCAAGCTCTCCAGGACAACAGCAAATCTGGGGCTCTGTGCTTTCTTTCGTTCTGAACAAGTGTTACTGTTTTCTGCACAAAAGCGATTCTGCGAAGCAATGTGAAGACTTCTGCTTCCCAGGCACAGAGAAGGTGCTAGCAGGGAATTGTCTGCCTGCCTTTCCCCAGTGCTCTGCAAGCTCTCCAGGACAACATAAAATCTGGGGCTCTGTGCTTTCTTTCGTTCTGAACAAGTGTTACTGTTTTCTGCACAAAAGCGATTCTGCGAAGCAATGGGAACACTTCTGTTACCCAGACACAGAGAAGGTGCTAGCAGGGAATTCTCTGCCTGCCTTTCCCCAGTGCTCTGCAAGCTCTCCAGGACAACATAAAATCTGGGGCTCTGTGCTTTCTTTCGTCTGAACAAGTGTTACTGTTTTCTGCACAAAAGCGATTCTGCGAAGCAATGTGAACAGGCACAGAGAAGGTGCTAGCAGGGAATTCTCTGCCTGCCTTTCCCCAGTGCTCTGCAAGCTCTCCAGGACAACAGCAAATCTGGGGCTCTGTGCTTTCTTTCGTTCTGAACAAGTGTTACTGTTTTCTGCACAAAAGCGATTCTGCGAAGCAATGTGAACACTTCTGTTTCCCAGGCACAGAGAAGTTGCTAGCAGGGAATTCTCTGCCTGCTTTTCCCCAGTGCTCTGCAAGCTCTCCAGGACAACATAAAATCTGGGGCTCTGTGCTTTCTTTTGTTCTGAACAAGTGTTACTGTTTTCTGCACAAAAGCGATTCTGCGAAGCAATGTGAACAGGCACAGAGAAGGTGCTAGCAGGGAATTCTCTGCCTGCTTTTCCCCAGTGCTCTGCAAGCTCTCCAGGACAACATAAAATCTGGGGCTCTGTGCTTTCTTTCGTTCTGAACAAGTGTTACTGTTTTCTGCACAAAAGCGATTCTGCGAAGCAATGTGAACACTTCTGTTTCCCAGGCACAGAGAAGTTGCTAGCAGGGAATTCTCTGCCTGCTTTTCCCCAGTGCTCTGCAAGCTCTCTAGGACAACATAAAATCTGGGGCTCTGTGCTTTCTTTTGTTCTGAACAAGTGTTACTGTTTTCTGCACAAAAGCGATTCTGCGAAGCAATGTGAACAGGCACAGAGAAGGTGCTAGCAGGGAATTCTCTGCCTGCCTTTCCCCAGTGCTCTGCAAGCTCTCCAGGACAACATAAAATCTGGGGCTCTGTGCTTTCTTTCGTTCTGAACAAGTGTTACTGTTTTCTGCACAAAAGCGATTCTGCGAAGCAATGGGAACACTTCTGCTTCCCAGGCACAGAGAAGGTGCTAGCAGGGAATTCTCTGCCTGCTTTTCCCCAGTGCTCTGCAAGCTCTCCAGGACAACATAAAATCTGGGGCTCTGTGCTTTCTTTCGTTCTGAACAAGTGTTATTGTTTTCTGCACAAAAGCGATTCTGCGAAGCAATGTGAACAGGCACAGAGAAGGTGCTAGCAGGGAATTCTCTGCCTGCTTTTCCCCAGTGCTCTGCAAGCTCTCCAGGACAACATAAAATCTGGGGCTCTGTGCTTTCTTTCGTTCTGAACAAGTGTTACTGTTTTCTGCACAAAAGCGATTCTGCGAAGCAATGTGAACAGGCACAGAGAAGGTGCTAGCAGGGAATTCTCTGCCTGCCTTTCCCCAGTGCTCTGCAAGCTCTCCAGGACAACAGCAAATCTGGGGCTCTGTGCTTTCTTTCGTTCTGAACAAGTGTTACTGTTTTCTGCACAAAAGCGATTCTGCGAAGCAATGTGAACACTTCTGTTTCCCAGGCACAGAGAAGGTGCTAGCAGGGAATTCTCTGCCTGCTTTTCCCCAGTGCTCTGCAAGCTCTCCAGGACAACATAAAATCTGGGGCTCTGTGCTTTCTTTTGTTCTGAACAAGTGTTACTGTTTTCTGCACAAAAGCGATTCTGCGAAGCAATGTGAACAGGCACAGAGAAGGTGCTAGCAGGGAATTCTCTGCCTGCTTTTCCCCAGTGCTCTGCAAGCTCTCCAGGACAACATAAAATCTGGGGCTCTGTGCTTTCTTTTGTTCTGAACAAGTGTTACTGTTTTATGCACAACAGCGATTCTGCGAAGCAATGTGAACACTTCTGTTTCCCAGGCACAGAGAAGGTGCTAGCAGGGAATTCTCTGCCTGCCTTTCCCCAGTGCTCTGCAATCTCTCCAGGACAACATAAAATCTGGGGCTCTGTGCTTTCTTTCGTCTGAACAAGTGTTACGGTTTTCTGCACAAAAGTGATTCAGCGAAGCAATGTGAACAGGCACAGAGAAGGTGCTAGCAGGGAATTCTCTGCCTGCCTTTCCCCAGTGCTCTGCAAGCTCTCCAGGACAACATAAAATCTGGGGCTCTGTGCTTTCTTTCGTTCTGAACAAGTGTTACTGTTTTCTGCACAAAAGCGATTCAGCGAAGCAATGTGAACAGGCACAGAGAAGGTGCTAGCAGGGAATTCTCTGCCTGCCTTTCCCCAGTGCTCTGCAAGCTCTCCAGGACAACAGCAAATCTGGGGCTCTGTGCTTTCTTTCGTTCTGAACAAGTGTTACTGTTTTCTGCACAAAAGCGATTCTGCGAAGCAATGTGAAGACTTCTGCTTCCCAGGCACAGAGAAGGTGCTAGCAGGGAATTCTCTGCCTGCCTTTCCCCAGTGCTCTGCAAGCTCTCCAGGACAACATAAAATCTGGGGCTCTGTGCTTTCTTTCGTTCTGAACAAGTGTTACTGTTTTCTGCACAAAAGCGATTCTGCGAAGCAATGGGAACACTTCTGTTTACCCAGACACAGAGAAGGTGCTAGCAGGGAATTCTCTGCCTGCCTTTCCCCAGTGCTCTGCAAGCTCTCCAGGACAACATAAAATCTGGGGCTCTGTGCTTTCTTTCGTCTGAACAAGTGTTACTGTTTTCTGCACAAAAGCGATTCTGCGAAGCAATGTGAACAGGCACAGAGAAGGTGCTACCAGGGAATTCTCTGCCTGCCTTTCCCCACTGCTCTGCAAGCTCTCCAGGACAACAGCAAATCTGGGGCTCTGTGCTTTCTTTCGTTCTGAACAAGTGTTACTGTTTTCTGCACAAAAGCGATTCTGCGAAGCAATGGGAACACTTCTGTTTCCCAGGCACAGAGAAGTTGCTAGCAGGGAATTCTCTGCCTGCTTTTCCCCAGTGCTCTGCAAGCTCTCCAGGACAACATAAAATCTGGGGCTCTGTGCTTTCTTTTGTTCTGAACAAGTGTTACTGTTTTCTGCACAAAAGCGATTCTGCGAAGCAATGTGAACAGGCACAGAGAAGGTGCTAGCAGGGAATTCTCTGCCTGCTTTTCCCCAGTGCTCTGCAAGCTCTCCAGGACAACATAAAATCTGGGGCTCTGTGCTTTCTTTCGTTCTGAACAAGTGTTATAGTTTTCTGCACAAAAGCGATTCTGCGAAGCAATGTGAACACTTCTGTTTCCCAGACACAGAGAAGGTGCTAGCAGGGAATTCTCTGCCTGCTTTTCCCCAGTGCTCTGCAATCTCTCCAGGACAACATAAAATCTGGGGCTCTGTGCTTTCTTTCGTTCTGAACAAGTGTTACTGTTTTCTGCACAAAAGCGATTCTGCCAAGCAATGTGAACACTTCTGCTTCCCAGGCACAGAGAAGGTGCTAGCAGGGAATTCTCTGCCTGCCTTTCCCCAGTGCTCTGCAAGCTCTCCAGGACAACATAAAATCTGGGGCTCTGTGCTTTCTTTCGTCTGAACAAGTGTTACTGTTTTCTGCACAAAAGCGATTCTGCGAAGCAATGTGAACACTTCTGCTTCCCAGGCACAGAGAAGGTGCTAGCAGGGAATTCTCTGCCTGCTTTTCCCCAGTGCTCTGCAAGCTCTCCAGGACAACATAAAATCTGGGGCTCTGTGCTTTCTTTCGTTCTGAACAAGTGTTATTGTTTTCTGCACAAAAGCGATTCTGCGAAGCAATGTGAACAGGCACAGAGAAGGTGCTAGCAGGGAATTCTCTGCCTGCTTTTCCCCAGTGCTCTGCAAGCTCTCCAGGACAACATAAAATCTGGGGCTCTGTGCTTTCTTTCATTCTGAACAAGTGTTACTGTTTTCTGCACAAAAGCGATTCTGCGAAGCAATGTGAACAGGCACAGAGAAGGTGCTAGCAGGGAATTCTCTGCCTGCCTTTCCCCAGTGCTCTGCAAGCTCTCCAGGACAACAGCAAATCTGGGGCTCTGTGCTTTCTTTCGTTCTGAACAAGTGTTACTGTTTTCTGCACAAAAGCGATTCTGCGAAGCAATGTGAACACTTCTGTTTCCCAGGCACAGAGAAGGTGCTAGCAGGGAATTCTCTGCCTGCTTTTCCCCAGTGCTCTGCAAGCTCTCCAGGACAACATAAAATCTGGGGCTCTGTGCTTTCTTTTGTTCTGAACAAGTGTTACTGTTTTCTGCACAAAAGCGATTCTGCGAAGCAATGTGAACAGGCACAGAGAAGGTGCTAGCAGGGAATTCTCTGCCTGCCTTTCCCCAGTGCTCTGCAAGCTCTCCAGGACAACATAAAATCTGGGGCTCTGTGCTTTCTTTCATTGTGAACAAGTGTTACTGTTTTCTGCACAAAAGCGATTCAGCGAAGCAATGTGAAGAGGCACAGAGAAGGTGCTAGCAGGGAATTCTCTGCCTGCCTTTCCCCAGTGCTCTGCAAGCTCTCCAGGACAACATAAAATCTGGGGCTCTGTGCTTTCTTTCGTTCTGAACAAGTGTTACTGTTTTCTGCACAAAAGCGATTCTGCGAAGCAATGGGAACACTTCTGTTTCCCAGGCACAGAGAAGGTGCTAGCAGGGAATTCTCTGCCTGCTTTTCCCCAGTGCTCTGCAAGCTCTCCAAGACAACATAAAATCTGGGGCTCTGTGCTTTCTTTCGTTCTGAACAAGTGTTACTGTTTTCTGCACAAAAGCGATTCTGCGAAGCAATGTGAACACTTCTGCTTCCCAGGCACAGAGAAGGTGCTAGCAGGGAATTCTCTGCCTGCCTTTCCCCAGTGCTCTGCAAGCTCTCCAGGACAACATAAAATCTGGGGCTCTGTGCTTTCTTTCGTCTGAACAAGTGTTACTGTTTTCTGCACAAAAGCGATTCTGCGAAGCAATGTGAACAGGCACAGAGAAGGTGCTAGCAGGGAATTCTCTGCCTGCCTTTCCCCAGTGCTCTGCAAGCTCTCCAGGACAATAGCAAATCTGGGGCTCTGTGCTTTCTTTCGTTCTGAACAAGTGTTACTGTTTTCTGCACAAAAGCGATTCTGCGAAGCAATGGGAACACTTCTGTTTCCCAGACACAGAGAAGGTGCTAGCAGGGAATTCTCTGCCTGCTTTTCCCCAGTGCTCTGCAATCTCTCCAGGACAACATAAAATCTGGGGCTCTGTGCTTTCTTTCGTTCTGAACAAGTGTTACTGTTTTCTGCACAAAAGCGATTCTGCCAAGCAATGTGAACACTTCTGCTTCCCAGGCACAGAGAAGGTGCTAGCAGGGAATTCTCTGCCTGCCTTTCCCCAGTGCTCTGCAAGCTCTCCAGGACAACATAAAATCTGGGGCTCTGTGCTTTCTTTCGTCTGAACAAGTGTTACTGTTTTCTGCACAAAAGCGATTCTGCGAAGCAATGTGAACACTTCTGCTTCCCAGGCACAGAGAAGGTGCTAGCAGGGAATTCTCTGCCTGCTTTTCCCCAGTGCTCTGCAAGCTCTCCAGGACAACATAAAATCTGGGGCTCTGTGCTTTCTTTCGTTCTGAACAAGTGTTATTGTTTTCTGCACAAAAGCGATTCTGCGAAGCAATGTGAACAGGCACAGAGAAGGTGCTAGCAGGGAATTCTCTGCCTGCTTTTCCCCAGTGCTCTGCAAGCTC
Organism: Strix uralensis; assembly: GCF_047716275.1. Classification (NCBI taxonomy): domain Eukaryota; kingdom Metazoa; phylum Chordata; class Aves; order Strigiformes; family Strigidae; genus Strix; species Strix uralensis. The sequence continues at coordinate 208,558 of NW_027436720.1, read as the reverse complement.
TCCAGGACAACATAAAATCTGGGGCTCTGTGCTTTCTTTCGTTCTGAACAAGTGTTACTGTTTTCTGCACAAAAGCGATTCTGCGAAGCAATGTGAACAGGCACAGAGAAGGTGCTAGCAGGGAATTCTCTGCCTGCCTTTCCCCAGTGCTCTGCAAGCTCTCCAGGACAACAGCAAATCTGGGGCTCTGTGCTTTCTTTCGTTCTGAACAAGTGTTACTGTTTTCTGCACAAAAGCGATTCTGCGAAGCAATGTGAACACTTCTGTTTCCCAGGCACAGAGAAGGTGCTAGCAGGGAATTCTCTGCCTGCTTTTCCCCAGTGCTCTGCAAGCTCTCCAGGACAACATAAAATCTGGGGCTCTGTGCTTTCTTTTGTTCTGAACAAGTGTTACTGTTTTCTGCACAAAAGCGATTCTGCGAAGCAATGTGAACAGGCACAGAGAAGGTGCTAGCAGGGAATTCTCTGCCTGCTTTTCCCCAGTGCTCTGCAAGCTCTCCAGGACAACATAAAATCTGGGGCTCTGTGCTTTCTTTCGTTCTGAACAAGTGTTACTGTTTTATGCACAACAGCGATTCTGCGAAGCAATGGGAACACTTCTGTTTCCCAGGCACAGAGAAGGTGCTAGCAGGGAATTCTCTGCCAGCCTTTCCCCAGTGCTCTGCAAGCTCTCTAGGACAACATAAAATCTGGGGCTCTGTGCTTTCTTTCGTCTGAACAAGTGTTACGGTTTTCTGCACAAAAGTGATTCAGCGAAGCAATGTGAACAGGCACAGAGAAGGTGCTAGCAGGGAATTCTCTGCCTGCCTTTCCCCAGTGCTCTGCAAGCTCTCCAGGACAACATAAAATCTGGGGCTCTGTGCTTTCTTTCGTTCTGAACAAGTGTTACTGTTTTCTGCACAAAAGCGATTCAGCGAAGCAATGTGAACAGGCACAGAGAAGGTGCTAGCAGGGAATTCTCTGCCTGCCTTTCCCCAGTGCTCTGCAAGCTCTCCAGGACAACAGCAAATCTGGGGCTCTGTGCTTTCTTTCGTTCTGAACAAGTGTTACTGTTTTCTGCACAAAAGCGATTCTGCGAAGCAATGTGAAGACTTCTGCTTCCCAGGCACAGAGAAGGTGCTAGCAGGGAATTGTCTGCCTGCCTTTCCCCAGTGCTCTGCAAGCTCTCCAGGACAACATAAAATCTGGGGCTCTGTGCTTTCTTTCGTTCTGAACAAGTGTTACTGTTTTCTGCACAAAAGCGATTCTGCGAAGCAATGGGAACACTTCTGTTACCCAGACACAGAGAAGGTGCTAGCAGGGAATTCTCTGCCTGCCTTTCCCCAGTGCTCTGCAAGCTCTCCAGGACAACATAAAATCTGGGGCTCTGTGCTTTCTTTCGTCTGAACAAGTGTTACTGTTTTCTGCACAAAAGCGATTCTGCGAAGCAATGTGAACAGGCACAGAGAAGGTGCTAGCAGGGAATTCTCTGCCTGCCTTTCCCCAGTGCTCTGCAAGCTCTCCAGGACAACAGCAAATCTGGGGCTCTGTGCTTTCTTTCGTTCTGAACAAGTGTTACTGTTTTCTGCACAAAAGCGATTCTGCGAAGCAATGTGAACACTTCTGTTTCCCAGGCACAGAGAAGTTGCTAGCAGGGAATTCTCTGCCTGCTTTTCCCCAGTGCTCTGCAAGCTCTCCAGGACAACATAAAATCTGGGGCTCTGTGCTTTCTTTTGTTCTGAACAAGTGTTACTGTTTTCTGCACAAAAGCGATTCTGCGAAGCAATGTGAACAGGCACAGAGAAGGTGCTAGCAGGGAATTCTCTGCCTGCTTTTCCCCAGTGCTCTGCAAGCTCTCCAGGACAACATAAAATCTGGGGCTCTGTGCTTTCTTTCGTTCTGAACAAGTGTTACTGTTTTCTGCACAAAAGCGATTCTGCGAAGCAATGTGAACACTTCTGTTTCCCAGGCACAGAGAAGTTGCTAGCAGGGAATTCTCTGCCTGCTTTTCCCCAGTGCTCTGCAAGCTCTCTAGGACAACATAAAATCTGGGGCTCTGTGCTTTCTTTTGTTCTGAACAAGTGTTACTGTTTTCTGCACAAAAGCGATTCTGCGAAGCAATGTGAACAGGCACAGAGAAGGTGCTAGCAGGGAATTCTCTGCCTGCCTTTCCCCAGTGCTCTGCAAGCTCTCCAGGACAACATAAAATCTGGGGCTCTGTGCTTTCTTTCGTTCTGAACAAGTGTTACTGTTTTCTGCACAAAAGCGATTCTGCCAAGCAATGGGAACACTTCTGCTTCCCAGGCACAGAGAAGGTGCTAGCAGGGAATTCTCTGCCTGCTTTTCCCCAGTGCTCTGCAAGCTCTCCAGGACAACATAAAATCTGGGGCTCTGTGCTTTCTTTCGTTCTGAACAAGTGTTATTGTTTTCTGCACAAAAGCGATTCTGCGAAGCAATGTGAACAGGCACAGAGAAGGTGCTAGCAGGGAATTCTCTGCCTGCTTTTCCCCAGTGCTCTGCAAGCTCTCCAGGACAACATAAAATCTGGGGCTCTGTGCTTTCTTTCGTTCTGAACAAGTGTTACTGTTTTCTGCACAAAAGCGATTCTGCGAAGCAATGTGAACAGGCACAGAGAAGGTGCTAGCAGGGAATTCTCTGCCTGCCTTTCCCCAGTGCTCTGCAAGCTCTCCAGGACAACAGCAAATCTGGGGCTCTGTGCTTTCTTTCGTTCTGAACAAGTGTTACTGTTTTCTGCACAAAAGCGATTCTGCGAAGCAATGTGAACACTTCTGTTTCCCAGGCACAGAGAAGGTGCTAGCAGGGAATTCTCTGCCTGCTTTTCCCCAGTGCTCTGCAAGCTCTCCAGGACAACATAAAATCTGGGGCTCTGTGCTTTCTTTTGTTCTGAACAAGTGTTACTGTTTTCTGCACAAAAGCGATTCTGCGAAGCAATGTGAACAGGCACAGAGAAGGTGCTAGCAGGGAATTCTCTGCCTGCTTTTCCCCAGTGCTCTGCAAGCTCTCCAGGACAACATAAAATCTGGGGCTCTGTGCTTTCTTTTGTTCTGAACAAGTGTTACTGTTTTATGCACAACAGCGATTCTGCGAAGCAATGTGAACACTTCTGTTTCCCAGGCACAGAGAAGGTGCTAGCAGGGAATTCTCTGCCTGCCTTTCCCCAGTGCTCTGCAATCTCTCCAGGACAACATAAAATCTGGGGCTCTGTGCTTTCTTTCGTCTGAACAAGTGTTACGGTTTTCTGCACAAAAGTGATTCAGCGAAGCAATGTGAACAGGCACAGAGAAGGTGCTAGCAGGGAATTCTCTGCCTGCCTTTCCCCAGTGCTCTGCAAGCTCTCCAGGACAACATAAAATCTGGGGCTCTGTGCTTTCTTTCGTTCTGAACAAGTGTTACTGTTTTCTGCACAAAAGCGATTCAGCGAAGCAATGTGAACAGGCACAGAGAAGGTGCTAGCAGGGAATTCTCTGCCTGCCTTTCCCCAGTGCTCTGCAAGCTCTCCAGGACAACAGCAAATCTGGGGCTCTGTGCTTTCTTTCGTTCTGAACAAGTGTTACTGTTTTCTGCACAAAAGCGATTCTGCGAAGCAATGTGAAGACTTCTGCTTCCCAGGCACAGAGAAGGTGCTAGCAGGGAATTCTCTGCCTGCCTTTCCCCAGTGCTCTGCAAGCTCTCCAGGACAACATAAAATCTGGGGCTCTGTGCTTTCTTTCGTTCTGAACAAGTGTTACTGTTTTCTGCACAAAAGCGATTCTGCGAAGCAATGGGAACACTTCTGTTTACCCAGACACAGAGAAGGTGCTAGCAGGGAATTCTCTGCCTGCCTTTCCCCAGTGCTCTGCAAGCTCTCCAGGACAACATAAAATCTGGGGCTCTGTGCTTTCTTTCGTCTGAACAAGTGTTACTGTTTTCTGCACAAAAGCGATTCTGCGAAGCAATGTGAACAGGCACAGAGAAGGTGCTACCAGGGAATTCTCTGCCTGCCTTTCCCCACTGCTCTGCAAGCTCTCCAGGACAACAGCAAATCTGGGGCTCTGTGCTTTCTTTCGTTCTGAACAAGTGTTACTGTTTTCTGCACAAAAGCGATTCTGCGAAGCAATGGGAACACTTCTGTTTCCCAGGCACAGAGAAGTTGCTAGCAGGGAATTCTCTGCCTGCTTTTCCCCAGTGCTCTGCAAGCTCTCCAGGACAACATAAAATCTGGGGCTCTGTGCTTTCTTTTGTTCTGAACAAGTGTTACTGTTTTCTGCACAAAAGCGATTCTGCGAAGCAATGTGAACAGGCACAGAGAAGGTGCTAGCAGGGAATTCTCTGCCTGCTTTTCCCCAGTGCTCTGCAAGCTCTCCAGGACAACATAAAATCTGGGGCTCTGTGCTTTCTTTCGTTCTGAACAAGTGTTATAGTTTTCTGCACAAAAGCGATTCTGCGAAGCAATGTGAACACTTCTGTTTCCCAGGCACAGAGAAGTTGCTAGCAGGGAATTCTCTGCCTGCTTTTCCCCAGTGCTCTGCAAGCTCTCTAGGACAACATAAAATCTGGGGCTCTGTGCTTTCTTTTGTTCTGAACAAGTGTTACTGTTTTCTGCACAAAAGCGATTCTGCGAAGCAATGTGAACAGGCACAGAGAAGGTGCTAGCAGGGAATTCTCTGCCTGCCTTTCCCCAGTGCTCTGCAATCTCTCCAGGACAACATAAAATCTGGGGCTCTGTGCTTTCTTTCGTTCTGAACAAGTGTTACTGTTTTCTGCACAAAAGCGATTCTGCCAAGCAATGTGAACACTTCTGCTTCCCAGGCACAGAGAAGGTGCTAGCAGGGAATTCTCTGCCTGCCTTTCCCCAGTGCTCTGCAAGCTCTCCAGGACAACATAAAATCTGGGGCTCTGTGCTTTCTTTCGTCTGAACAAGTGTTACTGTTTTCTGCACAAAAGCGATTCTGCGAAGCAATGGGAACACTTCTGTTTCCCAGGCACAGAGAAGGTGCTAGCAGGGAATTCTCTGCCTGCTTTTCCCCAGTGCTCTGCAAGCTCTCCAGGACAACATAAAATCTGGGGCTCTGTGCTTTCTTTCGTTCTGAACAAGTGTTATTGTTTTCTGCACAAAAGCGATTCTGCGAAGCAATGTGAACAGGCACAGAGAAGGTGCTAGCAGGGAATTCTCTGCCTGCTTTTCCCCAGTGCTCTGCAAGCTCTCCAGGACAACATAAAATCTGGGGCTCTGTGCTTTCTTTCGTTCTGAACAAGTGTTACTGTTTTCTGCACAAAAGCGATTCTGCGAAGCAATGTGAACAGGCACAGAGAAGGTGCTAGCAGGGAATTCTCTGCCTGCCTTTCCCCAGTGCTCTGCAAGCTCTCCAGGACAACAGCAAATCTGGGGCTCTGTGCTTTCTTTCGTTCTGAACAAGTGTTACTGTTTTCTGCACAAAAGCGATTCTGCGAAGCAATGGGAACACTTCTGTTTCCCAGGCACAGAGAAGGTGCTAGCAGGGAATTCTCTGCCTGCCTTTCCCCAGTGCTCTGCAAGCTCTCCAGGACAACATAAAATCTGGGGCTCTGTGCTTTCTTTCGTCTGAACAAGTGTTACTGTTTTCTGCACAAAAGCGATTCAGCGAAGCAATGTGAACAGGCACAGAGAAGGTGCTAGCAGGGAATTCTCTGCCTGCCTTTCCCCAGTGCTCTGCAAGCTCTCCAGGACAACATAAAATCTGGGGCTCTGTGCTTTCTTTCGTTCTGAACAAGTGTTACTGTTTTCTGCACAAAAGCGATTCTGCGAAGCAATGGGAACACTTCTGTTTCCCAGACACAGAGAAGGTGCTAGCAGGGAATTCTCTGCCTGCTTTTCCCCAGTGCTCTGCAAGCTCTCCAGGACAACATAAAATCTGGGGCTCTGTGCTTTCTTTTGTTCTGAACAAGTGTTACTGTTTTCTGCACAAAAGCGATTCTGCGAAGCAATGTGAACAGGCACAGAGAAGGTGCTAGCAGGGAATTCTCTGCCTGCTTTTCCCCAGTGCTCTGCAAGCTCTCCAGGACAACAGCAAATATGGGGCTCTGTGCTTTCTTTCGTTCTGAACAAGTGTTACTGTTTTCTGCACAAAAGCGATTCTGCGAAGCAATGTGAACACTTCTGCTTCCCAGGCACAGAGAAGGTGCTAGCAGGGAATTCTCTGCCTGCCTTTCCCCAGTGCTCTGCAAGCTCTCCAGGACAACATAAAATCTGGGGCTCTGTGCTTTCTTTCGTCTGAACAAGTGTTACTGTTTTCTGCACAAAAGCGATTCTGCGAAGCAATGTGAACAGGCACAGAGAAGGTGCTAGCAGGGAATTCTCTGCCTGCCTTTCCCCAGTGCTCTGCAAGCTCTCCAGGACAACAGCAAATATGGGGCTCTGTGCTTTCTTTCGTTCTGAACAAGTGTTACTGTTTTCTGCACAAAAGCGATTCTGCGAAGCAATGGGAACACTTCTGTTTCCCAGGCACAGAGAAGGTGCTAGCAGGGAATTCTCTGCCTGCTTTTCCCCAGTGCTCTGCAATCTCTCCAGGACAACATAAAATCTGGGGCTCTGTGCTTTCTTTCGTTCTGAACAAGTGTTACTGTTTTCTGCACAAAAGCGATTCTGCCAAGCAATGTGAACACTTCTGCTTCCCAGGCACAGAGAAGGTGCTAGCAGGGAATTCTCTGCCTGCTTTTCCCCAGTGCTCTGCAAGCTCTCCAGGACAACATAAAATCTGGGGCTCTGTGCTTTCTTTCGTTCTGAACAAGTGTTATTGTTTTCTGCACAAAAGCGATTCTGCGAAGCAATGTGAACAGGCACAGAGAAGGTGCTAGCAGGGAATTCTCTGCCTGCTTTTCCCCAGTGCTCTGCAAGCTCTCCAGGACAACATAAAATCTGGGGCTCTGTGCTTTCTTTTGTTCTGAACAAGTGTTACTGTTTTCTGCACAAAAGCGATTCTGCGAAGCAATGTGAACAGGCACAGAGAAGGTGCTAGCAGGGAATTCTCTGCCTGCCTTTCCCCAGTGCTCTGCAAGCTCTCCAGGACAACAGCAAATCTGGGGCTCTGTGCTTTCTTTCGTTCTGAACAAGTGTTACTGTTTTCTGCACAAAAGCGATTCTGCGAAGCAATGGGAACACTTCTGTTTCCCAGGCACAGAGAAGGTGCTAGCAGGGAATTCTCTGCCTGCTTTTCCCCAGTGCTCTGCAAGCTCTCCAGGACAACATAAAATCTGGGGCTCTGTGCTTTCTTTTGTTCTGAACAAGTGTTACTGTTTTCTGCACAAAAGCGATTCTGCGAAGCAATGTGAACAGGCACAGAGAAGGTGCTAGCAGGGAATTCTCTGCCTGCTTTTCCCCAGTGCTCTGCAAGCTCTCCAGGACAACATAAAATCTGGGGCTCTGTGCTTTCTTTCGTTCTGAACAAGTGTTACTGTTTTATGCACAACAGCGATTCTGCGAAGCAATGTGAACACTTCTGTTTCCCAGGCACAGAGAAGGTGCTAGCAGGGAATTCTCTGCCTGCCTTTCCCCAGTGCTCTGCAAGCTCTCTAGGACAACATAAAATCTGGGGCTCTGTGCTTTCTTTCGTCTGAACAAGTGTTACGGTTTTCTGCACAAAAGTGATTCAGCGAAGCAATGTGAACAGGCACAGAGAAGGTGCTAGCAGGGAATTCTCTGCCTGCCTTTCCCCAGTGCTCTGCAAGCTCTCCATGACAACATAAAATCTGGGGCTCTGTGCTTTCTTTCGTTCTGAACAAGTGTTACTGTTTTCTGCACAAAAGCGATTCAGCGAAGCAATGTGAACAGGCACAGAGAAGGTGCTAGCAGGGAATTCTCTGCCTGCCTTTCCCCAGTGCTCTGCAAGCTCTCCAGGACAACAGCAAATCTGGGGCTCTGTGCTTTCTTTCGTTCTGAACAAGTGTTACTGTTTTCTGCACAAAAGCGATTCTGCGAAGCAATGTGAAGACTTCTGCTTCCCAGGCACAGAGAAGGTGCTAGCAGGGAATTCTCTGCCTGCCTTTCCCCAGTGCTCTGCAAGCTCTCCAGGACAACATAAAATCTGGGGCTCTGTGCTTTCTTTCGTTCTGAACAAGTGTTACTGTTTTCTGCACAAAAGCGATTCTGCGAAGCAATGGGAACACTTCTGTTACCCAGACACAGAGAAGGTGCTAGCAGGGAATTCTCTGCCTGCCTTTCCCCAGTGCTCTGCAAGCTCTCCAGGACAACATAAAATCTGGGGCTCTGTGCTTTCTTTCGTCTGAACAAGTGTTACTGTTTTCTGCACAAAAGCGATTCTGCGAAGCAATGTGAACAGGCACAGAGAAGGTGCTAGCAGGGAATTCTCTGCCTGCCTTTCCCCAGTGCTCTGCAAGCTCTCCAGGACAACAGCAAATCTGGGGCTCTGTGCTTTCTTTCGTTCTGAACAAGTGTTACTGTTTTCTGCACAAAAGCGATTCTGCGAAGCAATGGGAACACTTCTGTTTCCCAGGCACAGAGAAGTTGCTAGCAGGGAATTCTCTGCCTGCTTTTCCCCAGTGCTCTGCAAGCTCTCTAGGACAACATAAAATCTGGGGCTCTGTGCTTTCTTTTGTTCTGAACAAGTGTTACTGTTTTCTGCACAAAAGCGATTCTGCGAAGCAATGTGAACAGGCACAGAGAAGGTGCTAGCAGGGAATTCTCTGCCTGCCTTTCCCCAGTGCTCTGCAAGCTCTCCAGGACAACATAAAATCTGGGGCTCTGTGCTTTCTTTCGTTCTGAACAAGTGTTACTGTTTTCTGCACAAAAGCGATTCTGCGAAGCAATGTGAACAGGCACAGAGAAGGTGCTAGCAGGGAATTCTCTGCCTGCCTTTCCCCAGTGCTCTGCAAGCTCTCCAGGACAACAGCAAATCTGGGGCTCTGTGCTTTCTTTCGTTCTGAACAAGTGTTACTGTTTTCTGCACAAAAGCGATTCTGCGAAGCAATGTGAAGACTTCTGCTTCCCAGGCACAGAGAAGGTGCTAGCAGGGAATTCTCTGCCTGCCTTTCCCCAGTGCTCTGCAAGCTCTCCAGGACAACATAAAATCTGGGGCTCTGTGCTTTCTTTCGTCTGAACAAGTGTTACTGTTTTCTGCACAAAAGCGATTCTGCGAAGCAATGGGAACACTTCTGTTACCCAGACACAGAGAAGGTGCTAGCAGGGAATTCTCTGCCTGCCTTTCCCCAGTGCTCTGCAAGCTCTCCAGGACAACATAAAATCTGGGGCTCTGTGCTTTCTTTCGTCTGAACAAGTGTTACTGTTTTCTGCACAAAAGCGATTCTGCGAAGCAATGTGAACAGGCACAGAGAAGGTGCTAGCAGGGAATTCTCTGCCTGCCTTTCCCCAGTGCTCTGCAAGCTCTCCAGGACAACATAAAATCTGGGGCTCTGTGCTTTCTTTCGTTCTGAACAAGTGTTACTGTTTTCTGCACAAAAGCGATTCTGCGAAGCAATGGGAACACTTCTGTTTCCCAGGCACAGAGAAGGTGCTAGCAGGGAATTCTCTGCCTGCTTTTCCCCAGTGCTCTGCAAGCTCTCCAGGACAACATAAAATCTGGGGCTCTGTGCTTTCTTTCGTTCTGAACAAGTGTTACTGTTTTCTGCACAAAAGCGATTCTGCGAAGCAATGTGAACAGGCACAGAGAAGGTGCTAGCAGGGAATTCTCTGCCTGCTTTTCCCCAGTGCTCTGCAAGCTCTCCAGGACAACATAAAATCTGGGGCTCTGTGCTTTCTTTCGTTCTGAACAAGTGTTATTGTTTTCTGCACAAAAGCGATTCTGCGAAGCAATGTGAAGACTTCTGCTTCCCAGGCACAGAGAAGGTGCTAGCAGGGAATTCTCTGCCTGCCTTTCCCCAGTGCTCTGCAAGCTCTCCAGGACAACATAAAATCTGGGGCTCTGTGCTTTCTTTCGTTCTGAACAAGTGTTACTGTTTTCTGCACAAAAGCGATTCTGCGAAGCAATGTGAACAGGCACAGAGAAGGTGCTAGCAGGGAATTCTCTGCCTGCTTTTCCCCAGTGCTCTGCAAGCTCTCCAGGACAACATAAAATCTGGGGCTCTGTGCTTTCTTTCGTTCTGAACAAGTGTTACTGTTTTCTGCACAAAAGCGATTCTGCGAAGCAATGTGAACACTTCTGCTTCCCAGGAACAGAGAAGGTGCTAGCAGGTAATTCTCTGCCTGCTTTTCCCCAGTGCTCTGCAAGCTCTCCAGGACAACATAAAATCTGGGGCTCTGTGCTTTCTTTCGTTCTGAACAAGTGTTACTGTTTTCTGCACAAAAGCGATTCAGCGAAGCAATGTGAACAGGCACAGAGAAGGTGCTAGCAGGGAATTCTCTGCCTGCCTTTCCCCAGTGCTCTGCAAGCTCTCCAGGACAACAGCAAATCTGGGGCTCTGTGCTTTCTTTCGTTCTGAACAAGTGTTACTGTTTTCTGCACAAAAGCGATTCTGCGAAGCAATGTGAAGACTTCTGCTTCCCAGGCACAGAGAAGGTGCTAGCAGGGAATTCTCTGCCTGCCTTTCCCCAGTGCTCTGCAAGCTCTCCAGGACAACATAAAATCTGGGGCTCTGTGCTTTCTTTCGTTCTGAACAAGTGTTACTGTTTTCTGCACAAAAGCGATTCTGCGAAGCAATGTGAACAGGCACAGAGAAGGTGCTAGCAGGGAATTCTCTGCCTGCTTTTCCCCAGTGCTCTGCAAGCTCTCCAGGACAACATAAAATCTGGGGCTCTGTGCTTTCTTTCGTTCTGAACAAGTGTTACTGTTTTCTGCACAAAAGCGATTCTGCGAAGCAATGTGAACACTTCTGCTTCCCAGGAACAGAGAAGGTGCTAGCAGGTAATTCTCTGCCTGCTTTTCCCCAGTGCTCTGCAAGCTCTCCAGGACAACATAAAATCTGGGGCTCTGTGCTTTCTTTCGTTCTGAACAAGTGTTACTGTTTTCTGCACAAAAGCGATTCTGCGAAGCAATGTGAACAGGCACAGAGAAGGTGCTAGCAGGGAATTCTCTGCCTGCCTTTCCCCAGTGCTCTGCAAGCTCTCCAGGACAACATAAAATCTGGGGCTCTGTGCTTTCTTTCGTTCTGAACAAGTGTTACTGTTTTCTGCACAAAAGCGATTCTGCGAAGCAATGGGAACACTTCTGTTTCCCAGACACAGAGAAGGTGCTAGCAGGGAATTCTCTGCCTGCTTTTCCGCAGTGCTCTGCAATCTCTCCAGGACAACATAAAATCTGGGGCTCTGTGCTTTCTTTCGTCTGAACAAGTGTTACTGTTTTCTGCACAAAAGCAATTCTGCGAAGCAATGTGAACAGGCACAGAGAAGGTGCTAGCAGGGAATTCTCTGCCTGCTTTTCCCCAGTGCTCTGCAAGCTCTCCAGGACAACAGCAAATATGGGGCTCTGTGCTTTCTTTCGTTCTGAACAAGTGTTACTGTTTTCTGCACAAAAGCGATTCTGCGAAGCAATGTGAACACTTCTGTTTCCCAGGCACAGAGAAGTTGCTACCAGGGAATTCTCTGCCTGCTTTTCCCCAGTGCTCTGCAAGCTCTCCAAGACAACATAAAATCTGGGGCTCTGTGCTTTCTTTCGTTCTGAACAAGTGTTACTGTTTTCTGCACAAAAGCGATTCTGCGAAGCAATGTGAACACTTCTGCTTCCCAGGCACAGAGAAGGTGCTAGCAGGGAATTCTCTGCCTGCTTTTCCCCAGTGCTCTGCAAGCTCTCCAGGACAACATAAAATCTGGGGCTCTGTGCTTTCTTTCGTTGTGAACAAGTGTTACTGTTTTCTGCACAAAAGCGATTCTGCGAAGCAATGTGAACACTTCTGTTTCCCAGGAACAGAGAAGGTGCTAGCAGGGAATTCTCTGCCTGCCTTTCCCCAGTGCTCTGCAAGCTCTCCAGGACAACATAAGATCTGGGGCTCTGTGCTTTCTTTCGTCTGAACAAGTGTTACTGTTTTCTGCACAAAAGCGATTCTGCGAAGCAATGTGAACAGGCACAGAGAAGGTGCTAGCAGGGAATTCTCTGCCTGCCTTTCCCCAGTGCTCTGCAAGCTCTCCAGGACAACATAAAATCTGGGGCTCTGTGCTTTCTTTCGTTCTGAACAAGTGTTACTGTTTTCTGCACAAAAGCGATTCTGCGAAGCAATGGGAACACTTCTGTTTCCCAGGCACAGAGAAGGTGCTAGCAGGGAATACTCTGCCTGCTTTTCCCCAGTGCTCTGCAAGCTCTCCAGGACAACATAAAATCTGGGGCTCTGTGCTTTCTTTCGTTCTGAACAAGTGTTATTGTTTTCTGCACAAAAGCGATTCTGCGAAGCAATGTGAAGACTTCTACTTCCCAGGCACAGAGAAGGTGCTAGCAGGGAATTCTCTGCCTGCCTTTCCCCAGTGCTCTGCAAGCTCTCCAGGACAACATAAAATCTGGGGCTCTGTGCTTTCTTTCGTTCTGAACAAGTGTTACTGTTTTCTGCACAAAAGCGATTCTGCGAAGCAATGGGAACACTTCTGTTACCCAGACACAGAGAAGGTGCTAGCAGGGAATTCTCTGCCTGCCTTTCCCCAGTGCTCTGCAAGCTCTCCAGGACAACATAAAATCTGGGGCTCTGTGCTTTCTTTCGTCTGAACAAGTGTTACTGTTTTCTGCACAAAAGCGATTCTGCGAAGCAATGTGAACAGGCACAGAGAAGGTGCTAGCAGGGAATTCTCTGCCTGCCTTTCCCCAGTGCTCTGCAAGCTCTCCAGGACAACATAAAATCTGGGGCTCTGTGCTTTCTTTCGTTCTGAACAAGTGTTACTGTTTTCTGCACAAAAGCGATTCTGCGAAGCAATGTGAACACTTCTGTTTCCCAGGAACAGAGAAGGTGCTAGCAGGTAATTCTCTGCCTGCTTTTCCCCAGTGCTCTGCAAGCTCTCCAGGACAACATAAAATCTGGGGCTCTGTGCTTTCTTTCGTTCTGAACAAGTGTTACTGTTTTCTGCACAAAAGCGATTCAGCGAAGCAATGTGAACAGGCACAGAGAAGGTGCTAGCAGGGAATTCTCTGCCTGCCTTTCCCCAGTGCTCTGCAAGCTCTCCAGGACAACAGCAAATCTGTGACTCTGTGCTTTCTTTCGTTCTGAACAAGTGTTACTGTTTTCTGCACAAAAGCGATTCTGCCAAGCAATGTGAACACTTCTGTTTCCCAGGCACAGAGAAGGTGCTAGCAGGGAATTCTCTGCCTGCTTTTCCCCAGTGCTCTGCAAGCTCTCCAGGACAACATAAAATCTGGGGCTCTGTGCTTTCTTTCGTTCTGAACAAGTGTTACTGTTTTCTGCACAAAAGCGATTCTGCGAAGCAATGTGAACACTTCTGTTTCCCAGGCACAGAGAAGGTGCTAGCAGGGAATTCTCTGCCTGCCTTTCCCCAGTGCTCTGCAAGCTCTCCAGGACAACATAAAATCTGGGGCTCTGTGCTTTCTTTCGTTCTGAACAAGTGTTACTGTTTTCTGCACAAAAGCGATTAAGCGAAGCAATGTGAACAGGCACAGAGAAGGTGCTAGCAGGGAATTCTCTGCCTGCCTTTCCCCAGTGCTCTGCAAGCTCTCCAGGACAACAGCAAATCTGGGGCTCTGTGCTTTCTTTCGTTCTGAACAAGTGTTACTGTTTTCTGCACAAAAGCGATTCTGCGAAGCAATGGGAACACTTCTGTTTCCCAGGCACAGAGAAGTTGCTAGCAGGGAATTCTCTGCCTGCCTTTCCCCAGTGCTCTGCAAGCTCTCCAGGACAACAGCAAATCTGGGGCTCTGTGCTTTCTTTCGTTCTGAACAAGTGTTACTGTTTTCTGCACAAAAGCGATTCTGCGAAGCAATGGGAACACTTCTGTTTCCCAGGCACAGAGAAGGTGCTAGCAGGGAATTCTCTGCCTGCCTTTCCCCAGTGTTCTGCAAGCTCTCCAGGACAATAGCAAATCTGGGGCTCTGTGCTTTCTTTCGTTCTGAACAAGTGTTACTGTTTTCTGCACAAAAGCGATTCTGCGAAGCAATGGGAACACTTCTGTTTCCCAGACACAGAGAAGGTGCTAGCAGGGAATTCTCTGCCTGCTTTTCCCAAGTGCTCTGCAATCTCTCCAGGACAACATAAAATCTGGGGCTCTGTGCTTTCTTTCGTTCTGAACAAGTGTTACTGTTTTCTGCACAAAAGCGATTCTGCCAAGCAATGTGAACACTTCTGCTTCCCAGGCACAGAGAAGATGCTAGCAGGGAATTCTCTGCCTGCATTTCCCCAGTGCTCTGCAAGCTCTCCAGGACAACATAAAATCTGGGGCTCTGTGCTTTCTTTCGTCTGAACAAGTGGTACTGTTTTCTGCACAAAAGCGATTCTGCGAAGCAATGGGAACACTTCTGTTTCCCAGGCACACAGAAGGTGCTAGCAGGGAATTCTCTGCCTGCTTTTCCCCAGTGCTCTGCAAGCTCTCCAGGACAACATAAAATCTGGGGCTCTGTGCTTTCTTTCGTTCTGAACAAGTGTTATTGTTTTCTGCACAAAAGCGATTCTGCGAAGCAATGTGAACAGGCACAGAGAAGGTGCTAGCAGGGAATTCTCTGCCTGCTTTTCCCCAGTGCTCTGCAAGCTCTCCAGGACAACATAAAATCTGGGGCTCTGTGCTTTCTTTCGTTCTGAACAAGTGTTACTGTTTTCTGCACAAAAGCGATTCTGCGAAGCAATGTGAACAGGCACAGAGAAGGTGCTAGCAGGGAATTCTCTGCCTGCCTTTCCCCAGTGCTCTGCAAGCTCTCCAGGACAACAGCAAATCTGGGGCTCTGTGCTTTCTTTCGTTCTGAACAAGTGTTACTGTTTTCTGCACAAAAGCGATTCAGCGAAGCAATGTGAACAGGCACAGAGAAGGTGCTAGCAGGGAATTCTCTGCCTGCCTTTCCCCAGTGCTCTGCAAGCTCTCCAGGACAACATAAAATCTGGGGCTCTGTGCTTTCTTTCGTTCTGAACAAGTGTTACTGTTTTCTGCACAAAAGCGATTCTGCGAAGCAATGGGAACACTTCTGTTTCCCAGACACAGAGAAGGTGCTAGCAGGGAATTCTCTGCCTGCTTTTCCCCAGTGCTCTGCAAGCTCTCCAGGACAACATAAAATCTGGGGCTCTGTGCTTTCTTTCGTTCTGAACAAGTGTTACTGTTTTCTGCACAAAAGCGATTCTGCGAAGCAATGTGAACAGGCACAGAGAAGGTGCTAGCAGGGAATTCTCTGCCTGCTTTTCCCCAGTGCTCTGCAAGCTCTCCAGGACAACATAAAATCTGGGGCTCTGTGCTTTCTTTCGTTCTGAACAAGTGTTACTGTTTTCTGCACAAAAGCGATTCTGCGAAGCAATGTGAACACTTCTGTTTCCCAGGCACAGAGAAGGTGCTAGCAGGGAATTCTCTGCCTGCTTTTCCCCAGTGCTCTGCAAGCTCTCCAAGACAACATAAAATCTGGGGCTCTGTGCTTTCTTTCGTTCTGAACAAGTGTTACTGTTTTCTGCACAAAAGCGATCTGCGAAGCAATGTGAACACTTCTGCTCCCAGGCACAGAGAAGGTGCTAGCAGGGAATTCTCTGCCTGCCTTTCCCCAGTGCTCTGCAAGCTCTCCAGGGACAACATAAAATCTGGGGCTCTGTGCTTTCTTTCGTCTGAACAAGTGTTACTGTTTTCCTGCACAAAAGCGATTCTGCGAAGCAATGTGAACAGGCA
Organism: Strix uralensis; assembly: GCF_047716275.1. NCBI lineage: Eukaryota > Metazoa > Chordata > Aves > Strigiformes > Strigidae > Strix > Strix uralensis. Next base: position 192,847 of record NW_027436720.1, on the reverse strand, counting down.
CAGAGAAGGTGCTAGCAGGGAATTCTCTGCCTGCCTTTCCCCAGTGCTCTGCAAGCTCTCCAGGACAACAGCAAATCTGGGGCTCTGTGCTTTCTTTCGTTCTGAACAAGTGTTACTGTTTTCTGCACAAAAGCGATTCTGCGAAGCAATGGGAACACTTCTGTTTCCCAGACACAGAGAAGGTGCTAGCAGGGAATTCTCTGCCTGCTTTTCCCCAGTGCTCTGCAATCTCTCCAGGACAACATAAAATCTGGGGCTCTGTGCTTTCTTTCGTTCTGAACAAGTGTTACTGTTTTCTGCACAAAAGCGATTCTGCCAAGCAATGTGAACACTTCTGCTTCCCAGGCACAGAGAAGGTGCTAGCAGGGAATTCTCTGCCTGCCTTTCCCCAGTGCTCTGCAAGCTCTCCAGGACAACATAAAATCTGGGGCTCTGTGCTTTCTTTCGTCTGAACAAGTGTTACTGTTTTCTGCACAAAAGCGATTCTGCGAAGCAATGTGAACACTTCTGCTTCCCAGGCACAGAGAAGGTGCTAGCAGGGAATTCTCTGCCTGCTTTTCCCCAGTGCTCTGCAAGCTCTCCAGGACAACATAAAATCTGGGGCTCTGTGCTTTCTTTCGTTCTGAACAAGTGTTATTGTTTTCTGCACAAAAGCGATTCTGCGAAGCAATGTGAACAGGCACAGAGAAGGTGCTAGCAGGGAATTCTCTGCCTGCTTTTCCCCAGTGCTCTGCAAGCTCTCCAGGACAACATAAAATCTGGGGCTCTGTGCTTTCTTTCGTTCTGAACAAGTGTTACTGTTTTCTGCACAAAAGCGATTCTGCGAAGCAATGTGAACAGGCACAGAGAAGGTGCTAGCAGGGAATTCTCTGCCTGCCTTTCCCCAGTGCTCTGCAAGCTCTCCAGGACAACAGCAAATCTGGGGCTCTGTGCTTTCTTTCGTTCTGAACAAGTGTTACTGTTTTCTGCACAAAAGCGATTCTGCGAAGCAATGTGAACACTTCTGTTTCCCAGGCACAGAGAAGGTGCTAGCAGGGAATTCTCTGCCTGCTTTTCCCCAGTGCTCTGCAAGCTCTCCAGGACAACATAAAATCTGGGGCTCTGTGCTTTCTTTTGTTCTGAACAAGTGTTACTGTTTTCTGCACAAAAGCGATTCTGCGAAGCAATGTGAACAGGCACAGAGAAGGTGCTAGCAGGGAATTCTCTGCCTGCTTTTCCCCAGTGCTCTGCAAGCTCTCCAGGACAACATAAAATCTGGGGCTCTGTGCTTTCTTTCGTTCTGAACAAGTGTTACTGTTTTATGCACAACAGCGATTCTGCGAAGCAATGTGAACACTTCTGTTTCCCAGGCACAGAGAAGGTGCTAGCAGGGAATTCTCTGCCTGCCTTTCCCCAGTGCTCTGCAAGCTCTCTAGGACAACATAAAATCTGGGGCTCTGTGCTTTCTTTCGTCTGAACAAGTGTTACGGTTTTCTGCACAAAAGCGATTCAGCGAAGCAATGTGAACAGGCACAGAGAAGGTGCTAGCAGGGAATTCTCTGCCTGCCTTTCCCCAGTGCTCTGCAAGCTCTCCAGGACAACATAAAATCTGGGGCTCTGTGCTTTCTTTCGTTCTGAACAAGTGTTACTGTTTTCTGCACAAAAGCGATTCAGCGAAGCAATGTGAACAGGCACAGAGAAGGTGCTAGCAGGGAATTCTCTGCCTGCCTTTCCCCAGTGCTCTGCAAGCTCTCCAGGACAACAGCAAATCTGGGGCTCTGTGCTTTCTTTCGTTCTGAACAAGTGTTACTGTTTTCTGCACAAAAGCGATTCTGCGAAGCAATGGGAACACTTCTGCTTCCCAGGCACAGAGAAGGTGCTAGCAGGGAATTGTCTGCCTGCCTTTCCCCAGTGCTCTGCAAGCTCTCCAGGACAACATAAAATCTGGGGCTCTGTGCTTTCTTTCGTTCTGAACAAGTGTTAGTGTTTTCTGCACAAAAGCGATTCTGCGAAGCAATGGGAACACTTCTGTTACCCAGACACAGAGAAGGTGCTAGCAGGGAATTCTCTGCCTGCCTTTCCCCAGTGCTCTGCAAGCTCTCCAGGACAACATAAAATCTGGGGCTCTGTGCTTTCTTTCGTCTGAACAAGTGTTACTGTTTTCTGCACAAAAGCGATTCTGCGAAGCAATGTGAACACTTCTGCTTCCCAGGCACAGAGAAGGTGCTAGCAGGGAATTCTCTGCCTGCCTTTCCCCAGTGCTCTGCAAGCTCTCCAGGACAACATAAAATCTGGGGCTCTGTGCTTTCTTTCGTCTGAACAAGTGTTACTGTTTTCTGCACAAAAGCGATTCTGCGAAGCAATGTGAACAGGCACAGAGAAGGTGCTAGCAGGGAATTCTCTGCCTGCCTTTCCCCAGTGCTCTGCAAGCTCTCCAGGACAACAGCAAATCTGGGGCTCTGTGCTTTCTTTCGTTCTGAACAAGTGTTACTGTTTTCTGCACAAAAGCGATTCTGCGAAGCAATGGGAACACTTCTGTTTCCCAGACACAGAGAAGGTGCTAGCAGGGAATTCTCTGCCTGCTTTTCCCCAGTGCTCTGCAATCTCTCCAGGACAACATAAAATCTGGGGCTCTGTGCTTTCTTTCGTTCTGAACAAGTGTTACTGTTTTCTGCACAAAAGCGATTCTGCCAAGCAATGTGAACACTTCTGCTTCCCAGGCACAGAGAAGGTGCTAGCAGGGAATTCTCTGCCTGCCTTTCCCCAGTGCTCTGCAAGCTCTCCAGGACAACATAAAATCTGGGGCTCTGTGCTTTCTTTCGTCTGAACAAGTGTTACTGTTTTCTGCACAAAAGCGATTCTGCGAAGCAATGTGAACACTTCTGCTTCCCAGGCACAGAGAAGGTGCTAGCAGGGAATTCTCTGCCTGCTTTTCCCCAGTGCTCTGCAAGCTCTCCAGGACAACATAAAATCTGGGGCTCTGTGCTTTCTTTCGTTCTGAACAAGTGTTATTGTTTTCTGCACAAAAGCGATTCTGCGAAGCAATGTGAACAGGCACAGAGAAGGTGCTAGCAGGGAATTCTCTGCCTGCTTTTCCCCAGTGCTCTGCAAGCTCTCCAGGACAACAGCAAATCTGGGGCTCTGTGCTTTCTTTCGTTCTGAACAAGTGTTACTGTTTTCTGCACAAAAGCGATTCTGCGAAGCAATGTGAACAGGCACAGAGAAGGTGCTAGCAGGGAATTCTCTGCCTGCCTTTCCCCAGTGCTCTGCAAGCTCTCCAGGACAACAGCAAATCTGGGGCTCTGTGCTTTCTTTCGTTCTGAACAAGTGTTACTGTTTTCTGCACAAAAGCGATTCTGCGAAGCAATGTGAACACTTCTGTTTCCCAGGCACAGAGAAGGTGCTAGCAGGGAATTCTCTGCCTGCTTTTCCCCAGTGCTCTGCAAGCTCTCCAGGACAACATAAAATCTGGGGCTCTGTGCTTTCTTTTGTTCTGAACAAGTGTTACTGTTTTCTGCACAAAAGCGATTCTGCGAAGCAATGTGAACAGGCACAGAGAAGGTGCTAGCAGGGAATTCTCTGCCTGCTTTTCCCCAGTGCTCTGCAAGCTCTCCAGGACAACATAAAATCTGGGGCTCTGTGCTTTCTTTCGTTCTGAACAAGTGTTACTGTTTTATGCACAACAGCGATTCTGCGAAGCAATGTGAACACTTCTGTTTCCCAGGCACAGAGAAGGTGCTAGCAGGGAATTCTCTGCCTGCCTTTCCCCAGTGCTCTGCAAGCTCTCTAGGACAACATAAAATCTGGGGCTCTGTGCTTTCTTTCGTCTGAACAAGTGTTACGGTTTTCTGCACAAAAGCGATTCAGCGAAGCAATGTGAACAGGCACAGAGAAGGTGCTAGCAGGGAATTCTCTGCCTGCCTTTCCCCAGTGCTCTGCAAGCTCTCCAGGACAACATAAAATCTGGGGCTCTGTGCTTTCTTTCGTTCTGAACAAGTGTTACTGTTTTCTGCACAAAAGCGATTCAGCGAAGCAATGTGAACAGGCACAGAGAAGGTGCTAGCAGGGAATTCTCTGCCTGCCTTTCCCCAGTGCTCTGCAAGCTCTCCAGGACAACAGCAAATCTGGGGCTCTGTGCTTTCTTTCGTTCTGAACAAGTGTTACTGTTTTCTGCACAAAAGCGATTCTGCGAAGCAATGGGAACACTTCTGCTTCCCAGGCACAGAGAAGGTGCTAGCAGGGAATTGTCTGCCTGCCTTTCCCCAGTGCTCTGCAAGCTCTCCAGGACAACATAAAATCTGGGGCTCTGTGCTTTCTTTCGTTCTGAACAAGTGTTAGTGTTTTCTGCACAAAAGCGATTCTGCGAAGCAATGGGAACACTTCTGTTACCCAGACACAGAGAAGGTGCTAGCAGGGAATTCTCTGCCTGCCTTTCCCCAGTGCTCTGCAAGCTCTCCAGGACAACATAAAATCTGGGGCTCTGTGCTTTCTTTCGTCTGAACAAGTGTTACTGTTTTCTGCACAAAAGCGATTCTGCGAAGCAATGTGAACAGGCACAGAGAAGGTGCTAGCAGGGAATTCTCTGCCTGCCTTTCCCCAGTGCTCTGCAAGCTCTCCAGGACAACAGCAAATCTGGGGCTCTGTGCTTTCTTTCGTTCTGAACAAGTGTTACTGTTTTCTGCACAAAAGCGATTCTGCGAAGCAATGTGAACACTTCTGTTTCCCAGGCACAGAGAAGTTGCTAGCAGGGAATTCTCTGCCTGCTTTTCCCCAGTGCTCTGCAATCTCTCCAGGACAACATAAAATCTGGGGCTCTGTGCTTTCTTTTGTTCTGAACAAGTGTTACTGTTTTCTGCACAAAAGCGATTCTGCGAAGCAATGTGAACAGGCACAGAGAAGGTGCTAGCAGGGAATTCTCTGCCTGCTTTTCCCCAGTGCTCTGCAAGCTCTCCAGGACAACATAAAATCTGGGGCTCTGTGCTTTCTTTCGTTCTGAACAAGTGTTACTGTTTTCTGCACAAAAGCGATTCTGCGAAGCAATGGGAACACTTCTGTTTCCCAGGCACAGAGAAGGTGCTAGCAGGGAATACTCTGCCTGCTTTTCCCCAGTGCTCTGCAAGCTCTCCAGGACAACATAAAATCTGGGGCTCTGTGCTTTCTTTCGTTCTGAACAAGTGTTATTGTTTTCTGCACAAAAGCGATTCTGCGAAGCAATGTGAAGACTTCTGCTTCCCAGGCACAGAGAAGGTGCTAGCAGGGAATTCTCTGCCTGCCTTTCCCCAGTGCTCTGCAAGCTCTCCAGGACAACATAAAATCTGGGGCTCTGTGCTTTCTTTCGTTCTGAACAAGTGTTACTGTTTTCTGCACAAAAGCGATTCTGCGAAGCAATGGGAACACTTCTGTTACCCAGACACAGAGAAGGTGCTAGCAGGGAATTCTCTGCCTGCCTTTCCCCAGTGCTCTGCAAGCTCTCCAGGACAACATAAAATCTGGGGCTCTGTGCTTTCTTTCGTCTGAACAAGTGTTACTGTTTTCTGCACAAAAGCGATTCTGCGAAGCAATGTGAACAGGCACAGAGAAGGTGCTAGCAGGGAATTCTCTGCCTGCCTTTCCCCAGTGCTCTGCAAGCTCTCCAGGACAACATAAAATCTGGGGCTCTGTGCTTTCTTTCGTTCTGAACAAGTGTTACTGTTTTCTGCACAAAAGCGATTCTGCGAAGCAATGTGAACACTTCTGTTTCCCAGGAACAGAGAAGGTGCTAGCAGGTAATTCTCTGCCTGCTTTTCCCCAGTGCTCTGCAAGCTCTCCAGGACAACATAAAATCTGGGGCTCTGTGCTTTCTTTCGTTCTGAACAAGTGTTACTGTTTTCTGCACAAAAGCGATTCAGCGAAGCAATGTGAACAGGCACAGAGAAGGTGCTAGCAGGGAATTCTCTGCCTGCCTTTCCCCAGTGCTCTGCAAGCTCTCCAGGACAACAGCAAATCTGTGGCTCTGTGCTTTCTTTCGTTCTGAACAAGTGTTACTGTTTTCTGCACAAAAGCGATTCTGCCAAGCAATGTGAACACTTCTGTTTCCCAGGCACAGAGAAGGTGCTAGCAGGGAATTCTCTGCCTGCTTTTCCCCAGTGCTCTGCAAGCTCTCCAGGACAACATAAAATCTGGGGCTCTGTGCTTTCTTTCGTTCTGAACAAGTGTTACTGTTTTCTGCACAAAAGCGATTCTGCGAAGCAATGTGAACACTTCTGTTTCCCAGGCACAGAGAAGGTGCTAGCAGGGAATTCTCTGCCTGCCTTTCCCCAGTGCTCTGCAAGCTCTCCAGGACAACATAAAATCTGGGGCTCTGTGCTTTCTTTCGTCTGAACAAGTGTTACTGTTTTCTGCACAAAAGCGATTAAGCGAAGCAATGTGAACAGGCACAGAGAAGGTGCTAGCAGGGAATTCTCTGCCTGCCTTTCCCCAGTGCTCTGCAAGCTCTCCAGGACAACAGCAAATCTGGGGCTCTGTGCTTTCTTTCGTTCTGAACAAGTGTTACTGTTTTCTGCACAAAAGCGATTCTGCGAAGCAATGGGAACACTTCTGTTTCCCAGGCACAGAGAAGTTGCTAGCAGGGAATTCTCTGCCTGCCTTTCCCCAGTGCTCTGCAAGCTCTCCAGGACAACAGCAAATCTGGGGCTCTGTGCTTTCTTTCGTTCTGAACAAGTGTTACTGTTTTCTGCACAAAAGCGATTCTGCGAAGCAATGGGAACACTTCTGTTTCCCAGGCACAGAGAAGGTGCTAGCAGGGAATTCTCTGCCTGCCTTTCCCCAGTGCTCTGCAAGCTCTCCAGGACAATAGCAAATCTGGGGCTCTGTGCTTTCTTTCGTTCTGAACAAGTGTTACTGTTTTCTGCACAAAAGCGATTCTGCGAAGCAATGTGAACACTTCTGTTTCCCAGACACAGAGAAGGTGCTAGCAGGGAATTCTCTGCCTGCTTTTCCCAAGTGCTCTGCAATCTCTCCAGGACAACATAAAATCTGGGGCTCTGTGCTTTCTTTCGTTCTGAACAAGTGTTACTGTTTTCTGCACAAAAGCGATTCTGCCAAGCAATGTGAACACTTCTGCTTCCCAGGCACAGAGAAGGTGCTAGCAGGGAATTCTCTGCCTGCATTTCCCCAGTGCTCTGCAAGCTCTCCAGGACAACATAAAATCTGGGGCTCTGTGCTTTCTTTCGTCTGAACAAGTGGTACTGTTTTCTGCACAAAAGCGATTCTGCGAAGCAATGGGAACACTTCTGTTTCCCAGGCACACAGAAGGTGCTAGCAGGGAATTCTCTGCCTGCTTTTCCCCAGTGCTCTGCAAGCTCTCCAGGACAACATAAAATCTGGGGCTCTGTGCTTTCTTTCGTTCTGAACAAGTGTTATTGTTTTCTGCACAAAAGCGATTCTGCGAAGCAATGTGAACAGGCACAGAGAAGGTGCTAGCAGGGAATTCTCTGCCTGCTTTTCCCCAGTGCTCTGCAAGCTCTCCAGGACAACATAAAATCTGGGGCTCTGTGCTTTCTTTCGTTCTGAACAAGTGTTACTGTTTTCTGCACAAAAGCGATTCTGCGAAGCAATGTGAACAGGCACAGAGAAGGTGCTAGCAGGGAATTCTCTGCCTGCCTTTCCCCAGTGCTCTGCAAGCTCTCCAGGACAACAGCAAATCTGGGGCTCTGTGCTTTCTTTCGTTCTGAACAAGTGTTACTGTTTTCTGCACAAAAGCGATTCTGCGAAGCAATGGGAACACTTCTGTTTCCCAGGCACAGAGAAGGTGCTAGCAGGGAATTCTCTGCCTGCCTTTCCCCAGTGCTCTGCAAGCTCTCCAGGACAACATAAAATCTGGGGCTCTGTGCTTTCTTTCGTCTGAACAAGTGTTACTGTTTTCTGCACAAAAGCGATTCAGCGAAGCAATGTGAACAGGCACAGAGAAGGTGCTAGCAGGGAATTCTCTGCCTGCTTTTCCCCAGTGCTCTGCAAGCTCTCCAGGACAACAGCAAATCTGGGGCTCTGTGCTTTCTTTCGTTCTGAACAAGTGTTACTGTTTTCTGCACAAAAGCGATTCTGCGAAGCAATGGGAACACTTCTGTTTCCCAGACACAGAGAAGGTGCTAGCAGGGAATTCTCTGCCTGCTTTTCCCCAGTGCTCTGCAAGCTCTCCAGGACAACATAAAATCTGGGGCTCTGTGCTTTCTTTCATTGTGAACAAGTGTTACTGTTTTCTGCACAAAAGCGATTCAGCGAAGCAATGTGAACAGGCACAGAGAAGGTGCTAGCAGGGAATTCTCTGCCTGCCTTTCCCCAGTGCTCTGCAAGCTCTCCAGGACAACATAAAATCTGGGGCTCTGTGCTTTCTTTCGTTCTGAACAAGTGTTACTGTTTTCTGCACAAAAGCGATTCTGCGAAGCAATGGGAACACTTCTGTTTCCCAGGCACAGAGAAGGTGCTAGCAGGGAATTCTCTGCCTGCTTTTCCCCAGTGCTCTGCAAGCTCTCCAAGACAACATAAAATCTGGGGCTCTGTGCTTTCTTTCGTTCTGAACAAGTGTTACTGTTTTCTGCACAAAAGCGATTCTGCGAAGCAATGTGAACACTTCTGCTTCCCAGGCACAGAGAAGGTGCTAGCAGGGAATTCTCTGCCTGCCTTTCCCCAGTGCTCTGCAAGCTCTCCAGGACAACATAAAATCTGGGGCTCTGTGCTTTCTTTCGTCTGAACAAGTGTTACTGTTTTCTGCACAAAAGCGATTCTGCGAAGCAATGTGAACAGGCACAGAGAAGGTGCTAGCAGGGAATTCTCTGCCTGCCTTTCCCCAGTGCTCTGCAAGCTCTCCAGGACAATAGCAAATCTGGGGCTCTGTGCTTTCTTTCGTTCTGAACAAGTGTTACTGTTTTCTGCACAAAAGCGATTCTGCGAAGCAATGGGAACACTTCTGTTTCCCAGACACAGAGAAGGTGCTAGCAGGGAATTCTCTGCCTGCTTTTCCCCAGTGCTCTGCAATCTCTCCAGGACAACATAAAATCTGGGGCTCTGTGCTTTCTTTCGTTCTGAACAAGTGTTACTGTTTTCTGCACAAAAGCGATTCTGCCAAGCAATGTGAACACTTCTGCTTCCCAGGCACAGAGAAGGTGCTAGCAGGGAATTCTCTGCCTGCCTTTCCCCAGTGCTCTGCAAGCTCTCCAGGACAACATAAAATCTGGGGCTCTGTGCTTTCTTTCGTTCTGAACAAGTGTTACTGTTTTCTGCACAAAAGCGATTCTGCGAAGCAATGTGAACACTTCTGCTTCCCAGGCACAGAGAAGGTGCTAGCAGGGAATTCTCTGCCTGCTTTTCCCCAGTGCTCTGCAAGCTCTCCAGGACAACATAAAATCTGGGGCTCTGTGCTTTCTTTCGTTCTGAACAAGTGTTATTGTTTTCTGCACAAAAGCGATTCTGCGAAGCAATGTGAACAGGCACAGAGAAGGTGCTAGCAGGGAATTCTCTGCCTGCTTTTCCCCAGTGCTCTGCAAGCTCTCCAGGACAACATAAAATCTGGGGCTCTGTGCTTTCTTTCGTTCTGAACAAGTGTTACTGTTTTCTGCACAAAAGCGATTCTGCGAAGCAATGTGAACAGGCACAGAGAAGGTGCTAGCAGGGAATTCTCTGCCTGCCTTTCCCCAGTGCTCTGCAAGCTCTCCAGGACAACAGCAAATCTGGGGCTCTGTGCTTTCTTTCGTTCTGAACAAGTGTTACTGTTTTCTGCACAAAAGCGATTCTGCGAAGCAATGTGAACACTTCTGTTTCCCAGGCACAGAGAAGGTGCTAGCAGGGAATTCTCTGCCTGCTTTTCCCCAGTGCTCTGCAAGCTCTCCAGGACAACATAAAATCTGGGGCTCTGTGCTTTCTTTTGTTCTGAACAAGTGTTACTGTTTTCTGCACAAAAGCGATTCTGCGAAGCAATGTGAACAGGCACAGAGAAGGTGCTAGCAGGGAATTCTCTGCCTGCTTTTCCCCAGTGCTCTGCAAGCTCTCCAGGACAACATAAAATCTGGGGCTCTGTGCTTTCTTTCGTTCTGAACAAGTGTTACTGTTTTATGCACAACAGCGATTCTGCGAAGCAATGTGAACACTTCTGTTTCCCAGGCACAGAGAAGGTGCTAGCAGGGAATTCTCTGCCTGCCTTTCCCCAGTGCTCTGCAAGCTCTCTAGGACAACATAAAATCTGGGGCTCTGTGCTTTCTTTCGTCTGAACAAGTGTTACGGTTTTCTGCACAAAAGTGATTCAGCGAAGCAATGTGAACAGGCACAGAGAAGGTGCTAGCAGGGAATTCTCTGCCTGCCTTTCCCCAGTGCTCTGCAAGCTCTCCAGGACAACATAAAATCTGGGGCTCTGTGCTTTCTTTCGTTCTGAACAAGTGTTACTGTTTTCTGCACAAAAGCGATTCTGCGAAGCAATGTGAAGACTTCTGCTTCCCAGGCACAGAGAAGGTGCTAGCAGGGAATTGTCTGCCTGCCTTTCCCCAGTGCTCTGCAAGCTCTCCAGGACAACAGCAAATCTGGGGCTCTGTGCTTTCTTTCGTTCTGAACAAGTGTTACTGTTTTCTGCACAAAAGCGATTCTGCGAAGCAATGGGAACACTTCTGTTACCCAGACACAGAGAAGGTGCTAGCAGGGAATTCTCTGCCTGCCTTTCCCCAGTGCTCTGCAAGCTCTCCAGGACAACATAAAATCTGGGGCTCTGTGCTTTCTTTCGTCTGAACAAGTGTTACTGTTTTCTGCACAAAAGCGATTCTGCGAAGCAATGTGAACAGGCACAGAGAAGGTGCTAGCAGGGAATTCTCTGCCTGCCTTTCCCCAGTGCTCTGCAAGCTCTCCAGGACAACAGCAAATCTGGGGCTCTGTGCTTTCTTTCGTTCTGAACAAGTGTTACTGTTTTCTGCACAAAAGCGATTCTGCGAAGCAATGTGAACACTTCTGTTTCCCAGGCACAGAGAAGTTGCTAGCAGGGAATTCTCTGCCTGCTTTTCCCCAGTGCTCTGCAAGCTCTCCAGGACAACATAAAATCTGGGGCTCTGTGCTTTCTTTTGTTCTGAACAAGTGTTACTGTTTTCTGCACAAAAGCGATTCTGCGAAGCAATGTGAACAGGCACAGAGAAGGTGCTAGCAGGGAATTCTCTGCCTGCTTTTCCCCAGTGCTCTGCAAGCTCTCCAGGACAACATAAAATCTGGGGCTCTGTGCTTTCTTTCGTTCTGAACAAGTGTTATAGTTTTCTGCACAAAAGCGATTCTGCGAAGCAATGTGAACACTTCTGTTTCCCAGGCACAGAGAAGTTGCTAGCAGGGAATTCTCTGCCTGCTTTTCCCCAGTGCTCTGCAAGCTCTCTAGGACAACATAAAATCTGGGGCTCTGTGCTTTCTTTTGTTCTGAACAAGTGTTACTGTTTTCTGCACAAAAGCGATTCTGCGAAGCAATGTGAACAGGCACAGAGAAGGTGCTAGCAGGGAATTCTCTGCCTGCCTTTCCCCAGTGCTCTGCAAGCTCTCCAGGACAACATAAAATCTGGGGCTCTGTGCTTTCTTTCGTTCTGAACAAGTGTTACTGTTTTCTGCACAAAAGCGATTCTGCCAAGCAATGTGAACACTTCTGCTTCCCAGGCACAGAGAAGGTGCTAGCAGGGAATTCTCTGCCTGCTTTTCCCCAGTGCTCTGCAAGCTCTCCAGGACAACATAAAATCTGGGGCTCTGTGCTTTCTTTCGTTCTGAACAAGTGTTATTGTTTTCTGCACAAAAGCGATTCTGCGAAGCAATGTGAACAGGCACAGAGAAGGTGCTAGCAGGGAATTCTCTGCCTGCTTTTCCCCAGTGCTCTGCAAGCTCTCCAGGACAACATAAAATCTGGGGCTCTGTGCTTTCTTTCGTTCTGAACAAGTGTTACTGTTTTCTGCACAAAAGCGATTCTGCGAAGCAATGTGAACAGGCACAGAGAAGGTGCTAGCAGGGAATTCTCTGCCTGCCTTTCCCCAGTGCTCTGCAAGCTCTCCAGGACAACAGCAAATCTGGGGCTCTGTGCTTTCTTTCGTTCTGAACAAGTGTTACTGTTTTCTGCACAAAAGCGATTCTGCGAAGCAATGTGAACACTTCTGTTTCCCAGGCACAGAGAAGGTGCTAGCAGGGAATTCTCTGCCTGCTTTTCCCCAGTGCTCTGCAAGCTCTCCAGGACAACATAAAATCTGGGGCTCTGTGCTTTCTTTTGTTCTGAACAAGTGTTACTGTTTTCTGCACAAAAGCGATTCTGCGAAGCAATGTGAACAGGCACAGAGAAGGTGCTAGCAGGGAATTCTCTGCCTGCTTTTCCCCAGTGCTCTGCAAGCTCTCCAGGACAACATAAAATCTGGGGCTCTGTGCTTTCTTTTGTTCTGAACAAGTGTTACTGTTTTATGCACAACAGCGATTCTGCGAAGCAATGTGAACACTTCTGTTTCCCAGGCACAGAGAAGGTGCTAGCAGGGAATTCTCTGCCTGCCTTTCCCCAGTGCTCTGCAATCTCTCCAGGACAACATAAAATCTGGGGCTCTGTGCTTTCTTTCGTCTGAACAAGTGTTACGGTTTTCTGCACAAAAGTGATTCAGCGAAGCAATGTGAACAGGCACAGAGAAGGTGCTAGCAGGGAATTCTCTGCCTGCCTTTCCCCAGTGCTCTGCAAGCTCTCCAGGACAACATAAAATCTGGGGCTCTGTGCTTTCTTTCGTTCTGAACAAGTGTTACTGTTTTCTGCACAAAAGCGATTCAGCGAAGCAATGTGAACAGGCACAGAGAAGGTGCTAGCAGGGAATTCTCTGCCTGCCTTTCCCCAGTGCTCTGCAAGCTCTCCAGGACAACAGCAAATCTGGGGCTCTGTGCTTTCTTTCGTTCTGAACAAGTGTTACTGTTTTCTGCACAAAAGCGATTCTGCGAAGCAATGTGAAGACTTCTGCTTCCCAGGCACAGAGAAGGTGCTAGCAGGGAATTCTCTGCCTGCCTTTCCCCAGTGCTCTGCAAGCTCTCCAGGACAACATAAAATCTGGGGCTCTGTGCTTTCTTTCGTTCTGAACAAGTGTTACTGTTTTCTGCACAAAAGCGATTCTGCGAAGCAATGGGAACACTTCTGTTTACCCAGACACAGAGAAGGTGCTAGCAGGGAATTCTCTGCCTGCCTTTCCCCAGTGCTCTGCAAGCTCTCCAGGACAACATAAAATCTGGGGCTCTGTGCTTTCTTTCGTCTGAACAAGTGTTACTGTTTTCTGCACAAAAGCGATTCTGCGAAGCAATGTGAACAGGCACAGAGAAGGTGCTAGCAGGGAATTCTCTGCCTGCCTTTCCCCACTGCTCTGCAAGCTCTCCAGGACAACAGCAAATCTGGGGCTCTGTGCTTTCTTTCGTTCTGAACAAGTGTTACTGTTTTCTGCACAAAAGCGATTCTGCGAAGCAATGTGAACACTTCTGTTTCCCAGGCACAGAGAAGTTGCTAGCAGGGAATTCTCTGCCTGCTTTTCCCCAGTGCTCTGCAAGCTCTCCAGGACAACATAAAATCTGGGGCTCTGTGCTTTCTTTTGTTCTGAACAAGTGTTACTGTTTTCTGCACAAAAGCGATTCTGCGAAGCAATGTGAACAGGCACAGAGAAGGTGCTAGCAGGGAATTCTCTGCCTGCTTTTCCCCAGTGCTCTGCAAGCTCTCCAGGACAACATAAAATCTGGGGCTCTGTGCTTTCTTTCGTTCTGAACAAGTGTTATAGTTTTCTGCACAAAAGCGATTCTGCGAAGCAATGTGAACACTTCTGTTTCCCAGGCACAGAGAAGTTGCTAGCAGGGAATTCTCTGCCTGCTTTTCCCCAGTGCTCTGCAAGCTCTCTAGGACAACATAAAATCTGGGGCTCTGTGCTTTCTTTTGTTCTGAACAAGTGTTACTGTTTTCTGCACAAAAGCGATTCTGCGAAGCAATGTGAACAGGCACAGAGAAGGTGCTAGCAGGGAATTCTCTGCCTGCCTTTCCCCAGTGCTCTGCAATCTCTCCAGGACAACATAAAATCTGGGGCTCTGTGCTTTCTTTCGTTCTGAACAAGTGTTACTGTTTTCTGCACAAAAGCGATTCTGCCAAGCAATGTGAACACTTCTGCTTCCCAGGCACAGAGAAGGTGCTAGCAGGGAATTCTCTGCCTGCCTTTCCCCAGTGCTCTGCAAGCTCTCCAGGACAACATAAAATCTGGGGCTCTGTGCTTTCTTTCGTCTGAACAAGTGGTACTGTTTTCTGCACAAAAGCGATTCTGCGAAGCAATGGGAACACTTCTGTTTCCCAGGCACAGAGAAGGTGCTAGCAGGGAATTCTCTGCCTGCTTTTCCCCAGTGCTCTGCAAGCTCTCCAGGACAACATAAAATCTGGGGCTCTGTGCTTTCTTTCGTTCTGAACAAGTGTTATTGTTTTCTGCACAAAAGCGATTCTGCGAAGCAATGTGAACAGGCACAGAGAAGGTGCTAGCAGGGAATTCTCTGCCTGCTTTTCCCCAGTGCTCTGCAAGCTCTCCAGGACAACATAAAATCTGGGGCTCTGTGCTTTCTTTCGTTCTGAACAAGTGTTACTGTTTTCTGCACAAAAGCGATTCTGCGAAGCAATGTGAACAGGCACAGAGAAGGTGCTAGCAGGGAATTCTCTGCCTGCCTTTCCCCAGTGCTCTGCAAGCTCTCCAGGACAACAGCAAATCTGGGGCTCTGTGCTTTCTTTCGTTCTGAACAAGTGTTACTGTTTTCTGCACAAAAGCGATTCTGCGAAGCAATGGGAACACTTCTGTTTCCCAGGCACAGAGAAGGTGCTAGCAGGGAATTCTCTGCCTGCCTTTCCCCAGTGCTCTGCAAGCTCTCCAGGACAACATAAAATCTGGGGCTCTGTGCTTTCTTTCGTCTGAACAAGTGTTACTGTTTTCTGCACAAAAGCGATTCAGCGAAGCAATGTGAACAGGCACAGAGAAGGTGCTAGCAGGGAATTCTCTGCCTGCTTTTCCCCAGTGCTCTGCAAGCTCTCCAGGACAACATAAAATCTGGGGCTCTGTGCTTTCTTTCGTTCTGAACAAGTGTTACTGTTTTATGCACAACAGCGATTCTGCGAAGCAATGTGAACACTTCTGTTTCCCAGGCACAGAGAAGGTGCTAGCAGGGAATTCTCTGCCTGCCTTTCCCCAGTGCTCTGCAAGCTCTCTAGGACAACATAAAGTCTGGGGCTCTGTGCTTTCTTTCGTCTGAACAAGTGTTACGGTTTTCTGCACAAAAGTGATTCAGCGAAGCAATGTGAACAGGCACAGAGAAGGTGCTAGCAGGGAATTCTCTGCCTGCCTTTCCCCAGTGCTCTGCAAGCTCTCCAGGACAACATAAAATCTGGGGCTCTGTGCTTTCTTTCGTTCTGAACAAGTGTTACTGTTTTCTGCACAAAAGCGATTCAGCGAAGCAATGTGAACAGGCACAGAGAAGGTGCTAGCAGGGAATTCTCTGCCTGCCTTTCCCCAGTGCTCTGCAAGCTCTCCAGGACAACAGCAAATCTGGGGCTCTGTGCTTTCTTTCGTTCTGAACAAGTGTTACTGTTTTCTGCACAAAAGTGATTCTGCGAAGCAATGTGAAGACTTCTGCTTCCCAGGCACAGAGAAGGTGCTAGCAGGGAATTGTCTGCCTGCCTTTCCCCAGTGCTCTGCAAGCTCTCCAGGACAACATAAAATCTGGGGCTCTGTGCTTTCTTTCGTTCTGAACAAGTGTTACTGTTTTCTGCACAAAAGCGATTCTGCGAAGCAATGGGAACACTTCTGTTACCCAGACACAGAGAAGGTGCTAGCAGGGAATTCTCTGCCTGCCTTTCCCCAGTGCTCTGCAAGCTCTCCAGGACAACATAAAATCTGGGGCTCTGTGCTTTCTTTCGTCTGAACAAGTGTTACTGTTTTCTGCACAAAAGCGATTCTGCGAAGCAATGTGAACAGGCACAGAGAAGGTGCTAGCAGGGAATTCTCTGCCTGCCTTTCCCCAGTGCTCTGCAAGCTCTCCAGGACAACAGCAAATCTGGGGCTCTGTGCTTTCTTTCGTTCTGAACAAGTGTTACTGTTTTCTGCACAAAAGCGATTCTGCGAAGCAATGTGAACACTTCTGTTTCCCAGGCACAGAGAAGTTGCTAGCAGGGAATTCTCTGCCTGCTTTTCCCCAGTGCTCTGCAAGCTCTCTAGGACAACATAAAATCTGGGGCTCTGTGCTTTCTTTTGTTCTGAACAAGTGTTACTGTTTTCTGCACAAAAGCGATTCTGCGAAGCAATGTGAACAGGCACAGAGAAGGTGCTAGCAGGGAATTCTCTGCCTGCCTTTCCCCAGTGCTCTGCAAGCTCTCCAGGACAACATAAAATCTGGGGCTCTGTGCTTTCTTTCGTTCTGAACAAGTGTTACTGTTTTCTGCACAAAAGCGATTCTGCCAAGCAATGTGAACACTTCTGCTTCCCAGGCACAGAGAAGGTGCTAGCAGGGAATTCTCTGCCTGCTTTTCCCCAGTGCTCTGCAAGCTCTCCAGGACAACATAAAATCTGGGGCTCTGTGCTTTCTTTCGTTCTGAACAAGTGTTATTGTTTTCTGCACAAAAGCGATTCTGCGAAGCAATGTGAACAGGCACAGAGAAGGTGCTAGCAGGGAATTCTCTGCCTGCTTTTCCCCAGTGCTCTGCAAGCTCTCCAGGACAACATAAAATCTGGGGCTCTGTGCTTTCTTTCGTTCTGAACAAGTGTTACTGTTTTCTGCACAAAAGCGATTCTGCGAAGCAATGTGAACAGGCACAGAGAAGGTGCTAGCAGGGAATTCTCTGCCTGCCTTTCCCCAGTGCTCTGCAAGCTCTCCAGGACAACAGCAAATCTGGGGCTCTGTGCTTTCTTTCGTTCTGAACAAGTGTTACTGTTTTCTGCACAAAAGCGATTCTGCGAAGCAATGTGAACACTTCTGTTTCCCAGGCACAGAGAAGGTGCTAGCAGGGAATTCTCTGCCTGCTTTTCCCCAGTGCTCTGCAAGCTCTCCAGGACAACATAAAATCTGGGGCTCTGTGCTTTCTTTTGTTCTGAACAAGTGTTACTGTTTTCTGCACAAAAGCGATTCTGCGAAGCAATGGGAACACTTCTGTTTCCCAGGCACAGAGAAGGTGCTAGCAGGGAATTCTCTGCCTGCCTTTCCCCAGTGCTCTGCAAGCTCTCTAGGACAACATAAAGTCTGGGGCTCTGTGCTTTCTTTTGTTCTGAACAAGTGTTACTGTTTTCTGCACAAAAGCGATTCTGCGAAGCAATGGGAACACTTCTGTTTCCCAGGCACAGAGAAGGTGCTAGCAGGGAATTCTCTGCCTGCCTTTCCCCAGTGCTCTGCAAGCTCTCTAGGACAACATAAAGTCTGGGGCTCTGTGCTTTCTTTCGTCTGAACAAGTGTTACGGTTTTCTGCACAAAAGTGATTCAGCGAAGCAATGTGAACAGGCACAGAGAAGGTGCTAGCAGGGAATTCTCTGCCTGCCTTTCCCCAGTGCTCTGCAAGCTCTCCAGGACAACATAAAATCTGGGGCTCTGTGCTTTCTTTCGTTCTGAACAAGTGTTACTGTTTTCTGCACAAAAGCGATTCAGCGAAGCAATGTGAACAGGCACAGAGAAGGTGCTAGCAGGGAATTCTCTGCCTGCCTTTCCCCAGTGCTCTGCAAGCTCTCCAGGACAACAGCAAATCTGGGGCTCTGTGCTTTCTTTCGTTCTGAACAAGTGTTACTGTTTTCTGCACAAAAGTGATTCTGCGAAGCAATGTGAAGACTTCTGCTTCCCAGGCACAGAGAAGGTGCTAGCAGGGAATTGTCTGCCTGCCTTTCCCCAGTGCTCTGCAAGCTCTCCAGGACAACATAAAATCTGGGGCTCTGTGCTTTCTTTCGTTCTGAACAAGTGTTACTGTTTTCTGCACAAAAGCGATTCTGCGAAGCAATGGGAACACTTCTGTTACCCAGACACAGAGAAGGTGCTAGCAGGGAATTCTCTGCCTGCCTTTCCCCAGTGCTCTGCAAGCTCTCCAGGACAACATAAAATCTGGGGCTCTGTGCTTTCTTTCGTCTGAACAAGTGTTACTGTTTTCTGCACAAAAGCGATTCTGCGAAGCAATGTGAACAGGCACAGAGAAGGTGCTAGCAGGGAATTCTCTGCCTGCCTTTCCCCAGTGCTCTGCAAGCTCTCCAGGACAACAGCAAATCTGGGGCTCTGTGCTTTCTTTCGTTCTGAACAAGTGTTACTGTTTTCTGCACAAAAGCGATTCTGCGAAGCAATGTGAACACTTCTGTTTCCCAGGCACAGAGAAGTTGCTAGCAGGGAATTCTCTGCCTGCTTTTCCCCAGTGCTCTGCAAGCTCTCTAGGACAACATAAAATCTGGGGCTCTGTGCTTTCTTTTGTTCTGAACAAGTGTTACTGTTTTCTGCACAAAAGCGATTCTGCGAAGCAATGTGAACAGGCACAGAGAAGGTGCTAGCAGGGAATTCTCTGCCTGCCTTTCCCCAGTGCTCTGCAAGCTCTCCAGGACAACATAAAATCTGGGGCTCTGTGCTTTCTTTCGTTCTGAACAAGTGTTACTGTTTTCTGCACAAAAGCGATTCTGCCAAGCAATGTGAACACTTCTGCTTCCCAGGCACAGAGAAGGTGCTAGCAGGGAATTCTCTGCCTGCTTTTCCCCAGTGCTCTGCAAGCTCTCCAGGACAACATAAAATCTGGGGCTCTGTGCTTTCTTTCGTTCTGAACAAGTGTTATTGTTTTCTGCACAAAAGCGATTCTGCGAAGCAATGTGAACAGGCACAGAGAAGGTGCTAGCAGGGAATTCTCTGCCTGCTTTTCCCCAGTGCTCTGCAAGCTCTCCAGGACAACATAAAATCTGGGGCTCTGTGCTTTCTTTCGTTCTGAACAAGTGTTACTGTTTTCTGCACAAAAGCGATTCTGCGAAGCAATGTGAACAGGCACAGAGAAGGTGCTAGCAGGGAATTCTCTGCCTGCCTTTCCCCAGTGCTCTGCAAGCTCTCCAGGACAACAGCAAATCTGGGGCTCTGTGCTTTCTTTCGTTCTGAACAAGTGTTACTGTTTTCTGCACAAAAGCGATTCTGCGAAGCAATGTGAACACTTCTGTTTCCCAGGCACAGAGAAGGTGCTAGCAGGGAATTCTCTGCCTGCTTTTCCCCAGTGCTCTGCAAGCTCTCCAGGACAACATAAAATCTGGGGCTCTGTGCTTTCTTTTGTTCTGAACAAGTGTTACTGTTTTCTGCACAAAAGCGATTCTGCGAAGCAATGTGAACAGGCACAGAGAAGGTGCTAGCAGGGAATTCTCTGCCTGCTTTTCCCCAGTGCTCTGCAAGCTCTCCAGGACAACATAAAATCTGGGGCTCTGTGCTTTCTTTTGTTCTGAACAAGTGTTACTGTTTTATGCACAACAGCGATTCTGCGAAGCAATGTGAACACTTCTGTTTCCCAGGCACAGAGAAGGTGCTAGCAGGGAATTCTCTGCCTGCCTTTCCCCAGTGCTCTGCAATCTCTCCAGGACAACATAAAATCTGGGGCTCTGTGCTTTCTTTCGTCTGAACAAGTGTTACGGTTTTCTGCACAAAAGTGATTCAGCGAAGCAATGTGAACAGGCACAGAGAAGGTGCTAGCAGGGAATTCTCTGCCTGCCTTTCCCCAGTGCTCTGCAAGCTCTCCAGGACAACAGCAAATCTGGGGCTCTGTGCTTTCTTTCGTTCTGAACAAGTGTTACTGTTTTCTGCACAAAAGCGATTCTGCGAAGCAATGTGAAGACTTCTGCTTCCCAGGCACAGAGAAGGTGCTAGCAGGGAATTCTCTGCCTGCCTTTCCCCAGTGCTCTGCAAGCTCTCCAGGACAACATAAAATCTGGGGCTCTGTGCTTTCTTTCGTTCTGAACAAGTGTTACTGTTTTCTGCACAAAAGCGATTCTGCGAAGCAATGTGAACAGGCACAGAGAAGGTGCTAGCAGGGAATTCTCTGCCTGCTTTTCCCCAGTGCTCTGCAAGCTCTCCAGGACAACATAAAATCTGGGGCTCTGTGCTTTCTTTCGTTCTGAACAAGTGTTACTGTTTTCTGCACAAAAGCGATTCTGCGAAGCAATGTGAACAGGCACAGAGAAGGTGCTAGCAGGGAATTCTCTGCCTGCCTTTCCCCAGTGCTCTGCAAGCTCTCCAGGACAACAGCAAATCTGGGGCTCTGTGCTTTCTTTCGTTCTGAACAAGTGTTACTGTTTTCTGCACAAAAGCGATTCTGCGAAGCAATGGGAACACTTCTGTTTCCCAGGCACAGAGAAGGTGCTAGCAGGGAATTCTCTGCCTGCCTTTCCCCAGTGCTCTGCAAGCTCTCCAGGACAACATAAAATCTGGGGCTCTGTGCTTTCTTTCGTCTGAACAAGTGTTACTGTTTTCTGCACAAAAGCGATTCAGCGAAGCAATGTGAACAGGCACAGAGAAGGTGCTAGCAGGGAATTCTCTGCCTGCTTTTCCCCAGTGCTCTGCAAGCTCTCCAGGACAACATAAAATCTGGGGCTCTGTGCTTTCTTTCGTTCTGAACAAGTGTTACTGTTTTATGCACAACAGCGATTCTGCGAAGCAATGTGAACACTTCTGTTTCCCAGGCACAGAGAAGGTGCTAGCAGGGAATTCTCTGCCTGCCTTTCCCCAGTGCTCTGCAAGCTCTCTAGGACAACATAAAATCTGGGGCTCTGTGCTTTCTTTCGTCTGAACAAGTGTTACGGTTTTCTGCACAAAAGTGATTCAGCGAAGCAATGTGAACAGGCACAGAGAAGGTGCTAGCAGGGAATTCTCTGCCTGCCTTTCCCCAGTGCTCTGCAAGCTCTCCAGGACAACATAAAATCTGGGGCTCTGTGCTTTCTTTCGTTCTGAACAAGTGTTACTGTTTTCTGCACAAAAGCGATTCAGCGAAGCAATGTGAACAGGCACAGAGAAGGTGGTAGCAGGGAATTCTCTGCCTGCCTTTCCCCAGTGCTCTGCAAGCTCTCCAGGACAACAGCAAATCTGGGGCTCTGTGCTTTCTTTCGTTCTGAACAAGTGTTACTGTTTTCTGCACAAAAGTGATTCTGCGAAGCAATGTGAAGACTTCTGCTTCCCAGGCACAGAGAAGGTGCTAGCAGGGAATTGTCTGCCTGCCTTTCCCCAGTGCTCTGCAAGCTCTCCAGGACAACATAAAATCTGGGGCTCTGTGCTTTCTTTCGTTCTGAACAAGTGTTACTGTTTTCTGCACAAAAGCGATTCTGCGAAGCAATGGGAACACTTCTGTTACCCAGACACAGAGAAGGTGCTAGCAGGGAATTCTCTGCCTGCCTTTCCCCAGTGCTCTGCAAGCTCTCCAGGACAACATAAAATCTGGGGCTCTGTGCTTTCTTTCGTCTGAACAAGTGTTACTGTTTTCTGCACAAAAGCGATTCTGCGAAGCAATGTGAACAGGCACAGAGAAGGTGCTAGCAGGGAATTCTCTGCCTGCCTTTCCCCAGTGCTCTGCAAGCTCTCCAGGACAACAGCAAATCTGGGGCTCTGTGCTTTCTTTCGTTCTGAACAAGTGTTACTGTTTTCTGCACAAAAGCGATTCTGCGAAGCAATGTGAACACTTCTGTTTCCCAGGCACAGAGAAGTTGCTAGCAGGGAATTCTCTGCCTGCTTTTCCCCAGTGCTCTGCAAGCTCTCTAGGACAACATAAAATCTGGGGCTCTGTGCTTTCTTTTGTTCTGAACAAGTGTTACTGTTTTCTGCACAAAAGCGATTCTGCGAAGCAATGTGAACAGGCACAGAGAAGGTGCTAGCAGGGAATTCTCTGCCTGCCTTTCCCCAGTGCTCTGCAAGCTCTCCAGGACAACATAAAATCTGGGGCTCTGTGCTTTCTTTCGTTCTGAACAAGTGTTACTGTTTTCTGCACAAAAGCGATTCTGCCAAGCAATGTGAACACTTCTGCTTCCCAGGCACAGAGAAGGTGCTAGCAGGGAATTCTCTGCCTGCTTTTCCCCAGTGCTCTGCAAGCTCTCCAGGACAACATAAAATCTGGGGCTCTGTGCTTTCTTTCGTTCTGAACAAGTGTTATTGTTTTCTGCACAAAAGCGATTCTGCGAAGCAATGTGAACAGGCACAGAGAAGGTGCTAGCAGGGAATTCTCTGCCTGCTTTTCCCCAGTGCTCTGCAAGCTCTCCAGGACAACATAAAATCTGGGGCTCTGTGCTTTCTTTCGTTCTGAACAAGTGTTACTGTTTTCTGCACAAAAGCGATTCTGCGAAGCAATGTGAACAGGCACAGAGAAGGTGCTAGCAGGGAATTCTCTGCCTGCCTTTCCCCAGTGCTCTGCAAGCTCTCCAGGACAACAGCAAATCTGGGGCTCTGTGCTTTCTTTCGTTCTGAACAAGTGTTACTGTTTTCTGCACAAAAGCGATTCTGCGAAGCAATGTGAACACTTCTGTTTCCCAGGCACAGAGAAGGTGCTAGCAGGGAATTCTCTGCCTGCTTTTCCCCAGTGCTCTGCAAGCTCTCCAGGACAACATAAAATCTGGGGCTCTGTGCTTTCTTTTGTTCTGAACAAGTGTTACTGTTTTCTGCACAAAAGCGATTCTGCGAAGCAATGTGAACAGGCACAGAGAAGGTGCTAGCAGGGAATTCTCTGCCTGCTTTTCCCCAGTGCTCTGCAAGCTCTCCAGGACAACATAAAATCTGGGGCTCTGTGCTTTCTTTTGTTCTGAACAAGTGTTACTGTTTTATGCACAACAGCGATTCTGCGAAGCAATGTGAACACTTCTGTTTCCCAGGCACAGAGAAGGTGCTAGCAGGGAATTCTCTGCCTGCCTTTCCCCAGTGCTCTGCAATCTCTCCAGGACAACATAAAATCTGGGGCTCTGTGCTTTCTTTCGTCTGAACAAGTGTTACGGTTTTCTGCACAAAAGTGATTCAGCGAAGCAATGTGAACAGGCACAGAGAAGGTGCTAGCAGGGAATTCTCTGCCTGCCTTTCCCCAGTGCTCTGCAATCTCTCCAGGACAACATAAAATCTGGGGCTCTGTGCTTTCTTTCGTCTGAACAAGTGTTACGGTTTTCTGCACAAAAGTGATTCAGCGAAGCAATGTGAACAGGCACAGAGAAGGTGCTAGCAGGGAATTCTCTGCCTGCCTTTCCCCAGTGCTCTGCAAGCTCTCCAGGACAACATAAAATCTGGGGCTCTGTGCTTTCTTTCGTTCTGAACAAGTGTTACTGTTTTCTGCACAAAAGCGATTCAGCGAAGCAATGTGAACAGGCACAGAGAAGGTGCTAGCAGGGAATTCTCTGCCTGCCTTTCCCCAGTGCTCTGCAAGCTCTCCAGGACAACAGCAAATCTGGGGCTCTGTGCTTTCTTTCGTTCTGAACAAGTGTTACTGTTTTCTGCACAAAAGCGATTCTGCGAAGCAATGTGAAGACTTCTGCTTCCCAGGCACAGAGAAGGTGCTAGCAGGGAATTCTCTGCCTGCCTTTCCCCAGTGCTCTGCAAGCTCTCCAGGACAACATAAAATCTGGGGCTCTGTGCTTTCTTTCGTTCTGAACAAGTGTTACTGTTTTCTGCACAAAAGCGATTCTGCCAAGCAATGTGAACACTTCTGCTTCCCAGGCACAGAGAAGGTGCTAGCAGGGAATTCTCTGCCTGCCTTTCCCCAGTGCTCTGCAAGCTCTCCAGGACAACATAAAATCTGGGGCTCTGTGCTTTCTTTCGTCTGAACAAGTGGTACTGTTTTCTGCACAAAAGCGATTCTGCGAAGCAATGGGAACACTTCTGTTTCCCAGGCACAGAGAAGGTGCTAGCAGGGAATTCTCTGCCTGCTTTTCCCCAGTGCTCTGCAAGCTCTCCAGGACAACATAAAATCTGGGGCTCTGTGCTTTCTTTCGTTCTGAACAAGTGTTATTGTTTTCTGCACAAAAGCGATTCTGCGAAGCAATGTGAACAGGCACAGAGAAGGTGCTAGCAGGGAATTCTCTGCCTGCTTTTCCCCAGTGCTCTGCAAGCTCTCCAGGACAACATAAAATCTGGGGCTCTGTGCTTTCTTTCGTTCTGAACAAGTGTTACTGTTTTCTGCACAAAAGCGATTCTGCGAAGCAATGTGAACAGGCACAGAGAAGGTGCTAGCAGGGAATTCTCTGCCTGCCTTTCCCCAGTGCTCTGCAAGCTCTCCAGGACAACAGCAAATCTGGGGCTCTGTGCTTTCTTTCGTTCTGAACAAGTGTTACTGTTTTCTGCACAAAAGCGATTCTGCGAAGCAATGGGAACACTTCTGTTTCCCAGGCACAGAGAAGGTGCTAGCAGGGAATTCTCTGCCTGCCTTTCCCCAGTGCTCTGCAAGCTCTCCAGGACAACATAAAATCTGGGGCTCTGTGCTTTCTTTCGTTCTGAACAAGTGTTACTGTTTTCTGCACAAAAGCGATTCTGCGAAGCAATGTGAACACTTCTGTTTCCCAGGCACAGAGAAGGTGCTAGCAGGGAATTCTCTGCCTTCTTTTCCCCAGTGCTCTGCAAGCTCTCCAGGACAACATAAAATCTGGGGCTCTGTGCTTTCTTTTGTTCTGAACAAGTGTTACTGTTTTCTGCACAAAAGCGATTCTGCGAAGCAATGTGAACAGGCACAGAGAAGGTGCTAGCAGGGAATTCTCTGCCTGCTTTTCCCCAGTGCTCTGCAAGCTCTCCAGGACAACATAAAATCTGGGGCTCTGTGCTTTCTTTCGTTGTGAACAAGTGTTACTGTTTTCTGCACAAAAGCGATTCTGCGAAGCAATGTGAACACTTGTTTCCCAGGCACAGAGAAGGTGCTAGGAGGGAATTCTCTGCCTGCCTTTCCCCAGTGCTCTGCAAGCTCTCCAGGACAACATAAAATCTGGGGCTCTGTGCTTTCTTTCGTCTGAACAAGTGTTACTGTTTTCTGCACAAAAGCGATTCAGCGAAGCAATGTGAACAGGCACAGAGAAGGTGCTAGCAGGGAATTCTCTGCCTGCCTTTCCCCAGTGCTCTGCAAGCTCTCCAGGACAACATAAAATCTGGGGCTCTGTGCTTTCTTTCGTTCTGAACAAGTGTTACTGTTTTCTGCACAAAAGCGATTCTGCGAAGCAATGGGAACACTTCTGTTACCCAGACACAGAGAAGGTGCTAGCAGGGAATTCTCTGCCTGCCTTTCCCCAGTGCTCTCCAAGCTCTCCAGGACAACATAAAATCTGGGGCTCTGTGCTTTCTTTCGTTCTGAACAAGTGTTACTGTTTTCTGCACAAAAGCGATTCTGCGAAGCAATGTGAACACTTCTGTTTCCCAGGAACAGAGAAGGTGCTAGCAGGGAATTCTCTGCCTGCTTTTCCCCAGTGCTCTGCAAGCTCTCCAGGACAACATAAAATCTGGGGCTCTGTGCTTTCTTTCGTTCTGAACAAGTGTTACTGTTTTCTGCACAAAAGCGATTCGGCGAAGCAATGGGAACACTTCTGTTTCCCAGACACAGAGAAGGTGCTAGCAGGGAATTCTCTGCCTGCTTTTCCCCAGTGCTCTGCAATCTCTCCAGGACAACATAAAATCTGGGGCTCTGTGCTTTCTTTCGTTCTGAACAAGTGTTACTGTTTTCTGCACAAAAGCGATTCTGCCAAGCAATGTGAACACTTCTGCTTCCCAGGCACAGAGAAGGTGCTAGCAGGGAATTCTCTGCCTGCCTTTCCCCAGTGCTCTGCAAGCTCTCCAGGACAACATAAAATCTGGGGCTCTGTGCTTTCTTTCGTCTGAACAAGTGTTACTGTTTTCTGCACAAAAGCGATTCTGCGAAGCAATGTGAACAGGCACAGAGAAGGTGCTAGCAGGGAATTCTCTGCCTGCCTTTCCCCAGTGCTCTGCAAGCTCTCCAGGACAACATAAAATCTGGGGCTCTGTGCTTTCTTTCGTTCTGAACAAGTGTTATTGTTTTCTGCACAAAAGCGATTCTGCGAAGCAATGTGAACAGGCACAGAGAAGGTGCTAGCAGGGAATTCTCTGCCTGCTTTTCCCCAGTGCTCTGCAAGATCTCCAGGACAACATAAAATCTGGGGCTCTGTGCTTTCTTTCGTTCTGAACAAGTGTTACTGTTTTCTGCACAAAAGCTATTCTGCGAAGCAATGTGAACACTTCTGTTTCCCAGGAACAGAGAAGGTGCTAGCAGGGAATTCTCTGCCTGCTTTTCCCCAGTGCTCTGCAAGCTCTCCAGGACAACATAAAATCTGGGGCTCTGTGCTTTCTTTCGTTCTGAACAAGTGTTACTGTTTTCTGCACAAAAGCGATTCTGCGAAGCAATGTGAACACTTCTGTTTCCCAGGCACAGAGAAGGTGCTAGCAGGGAATTCTCTGCCTGCCTTTCCCCAGTGCTCTGCAAGCTCTCCAGGACAACATAAAATCTGGGGCTCTGTGCTTTCTTTCGTTCTGAACAAGTGTTACTGTTTTCTGCACAAAAGCGATTCTGCGAAGCAATGTGAACACTTCTGTTTCCCAGGCACAGAGAAGGTGCTAGCAGGGAATTCTCTGCCTTCTTTTCCCCAGTGCTCTGCAAGCTCTCCAGGACAACATAAAATCTGGGGCTCTGTGCTTTCTTTTGTTCTGAACAAGTGTTACTGTTTTCTGCACAAAAGCGATTCTGCGAAGCAATGTGAACAGGCACAGAGAAGGTGCTAGCAGGGAATTCTCTGCCTGCTTTTCCCCAGTGCTCTGCAAGCTCTCCAGGACAACATAAAATCTGGGGCTCTGTGCTTTCTTTCGTTGTGAACAAGTGTTACTGTTTTCTGCACAAAAGCGATTCTGCGAAGCAATGTGAACACTTCTGTTTCCCAGGCACAGAGAAGGTGCTAGGAGGGAATTCTCTGCCTGCCTTTCCCCAGTGCTCTGCAAGCTCTCCAGGACAACATAAAATCTGGGGCTCTGTGCTTTCTTTCGTCTGAACAAGTGTTACTGTTTTCTGCACAAAAGCGATTCAGCGAAGCAATGTGAACAGGCACAGAGAAGGTGCTAGCAGGGAATTCTCTGCCTGCCTTTCCCCAGTGCTCTGCAAGCTCTCCAGGACAACATAAAATCTGGGGCTCTGTGCTTTCTTTCGTTCTGAACAAGTGTTACTGTTTTCTGCACAAAAGCGATTCTGCGAAGCAATGGGAACACTTCTGTTACCCAGACACAGAGAAGGTGCTAGCAGGGAATTCTCTGCCTGCCTTTCCCCAGTGCTCTCCAAGCTCTCCAGGACAACATAAAATCTGGGGCTCTGTGCTTTCTTTCGTCTGAACAAGTGTTACTGTTTTCTGCACAAAAGCGATTCTGCGAAGCAATGTGAACAGGCACAGAGAAGGTGCTAGCAGGGAATTCTCTGCCTGCCTTTCCCCAGTGCTCTGCAAGCTCTCCAGGACAACAGCAAATCTGGGGCTCTGTGCTTTCTTTCGTTCTGAACAAGTGTTACTGTTTTCTGCACAAAAGCGATTCTGCGAAGCAATGGGAACACTTCTGTTTCCCAGGCACAGAGAAGGTGCTAGCAGGGAATTCTCTGCCTGCTTTTCCCCAGTGCTCTGCAAGCTCTCCAGGACAACATAAAATCTGGGGCTCTGTGCTTTCTTTCGTTCTGAACAAGTGTTACTGTTTTCTGCACAAAAGCGATTCTGCGAAGCAATGGGAACACTTCTGTTACCCAGACACAGAGAAGGTGCTAGCAGGGAATTCTCTGCCTGCCTTTCCCCAGTGCTCTGCAAGCTCTCCAGGACAACATAAAATCTGGGGCTCTGTGCTTTCTTTCGTTCTGAACAAGTGTTACTGTTTTCTGCACAAAAGCGATTCAGCGAAGCAATGTGAACAGGCACAGAGAAGGTGCTAGCAGGGAATTCTCTGCCTGCCTTTCCCCAGTGCTCTGCAAGCTCTCCAGGACAACAGCAAATCTGGGGCTCTGTGCTTTCTTTCGTTCTGAACAAGTGTTACTGTTTTCTGCACAAAAGCGATTCTGCGAAGCAATGTGAAGACTTCTGCTTCCCAGGCACAGAGAAGGTGCTAGCAGGGAATTCTCTGCCTGCCTTTCCCCAGTGCTCTGCAAGCTCTCCAGGACAACATAAAATCTGGGGCTCTGTGCTTTCTTTCGTTCTGAACAAGTGTTACTGTTTTATGCACAACAGCGATTCTGCGAAGCAATGTGAACACTTCTGTTTCCCAGGCACAGAGAAGGTGCTAGCAGGGAATTCTCTGCCTGCCTTTCCCCAGTGCTCTGCAAGCTCTCTAGGACAACATAAAATCTGGGGCTCTGTGCTTTCTTTCGTTCTGAACAAGTGTTACTGTTTTCTGCACAAAAGCGATTCTGCCAAGCAATGTGAACACTTCTGCTTCCCAGGCACAGAGAAGGTGCTAGCAGGGAATTCTCTGCCTGCCTTTCCCCAGTGCTCTGCAAGCTCTCCAGGACAACATAAAATCTGGGGCTCTGTGCTTTCTTTCGTCTGAACAAGTGGTACTGTTTTCTGCACAAAAGCGATTCTGCGAAGCAATGGGAACACTTCTGTTTCCCAGGCACAGAGAAGGTGCTAGCAGGGAATTCTCTGCCTGCTTTTCCCCAGTGCTCTGCAAGCTCTCCAGGACAACATAAAATCTGGGGCTCTGTGCTTTCTTTCGTTCTGAACAAGTGTTATTGTTTTCTGCACAAAAGCGATTCTGCGAAGCAATGTGAACAGGCACAGAGAAGGTGCTAGCAGGGAATTCTCTGCCTGCTTTTCCCCAGTGCTCTGCAAGCTCTCCAGGACAACATAAAATCTGGGGCTCTGTGCTTTCTTTCGTTCTGAACAAGTGTTACTGTTTTCTGCACAAAAGCGATTCTGCGAAGCAATGTGAACAGGCACAGAGAAGGTGCTAGCAGGGAATTCTCTGCCTGCCTTTCCCCAGTGCTCTGCAAGCTCTCCAGGACAACAGCAAATCTGGGGCTCTGTGCTTTCTTTCGTTCTGAACAAGTGTTACTGTTTTCTGCACAAAAGCGATTCTGCGAAGCAATGGGAACACTTCTGTTTCCCAGGCACAGAGAAGGTGCTAGCAGGGAATTCTCTGCCTGCCTTTCCCCAGTGCTCTGCAAGCTCTCCAGGACAACATAAAATCTGGGGCTCTGTGCTTTCTTTCGTCTGAACAAGTGTTACTGTTTTCTGCACAAAAGCGATTCAGCGAAGCAATGTGAACAGGCACAGAGAAGGTGCTAGCAGGGAATTCTCTGCCTGCTTTTCCCCAGTGCTCTGCAAGCTCTCCAGGACAACATAAAATCTGGGGCTCTGTGCTTTCTTTCGTTCTGAACAAGTGTTACTGTTTTATGCACAACAGCGATTCTGCGAAGCAATGTGAACACTTCTGTTTCCCAGGCACAGAGAAGGTGCTAGCAGGGAATTCTCTGCCTGCCTTTCCCCAGTGCTCTGCAAGCTCTCTAGGACAACATAAAATCTGGGGCTCTGTGCTTTCTTTCGTCTGAACAAGTGTTACGGTTTTCTGCACAAAAGTGATTCAGCGAAGCAATGTGAACAGGCACAGAGAAGGTGCTAGCAGGGAATTCTCTGCCTGCCTTTCCCCAGTGCTCTGCAAGCTCTCCAGGACAACATAAAGTCTGGGGCTCTGTGCTTTCTTTCGTTCTGAACAAGTGTTACTGTTTTCTGCACAAAAGCGATTCAGCGAAGCAATGTGAACAGGCACAGAGAAGGTGCTAGCAGGGAATTCTCTGCCTGCCTTTCCCCAGTGCTCTGCAAGCTCTCCAGGACAACAGCAAATCTGGGGCTCTGTGCTTTCTTTCGTTCTGAACAAGTGTTACTGTTTTCTGCACAAAAGTGATTCTGCGAAGCAATGTGAAGACTTCTGCTTCCCAGGCACAGAGAAGGTGCTAGCAGGGAATTGTCTGCCTGCCTTTCCCCAGTGCTCTGCAAGCTCTCCAGGACAACATAAAATCTGGGGCTCTGTGCTTTCTTTCGTTCTGAACAAGTGTTACTGTTTTCTGCACAAAAGCGATTCTGCGAAGCAATGGGAACACTTCTGTTACCCAGACACAGAGAAGGTGCTAGCAGGGAATTCTCTGCCTGCCTTTCCCCAGTGCTCTGCAAGCTCTCCAGGACAACATAAAATCTGGGGCTCTGTGCTTTCTTTCGTCTGAACAAGTGTTACTGTTTTCTGCACAAAAGCGATTCTGCGAAGCAATGTGAACAGGCACAGAGAAGGTGCTAGCAGGGAATTCTCTGCCTGCCTTTCCCCAGTGCTCTGCAAGCTCTCCAGGACAACAGCAAATCTGGGGCTCTGTGCTTTCTTTCGTTCTGAACAAGTGTTACTGTTTTCTGCACAAAAGCGATTCTGCGAAGCAACGTGAACACTTCTGTTTCCCAGGCACAGAGAAGTTGCTAGCAGGGAATTCTCTGCCTGCTTTTCCCCAGTGCTCTGCAAGCTCTCTAGGACAACATAAAATCTGGGGCTCTGTGCTTTCTTTTGTTCTGAACAAGTGTTACTGTTTTCTGCACAAAAGCGATTCTGCGAAGCAATGTGAACAGGCACAGAGAAGGTGCTAGCAGGGAATTCTCTGCCTGCCTTTCCCCAGTGCTCTGCAAGCTCTCCAGGACAACATAAAATCTGGGGCTCTGTGCTTTCTTTCGTTCTGAACAAGTGTTACTGTTTTCTGCACAAAAGCGATTCTGCCAAGCAATGTGAACACTTCTGCTTCCCAGGCACAGAGAAGGTGCTAGCAGGGAATTCTCTGCCTGCTTTTCCCCAGTGCTCTGCAAGCTCTCCAGGACAACATAAAATCTGGGGCTCTGTGCTTTCTTTCGTTCTGAACAAGTGTTATTGTTTTCTGCACAAAAGCGATTCTGCGAAGCAATGTGAACAGGCACAGAGAAGGTGCTAGCAGGGAATTCTCTGCCTGCTTTTCCCCAGTGCTCTGCAAGCTCTCCAGGACAACATAAAATCTGGGGCTCTGTGCTTTCTTTCGTTCTGAACAAGTGTTACTGTTTTCTGCACAAAAGCGATTCTGCGAAGCAATGTGAACAGGCACAGAGAAGGTGCTAGCAGGGAATTCTCTGCCTGCCTTTCCCCAGTGCTCTGCAAGCTCTCCAGGACAACAGCAAATCTGGGGCTCTGTGCTTTCTTTCGTTCTGAACAAGTGTTACTGTTTTCTGCACAAAAGCGATTCTGCGAAGCAATGTGAACACTTCTGTTTCCCAGGCACAGAGAAGGTGCTAGCAGGGAATTCTCTGCCTGCTTTTCC
Organism: Strix uralensis; assembly: GCF_047716275.1. Classification (NCBI taxonomy): domain Eukaryota; kingdom Metazoa; phylum Chordata; class Aves; order Strigiformes; family Strigidae; genus Strix; species Strix uralensis. The sequence goes on along the minus strand of NW_027436720.1, from coordinate 161,586 downwards.
CCAGTGCTCTGCAAGCTCTCCAGGACAACATAAAATCTGGGGCTCTGTGCTTTCTTTTGTTCTGAACAAGTGTTACTGTTTTCTGCACAAAAGCGATTCTGCGAAGCAATGTGAACAGGCACAGAGAAGGTGCTAGCAGGGAATTCTCTGCCTGCTTTTCCCCAGTGCTCTGCAAGCTCTCCAGGACAACATAAAATCTGGGGCTCTGTGCTTTCTTTTGTTCTGAACAAGTGTTACTGTTTTATGCACAACAGCGATTCTGCGAAGCAATGTGAACACTTCTGTTTCCCAGGCACAGAGAAGGTGCTAGCAGGGAATTCTCTGCCTGCCTTTCCCCAGTGCTCTGCAATCTCTCCAGGACAACATAAAATCTGGGGCTCTGTGCTTTCTTTCGTCTGAACAAGTGTTACGGTTTTCTGCACAAAAGTGATTCAGCGAAGCAATGTGAACAGGCACAGAGAAGGTGCTAGCAGGGAATTCTCTGCCTGCCTTTCCCCAGTGCTCTGCAATCTCTCCAGGACAACATAAAATCTGGGGCTCTGTGCTTTCTTTCGTCTGAACAAGTGTTACGGTTTTCTGCACAAAAGTGATTCAGCGAAGCAATGTGAACAGGCACAGAGAAGGTGCTAGCAGGGAATTCTCTGCCTGCCTTTCCCCAGTGCTCTGCAAGCTCTCCAGGACAACATAAAATCTGGGGCTCTGTGCTTTCTTTCGTTCTGAACAAGTGTTACTGTTTTCTGCACAAAAGCGATTCAGCGAAGCAATGTGAACAGGCACAGAGAAGGTGCTAGCAGGGAATTCTCTGCCTGCCTTTCCCCAGTGCTCTGCAAGCTCTCCAGGACAACAGCAAATCTGGGGCTCTGTGCTTTCTTTCGTTCTGAACAAGTGTTACTGTTTTCTGCACAAAAGCGATTCTGCGAAGCAATGTGAAGACTTCTGCTTCCCAGGCACAGAGAAGGTGCTAGCAGGGAATTCTCTGCCTGCCTTTCCCCAGTGCTCTGCAAGCTCTCCAGGACAACATAAAATCTGGGGCTCTGTGCTTTCTTTCGTTCTGAACAAGTGTTACTGTTTTCTGCACAAAAGCGATTCTGCCAAGCAATGTGAACACCTCTGCTTCCCAGGCACAGAGAAGGTGCTAGCAGGGAATTCTCTGCCTGCCTTTCCCCAGTGCTCTGCAAGCTCTCCAGGACAACATAAAATCTGGGGCTCTGTGCTTTCTTTCGTCTGAACAAGTGGTACTGTTTTCTGCACAAAAGCGATTCTGCGAAGCAATGGGAACACTTCTGTTTCCCAGGCACAGAGAAGGTGCTAGCAGGGAATTCTCTGCCTGCTTTTCCCCAGTGCTCTGCAAGCTCTCCAGGACAACATAAAATCTGGGGCTCTGTGCTTTCTTTCGTTCTGAACAAGTGTTATTGTTTTCTGCACAAAAGCGATTCTGCGAAGCAATGTGAACAGGCACAGAGAAGGTGCTAGCAGGGAATTCTCTGCCTGCTTTTCCCCAGTGCTCTGCAAGCTCTCCAGGACAACATAAAATCTGGGGCTCTGTGCTTTCTTTCGTTCTGAACAAGTGTTACTGTTTTCTGCACAAAAGCGATTCTGCGAAGCAATGTGAACAGGCACAGAGAAGGTGCTAGCAGGGAATTCTCTGCCTGCCTTTCCCCAGTGCTCTGCAAGCTCTCCAGGACAACAGCAAATCTGGGGCTCTGTGCTTTCTTTCGTTCTGAACAAGTGTTACTGTTTTCTGCACAAAAGCGATTCTGCGAAGCAATGGGAACACTTCTGTTTCCCAGGCACAGAGAAGGTGCTAGCAGGGAATTCTCTGCCTGCCTTTCCCCAGTGCTCTGCAAGCTCTCCAGGACAACATAAAATCTGGGGCTCTGTGCTTTCTTTCGTCTGAACAAGTGTTACTGTTTTCTGCACAAAAGCGATTCAGCGAAGCAATGTGAACAGGCACAGAGAAGGTGCTAGCAGGGAATTCTCTGCCTGCTTTTCCCCAGTGCTCTGCAAGCTCTCCAGGACAACATAAAATCTGGGGCTCTGTGCTTTCTTTCGTTCTGAACAAGTGTTACTGTTTTCTGCACAAAAGCGATTCTGCGAAGCAATATGAACACTTCTGTTTCCCAGGCACAGAGAAGGTGCTAGCAGGGAATTCTCTGCCTGCCTTTCCCCAGTGCTCTGCAAGCTCTCTAGGACAACATAAAATCTGGGGCTCTGTGCTTTCTTTCGTCTGAACAAGTGTTACGGTTTTCTGCACAAAAGTGATTCAGCGAAGCAATGTGAACAGGCACAGAGAAGGTGCTAGCAGGGAATTCTCTGCCTGCCTTTCCCCAGTGCTCTGCAAGCTCTCCAGGACAACATAAAATCTGGGGCTCTGTGCTTTCTTTCGTTCTGAACAAGTGTTACTGTTTTCTGCACAAAAGCGATTCAGCGAAGCAATGTGAACAGGCACAGAGAAGGTGCTAGCAGGGAATTCTCTGCCTGCCTTTCCCCAGTGCTCTGCAAGCTCTCCAGGACAACAGCAAATCTGGGGCTCTGTGCTTTCTTTCGTTCTGAACAAGTGTTACTGTTTTCTGCACAAAAGCGATTCTGCGAAGCAATGGGAACACTTCTGTTACCCAGACACAGAGAAGGTGCTAGCAGGGAATTCTCTGCCTGCCTTTCCCCAGTGCTCTGCAAGCTCTCCAGGACAACATAAAATCTGGGGCTCTGTGCTTTCTTTCGTCTGAACAAGTGTTACTGTTTTCTGCACAAAAGCGATTCTGCGAAGCAATGTGAACAGGCACAGAGAAGGTGCTAGCAGGGAATTCTCTGCCTGCCTTTCCCCAGTGCTCTGCAAGCTCTCCAGGACAACAGCAAATCTGGGGCTCTGTGCTTTCTTTCGTTCTGAACAAGTGTTACTGTTTTCTGCACAAAAGCGATTCTGCGAAGCAATGTGAACACTTCTGTTTCCCAGGCACAGAGAAGTTGCTAGCAGGGAATTCTCTGCCTGCTTTTCCCCAGTGCTCTGCAAGCTCTCCAGGACAACATAAAATCTGGGGCTCTGTGCTTTCTTTCGTCTGAACAAGTGTTACTGTTTTCTGCACAAAAGCGATTCTGCGAAGCAATGTGAACAGGCACAGAGAAGGTGCTAGCAGGGAATTCTCTGCCTGCCTTTCCCCAGTGCTCTGCAAGCTCTCCAGGACAACAGCAAATCTGGGGCTCTGTGCTTTCTTTCGTTCTGAACAAGTGTTACTGTTTTCTGCACAAAAGCGATTCTGCGAAGCAATGTGAACACTTCTGTTTCCCAGGCACAGAGAAGTTGCTAGCAGGGAATTCTCTGCCTGCTTTTCCCCAGTGCTCTGCAAGCTCTCCAGGACAACATAAAATCTGGGGCTCTGTGCTTTCTTTTGTTCTGAACAAGTGTTACTGTTTTCTGCACAAAAGCGATTCTGCGAAGCAATGTGAACAGGCACAGAGAAGGTGCTAGCAGGGAATTCTCTGCCTGCTTTTCCCCAGTGCTCTGCAAGCTCTCCAGGACAACATAAAATCTGGGGCTCTGTGCTTTCTTTCGTTCTGAACAAGTGTTACTGTTTTCTGCACAAAAGCGATTCTGCGAAGCAATGTGAACACTTCTGTTTCCCAGGCACAGAGAAGTTGCTAGCAGGGAATTCTCTGCCTGCTTTTCCCCAGTGCTCTGCAAGCTCTCTAGGACAACATAAAATCTGGGGCTCTGTGCTTTCTTTTGTTCTGAACAAGTGTTACTGTTTTCTGCACAAAAGCGATTCTGCGAAGCAATGTGAACAGGCACAGAGAAGGTGCTAGCAGGGAATTCTCTGCCTGCCTTTCCCCAGTGCTCTGCAAGCTCTCCAGGACAACATAAAATCTGGGGCTCTGTGCTTTCTTTTGTTCTGAACAAGTGTTACTGTTTTATGCACAACAGCGATTCTGCGAAGCAATGTGAACACTTCTGTTTCCCAGGCACAGAGAAGGTGCTAGCAGGGAATTCTCTGCCTGCCTTTCCCCAGTGCTCTGCAATCTCTCCAGGACAACATAAAATCTGGGGCTCTGTGCTTTCTTTCGTCTGAACAAGTGTTACGGTTTTCTGCACAAAAGTGATTCAGCGAAGCAATGTGAACAGGCACAGAGAAGGTGCTAGCAGGGAATTCTCTGCCTGCCTTTCCCCAGTGCTCTGCAAGCTCTCCAGGACAACATAAAATCTGGGGCTCTGTGCTTTCTTTCGTTCTGAACAAGTGTTACTGTTTTCTGCACAAAAGCGATTCAGCGAAGCAATGTGAACAGGCACAGAGAAGGTGCTAGCAGGGAATTCTCTGCCTGCCTTTCCCCAGTGCTCTGCAAGCTCTCCAGGACAACAGCAAATCTGGGGCTCTGTGCTTTCTTTCGTTCTGAACAAGTGTTACTGTTTTCTGCACAAAAGCGATTCTGCGAAGCAATGTGAAGACTTCTGCTTCCCAGGCACAGAGAAGGTGCTAGCAGGGAATTCTCTGCCTGCCTTTCCCCAGTGCTCTGCAAGCTCTCCAGGACAACATAAAATCTGGGGCTCTGTGCTTTCTTTCGTTCTGAACAAGTGTTACTGTTTTCTGCACAAAAGCGATTCTGCGAAGCAATGGGAACACTTCTGTTTACCCAGACACAGAGAAGGTGCTAGCAGGGAATTCTCTGCCTGCCTTTCCCCAGTGCTCTGCAAGCTCTCCAGGACAACATAAAATCTGGGGCTCTGTGCTTTCTTTCGTCTGAACAAGTGTTACTGTTTTCTGCACAAAAGCGATTCTGCGAAGCAATGTGAACAGGCACAGAGAAGGTGCTAGCAGGGAATTCTCTGCCTGCCTTTCCCCACTGCTCTGCAAGCTCTCCAGGACAACAGCAAATCTGGGGCTCTGTGCTTTCTTTCGTTCTGAACAAGTGTTACTGTTTTCTGCACAAAAGCGATTCTGCGAAGCAATGTGAACACTTCTGTTTCCCAGGCACAGAGAAGTTGCTAGCAGGGAATTCTCTGCCTGCTTTTCCCCAGTGCTCTGCAAGCTCTCCAGGACAACATAAAATCTGGGGCTCTGTGCTTTCTTTTGTTCTGAACAAGTGTTACTGTTTTCTGCACAAAAGCGATTCTGCGAAGCAATGTGAACAGGCACAGAGAAGGTGCTAGCAGGGAATTCTCTGCCTGCTTTTCCCCAGTGCTCTGCAAGCTCTCCAGGACAACATAAAATCTGGGGCTCTGTGCTTTCTTTCGTTCTGAACAAGTGTTATAGTTTTCTGCACAAAAGCGATTCTGCGAAGCAATGTGAACACTTCTGTTTCCCAGGCACAGAGAAGTTGCTAGCAGGGAATTCTCTGCCTGCTTTTCCCCAGTGCTCTGCAAGCTCTCTAGGACAACATAAAATCTGGGGCTCTGTGCTTTCTTTTGTTCTGAACAAGTGTTACTGTTTTCTGCACAAAAGCGATTCTGCCAAGCAATGTGAACAGGCACAGAGAAGGTGCTAGCAGGGAATTCTCTGCCTGCCTTTCCCCAGTGCTCTGCAATCTCTCCAGGACAACATAAAATCTGGGGCTCTGTGCTTTCTTTCGTTCTGAACAAGTGTTACTGTTTTCTGCACAAAAGCGATTCTGCCAAGCAATGTGAACACTTCTGCTTCCCAGGCACAGAGAAGGTGCTAGCAGGGAATTCTCTGCCTGCCTTTCCCCAGTGCTCTGCAAGCTCTCCAGGACAACATAAAATCTGGGGCTCTGTGCTTTCTTTCGTCTGAACAAGTGGTACTGTTTTCTGCACAAAAGCGATTCTGCGAAGCAATGGGAACACTTCTGTTTCCCAGGCACAGAGAAGGTGCTAGCAGGGAATTCTCTGCCTGCTTTTCCCCAGTGCTCTGCAAGCTCTCCAGGACAACATAAAATCTGGGGCTCTGTGCTTTCTTTCGTTCTGAACAAGTGTTATTGTTTTCTGCACAAAAGCGATTCTGCGAAGCAATGTGAACAGGCACAGAGAAGGTGCTAGCAGGGAATTCTCTGCCTGCTTTTCCCCAGTGCTCTGCAAGCTCTCCAGGACAACATAAAATCTGGGGCTCTGTGCTTTCTTTCGTTCTGAACAAGTGTTACTGTTTTCTGCACAAAAGCGATTCTGCGAAGCAATGTGAACAGGCACAGAGAAGGTGCTAGCAGGGAATTCTCTGCCTGCCTTTCCCCAGTGCTCTGCAAGCTCTCCAGGACAACAGCAAATCTGGGGCTCTGTGCTTTCTTTCGTTCTGAACAAGTGTTACTGTTTTCTGCACAAAAGCGATTCTGCGAAGCAATGGGAACACTTCTGTTTCCCAGGCACAGAGAAGGTGCTAGCAGGGAATTCTCTGCCTGCCTTTCCCCAGTGCTCTGCAAGCTCTCCAGGACAACATAAAATCTGGGGCTCTGTGCTTTCTTTCGTCTGAACAAGTGTTACTGTTTTCTGCACAAAAGCGATTCAGCGAAGCAATGTGAACAGGCACAGAGAAGGTGCTAGCAGGGAATTCTCTGCCTGCCTTTCCCCAGTGCTCTGCAAGCTCTCCAGGACAACATAAAATCTGGGGCTCTGTGCTTTCTTTCGTTCTGAACAAGTGTTACTGTTTTCTGCACAAAAGCGATTCTGCGAAGCAATGGGAACACTTCTGTTTCCCAGACACAGAGAAGGTGCTAGCAGGGAATTCTCTGCCTGCTTTTCCCCAGTGCTCTGCAAGCTCTCCAGGACAACATAAAATCTGGGGCTCTGTGCTTTCTTTTGTTCTGAACAAGTGTTACTGTTTTCTGCACAAAAGCGATTCTGCGAAGCAATGTGAACAGGCACAGAGAAGGTGCTAGCAGGGAATTCTCTGCCTGCTTTTCCCCAGTGCTCTGCAAGCTCTCCAGGACAACAGCAAATATGGGGCTCTGTGCTTTCTTTCGTTCTGAACAAGTGTTACTGTTTTCTGCACAAAAGCGATTCTGCGAAGCAATGTGAACACTTCTGTTTCCCAGGCACAGAGAAGGTGCTAGCAGGGAATTCTCTGCCTGCTTTTCCCCAGTGCTCTGCAAGCTCTCCAAGACAACATAAAATCTGGGGCTCTGTGCTTTCTTTCGTTCTGAACAAGTGTTACTGTTTTCTGCACAAAAGCGATTCTGCGAAGCAATGTGAACACTTCTGCTTCCCAGGCACAGAGAAGGTGCTAGCAGGGAATTCTCTGCCTGCCTTTCCCCAGTGCTCTGCAAGCTCTCCAGGACAACATAAAATCTGGGGCTCTGTGCTTTCTTTCGTCTGAACAAGTGTTACTGTTTTCTGCACAAAAGCGATTCTGCGAAGCAATGTGAACAGGCACAGAGAAGGTGCTAGCAGGGAATTCTCTGCCTGCCTTTCCCCAGTGCTCTGCAAGCTCTCCAGGACAACAGCAAATATGGGGCTCTGTGCTTTCTTTCGTTCTGAACAAGTGTTACTGTTTTCTGCACAAAAGCGATTCTGCGAAGCAATGGGAACACTTCTGTTTCCCAGACACAGAGAAGGTGCTAGCAGGGAATTCTCTGCCTGCTTTTCCCCAGTGCTCTGCAATCTCTCCAGGACAACATAAAATCTGGGGCTCTGTGCTTTCTTTCGTTCTGAACAAGTGTTACTGTTTTCTGCACAAAAGCGATTCTGCCAAGCAATGTGAACACTTCTGCTTCCCAGGCACAGAGAAGGTGCTAGCAGGGAATTCTCTGCCTGCTTTTCCCCAGTGCTCTGCAAGCTCTCCAGGACAACATAAAATCTGGGGCTCTGTGCTTTCTTTCGTTCTGAACAAGTGTTATTGTTTTCTGCACAAAAGCGATTCTGCGAAGCAATGTGAACAGGCACAGAGAAGGTGCTAGCAGGGAATTCTCTGCCTGCTTTTCCCCAGTGCTCTGCAAGCTCTCCAGGACAACATAAAATCTGGGGCTCTGTGCTTTCTTTCGTTCTGAACAAGTGTTACTGTTTTCTGCACAAAAGCGATTCTGCGAAGCAATGTGAACAGGCACAGAGAAGGTGCTAGCAGGGAATTCTCTGCCTGCCTTTCCCCAGTGCTCTGCAAGCTCTCCAGGACAACAGCAAATCTGGGGCTCTGTGCTTTCTTTCGTTCTGAACAAGTGTTACTGTTTTCTGCACAAAAGCGATTCTGCGAAGCAATGTGAACACTTCTGTTTCCCAGGCACAGAGAAGGTGCTAGCAGGGAATTCTCTGCCTGCTTTTCCCCAGTGCTCTGCAAGCTCTCCAGGACAACATAAAATCTGGGGCTCTGTGCTTTCTTTCGTTCTGAACAAGTGTTACTGTTTTCTGCACAAAAGCGATTCTGCGAAGCAATGTGAACAGGCACAGAGAAGGTGCTAGCAGGGAATTCTCTGCCTGCTTTTCCCCAGTGCTCTGCAAGCTCTCCAGGACAACATAAAATCTGGGGCTCTGTGCTTTCTTTCGTTCTGAACAAGTGTTACTGTTTTATGCACAACAGCGATTCTGCGAAGCAATGTGAACACTTCTGTTTCCCAGGCACAGAGAAGGTGCTAGCAGGGAATTCTCTGCCTGCCTTTCCCCAGTGCTCTGCAAGCTCTCTAGGACAACATAAAATCTGGGGCTCTGTGCTTTCTTTCGTCTGAACAAGTGTTACGGTTTTCTGCACAAAAGTGATTCAGCGAAGCAATGTGAACAGGCACAGAGAAGGTGCTAGCAGGGAATTCTCTGCCTGCCTTTCCCCAGTGCTCTGCAAGCTCTCCAGGACAACATAAAATCTGGGGCTCTGTGCTTTCTTTCGTTCTGAACAAGTGTTACTGTTTTCTGCACAAAAGCGATTCAGCGAAGCAATGTGAACAGGCACAGAGAAGGTGCTAGCAGGGAATTCTCTGCCTGCCTTTCCCCAGTGCTCTGCAAGCTCTCCAGGACAACAGCAAATCTGGGGCTCTGTGCTTTCTTTCGTTCTGAACAAGTGTTACTGTTTTCTGCACAAAAGCGATTCTGCGAAGCAATGTGAAGACTTCTGCTTCCCAGGCACAGAGAAGGTGCTAGCAGGGAATTCTCTGCCTGCCTTTCCCCAGTGCTCTGCAAGCTCTCCAGGACAACATAAAATCTGGGGCTCTGTGCTTTCTTTCGTTCTGAACAAGTGTTACTGTTTTCTGCACAAAAGCGATTCTGCGAAGCAATGGGAACACTTCTGTTACCCAGACACAGAGAAGGTGCTAGCAGGGAATTCTCTGCCTGCCTTTCCCCAGTGCTCTGCAAGCTCTCCAGGACAACATAAAATCTGGGGCTCTGTGCTTTCTTTCGTCTGAACAAGTGTTACTGTTTTCTGCACAAAAGCGATTCTGCGAAGCAATGTGAACAGGCACAGAGAAGGTGCTAGCAGGGAATTCTCTGCCTGCCTTTCCCCAGTGCTCTGCAAGCTCTCCAGGACAACAGCAAATCTGGGGCTCTGTGCTTTCTTTCGTTCTGAACAAGTGTTACTGTTTTCTGCACAAAAGCGATTCTGCGAAGCAATGTGAACAGGCACAGAGAAGGTGCTAGCAGGGAATTCTCTGCCTGCTTTTCCCCAGTGCTCTGCAAGCTCTCCAGGACAACATAAAATCTGGGGCTCTGTGCTTTCTTTCGTTCTGAACAAGTGTTACTGTTTTATGCACAACAGCGATTCTGCGAAGCAATGTGAACACTTCTGTTTCCCAGGCACAGAGAAGGTGCTAGCAGGGAATTCTCTGCCTGCCTTTCCCCAGTGCTCTGCAAGCTCTCTAGGACAACATAAAATCTGGGGCTCTGTGCTTTCTTTCGTCTGAACAAGTGTTACGGTTTTCTGCACAAAAGTGATTCAGCGAAGCAATGTGAACAGGCACAGAGAAGGTGCTAGCAGGGAATTCTCTGCCTGCCTTTCCCCAGTGCTCTGCAAGCTCTCCAGGACAACATAAAATCTGGGGCTCTGTGCTTTCTTTCGTTCTGAACAAGTGTTACTGTTTTCTGCACAAAAGCGATTCAGCGAAGCAATGTGAACAGGCACAGAGAAGGTGCTAGCAGGGAATTCTCTGCCTGCCTTTCCCCAGTGCTCTGCAAGCTCTCCAGGACAACAGCAAATCTGGGGCTCTGTGCTTTCTTTCGTTCTGAACAAGTGTTACTGTTTTCTGCACAAAAGCGATTCTGCGAAGCAATGTGAAGACTTCTGCTTCCCAGGCACAGAGAAGGTGCTAGCAGGGAATTCTCTGCCTGCCTTTCCCCAGTGCTCTGCAAGCTCTCCAGGACAACATAAAATCTGGGGCTCTGTGCTTTCTTTCGTTCTGAACAAGTGTTACTGTTTTCTGCACAAAAGCGATTCTGCGAAGCAATGGGAACACTTCTGTTACCCAGACACAGAGAAGGTGCTAGCAGGGAATTCTCTGCCTGCCTTTCCCCAGTGCTCTGCAAGCTCTCCAGGACAACATAAAATCTGGGGCTCTGTGCTTTCTTTCGTCTGAACAAGTGTTACTGTTTTCTGCACAAAAGCGATTCTGCGAAGCAATGTGAACAGGCACAGAGAAGGTGCTAGCAGGGAATTCTCTGCCTGCCTTTCCCCAGTGCTCTGCAAGCTCTCCAGGACAACAGCAAATCTGGGGCTCTGTGCTTTCTTTCGTTCTGAACAAGTGTTACTGTTTTCTGCACAAAAGCGATTCTGCGAAGCAATGGGAACACTTCTGTTTCCCAGGCACAGAGAAGTTGCTAGCAGGGAATTCTCTGCCTGCTTTTCCCCAGTGCTCTGCAAGCTCTCTAGGACAACATAAAATCTGGGGCTCTGTGCTTTCTTTTGTTCTGAACAAGTGTTACTGTTTTCTGCACAAAAGCGATTCTGCGAAGCAATGTGAACAGGCACAGAGAAGGTGCTAGCAGGGAATTCTCTGCCTGCCTTTCCCCAGTGCTCTGCAAGCTCTCCAGGACAACATAAAATCTGGGGCTCTGTGCTTTCTTTCGTTCTGAACAAGTGTTACTGTTTTCTGCACAAAAGCGATTCTGCGAAGCAATGTGAACAGGCACAGAGAAGGTGCTAGCAGGGAATTCTCTGCCTGCCTTTCCCCAGTGCTCTGCAAGCTCTCCAGGACAACAGCAAATCTGGGGCTCTGTGCTTTCTTTCGTTCTGAACAAGTGTTACTGTTTTCTGCACAAAAGCGATTCTGCGAAGCAATGTGAAGACTTCTGCTTCCCAGGCACAGAGAAGGTGCTAGCAGGGAATTCTCTGCCTGCCTTTCCCCAGTGCTCTGCAAGCTCTCCAGGACAACATAAAATCTGGGGCTCTGTGCTTTCTTTCGTCTGAACAAGTGTTACTGTTTTCTGCACAAAAGCGATTCTGCGAAGCAATGGGAACACTTCTGTTACCCAGACACAGAGAAGGTGCTAGCAGGGAATTCTCTGCCTGCCTTTCCCCAGTGCTCTGCAAGCTCTCCAGGACAACATAAAATCTGGGGCTCTGTGCTTTCTTTCGTCTGAACAAGTGTTACTGTTTTCTGCACAAAAGCGATTCTGCGAAGCAATGTGAACAGGCACAGAGAAGGTGCTAGCAGGGAATTCTCTGCCTGCCTTTCCCCAGTGCTCTGCAAGCTCTCCAGTACAACAGCAAATCTGGGCTCTGTGCTTTCTTTCGTTCTGAACAAGTGTTACTGTTTTCTGCACAAAAGCGATTCTGCGAAGCAATGTGAACAGGCACAGAGAAGGTGCTAGCAGGGAATTCTCTGCCTGCTTTTCCCCAGTGCTCTGCAAGCTCTCCAGGACAACAGCAAATATGGGGCTCTGTGCTTTCTTTCGTTCTGAACAAGTGTTACTGTTTTCTGCACAAAAGCGATTCTGCGAAGCAATGTGAACACTTCTGTTTCCCAGGCACAGAGAAGGTGCTACCAGGGAATTCTCTGCCTGCTTTTCCCCAGTGCTCTGCAAGCTCTCCAGGACAACATAAAATCTGGGGCTCTGTGCTTTCTTTCGTTGTGAACAAGTGTTACTGTTTTCTGCACAAAAGCGATTCTGCGAAGCAATGTGAACACTTCTGCTTCCCAGGCACAGAGAAGGTGCTAGCAGGGAATTCTCTGCCTGCTTTTCCCCAGTGCTCTGCAAGCTCTCCAGGACAACATAAAATCTGGGGCTCTGTGCTTTCTTTCGTTCTGAACAAGTGTTATTGTTTTCTGCACAAAAGCGATTCTGCGAAGCAATGTGAACAGGCACAGAGAAGGTGCTAGCAGGGAATTCTCTGCCTGCCTTTCCCCAGTGCTCTGCAAGCTCTCCAGGACAACAGCAAATCTGGGGCTCTGTGCTTTCTTTCGTTCTGAACAAGTGTTACTGTTTTCTGCACAAAAGCGATTCTGCGAAGCAATGGGAACACTTCTGTTTCCCAGGCACAGAGAAGGTGCTAGCAGGGAATTCTCTGCCTGCTTTTCCCCAGTGCTCTGCAAGCTCTCCAGGACAACATAAAATCTGGGGCTCTGTGCTTTCTTTCGTTCTGAACAAGTGTTACTGTTTTCTGCACAAAAGCGATTCTGCGAAGCAATGTGAACAGGCACAGAGAAGGTGCTAGCAGGGAATTCTCTGCCTGCTTTTCCCCAGTGCTCTGCAAGCTCTCCAGGACAACAGCAAATCTGGGGCTCTGTGCTTTCTTTCGTTCTGAACAAGTGTTACTGTTTTCTGCACAAAAGCGATTCTGCGAAGCAATGTGAACACTTCTGTTTCCCAGGCACAGAGAAGGTGCTAGCAGGGAATTCTCTGCCTGCTTTTCCCCAGTGCTCTGCAAGCTCTCCAGGACAACATAAAATCTGGGGCTCTGTGCTTTCTTTTGTTCTGAACAAGTGTTACTGTTTTCTGCACAAAAGCGATTCTGCGAAGCAATGTGAACAGGCACAGAGAAGGTGCTAGCAGGGAATTCTCTGCCTGCTTTTCCCCAGTGCTCTGCAAGCTCTCCAGGACAACATAAAATCTGGGGCTCTGTGCTTTCTTTCGTTCTGAACAAGTGTTACTGTTTTCTGCACAAAAGCGATTCTGCGAAGCAATGTGAACACTTCTGTTTCCCAGGAACAGAGAAGGTGGTAGCAGGGAATTCTCTGCCTGCTTTTCCCCAGTGCTCTGCAAGCTCTCCAGGACAACATGAAATCTGGGGCTCTGTGCTTTCTTTCGTTCTGAACAAGTGTTACTGTTTTCTGCACAAAAGCGATTCTGCGAAGCAATGTGAACACTTCTGTTTCCCAGGCACAGAGAAGGTGCTAGCAGGGAATTCTCTGCCTGCCTTTCCCCAGTGCTCTGCAATCTCTCCAGGACAACATAAAATCTGGGGCTCTGTGCTTTCTTTCGTCTGAACAAGTGTTACTGTTTTCTGCACAAAAGCGATTCTGCGAAGCAATGTGAACAGGCACAGAGAAGGTGCTAGCAGGGAATTCTCTGCCTGCCTTTCCCCAGTGCTCTGCAAGCTCTCCAGGACAACATAAAATCTGGGGCTCTGTGCTTTCTTTCGTTCTGAACAAGTGTTACTGTTTTCTGCACAAAAGCGATTCTGCGAAGCAATGGGAACACTTCTGTTTCCCAGGCACAGAGAAGGTGGTAGCAGGGAATTCTCTGCCTGCTTTTCCCCAGTGCTCTGCAAGCTCTCCAGGACAACATAGAATCTGGGGCTCTGTGCTTTCTTTCGTTCTGAACAAGTGTTACTGTTTTCTGCACAAAAGTGATTCTGCGAAGCAATGTGAACACTTCTGTTTCCCAGGCACAGAGAAGGTGCTAGCAGGGAATTCTCTGCCTGCCTTTCCCCAGTGCTCTGCAAGCTCTCCAGGACAACATAAAATCTGGGGCTCTGTGCTTTCTTTCGTTCTGAACAAGTGTTACTGTTTTCTGCACAAAAGCGATTCTGCGAAGCAATGTGAACACTTCTGTTTCCCAGGCACAGAGAAGGTGCTAGCAGGGAATTCTCTGCCTGCTTTTCCCCAGTGCTCTGCAAGCTCTCCAGGACAACATAAAATCTGGGGCTCTGTGCTTTCTTTCGTTCTGAACAAGTGTTACTGTTTTCTGCACAAAAGCGATTCTGCGAAGCAATGTGAACAGGCACAGAGAAGGTGCTAGCAGGGAATTCTCTGCCTGCCTTTCCCCAGTGCTCTGCAATCTCTCCAGGACAACATAGAATCTGGGGCTCTGTGCTTTCTTTTGTTCTGAACAAGTGTTAGGGTTTTGTGCAGAAAAGCGATTCTGCGAAGCAATGTGAAGACTTCTGCTTCCCAGGCACAGAGAAGGTGCTAGCAGGGAATTCTCTGCCTGCCTTTCCCCAGTGCTCTGCAAGCTCTCCAGGACAACATAAAATCTGGGGCTCTGTGCTTTCTTTCGTCTGAACAAGTGTTACTGTTTTCTGCACAAAAGCGATTCTGCGAAGCAATGTGAACAGGCACAGAGAAGGTGCTAGCAGGGAATTCTCTGCCTGCCTTTCCCCAGTGCTCTGCAAGCTCTCCAGGACAACAGCAAATATGGGGCTCTGTGCTTTCTTTCGTTCTGAACAACTGTTACTGTTTTCTGCACAAAAGCGATTCTGCGAAGCAATGTGAACATTTCTGTTTCCCAGGCACAGAGAAGGTGCTACCAGGGAATTCTCTGCCTGCCTTTCCCCAGTGCTCTGCAAGGTCTCCAGGACAACAGCAAATATGGGGCTCTGTGCTTTCTTTCGTTCTGAACAAGTGTTACTGTTTTCTGCACAAAAGTGATTCTGCGAAGCAATGTGAACATTTCTGCTTCCCAGGCACAGAGAAGGTGCTACCAGGGAATTCTCTGCCTGCCTTTCCCCAGTGCTCTGCAAGCTCTCCAGGACAACATAAAATCTGGGGCTCTGTGCTTTCTTTCGTTCTGAACAAGTGTTACTGTTTTCTGCACAAAAGCGATTCTGCGAAGCAATGGGAACACTTCTGTTTCCCAGGCACAGAGAAGGTGCTAGCAGGGAATTCTCTGCCTGCTTTTCCCCAGTGCTCTGCAAGCTCTCCAGGACAACATAAAATCTGGGGCTCTGTGCTTTCTTTCTGCTGAACAAGTGTTACTGTTTTCTGCACAAAAGCTATTCTGCGAAGCAATGTGAACACTTCTGTTTCCCAGGAACAGAGAACGTGCTAGCAGGGAATTCTCTGCCTGCTTTTCCCCAGTGCTCTGCAATCTCTCCAGGACAACATAAAATCTGGGGCTCTGTGCTTTCTTTCATTCTGAACAAGTGTTACTGTTTTCTGCACAAAAGCGATTCTGCGAAGCAATGTGAACAGGCACAGAGAAGGTGCTAGCAGGGAATTCTCTGCCTGCCTTTCCCCAGTGCTCTGCAAGCTCTCCAGGACAACAGCAAATCTGGGGCTCTGTGCTTTCTTTCGTTCTGAACAAGTGTTACTGTTTTCTGCACAAAAGCGATTCTGCGAAGCAATGGGAACACTTCTGTTTCCCAGGCACAGAGAAGGTGCTACCAGGGAATTCTCTGCCTGCCTTTCCCCAGTGCTCTGCAAGCTCTCCAGGACAACATAAAATCTGGGGCTCTGTGCTTTCTTTCGTTCTGAACAAGTGTTACTGTTTTCTGCACAAAAGCGATTCTGCGAAGCAATGTGAACACTTCTGCTTCCCAGGCACAGAGAAGGTGCTAGCAGGGAATTCTCTGCCTGCTTTTCCCCAGTGCTCTGCAAGCTCTCCAGGACAACATAAAATCTGGGGCTCTGTGCTTTCTTTCGTTCTGAACAAGTGTTATTGTTTTCTGCACAAAAGCGATTCTGCGAAGCAATGTGAACAGGCACAGAGAAGGTGCTAGCAGGGAATTCTCTGCCTGCCTTTCCCCAGTGCTCTGCAAGCTCTCCAGGACAACATAAAATCTGGGGCTCTGTGCTTTCTTTCGTTCTGAACAAGTGTTACTGTTTTCTGCACAAAAGCGATTCTGCGAAGCAATGTGAACAGGCACAGAGAAGGTGCTAGCAGGGAATTCTCTGCCTGCTTTTCCCCAGTGCTCTGCAAGCTCTCCAGGACAACAGCAAATCTGGGGCTCTGTGCTTTCTTTCGTTCTGAACAAGTGTTACTGTTTTCTGCACAAAAGCGATTCTGCGAAGCAATGTGAACACTTCTGTTTCCCAGGCACAGAGAAGGTGCTAGCAGGGAATTCTCTGCCTGCTTTTCCCCAGTGCTCTGCAAGCTCTCCAGGACAACATAAAATCTGGGGCTCTGTGCTTTCTTTTGTTCTGAACAAGTGTTACTGTTTTCTGCACAAAAGCGATTCTGCGAAGCAATGTGAACAGGCACAGAGAAGGTGCTAGCAGGGAATTCTCTGCCTGCTTTTCCCCAGTGCTCTGCAAGCTCTCCAGGACAACATAAAATCTGGGGCTCTGTGCTTTCTTTCGTTCTGAACAAGTGTTACTGTTTTCTGCACAAAAGCGATTCTGCGAAGCAATGTGAACACTTCTGTTTCCCAGGAACAGAGAAGGTGCTAGCAGGGAATTCTCTGCCTGCTTTTCCCCAGTGCTCTGCAAGCTCTCCAGGACAACATGAAATCTGGGGCTCTGTGCTTTCTTTCGTTCTGAACAAGTGTTACTGTTTTCTGCACAAAAGCGATTCTGCGAAGCAATGTGAACACTTCTGTTTCCCAGGCACAGAGAAGGTGCTAGCAGGGAATTCTCTGCCTGCCTTTCCCCAGTGCTCTGCAATCTCTCCAGGACAACATAAAATCTGGGGCTCTGTGCTTTCTTTCGTCTGAACAAGTGTTACTGTTTTCTGCACAAAAGCGATTCAGCGAAGCAATGTGAACAGGCACAGAGAAGGTGCTAGCAGGGAATTCTCTGCCTGCCTTTCCCCAGTGCTCTGCAAGCTCTCCAGGACAACAGCAAATCTGGGGCTCTGTGCTTTCTTTCGTTCTGAACAAGTGTTACTGTTTTCTGCACAAAAGCGATTCTGCGAAGCAATGTGAAGACTTCTGCTTCCCAGGCACAGAGAAGGTGCTAGCAGGGAATTCTCTGCCTGCCTTTCCCCAGTGCTCTGCAAGCTCTCCAGGACAACATAAAATCTGGGGCTCTGTGCTTTCTTTCGTTCTGAACAAGTGTTACTGTTTTATGCACAACAGCGATTCTGCGAAGCAATGTGAACACTTCTGTTTCCCAGGCACAGAGAAGGTGCTAGCAGGGAATTCTCTGCCTGCCTTTCCCCAGTGCTCTGCAAGCTCTCTAGGACAACATAAAATCTGGGGCTCTGTGCTTTCTTTCGTTCTGAACAAGTGTTACTGTTTTCTGCACAAAAGCGATTCTGCCAAGCAATGTGAACACTTCTGCTTCCCAGGCACAGAGAAGGTGCTAGCAGGGAATTCTCTGCCTGCCTTTCCCCAGTGCTCTGCAAGCTCTCCAGGACAACATAAAATCTGGGGCTCTGTGCTTTCTTTCGTCTGAACAAGTGGTACTGTTTTCTGCACAAAAGCGATTCTGCGAAGCAATGGGAACACTTCTGTTTCCCAGGCACAGAGAAGGTGCTAGCAGGGAATTCTCTGCCTGCTTTTCCCCAGTGCTCTGCAAGCTCTCCAGGACAACATAAAATCTGGGGCTCTGTGCTTTCTTTCGTTCTGAACAAGTGTTATTGTTTTCTGCACAAAAGCGATTCTGCGAAGCAATGTGAACAGGCACAGAGAAGGTGCTAGCAGGGAATTCTCTGCCTGCTTTTCCCCAGTGCTCTGCAAGCTCTCCAGGACAACATAAAATCTGGGGCTCTGTGCTTTCTTTCGTTCTGAACAAGTGTTACTGTTTTCTGCACAAAAGCGATTCTGCGAAGCAATGTGAACAGGCACAGAGAAGGTGCTAGCAGGGAATTCTCTGCCTGCCTTTCCCCAGTGCTCTGCAAGCTCTCCAGGACAACAGCAAATCTGGGGCTCTGTGCTTTCTTTCGTTCTGAACAAGTGTTACTGTTTTCTGCACAAAAGCGATTCTGCGAAGCAATGGGAACACTTCTGTTTCCCAGGCACAGAGAAGGTGCTAGCAGGGAATTCTCTGCCTGCCTTTCCCCAGTGCTCTGCAAGCTCTCCAGGACAACATAAAATCTGGGGCTCTGTGCTTTCTTTCGTCTGAACAAGTGTTACTGTTTTCTGCACAAAAGCGATTCAGCGAAGCAATGTGAACAGGCACAGAGAAGGTGCTAGCAGGGAATTCTCTGCCTGCTTTTCCCCAGTGCTCTGCAAGCTCTCCAGGACAACATAAAATCTGGGGCTCTGTGCTTTCTTTCGTTCTGAACAAGTGTTACTGTTTTATGCACAACAGCGATTCTGCGAAGCAATGTGAACACTTCTGTTTCCCAGGCACAGAGAAGGTGCTAGCAGGGAATTCTCTGCCTGCCTTTCCCCAGTGCTCTGCAAGCTCTCTAGGACAACATAAAATCTGGGGCTCTGTGCTTTCTTTCGTTCTGAACAAGTGTTACGGTTTTCTGCACAAAAGTGATTCAGCGAAGCAATGTGAACAGGCACAGAGAAGGTGCTAGCAGGGAATTCTCTGCCTGCCTTTCCCCAGTGCTCTGCAAGCTCTCCAGGACAACATAAAATCTGGGGCTCTGTGCTTTCTTTCGTTCTGAACAAGTGTTACTGTTTTCTGCACAAAAGCGATTCAGCGAAGCAATGTGAACAGGCACAGAGAAGGTGCTAGCAGGGAATTCTCTGCCTGCCTTTCCCCAGTGCTCTGCAAGCTCTCCAGGACAACAGCAAATCTGGGGCTCTGTGCTTTCTTTCGTTCTGAACAAGTGTTACTGTTTTCTGCACAAAAGTGATTCTGCGAAGCAATGTGAAGACTTCTGCTTCCCAGGCACAGAGAAGGTGCTAGCAGGGAATTGTCTGCCTGCCTTTCCCCAGTGCTCTGCAAGCTCTCCAGGACAACATAAAATCTGGGGCTCTGTGCTTTCTTTCGTTCTGAACAAGTGTTACTGTTTTCTGCACAAAAGCGATTCTGCGAAGCAATGGGAACACTTCTGTTACCCAGACACAGAGAAGGTGCTAGCAGGGAATTCTCTGCCTGCCTTTCCCCAGTGCTCTGCAAGCTCTCCAGGACAACATAAAATCTGGGGCTCTGTGCTTTCTTTCGTCTGAACAAGTGTTACTGTTTTCTGCACAAAAGCGATTCTGCGAAGCAATGTGAACAGGCACAGAGAAGGTGCTAGCAGGGAATTCTCTGCCTGCCTTTCCCCAGTGCTCTGCAAGCTCTCCAGGACAACAGCAAATCTGGGGCTCTGTGCTTTCTTTCGTTCTGAACAAGTGTTACTGTTTTCTGCACAAAAGCGATTCTGCGAAGCAATGTGAACACTTCTGTTTCCCAGGCACAGAGAAGTTGCTAGCAGGGAATTCTCTGCCTGCTTTTCCCCAGTGCTCTGCAAGCTCTCTAGGACAACATAAAATCTGGGGCTCTGTGCTTTCTTTTGTTCTGAACAAGTGTTACTGTTTTCTGCACAAAAGCGATTCTGCGAAGCAATGTGAACAGGCACAGAGAAGGTGCTAGCAGGGAATTCTCTGCCTGCCTTTCCCCAGTGCTCTGCAAGCTCTCCAGGACAACATAAAATCTGGGGCTCTGTGCTTTCTTTCGTTCTGAACAAGTGTTACTGTTTTCTGCACAAAAGCGATTCTGCCAAGCAATGTGAACACTTCTGCTTCCCAGGCACAGAGAAGGTGCTAGCAGGGAATTCTCTGCCTGCTTTTCCCCAGTGCTCTGCAAGCTCTCCAGGACAACATAAAATCTGGGGCTCTGTGCTTTCTTTCGTTCTGAACAAGTGTTATTGTTTTCTGCACAAAAGCGATTCTGCGAAGCAATGTGAACAGGCACAGAGAAGGTGCTAGCAGGGAATTCTCTGCCTGCTTTTCCCCAGTGCTCTGCAAGCTCTCCAGGACAACATAAAATCTGGGGCTCTGTGCTTTCTTTCGTTCTGAACAAGTGTTACTGTTTTCTGCACAAAAGCGATTCTGCGAAGCAATGTGAACAGGCACAGAGAAGGTGCTAGCAGGGAATTCTCTGCCTGCCTTTCCCCAGTGCTCTGCAAGCTCTCCAGGACAACAGCAAATCTGGGGCTCTGTGCTTTCTTTCGTTCTGAACAAGTGTTACTGTTTTCTGCACAAAAGCGATTCTGCGAAGCAATGTGAACACTTCTGTTTCCCAGGCACAGAGAAGGTGCTAGCAGGGAATTCTCTGCCTGCTTTTCCCCAGTGCTCTGCAAGCTCTCCAGGACAACATAAAATCTGGGGCTCTGTGCTTTCTTTTGTTCTGAACAAGTGTTACTGTTTTCTGCACAAAAGCGATTCTGCGAAGCAATGTGAACAGGCACAGAGAAGGTGCTAGCAGGGAATTCTCTGCCTGCTTTTCCCCAGTGCTCTGCAAGCTCTCCAGGACAACATAAAATCTGGGGCTCTGTGCTTTCTTTTGTTCTGAACAAGTGTTACTGTTTTATGCACAACAGCGATTCTGCGAAGCAATGTGAACACTTCTGTTTCCCAGGCACAGAGAAGGTGCTAGCAGGGAATTCTCTGCCTGCCTTTCCCCAGTGCTCTGCAATCTCTCCAGGACAACATAAAATCTGGGGCTCTGTGCTTTCTTTCGTCTGAACAAGTGTTACGGTTTTCTGCACAAAAGTGATTCAGCGAAGCAATGTGAACAGGCACAGAGAAGGTGCTAGCAGGGAATTCTCTGCCTGCCTTTCCCCAGTGCTCTGCAATCTCTCCAGGACAACATAAAATCTGGGGCTCTGTGCTTTCTTTCGTCTGAACAAGTGTTACGGTTTTCTGCACAAAAGTGATTCAGCGAAGCAATGTGAACAGGCACAGAGAAGGTGCTAGCAGGGAATTCTCTGCCTGCCTTTCCCCAGTGCTCTGCAAGCTCTCCAGGACAACATAAAATCTGGGGCTCTGTGCTTTCTTTCGTTCTGAACAAGTGTTACTGTTTTCTGCACAAAAGCGATTCAGCGAAGCAATGTGAACAGGCACAGAGAAGGTGCTAGCAGGGAATTCTCTGCCTGCCTTTCCCCAGTGCTCTGCAAGCTCTCCAGGACAACAGCAAATCTGGGGCTCTGTGCTTTCTTTCGTTCTGAACAAGTGTTACTGTTTTCTGCACAAAAGCGATTCTGCGAAGCAATGTGAAGACTTCTGCTTCCCAGGCACAGAGAAGGTGCTAGCAGGGAATTCTCTGCCTGCCTTTCCCCAGTGCTCTGCAAGCTCTCCAGGACAACATAAAATCTGGGGCTCTGTGCTTTCTTTCGTTCTGAACAAGTGTTACTGTTTTCTGCACAAAAGCGATTCTGCCAAGCAATGTGAACACCTCTGCTTCCCAGGCACAGAGAAGGTGCTAGCAGGGAATTCTCTGCCTGCCTTTCCCCAGTGCTCTGCAAGCTCTCCAGGACAACATAAAATCTGGGGCTCTGTGCTTTCTTTCGTCTGAACAAGTGGTACTGTTTTCTGCACAAAAGCGATTCTGCGAAGCAATGGGAACACTTCTGTTTCCCAGGCACAGAGAAGGTGCTAGCAGGGAATTCTCTGCCTGCTTTTCCCCAGTGCTCTGCAAGCTCTCCAGGACAACATAAAATCTGGGGCTCTGTGCTTTCTTTCGTTCTGAACAAGTGTTATTGTTTTCTGCACAAAAGCGATTCTGCGAAGCAATGTGAACAGGCACAGAGAAGGTGCTAGCAGGGAATTCTCTGCCTGCTTTTCCCCAGTGCTCTGCAAGCTCTCCAGGACAACATAAAATCTGGGGCTCTGTGCTTTCTTTCGTTCTGAACAAGTGTTACTGTTTTCTGCACAAAAGCGATTCTGCGAAGCAATGTGAACAGGCACAGAGAAGGTGCTAGCAGGGAATTCTCTGCCTGCCTTTCCCCAGTGCTCTGCAAGCTCTCCAGGACAACAGCAAATCTGGGGCTCTGTGCTTTCTTTCGTTCTGAACAAGTGTTACTGTTTTCTGCACAAAAGCGATTCTGCGAAGCAATGGGAACACTTCTGTTTCCCAGGCACAGAGAAGGTGCTAGCAGGGAATTCTCTGCCTGCCTTTCCCCAGTGCTCTGCAAGCTCTCCAGGACAACATAAAATCTGGGGCTCTGTGCTTTCTTTCGTCTGAACAAGTGTTACTGTTTTCTGCACAAAAGCGATTCAGCGAAGCAATGTGAACAGGCACAGAGAAGGTGCTAGCAGGGAATTCTCTGCCTGCTTTTCCCCAGTGCTCTGCAAGCTCTCCAGGACAACATAAAATCTGGGGCTCTGTGCTTTCTTTCGTTCTGAACAAGTGTTACTGTTTTCTGCACAAAAGCGATTCTGCGAAGCAATATGAACACTTCTGTTTCCCAGGCACAGAGAAGGTGCTAGCAGGGAATTCTCTGCCTGCCTTTCCCCAGTGCTCTGCAAGCTCTCTAGGACAACATAAAATCTGGGGCTCTGTGCTTTCTTTCGTCTGAACAAGTGTTACGGTTTTCTGCACAAAAGTGATTCAGCGAAGCAATGTGAACAGGCACAGAGAAGGTGCTAGCAGGGAATTCTCTGCCTGCCTTTCCCCAGTGCTCTGCAAGCTCTCCAGGACAACATAAAATCTGGGGCTCTGTGCTTTCTTTCGTTCTGAACAAGTGTTACTGTTTTCTGCACAAAAGCGATTCAGCGAAGCAATGTGAACAGGCACAGAGAAGGTGCTAGCAGGGAATTCTCTGCCTGCCTTTCCCCAGTGCTCTGCAAGCTCTCCAGGACAACAGCAAATCTGGGGCTCTGTGCTTTCTTTCGTTCTGAACAAGTGTTACTGTTTTCTGCACAAAAGCGATTCTGCGAAGCAATGGGAACACTTCTGTTACCCAGACACAGAGAAGGTGCTAGCAGGGAATTCTCTGCCTGCCTTTCCCCAGTGCTCTGCAAGCTCTCCAGGACAACATAAAATCTGGGGCTCTGTGCTTTCTTTCGTCTGAACAAGTGTTACTGTTTTCTGCACAAAAGCGATTCTGCGAAGCAATGTGAACAGGCACAGAGAAGGTGCTAGCAGGGAATTCTCTGCCTGCCTTTCCCCAGTGCTCTGCAAGCTCTCCAGGACAACAGCAAATCTGGGGCTCTGTGCTTTCTTTCGTTCTGAACAAGTGTTACTGTTTTCTGCACAAAAGCGATTCTGCGAAGCAATGTGAACACTTCTGTTTCCCAGGCACAGAGAAGTTGCTAGCAGGGAATTCTCTGCCTGCTTTTCCCCAGTGCTCTGCAAGCTCTCCAGGACAACATAAAATCTGGGGCTCTGTGCTTTCTTTTGTTCTGAACAAGTGTTACTGTTTTCTGCACAAAAGCGATTCTGCGAAGCAATGTGAACAGGCACAGAGAAGGTGCTAGCAGGGAATTCTCTGCCTGCTTTTCCCCAGTGCTCTGCAAGCTCTCCAGGACAACATAAAATCTGGGGCTCTGTGCTTTCTTTCGTTCTGAACAAGTGTTACTGTTTTCTGCACAAAAGCGATTCTGCGAAGCAATGTGAACACTTCTGTTTCCCAGGCACAGAGAAGTTGCTAGCAGGGAATTCTCTGCCTGCTTTTCCCCAGTGCTCTGCAAGCTCTCTAGGACAACATAAAATCTGGGGCTCTGTGCTTTCTTTTGTTCTGAACAAGTGTTACTGTTTTCTGCACAAAAGCGATTCTGCGAAGCAATGTGAACAGGCACAGAGAAGGTGCTAGCAGGGAATTCTCTGCCTGCCTTTCCCCAGTGCTCTGCAAGCTCTCCAGGACAACATAAAATCTGGGGCTCTGTGCTTTCTTTTGTTCTGAACAAGTGTTACTGTTTTATGCACAACAGCGATTCTGCGAAGCAATGTGAACACTTCTGTTTCCCAGGCACAGAGAAGGTGCTAGCAGGGAATTCTCTGCCTGCCTTTCCCCAGTGCTCTGCAATCTCTCCAGGACAACATAAAATCTGGGGCTCTGTGCTTTCTTTCGTCTGAACAAGTGTTACGGTTTTCTGCACAAAAGTGATTCAGCGAAGCAATGTGAACAGGCACAGAGAAGGTGCTAGCAGGGAATTCTCTGCCTGCCTTTCCCCAGTGCTCTGCAAGCTCTCCAGGACAACATAAAATCTGGGGCTCTGTGCTTTCTTTCGTTCTGAACAAGTGTTACTGTTTTCTGCACAAAAGCGATTCAGCGAAGCAATGTGAACAGGCACAGAGAAGGTGCTAGCAGGGAATTCTCTGCCTGCCTTTCCCCAGTGCTCTGCAAGCTCTCCAGGACAACAGCAAATCTGGGGCTCTGTGCTTTCTTTCGTTCTGAACAAGTGTTACTGTTTTCTGCACAAAAGCGATTCTGCGAAGCAATGTGAAGACTTCTGCTTCCCAGGCACAGAGAAGGTGCTAGCAGGGAATTCTCTGCCTGCCTTTCCCCAGTGCTCTGCAAGCTCTCCAGGACAACATAAAATCTGGGGCTCTGTGCTTTCTTTCGTTCTGAACAAGTGTTACTGTTTTCTGCACAAAAGCGATTCTGCGAAGCAATGGGAACACTTCTGTTTACCCAGACACAGAGAAGGTGCTAGCAGGGAATTCTCTGCCTGCCTTTCCCCAGTGCTCTGCAAGCTCTCCAGGACAACATAAAATCTGGGGCTCTGTGCTTTCTTTCGTCTGAACAAGTGTTACTGTTTTCTGCACAAAAGCGATTCTGCGAAGCAATGTGAACAGGCACAGAGAAGGTGCTAGCAGGGAATTCTCTGCCTGCCTTTCCCCACTGCTCTGCAAGCTCTCCAGGACAACAGCAAATCTGGGGCTCTGTGCTTTCTTTCGTTCTGAACAAGTGTTACTGTTTTCTGCACAAAAGCGATTCTGCGAAGCAATGTGAACACTTCTGTTTCCCAGGCACAGAGAAGTTGCTAGCAGGGAATTCTCTGCCTGCTTTTCCCCAGTGCTCTGCAAGCTCTCCAGGACAACATAAAATCTGGGGCTCTGTGCTTTCTTTTGTTCTGAACAAGTGTTACTGTTTTCTGCACAAAAGCGATTCTGCGAAGCAATGTGAACAGGCACAGAGAAGGTGCTAGCAGGGAATTCTCTGCCTGCTTTTCCCCAGTGCTCTGCAAGCTCTCCAGGACAACATAAAATCTGGGGCTCTGTGCTTTCTTTCGTTCTGAACAAGTGTTATAGTTTTCTGCACAAAAGCGATTCTGCGAAGCAATGTGAACACTTCTGTTTCCCAGGCACAGAGAAGTTGCTAGCAGGGAATTCTCTGCCTGCTTTTCCCCAGTGCTCTGCAAGCTCTCTAGGACAACATAAAATCTGGGGCTCTGTGCTTTCTTTTGTTCTGAACAAGTGTTACTGTTTTCTGCACAAAAGCGATTCTGCCAAGCAATGTGAACAGGCACAGAGAAGGTGCTAGCAGGGAATTCTCTGCCTGCCTTTCCCCAGTGCTCTGCAATCTCTCCAGGACAACATAAAATCTGGGGCTCTGTGCTTTCTTTCGTTCTGAACAAGTGTTACTGTTTTCTGCACAAAAGCGATTCTGCCAAGCAATGTGAACACTTCTGCTTCCCAGGCACAGAGAAGGTGCTAGCAGGGAATTCTCTGCCTGCCTTTCCCCAGTGCTCTGCAAGCTCTCCAGGACAACATAAAATCTGGGGCTCTGTGCTTTCTTTCGTCTGAACAAGTGGTACTGTTTTCTGCACAAAAGCGATTCTGCGAAGCAATGGGAACACTTCTGTTTCCCAGGCACAGAGAAGGTGCTAGCAGGGAATTCTCTGCCTGCTTTTCCCCAGTGCTCTGCAAGCTCTCCAGGACAACATAAAATCTGGGGCTCTGTGCTTTCTTTCGTTCTGAACAAGTGTTATTGTTTTCTGCACAAAAGCGATTCTGCGAAGCAATGTGAACAGGCACAGAGAAGGTGCTAGCAGGGAATTCTCTGCCTGCTTTTCCCCAGTGCTCTGCAAGCTCTCCAGGACAACATAAAATCTGGGGCTCTGTGCTTTCTTTCGTTCTGAACAAGTGTTACTGTTTTCTGCACAAAAGCGATTCTGCGAAGCAATGTGAACAGGCACAGAGAAGGTGCTAGCAGGGAATTCTCTGCCTGCCTTTCCCCAGTGCTCTGCAAGCTCTCCAGGACAACAGCAAATCTGGGGCTCTGTGCTTTCTTTCGTTCTGAACAAGTGTTACTGTTTTCTGCACAAAAGCGATTCTGCGAAGCAATGGGAACACTTCTGTTTCCCAGGCACAGAGAAGGTGCTAGCAGGGAATTCTCTGCCTGCCTTTCCCCAGTGCTCTGCAAGCTCTCCAGGACAACATAAAATCTGGGGCTCTGTGCTTTCTTTCGTCTGAACAAGTGTTACTGTTTTCTGCACAAAAGCGATTCAGCGAAGCAATGTGAACAGGCACAGAGAAGGTGCTAGCAGGGAATTCTCTGCCTGCCTTTCCCCAGTGCTCTGCAAGCTCTCCAGGACAACATAAAATCTGGGGCTCTGTGCTTTCTTTCGTTCTGAACAAGTGTTACTGTTTTCTGCACAAAAGCGATTCTGCGAAGCAATGGGAACACTTCTGTTTCCCAGACACAGAGAAGGTGCTAGCAGGGAATTCTCTGCCTGCTTTTCCCCAGTGCTCTGCAAGCTCTCCAGGACAACATAAAATCTGGGGCTCTGTGCTTTCTTTTGTTCTGAACAAGTGTTACTGTTTTCTGCACAAAAGCGATTCTGCGAAGCAATGTGAACAGGCACAGAGAAGGTGCTAGCAGGGAATTCTCTGCCTGCTTTTCCCCAGTGCTCTGCAAGCTCTCCAGGACAACAGCAAATATGGGGCTCTGTGCTTTCTTTCGTTCTGAACAAGTGTTACTGTTTTCTGCACAAAAGCGATTCTGCGAAGCAATGTGAACACTTCTGTTTCCCAGGCACAGAGAAGGTGCTAGCAGGGAATTCTCTGCCTGCTTTTCCCCAGTGCTCTGCAAGCTCTCCAAGACAACATAAAATCTGGGGCTCTGTGCTTTCTTTCGTTCTGAACAAGTGTTACTGTTTTCTGCACAAAAGCGATTCTGCGAAGCAATGTGAACACTTCTGCTTCCCAGGCACAGAGAAGGTGCTAGCAGGGAATTCTCTGCCTGCCTTTCCCCAGTGCTCTGCAAGCTCTCCAGGACAACATAAAATCTGGGGCTCTGTGCTTTCTTTCGTCTGAACAAGTGTTACTGTTTTCTGCACAAAAGCGATTCTGCGAAGCAATGTGAACAGGCACAGAGAAGGTGCTAGCAGGGAATTCTCTGCCTGCCTTTCCCCAGTGCTCTGCAAGCTCTCCAGGACAACAGCAAATATGGGGCTCTGTGCTTTCTTTCGTTCTGAACAAGTGTTACTGTTTTCTGCACAAAAGCGATTCTGCGAAGCAATGGGAACACTTCTGTTTCCCAGACACAGAGAAGGTGCTAGCAGGGAATTCTCTGCCTGCCTTTCCCCAGTGCTCTGCAATCTCTCCAGGACAACATAAAATCTGGGGCTCTGTGCTTTCTTTCGTTCTGAACAAGTGTTACTGTTTTCTGCACAAAAGCGATTCTGCCAAGCAATGTGAACACTTCTGCTTCCCAGGCACAGAGAAGGTGCTAGCAGGGAATTCTCTGCCTGCTTTTCCCCAGTGCTCTGCAAGCTCTCCAGGACAACATAAAATCTGGGGCTCTGTGCTTTCTTTCGTTCTGAACAAGTGTTATTGTTTTCTGCACAAAAGCGATTCTGCGAAGCAATGTGAACAGGCACAGAGAAGGTGCTAGCAGGGAATTCTCTGCCTGCTTTTCCCCAGTGCTCTGCAAGCTCTCCAGGACAACATAAAATCTGGGGCTCTGTGCTTTCTTTCGTTCTGAACAAGTGTTACTGTTTTCTGCACAAAAGCGATTCTGCGAAGCAATGTGAACAGGCACAGAGAAGGTGCTAGCAGGGAATTCTCTGCCTGCCTTTCCCCAGTGCTCTGCAAGCTCTCCAGGACAACAGCAAATCTGGGGCTCTGTGCTTTCTTTCGTTCTGAACAAGTGTTACTGTTTTCTGCACAAAAGCGATTCTGCGAAGCAATGTGAACACTTCTGTTTCCCAGGCACAGAGAAGGTGCTAGCAGGGAATTCTCTGCCTGCTTTTCCCCAGTGCTCTGCAAGCTCTCCAGGACAACATAAAATCTGGGGCTCTGTGCTTTCTTTCGTTCTGAACAAGTGTTACTGTTTTCTGCACAAAAGCGATTCTGCGAAGCAATGTGAACAGGCACAGAGAAGGTGCTAGCAGGGAATTCTCTGCCTGCTTTTCCCCAGTGCTCTGCAAGCTCTCCAGGACAACATAAAATCTGGGGCTCTGTGCTTTCTTTCGTTCTGAACAAGTGTTACTGTTTTATGCACAACAGCGATTCTGCGAAGCAATGTGAACACTTCTGTTTCCCAGGCACAGAGAAGGTGCTAGCAGGGAATTCTCTGCCTGCCTTTCCCCAGTGCTCTGCAAGCTCTCTAGGACAACATAAAATCTGGGGCTCTGTGCTTTCTTTCGTCTGAACAAGTGTTACGGTTTTCTGCACAAAAGTGATTCAGCGAAGCAATGTGAACAGGCACAGAGAAGGTGCTAGCAGGGAATTCTCTGCCTGCCTTTCCCCAGTGCTCTGCAAGCTCTCCAGGACAACATAAAATCTGGGGCTCTGTGCTTTCTTTCGTTCTGAACAAGTGTTACTGTTTTCTGCACAAAAGCGATTCAGCGAAGCAATGTGAACAGGCACAGAGAAGGTGCTAGCAGGGAATTCTCTGCCTGCCTTTCCCCAGTGCTCTGCAAGCTCTCCAGGACAACAGCAAATCTGGGGCTCTGTGCTTTCTTTCGTTCTGAACAAGTGTTACTGTTTTCTGCACAAAAGCGATTCTGCGAAGCAATGTGAAGACTTCTGCTTCCCAGGCACAGAGAAGGTGCTAGCAGGGAATTCTCTGCCTGCCTTTCCCCAGTGCTCTGCAAGCTCTCCAGGACAACATAAAATCTGGGGCTCTGTGCTTTCTTTCGTTCTGAACAAGTGTTACTGTTTTCTGCACAAAAGCGATTCTGCGAAGCAATGGGAACACTTCTGTTACCCAGACACAGAGAAGGTGCTAGCAGGGAATTCTCTGCCTGCCTTTCCCCAGTGCTCTGCAAGCTCTCCAGGACAACATAAAATCTGGGGCTCTGTGCTTTCTTTCGTCTGAACAAGTGTTACTGTTTTCTGCACAAAAGCGATTCTGCGAAGCAATGTGAACAGGCACAGAGAAGGTGCTAGCAGGGAATTCTCTGCCTGCCTTTCCCCAGTGCTCTGCAAGCTCTCCAGGACAACAGCAAATCTGGGGCTCTGTGCTTTCTTTCGTTCTGAACAAGTGTTACTGTTTTCTGCACAAAAGCGATTCTGCGAAGCAATGGGAACACTTCTGTTTCCCAGGCACAGAGAAGTTGCTAGCAGGGAATTCTCTGCCTGCTTTTCCCCAGTGCTCTGCAAGCTCTCTAGGACAACATAAAATCTGGGGCTCTGTGCTTTCTTTTGTTCTGAACAAGTGTTACTGTTTTCTGCACAAAAGCGATTCTGCGAAGCAATGTGAACAGGCACAGAGAAGGTGCTAGCAGGGAATTCTCTGCCTGCCTTTCCCCAGTGCTCTGCAAGCTCTCCAGGACAACATAAAATCTGGGGCTCTGTGCTTTCTTTCGTTCTGAACAAGTGTTACTGTTTTCTGCACAAAAGCGATTCTGCGAAGCAATGTGAACAGGCACAGAGAAGGTGCTAGCAGGGAATTCTCTGCCTGCCTTTCCCCAGTGCTCTGCAAGCTCTCCAGGACAACAGCAAATCTGGGGCTCTGTGCTTTCTTTCGTTCTGAACAAGTGTTACTGTTTTCTGCACAAAAGCGATTCTGCGAAGCAATGTGAAGACTTCTGCTTCCCAGGCACAGAGAAGGTGCTAGCAGGGAATTCTCTGCCTGCCTTTCCCCAGTGCTCTGCAAGCTCTCCAGGACAACATAAAATCTGGGGCTCTGTGCTTTCTTTCGTCTGAACAAGTGTTACTGTTTTCTGCACAAAAGCGATTCTGCGAAGCAATGGGAACACTTCTGTTACCCAGACACAGAGAAGGTGCTAGCAGGGAATTCTCTGCCTGCCTTTCCCCAGTGCTCTGCAAGCTCTCCAGGACAACATAAAATCTGGGGCTCTGTGCTTTCTTTCGTCTGAACAAGTGTTACTGTTTTCTGCACAAAAGCGATTCTGCGAAGCAATGTGAACAGGCACAGAGAAGGTGCTAGCAGGGAATTCTCTGCCTGCCTTTCCCCAGTGCTCTGCAAGCTCTCCAGTACAACAGCAAATCTGGGCTCTGTGCTTTCTTTCGTTCTGAACAAGTGTTACTGTTTTCTGCACAAAAGCGATTCTGCGAAGCAATGTGAACAGGCACAGAGAAGGTGCTAGCAGGGAATTCTCTGCCTGCTTTTCCCCAGTGCTCTGCAAGCTCTCCAGGACAACAGCAAATATGGGGCTCTGTGCTTTCTTTCGTTCTGAACAAGTGTTACTGTTTTCTGCACAAAAGCGATTCTGCGAAGCAATGTGAACACTTCTGTTTCCCAGGCACAGAGAAGGTGCTACCAGGGAATTCTCTGCCTGCTTTTCCCCAGTGCTCTGCAAGCTCTCCAGGACAACATAAAATCTGGGGCTCTGTGCTTTCTTTCGTTGTGAACAAGTGTTACTGTTTTCTGCACAAAAGCGATTCTGCGAAGCAATGTGAACACTTCTGCTTCCCAGGCACAGAGAAGGTGCTAGCAGGGAATTCTCTGCCTGCTTTTCCCCAGTGCTCTGCAAGCTCTCCAGGACAACATAAAATCTGGGGCTCTGTGCTTTCTTTCGTTCTGAACAAGTGTTATTGTTTTCTGCACAAAAGCGATTCTGCGAAGCAATGTGAACAGGCACAGAGAAGGTGCTAGCAGGGAATTCTCTGCCTGCCTTTCCCCAGTGCTCTGCAAGCTCTCCAGGACAACAGCAAATCTGGGGCTCTGTGCTTTCTTTCGTTCTGAACAAGTGTTACTGTTTTCTGCACAAAAGCGATTCTGCGAAGCAATGGGAACACTTCTGTTTCCCAGGCACAGAGAAGGTGCTAGCAGGGAATTCTCTGCCTGCTTTTCCCCAGTGCTCTGCAAGCTCTCCAGGACAACATAAAATCTGGGGCTCTGTGCTTTCTTTCGTTCTGAACAAGTGTTACTGTTTTCTGCACAAAAGCGATTCTGCGAAGCAATGTGAACAGGCACAGAGAAGGTGCTAGCAGGGAATTCTCTGCCTGCTTTTCCCCAGTGCTCTGCAAGCTCTCCAGGACAACAGCAAATCTGGGGCTCTGTGCTTTCTTTCGTTCTGAACAAGTGTTACTGTTTTCTGCACAAAAGCGATTCTGCGAAGCAATGTGAACACTTCTGTTTCCCAGGCACAGAGAAGGTGCTAGCAGGGAATTCTCTGCCTGCTTTTCCCCAGTGCTCTGCAAGCTCTCCAGGACAACATAAAATCTGGGGCTCTGTGCTTTCTTTTGTTCTGAACAAGTGTTACTGTTTTCTGCACAAAAGCGATTCTGCGAAGCAATGTGAACAGGCACAGAGAAGGTGCTAGCAGGGAATTCTCTGCCTGCTTTTCCCCAGTGCTCTGCAAGCTCTCCAGGACAACATAAAATCTGGGGCTCTGTGCTTTCTTTCGTTCTGAACAAGTGTTACTGTTTTCTGCACAAAAGCGATTCTGCGAAGCAATGTGAACACTTCTGTTTCCCAGGAACAGAGAAGGTGGTAGCAGGGAATTCTCTGCCTGCTTTTCCCCAGTGCTCTGCAAGCTCTCCAGGACAACATGAAATCTGGGGCTCTGTGCTTTCTTTCGTTCTGAACAAGTGTTACTGTTTTCTGCACAAAAGCGATTCTGCGAAGCAATGTGAACACTTCTGTTTCCCAGGCACAGAGAAGGTGCTAGCAGGGAATTCTCTGCCTGCCTTTCCCCAGTGCTCTGCAATCTCTCCAGGACAACATAAAATCTGGGGCTCTGTGCTTTCTTTCGTCTGAACAAGTGTTACTGTTTTCTGCACAAAAGCGATTCTGCGAAGCAATGTGAACAGGCACAGAGAAGGTGCTAGCAGGGAATTCTCTGCCTGCCTTTCCCCAGTGCTCTGCAAGCTCTCCAGGACAACATAAAATCTGGGGCTCTGTGCTTTCTTTCGTTCTGAACAAGTGTTACTGTTTTCTGCACAAAAGCGATTCTGCGAAGCAATGGGAACACTTCTGTTTCCCAGGCACAGAGAAGGTGGTAGCAGGGAATTCTCTGCCTGCTTTTCCCCAGTGCTCTGCAAGCTCTCCAGGACAACATAGAATCTGGGGCTCTGTGCTTTCTTTCGTTCTGAACAAGTGTTACTGTTTTCTGCACAAAAGTGATTCTGCGAAGCAATGTGAACACTTCTGTTTCCCAGGCACAGAGAAGGTGCTAGCAGGGAATTCTCTGCCTGCCTTTCCCCAGTGCTCTGCAAGCTCTCCAGGACAACATAAAATCTGGGGCTCTGTGCTTTCTTTCGTTCTGAACAAGTGTTACTGTTTTCTGCACAAAAGCGATTCTGCGAAGCAATGTGAACACTTCTGTTTCCCAGGCACAGAGAAGGTGCTAGCAGGGAATTCTCTGCCTGCTTTTCCCCAGTGCTCTGCAAGCTCTCCAGGACAACATAAAATCTGGGGCTCTGTGCTTTCTTTCGTTCTGAACAAGTGTTACTGTTTTCTGCACAAAAGCGATTCTGCGAAGCAATGTGAACAGGCACAGAGAAGGTGCTAGCAGGGAATTCTCTGCCTGCCTTTCCCCAGTGCTCTGCAATCTCTCCAGGACAACATAGAATCTGGGGCTCTGTGCTTTCTTTTGTTCTGAACAAGTGTTAGGGTTTTGTGCAGAAAAGCGATTCTGCGAAGCAATGTGAAGACTTCTGCTTCCCAGGCACAGAGAAGGTGCTAGCAGGGAATTCTCTGCCTGCCTTTCCCCAGTGCTCTGCAAGCTCTCCAGGACAACATAAAATCTGGGGCTCTGTGCTTTCTTTCGTCTGAACAAGTGTTACTGTTTTCTGCACAAAAGCGATTCTGCGAAGCAATGTGAACAGGCACAGAGAAGGTGCTAGCAGGGAATTCTCTGCCTGCCTTTCCCCAGTGCTCTGCAAGCTCTCCAGGACAACAGCAAATATGGGGCTCTGTGCTTTCTT
The DNA here is from genome assembly GCF_047716275.1 of Strix uralensis. Classification (NCBI taxonomy): domain Eukaryota; kingdom Metazoa; phylum Chordata; class Aves; order Strigiformes; family Strigidae; genus Strix; species Strix uralensis. Next base: position 128,529 of record NW_027436720.1, on the reverse strand, counting down.
TCGTTCTGAACAACTGTTACTGTTTTCTGCACAAAAGCGATTCTGCGAAGCAATGTGAACATTTCTGTTTCCCAGGCACAGAGAAGGTGCTACCAGGGAATTCTCTGCCTGCCTTTCCCCAGTGCTCTGCAAGGTCTCCAGGACAACAGCAAATATGGGGCTCTGTGCTTTCTTTCGTTCTGAACAAGTGTTACTGTTTTCTGCACAAAAGTGATTCTGCGAAGCAATGTGAACATTTCTGCTTCCCAGGCACAGAGAAGGTGCTACCAGGGAATTCTCTGCCTGCCTTTCCCCAGTGCTCTGCAAGCTCTCCAGGACAACATAAAATCTGGGGCTCTGTGCTTTCTTTCGTTCTGAACAAGTGTTACTGTTTTCTGCACAAAAGCGATTCTGCGAAGCAATGGGAACACTTCTGTTTCCCAGGCACAGAGAAGGTGCTAGCAGGGAATTCTCTGCCTGCTTTTCCCCAGTGCTCTGCAAGCTCTCCAGGACAACATAAAATCTGGGGCTCTGTGCTTTCTTTCTGCTGAACAAGTGTTACTGTTTTCTGCACAAAAGCTATTCTGCGAAGCAATGTGAACACTTCTGTTTCCCAGGAACAGAGAACGTGCTAGCAGGGAATTCTCTGCCTGCTTTTCCCCAGTGCTCTGCAATCTCTCCAGGACAACATAAAATCTGGGGCTCTGTGCTTTCTTTCATTCTGAACAAGTGTTACTGTTTTCTGCACAAAAGCGATTCTGCGAAGCAATGTGAACAGGCACAGAGAAGGTGCTAGCAGGGAATTCTCTGCCTGCCTTTCCCCAGTGCTCTGCAAGCTCTCCAGGACAACAGCAAATCTGGGGCTCTGTGCTTTCTTTCGTTCTGAACAAGTGTTACTGTTTTCTGCACAAAAGCGATTCTGCGAAGCAATGGGAACACTTCTGTTTCCCAGGCACAGAGAAGGTGCTACCAGGGAATTCTCTGCCTGCCTTTCCCCAGTGCTCTGCAAGCTCTCCAGGACAACATAAAATCTGGGGCTCTGTGCTTTCTTTCGTTCTGAACAAGTGTTACTGTTTTCTGCACAAAAGCGATTCTGCGAAGCAATGTGAACACTTCTGCTTCCCAGGCACAGAGAAGGTGCTAGCAGGGAATTCTCTGCCTGCTTTTCCCCAGTGCTCTGCAAGCTCTCCAGGACAACATAAAATCTGGGGCTCTGTGCTTTCTTTCGTTCTGAACAAGTGTTATTGTTTTCTGCACAAAAGCGATTCTGCGAAGCAATGTGAACAGGCACAGAGAAGGTGCTAGCAGGGAATTCTCTGCCTGCCTTTCCCCAGTGCTCTGCAAGCTCTCCAGGACAACATAAAATCTGGGGCTCTGTGCTTTCTTTCGTTCTGAACAAGTGTTACTGTTTTCTGCACAAAAGCGATTCTGCGAAGCAATGTGAACAGGCACAGAGAAGGTGCTAGCAGGGAATTCTCTGCCTGCTTTTCCCCAGTGCTCTGCAAGCTCTCCAGGACAACAGCAAATCTGGGGCTCTGTGCTTTCTTTCGTTCTGAACAAGTGTTACTGTTTTCTGCACAAAAGCGATTCTGCGAAGCAATGTGAACACTTCTGTTTCCCAGGCACAGAGAAGGTGCTAGCAGGGAATTCTCTGCCTGCTTTTCCCCAGTGCTCTGCAAGCTCTCCAGGACAACATAAAATCTGGGGCTCTGTGCTTTCTTTTGTTCTGAACAAGTGTTACTGTTTTCTGCACAAAAGCGATTCTGCGAAGCAATGTGAACAGGCACAGAGAAGGTGCTAGCAGGGAATTCTCTGCCTGCTTTTCCCCAGTGCTCTGCAAGCTCTCCAGGACAACATAAAATCTGGGGCTCTGTGCTTTCTTTCGTTCTGAACAAGTGTTACTGTTTTCTGCACAAAAGCGATTCTGCGAAGCAATGTGAACACTTCTGTTTCCCAGGAACAGAGAAGGTGCTAGCAGGGAATTCTCTGCCTGCTTTTCCCCAGTGCTCTGCAAGCTCTCCAGGACAACATGAAATCTGGGGCTCTGTGCTTTCTTTCGTTCTGAACAAGTGTTACTGTTTTCTGCACAAAAGCGATTCTGCGAAGCAATGTGAACACTTCTGTTTCCCAGGCACAGAGAAGGTGCTAGCAGGGAATTCTCTGCCTGCCTTTCCCCAGTGCTCTGCAATCTCTCCAGGACAACATAAAATCTGGGGCTCTGTGCTTTCTTTCGTCTGAACAAGTGTTACTGTTTTCTGCACAAAAGCGATTCAGCGAAGCAATGTGAACAGGCACAGAGAAGGTGCTAGCAGGGAATTCTCTGCCTGCCTTTCCCCAGTGCTCTGCAAGCTCTCCAGGACAACATAAAATCTGGGGCTCTGTGCTTTCTTTCGTTCTGAACAAGTGTTACTGTTTTCTGCACAAAAGCGATTCTGCGAAGCAATGGGAACACTTCTGTTTCCCAGGCACAGAGAAGGTGGTAGCAGGGAATTCTCTGCCTGCTTTTCCCCAGTGCTCTGCAAGCTCTCCAGGACAACATAGAATCTGGGGCTCTGTGCTTTCTTTCGTTCTGAACAAGTGTTACTGTTTTCTGCACAAAAGTGATTCTGCGAAGCAATGTGAACACTTCTGTTTCCCAGGCACAGAGAAGGTGCTAGCAGGGAATTCTCTGCCTGCCTTTCCCCAGTGCTCTGCAAGCTCTCCAGGACAACATAAAATCTGGGGCTCTGTGCTTTCTTTCGTTCTGAACAAGTGTTACTGTTTTCTGCACAAAAGCGATTCTGCGAAGCAATGTGAACACTTCTGTTTCCCAGGCACAGAGAAGGTGCTAGCAGGGAATTCTCTGCCTGCTTTTCCCCAGTGCTCTGCAAGCTCTCCAGGACAACATAAAATCTGGGGCTCTGTGCTTTCTTTCTGCTGAACAAGTGTTACTGTTTTCTGCACAAAAGCGATTCTGCGAAGCAATGTGAACACTTCTGTTTCCCAGGAACAGAGAACGTGCTAGCAGGGAATTCTCTGCCTGCTTTTCCCCAGTGCTCTGCAAGCTCTCCAGGACAACAGCAAATCTGGGGCTCTGTGCTTTCTTTCGTTCTGAACAAGTGTTACTGTTTTCTGCACAAAAGCGATTCTGCGAAGCAATGTGAACAGGCACAGAGAAGGTGCTAGCAGGGAATTCTCTGCCTGCCTTTCCCCAGTGCTCTGCAATCTCTCCAGGACAACATAGAATCTGGGGCTCTGTGCTTTCTTTTGTTCTGAACAAGTGTTAGGGTTTTGTGCAGAAAAGCGATTCTGCGAAGCAATGTGAAGACTTCTGCTTCCCAGGCACAGAGAAGGTGCTAGCAGGGAATTCTCTGCCTGCCTTTCCCCAGTGCTCTGCAAGCTCTCCAGGACAACATAAAATCTGGGGCTCTGTGCTTTCTTTCGTCTGAACAAGTGTTACTGTTTTCTGCACAAAAGCGATTCTGCGAAGCAATGTGAACAGGCACAGAGAAGGTGCTAGCAGGGAATTCTCTGCCTGCCTTTCCCCAGTGCTCTGCAAGCTCTCCAGGACAACAGCAAATATGGGGCTCTGTGCTTTCTTTCGTTCTGAACAACTGTTACTGTTTTCTGCACAAAAGCGATTCTGCGAAGCAATGTGAACATTTCTGTTTCCCAGGCACAGAGAAGGTGCTACCAGGGAATTCTCTGCCTGCCTTTCCCCAGTGCTCTGCAAGGTCTCCAGGACAACAGCAAATATGGGGCTCTGTGCTTTCTTTCGTTCTGAACAAGTGTTACTGTTTTCTGCACAAAAGTGATTCTGCGAAGCAATGTGAACATTTCTGCTTCCCAGGCACAGAGAAGGTGCTACCAGGGAATTCTCTGCCTGCCTTTCCCCAGTGCTCTGCAAGCTCTCCAGGACAACATAAAATCTGGGGCTCTGTGCTTTCTTTCGTTCTGAACAAGTGTTACTGTTTTCTGCACAAAAGCGATTCTGCGAAGCAATGGGAACACTTCTGTTTCCCAGGCACAGAGAAGGTGCTAGCAGGGAATTCTCTGCCTGCTTTTCCCCAGTGCTCTGCAAGCTCTCCAGGACAACATAAAATCTGGGGCTCTGTGCTTTCTTTCTGCTGAACAAGTGTTACTGTTTTCTGCACAAAAGCTATTCTGCGAAGCAATGTGAACACTTCTGTTTCCCAGGAACAGAGAACGTGCTAGCAGGGAATTCTCTGCCTGCTTTTCCCCAGTGCTCTGCAATCTCTCCAGGACAACATAAAATCTGGGGCTCTGTGCTTTCTTTCATTCTGAACAAGTGTTACTGTTTTCTGCACAAAAGCGATTCTGCGAAGCAATGTGAACAGGCACAGAGAAGGTGCTAGCAGGGAATTCTCTGCCTGCCTTTCCCCAGTGCTCTGCAAGCTCTCCAGGACAACAGCAAATCTGGGGCTCTGTGCTTTCTTTCGTTCTGAACAAGTGTTACTGTTTTCTGCACAAAAGCGATTCTGCGAAGCAATGGGAACACTTCTGTTTCCCAGGCACAGAGAAGGTGCTACCAGGGAATTCTCTGCCTGCCTTTCCCCAGTGCTCTGCAAGCTCTCCAGGACAACATAAAATCTGGGGCTCTGTGCTTTCTTTCGTTCTGAACAAGTGTTACTGTTTTCTGCACAAAAGCGATTCTGCGAAGCAATGTGAACACTTCTGCTTCCCAGGCACAGAGAAGGTGCTAGCAGGGAATTCTCTGCCTGCTTTTCCCCAGTGCTCTGCAAGCTCTCCAGGACAACATAAAATCTGGGGCTCTGTGCTTTCTTTCGTTCTGAACAAGTGTTATTGTTTTCTGCACAAAAGCGATTCTGCGAAGCAATGTGAACAGGCACAGAGAAGGTGCTAGCAGGGAATTCTCTGCCTGCCTTTCCCCAGTGCTCTGCAAGCTCTCCAGGACAACATAAAATCTGGGGCTCTGTGCTTTCTTTCGTTCTGAACAAGTGTTACTGTTTTCTGCACAAAAGCGATTCTGCGAAGCAATGTGAACACTTCTGTTTCCCAGGCACAGAGAAGGTGCTAGCAGGGAATTCTCTGCCTTCTTTTCCCCAGTGCTCTGCAAGCTCTCCAGGACAACATAAAATCTGGGGCTCTGTGCTTTCTTTCGTTCTGAACAAGTGTTACTGTTTTCTGCACAAAAGCGATTCTGCGAAGCAATGTGAACAGGCACAGAGAAGGTGCTAGCAGGGAATTCTCTGCCTGCCTTTCCCCAGTGCTCTGCAAGCTCTCCAGGACAACATAAAATCTGGGGCTCTGTGCTTTCTTTCGTTCTGAACAAGTGTTACTGTTTTCTGCACAAAAGCGATTCTGCGAAGCAATGTGAACACTTCTGTTTCCCAGGCACAGAGAAGGTGCTAGCAGGGAATTCTCTGCCTTCTTTTCCCCAGTGCTCTGCAAGCTCTCCAGGACAACATAAAATCTGGGGCTCTGTGCTTTCTTTTGTTCTGAACAAGTGTTACTGTTTTCTGCACAAAAGCGATTCTGCGAAGCAATGTGAACAGGCACAGAGAAGGTGCTAACAGGGAATTCTCTGCCTGCTTTTCCCCAGTGCTCTGCAAGCTCTCCAGGACAACATAAAATCTGGGGCTCTGTGCTTTCTTTCGTTCTGAACAAGTGTTACTGTTTTCTGCACAAAAGCGATTCTGCGAAGCAATGTGAACACTTCTGTTTCCCAGGCACAGAGAAGGTGCTAGCAGGGAATTCTCTGCCTGCTTTTCCCCAGTGCTCTGCAAGCTCTCCAGGACAACATAAAATCTGGGGCTCTGTGCTTTCTTTCGTTGTGAACAAGTGTTACTGTTTTCTGCACAAAAGCGATTCTGCGAAGCAATGTGAACACTTCTGTTTCCCAGGCACAGAGAAGGTGCTAGGAGGGAATTCTCTGCCTGCCTTTCCCCAGTGCTCTGCAAGCTCTCCAGGACAACATAAAATCTGGGGCTCTGTGCTTTCTTTCGTCTGAACAAGTGTTACTGTTTTCTGCACAAAAGCGATTCAGCGAAGCAATGTGAACAGGCACAGAGAAGGTGCTAGCAGGGAATTCTCTGCCTGCCTTTCCCCAGTGCTCTGCAAGCTCTCCAGGACAACATAAAATCTGGGGCTCTGTGCTTTCTTTCGTTCTGAACAAGTGTTACTGTTTTCTGCACAAAAGCGATTCTGCGAAGCAATGGGAACACTTCTGTTACCCAGACACAGAGAAGGTGCTAGCAGGGAATTCTCTGCCTGCCTTTCCCCAGTGCTCTGCAAGCTCTCCAGGACAACATAAAATCTGGGGCTCTGTGCTTTCTTTCGTCTGAACAAGTGTTACTGTTTTCTGCACAAAAGCGATTCTGCGAAGCAATGTGAACAGGCACAGAGAAGGTGCTAGCAGGGAATTCTCTGCCTGCCTTTCCCCAGTGCTCTGCAAGCTCTCCAGGACAACAGCAAATCTGGGGCTCTGTGCTTTCTTTCGTTCTGAACAAGTGTTACTGTTTTCTGCACAAAAGCGATTCTGCGAAGCAATGGGAACACTTCTGTTTCCCAGACACAGAGAAGGTGCTAGCAGGGAATTCTCTGCCTGCTTTTCCCCAGTGCTCTGCAATCTCTCCAGGACAACATAAAATCTGGGGCTCTGTGCTTTCTTTTGTTCTGAACAAGTGTTACTGTTTTCTGCACAAAAGCGATTCTCCCAATCAATGTGAACACTTCTGCTTCCCAGGCACAGAGAAGGTGCTAGCAGGGAATTCTCTGCCTGCCTTTCCCCAGTGTTCTGCAAGCTCTCCAGGACAACATAAAATCTGGGGCTCTGTGCTTTCTTTCGTCTGAACAAGTGTTACTGTTTTCTGCACAAAAGCGATTCTGCGAAGCAATGTGAACAGGCACAGAGAAGGTGCTAGCAGGGAATTCTCTGCCTGCCTTTCCCCAGTGCTCTGCAAGCTCTCCAGGACAACAGCAAATCTGGGGCTCTGTGCTTTCTTTTGTTCTGAACAAGTGTTACTGTTTTCTGCACAAAAGCGATTCTGCGAAGCAATGGGAACACTTCTGTTTCCCAGGCACAGAGAAGGTGCTAGCAGGGAATTCTCTGCCTGCTTTTCCCCAGTGCTCTGCAAGCTCTCCAGGACAACATAAAATCTGGGGCTCTGTGCTTTCTTTCGTTCTGAACAAGTGTTACTGTTTTCTGCACAAAAGCGATTCTGCGAAGCAATGTGAACAGGCACAGAGAAGGTGCTAGCAGGGAATTCTCTGCCTGCTTTTCCCCAGTGCTCTGCAAGCTCTCCAGGACAACATAAAATCTGGGGCTCTGTGCTTTCTTTCGTTCTGAACAAGTGTTACTGTTTTCTGCACAAAAGCGATTCTGCGAAGCAATGTGAACACTTCTGTTTCCCAGGAACAGAGAAGGTGCTAGCAGGGAATTCTCTGCCTGCTTTTCCCCAGTGCTCTGCAAGCTCTCCAGGACAACATAAAATCTGGGGCTCTGTGCTTTCTTTCGTTCTGAACAAGTGTTACTGTTTTCTGCACAAAAGCGATTCGGCGAAGCAATGGGAACACTTCTGTTTCCCAGACACAGAGAAGGTGCTAGCAGGGAATTCTCTGCCTGCTTTTCCCCAGTGCTCTGCAATCTCTCCAGGACAACATAAAATCTGGGGCTCTGTGCTTTCTTTCGTTCTGAACAAGTGTTACTGTTTTCTGCACAAAAGCGATTCTGCCAAGCAATGTGAACACTTCTGCTTCCCAGGCACAGAGAAGGTGCTAGCAGGGAATTCTCTGCCTGCCTTTCCCCAGTGCTCTGCAAGCTCTCCAGGACAACATAAAATCTGGGGCTCTGTGCTTTCTTTCGTCTGAACAAGTGTTACTGTTTTCTGCACAAAAGCGATTCTGCGAAGCAATGTGAACAGGCACAGAGAAGGTGCTAGCAGGGAATTCTCTGCCTGCCTTTCCCCAGTGCTCTGCAAGCTCTCCAGGACAACATAAAATCTGGGGCTCTGTGCTTTCTTTCGTTCTGAACAAGTGTTACTGTTTTCTGCACAAAAGCGATTCTGCGAAGCAATGGGAACACTTCTGTTTCCCAGGAACAGAGAAGGTGCTAGCAGGTAATTCTCTGCCTGCTTTTCCCCAGTGCTCTGCAAGCTCTCCAGGACAACATAAAATCTGGGGCTCTGTGCTTTCTTTCGTTCTGAACAAGTGTTACTGTTTTCTGCACAAAAGCGATTCTGCGAAGCAATGTGAACACTTCTGCTTCCCAGGCACAGAGAAGGTGCTAGCAGGGAATTCTCTGCCTGCTTTTCCCCAGTGCTCTGCAAGCTCTCCAGGACAACATAAAATCTGGGGCTCTGTGCTTTCTTTCGTTCTGAACAAGTGTTATTGTTTTCTGCACAAAAGCGATTCTGCGAAGCAATGTGAACAGGCACAGAGAAGGTGCTAGCAGGGAATTCTCTGCCTGCCTTTCCCCAGTGCTCTGCAAGCTCTCCAGGACAACATAAAATCTGGGGCTCTGTGCTTTCTTTCGTTCTGAACAAGTGTTACTGTTTTCTGCACAAAAGCGATTCTGCGAAGCAATGTGAACACTTCTGTTTCCCAGGCACAGAGAAGGTGCTAGCAGGGAATTCTCTGCCTTCTTTTCCCCAGTGCTCTGCAAGCTCTCCAGGACAACATAAAATCTGGGGCTCTGTGCTTTCTTTTGTTCTGAACAAGTGTTACTGTTTTCTGCACAAAAGCGATTCTGCGAAGCAATGTGAACAGGCACAGAGAAGGTGCTAGCAGGGAATTCTCTGCCTGCCTTTCCCCAGTGCTCTGCAAGCTCTCCAGGACAACATAAAATCTGGGGCTCTGTGCTTTCTTTCGTTCTGAACAAGTGTTACTGTTTTCTGCACAAAAGCGATTCTGCGAAGCAATGTGAACACTTCTGTTTCCCAGGCACAGAGAAGGTGCTAGCAGGGAATTCTCTGCCTTCTTTTCCCCAGTGCTCTGCAAGCTCTCCAGGACAACATAAAATCTGGGGCTCTGTGCTTTCTTTTGTTCTGAACAAGTGTTACTGTTTTCTGCACAAAAGCGATTCTGCGAAGCAATGTGAACAGGCACAGAGAAGGTGCTAACAGGGAATTCTCTGCCTGCTTTTCCCCAGTGCTCTGCAAGCTCTCCAGGACAACATAAAATCTGGGGCTCTGTGCTTTCTTTCGTTCTGAACAAGTGTTACTGTTTTCTGCACAAAAGCGATTCTGCGAAGCAATGTGAACACTTCTGTTTCCCAGGCACAGAGAAGGTGCTAGCAGGGAATTCTCTGCCTGCTTTTCCCCAGTGCTCTGCAAGCTCTCCAGGACAACATAAAATCTGGGGCTCTGTGCTTTCTTTCGTTGTGAACAAGTGTTACTGTTTTCTGCACAAAAGCGATTCTGCGAAGCAATGTGAACACTTCTGTTTCCCAGGCACAGAGAAGGTGCTAGGAGGGAATTCTCTGCCTGCCTTTCCCCAGTGCTCTGCAAGCTCTCCAGGACAACATAAAATCTGGGGCTCTGTGCTTTCTTTCGTCTGAACAAGTGTTACTGTTTTCTGCACAAAAGCGATTCAGCGAAGCAATGTGAACAGGCACAGAGAAGGTGCTAGCAGGGAATTCTCTGCCTGCCTTTCCCCAGTGCTCTGCAAGCTCTCCAGGACAACATAAAATCTGGGGCTCTGTGCTTTCTTTCGTTCTGAACAAGTGTTACTGTTTTCTGCACAAAAGCGATTCTGCGAAGCAATGGGAACACTTCTGTTACCCAGACACAGAGAAGGTGCTAGCAGGGAATTCTCTGCCTGCCTTTCCCCAGTGCTCTGCAAGCTCTCCAGGACAACATAAAATCTGGGGCTCTGTGCTTTCTTTCGTCTGAACAAGTGTTACTGTTTTCTGCACAAAAGCGATTCTGCGAAGCAATGTGAACAGGCACAGAGAAGGTGCTAGCAGGGAATTCTCTGCCTGCCTTTCCCCAGTGCTCTGCAAGCTCTCCAGGACAACAGCAAATCTGGGGCTCTGTGCTTTCTTTCGTTCTGAACAAGTGTTACTGTTTTCTGCACAAAAGCGATTCTGCGAAGCAATGGGAACACTTCTGTTTCCCAGACACAGAGAAGGTGCTAGCAGGGAATTCTCTGCCTGCTTTTCCCCAGTGCTCTGCAATCTCTCCAGGACAACATAAAATCTGGGGCTCTGTGCTTTCTTTTGTTCTGAACAAGTGTTACTGTTTTCTGCACAAAAGCGATTCTCCCAATCAATGTGAACACTTCTGCTTCCCAGGCACAGAGAAGGTGCTAGCAGGGAATTCTCTGCCTGCCTTTCCCCAGTGTTCTGCAAGCTCTCCAGGACAACATAAAATCTGGGGCTCTGTGCTTTCTTTCGTCTGAACAAGTGTTACTGTTTTCTGCACAAAAGCGATTCTGCGAAGCAATGTGAACAGGCACAGAGAAGGTGCTAGCAGGGAATTCTCTGCCTGCCTTTCCCCAGTGCTCTGCAAGCTCTCCAGGACAACAGCAAATCTGGGGCTCTGTGCTTTCTTTTGTTCTGAACAAGTGTTACTGTTTTCTGCACAAAAGCGATTCTGCGAAGCAATGGGAACACTTCTGTTTCCCAGGCACAGAGAAGGTGCTAGCAGGGAATTCTCTGCCTGCTTTTCCCCAGTGCTCTGCAAGCTCTCCAGGACAACATAAAATCTGGGGCTCTGTGCTTTCTTTCGTTCTGAACAAGTGTTACTGTTTTCTGCACAAAAGCGATTCTGCGAAGCAATGTGAACAGGCACAGAGAAGGTGCTAGCAGGGAATTCTCTGCCTGCTTTTCCCCAGTGCTCTGCAAGCTCTCCAGGACAACATAAAATCTGGGGCTCTGTGCTTTCTTTCGTTCTGAACAAGTGTTACTGTTTTCTGCACAAAAGCGATTCTGCGAAGCAATGTGAACACTTCTGTTTCCCAGGAACAGAGAAGGTGCTAGCAGGGAATTCTCTGCCTGCTTTTCCCCAGTGCTCTGCAAGCTCTCCAGGACAACATAAAATCTGGGGCTCTGTGCTTTCTTTCGTTCTGAACAAGTGTTACTGTTTTCTGCACAAAAGCGATTCGGCGAAGCAATGGGAACACTTCTGTTTCCCAGACACAGAGAAGGTGCTAGCAGGGAATTCTCTGCCTGCTTTTCCCCAGTGCTCTGCAATCTCTCCAGGACAACATAAAATCTGGGGCTCTGTGCTTTCTTTCGTTCTGAACAAGTGTTACTGTTTTCTGCACAAAAGCGATTCTGCCAAGCAATGTGAACACTTCTGCTTCCCAGGCACAGAGAAGGTGCTAGCAGGGAATTCTCTGCCTGCCTTTCCCCAGTGCTCTGCAAGCTCTCCAGGACAACATAAAATCTGGGGCTCTGTGCTTTCTTTCGTCTGAACAAGTGTTACTGTTTTCTGCACAAAAGCGATTCTGCGAAGCAATGTGAACAGGCACAGAGAAGGTGCTAGCAGGGAATTCTCTGCCTGCCTTTCCCCAGTGCTCTGCAAGCTCTCCAGGACAACATAAAATCTGGGGCTCTGTGCTTTCTTTCGTTCTGAACAAGTGTTACTGTTTTCTGCACAAAAGCGATTCTGCGAAGCAATGGGAACACTTCTGTTTCCCAGGCACAGAGAAGGTGCTAGCAGGTAATTCTCTGCCTGCTTTTCCCCAGTGCTCTGCAAGCTCTCCAGGACAACATAAAATCTGGGGCTCTGTGCTTTCTTTCGTTCTGAACAAGTGTTACTGTTTTCTGCACAAAAGCGATTCTGCGAAGCAATGTGAACAGGCACAGAGAAGGTGCTAGCAGGGAATTCTCTGCCTGCCTTTCCCCAGTGCTCTGCAAGCTCTCCAGGACAACATAAAATCTGGGGCTCTGTGCTTTCTTTCGTCTGAACAAGTGTTACTGTTTTCTGCACAAAAGCGATTCTGCGAAGCAATGTGAACAGGCACAGAGAAGGTGCTAGCAGGGAATTCTCTGCCTGCTTTTCCCCAGTGCTCTGCAAGATCTCCAGGACAACATAAAATCTGGGGCTCTGTGCTTTCTTTCGTTCTGAACAAGTGTTACTGTTTTCTGCACAAAAGCTATTCTGCGAAGCAATGTGAACACTTCTGTTTCCCAGGAACAGAGAAGGTGCTAGCAGGGAATTCTCTGCCTGCTTTTCCCCAGTGCTCTGCAAGCTCTCCAGGACAACATAAAATCTGGGGCTCTGTGCTTTCTTTCGTTCTGAACAAGTGTTACTGTTTTCTGCACAAAAGCGATTCTGCGAAGCAATGTGAACACTTCTGTTTCCCAGGCACAGAGAAGGTGCTAGCAGGGAATTCTCTGCCTGCCTTTCCCCAGTGCTCTGCAAGCTCTCCAGGACAACATAAAATCTGGGGCTCTGTGCTTTCTTTCGTTCTGAACAAGTGTTACTGTTTTCTGCACAAAAGCGATTCTGCGAAGCAATGGGAACACTTCTGTTTCCCAGGCACAGAGAAGGTGCTAGCAGGGAATTCTCTGCCTGCCTTTCCCCAGTGCTCTGCAAGCTCTCCAGGACAACATAAAATCTGGGGCTCTGTGCTTTCTTTCGTTCTGAACAAGTGTTACTGTTTTCTGCACAAAAGCGATTCTGCGAAGCAATGGGAACACTTCTGTTTCCCAGGAACAGAGAAGGTGCTAGCAGGTAATTCTCTGCCTGCTTTTCCCCAGTGCTCTGCAAGCTCTCCAGGACAACATAAAATCTGGGGCTCTGTGCTTTCTTTCGTTCTGAACAAGTGTTACTGTTTTCTGCACAAAAGCGATTCTGCGAAGCAATGTGAACAGGCACAGAGAAGGTGCTAGCAGGGAATTCTCTGCCTGCCTTTCCCCAGTGCTCTGCAAGCTCTCCAGGACAACAGCAAATCTGGGGCTCTGTGCTTTCTTTCGTCTGAACAAGTGTTACTGTTTTCTGCACAAAAGCGATTCTGCGAAGCAATGTGAACAGGCACAGAGAAGGTGCTAGCAGGGAATTCTCTGCCTGCTTTTCCCCAGTGCTCTGCAAGATCTCCAGGACAACATAAAATCTGGGGCTCTGTGCTTTCTTTCGTTCTGAACAAGTGTTACTGTTTTCTGCACAAAAGCTATTCTGCGAAGCAATGTGAACACTTCTGTTTCCCAGGAACAGAGAAGGTGCTAGCAGGGAATTCTCTGCCTGCTTTTCCCCAGTGCTCTGCAAGCTCTCCAGGACAACATAAAATCTGGGGCTCTGTGCTTTCTTTCGTTCTGAACAAGTGTTACTGTTTTCTGCACAAAAGCGATTCTGCGAAGCAATGTGAACACTTCTGTTTCCCAGGCACAGAGAAGGTGCTAGCAGGGAATTCTCTGCCTGCCTTTCCCCAGTGCTCTGCAAGCTCTCCAGGACAACATAAAATCTGGGGCTCTGTGCTTTCTTTCGTTCTGAACAAGTGTTACTGTTTTCTGCACAAAAGCGATTCTGCGAAGCAATGTGAACACTTCTGTTTCCCAGGCACAGAGAAGGTGCTAGCAGGGAATTCTCTGCCTTCTTTTCCCCAGTGCTCTGCAAGCTCTCCAGGACAACATAAAATCTGGGGCTCTGTGCTTTCTTTTGTTCTGAACAAGTGTTACTGTTTTCTGCACAAAAGCGATTCTGCGAAGCAATGTGAACAGGCACAGAGAAGGTGCTAGCAGGTAATTCTCTGCCTGCTTTTCCCCAGTGCTCTGCAAGCTCTCCAGGACAACATAAAATCTGGGGCTCTGTGCTTTCTTTCGTTGTGAACAAGTGTTACTGTTTTCTGCACAAAAGCGATTCTGCGAAGCAATGTGAACACTTCTGTTTCCCAGGCACAGAGAAGGTGCTAGGAGGGAATTCTCTGCCTGCCTTTCCCCAGTGCTCTGCAAGCTCTCCAGGACAACATAAAATCTGGGGCTCTGTGCTTTCTTTCGTCTGAACAAGTGTTACTGTTTTCTGCACAAAAGCGATTCTGCGAAGCAATGTGAACAGGCACAGAGAAGGTGCTAGCAGGGAATTCTCTGCCTGCCTTTCCCCAGTGCTCTGCAAGCTCTCCAGGACAACATAAAATCTGGGGCTCTGTGCTTTCTTTCGTTCTGAACAAGTGTTACTGTTTTCTGCACAAAAGCGATTCTGCGAAGCAATGGGAACACTTCTGTTTCCCAGGAACAGAGAAGGTGCTAGCAGGTAATTCTCTGCCTGCTTTTCCCCAGTGCTCTGCAAGCTCTCCAGGACAACATAAAATCTGGGGCTCTGTGCTTTCTTTCGTTCTGAACAAGTGTTACTGTTTTCTGCACAAAAGCGATTCTGCGAAGCAATGTGAACAGGCACAGAGAAGGTGCTAGCAGGGAATTCTCTGCCTGCCTTTCCCCAGTGCTCTGCAAGCTCTCCAGGACAACAGCAAATCTGGGGCTCTGTGCTTTCTTTCGTCTGAACAAGTGTTACTGTTTTCTGCACAAAAGCGATTCTGCGAAGCAATGTGAACAGGCACAGAGAAGGTGCTAGCAGGGAATTCTCTGCCTGCTTTTCCCCAGTGCTCTGCAAGATCTCCAGGACAACATAAAATCTGGGGCTCTGTGCTTTCTTTCGTTCTGAACAAGTGTTACTGTTTTCTGCACAAAAGCTATTCTGCGAAGCAATGTGAACACTTCTGTTTCCCAGGAACAGAGAAGGTGCTAGCAGGGAATTCTCTGCCTGCTTTTCCCCAGTGCTCTGCAAGCTCTCCAGGACAACATAAAATCTGGGGCTCTGTGCTTTCTTTCGTTCTGAACAAGTGTTACTGTTTTCTGCACAAAAGCGATTCTGCGAAGCAATGTGAACACTTCTGTTTCCCAGGCACAGAGAAGGTGCTAGCAGGGAATTCTCTGCCTGCCTTTCCCCAGTGCTCTGCAAGCTCTCCAGGACAACATAAAATCTGGGGCTCTGTGCTTTCTTTCGTTCTGAACAAGTGTTACTGTTTTCTGCACAAAAGCGATTCTGCGAAGCAATGTGAACACTTCTGTTTCCCAGGCACAGAGAAGGTGCTAGCAGGGAATTCTCTGCCTTCTTTTCCCCAGTGCTCTGCAAGCTCTCCAGGACAACATAAAATCTGGGGCTCTGTGCTTTCTTTTGTTCTGAACAAGTGTTACTGTTTTCTGCACAAAAGCGATTCTGCGAAGCAATGTGAACAGGCACAGAGAAGGTGCTAGCAGGGAATTCTCTGCCTGCTTTTCCCCAGTGCTCTGCAAGCTCTCCAGGACAACATAAAATCTGGGGCTCTGTGCTTTCTTTCGTTGTGAACAAGTGTTACTGTTTTCTGCACAAAAG
The DNA here is from genome assembly GCF_047716275.1 of Strix uralensis. NCBI lineage: Eukaryota > Metazoa > Chordata > Aves > Strigiformes > Strigidae > Strix > Strix uralensis. The sequence goes on along the minus strand of NW_027436720.1, from coordinate 113,278 downwards.
CGATTCTGCGAAGCAATGTGAACACTTCTGTTTCCCAGGCACAGAGAAGGTGCTAGGAGGGAATTCTCTGCCTGCCTTTCCCCAGTGCTCTGCAAGCTCTCCAGGACAACATAAAATCTGGGGCTCTGTGCTTTCTTTCGTCTGAACAAGTGTTACTGTTTTCTGCACAAAAGCGATTCAGCGAAGCAATGTGAACAGGCACAGAGAAGGTGCTAGCAGGGAATTCTCTGCCTGCCTTTCCCCAGTGCTCTGCAAGCTCTCCAGGACAACATAAAATCTGGGGCTCTGTGCTTTCTTTCGTTCTGAACAAGTGTTACTGTTTTCTGCACAAAAGCGATTCTGCGAAGCAATGGGAACACTTCTGTTACCCAGACACAGAGAAGGTGCTAGCAGGGAATTCTCTGCCTGCCTTTCCCCAGTGCTCTCCAAGCTCTCCAGGACAACATAAAATCTGGGGCTCTGTGCTTTCTTTCGTCTGAACAAGTGTTACTGTTTTCTGCACAAAAGCGATTCTGCGAAGCAATGTGAACAGGCACAGAGAAGGTGCTAGCAGGGAATTCTCTGCCTGCCTTTCCCCAGTGCTCTGCAAGCTCTCCAGGACAACAGCAAATCTGGGGCTCTGTGCTTTCTTTCGTTCTGAACAAGTGTTACTGTTTTCTGCACAAAAGCGATTCTGCGAAGCAATGGGAACACTTCTGTTTCCCAGGCACAGAGAAGGTGCTAGCAGGGAATTCTCTGCCTGCTTTTCCCCAGTGCTCTGCAAGCTCTCCAGGACAACATAAAATCTGGGGCTCTGTGCTTTCTTTCGTTCTGAACAAGTGTTACTGTTTTCTGCACAAAAGCGATTCTGCGAAGCAATGGGAACACTTCTGTTACCCAGACACAGAGAAGGTGCTAGCAGGGAATTCTCTGCCTGCCTTTCCCCAGTGCTCTGCAAGCTCTCCAGGACAACATAAAATCTGGGGCTCTGTGCTTTCTTTCGTCTGAACAAGTGTTACTGTTTTCTGCACAAAAGCGATTCTGCGAAGCAATGTGAACAGGCACAGAGAAGGTGCTAGCAGGGAATTCTCTGCCTGCCTTTCCCCAGTGCTCTGCAAGCTCTCCAGGACAACAGCAAATCTGGGGCTCTGTGCTTTCTTTCGTTCTGAACAAGTGTTACTGTTTTCTGCACAAAAGCGATTCTGCGAAGCAATGTGAACACTTCTGTTTCCCAGGCACAGAGAAGGTGCTAGCAGGGAATTCTCTGCCTGCTTTTCCCCAGTGCTCTGCAAGCTCTCCAGGACAACATAAAATCTGGGGCTCTGTGCTTTCTTTCGTTCTGAACAAGTGTTACTGTTTTCTGCACAAAAGCGATTCTGCGAAGCAATGTGAACAGGCACAGAGAAGGTGCTAGCAGGGAATTCTCTGCCTGCTTTTCCCCAGTGCTCTGCAAGCTCTCCAGGACAACATAAAATCTGGGGCTCTGTGCTTTCTTTCGTTCTGAACAAGTGTTACTGTTTTCTGCACAAAAGCGATTCTGCGAAGCAATGTGAACACTTCTGTTTCCCAGGAACAGAGAAGGTGCTAGCAGGGAATTCTCTGCCTGCTTTTCCCCAGTGCTCTGCAAGCTCTCCAGGACAACATAAAATCTGGGGCTCTGTGCTTTCTTTCGTTCTGAACAAGTGTTACTGTTTTCTGCACAAAAGCGATTCGGCGAAGCAATGGGAACACTTCTGTTTCCCAGACACAGAGAAGGTGCTAGCAGGGAATTCTCTGCCTGCTTTTCCCCAGTGCTCTGCAATCTCTCCAGGACAACATAAAATCTGGGGCTCTGTGCTTTCTTTCGTTCTGAACAAGTGTTACTGTTTTCTGCACAAAAGCGATTCTGCCAAGCAATGTGAACACTTCTGCTTCCCAGGCACAGAGAAGGTGCTAGCAGGGAATTCTCTGCCTGCCTTTCCCCAGTGCTCTGCAAGCTCTCCAGGAGAACAGCAAATCTGGGGCTCTGTGCTTTCTTTCGTCTGAACAAGTGTTACTGTTTTCTGCACAAAAGCGATTCTGCGAAGCAATGTGAACAGGCACAGAGAAGGTGCTAGGAGGGAATTCTCTGCCTGCCTTTCCCCAGTGCTCTGCAAGCTCTCCAGGACAACATAAAATCTGGGGCTCTGTGCTTTCTTTCGTCTGAACAAGTGTTACTGTTTTCTGCACAAAAGCGATTCAGCGAAGCAATGTGAACAGGCACAGAGAAGGTGCTAGCAGGGAATTCTCTGCCTGCTTTTCCCCAGTGCTCTGCAAGCTCTCCAGGACAACATAAAATCTGGGGCTCTGTGCTTTCTTTCGTTCTGAACAAGTGTTACTGTTTTCTGCACAAAAGCGATTCTGCGAAGCAATGGGAACACTTCTGTTACCCAGACACAGAGAAGGTGCTAGCAGGGAATTCTCTGCCTGCCTTTCCCCAGTGCTCTGCAAGCTCTCCAGGACAACATAAAATCTGGGGCTCTGTGCTTTCTTTCGTTCTGAACAAGTGTTACTGTTTTCTGCACAAAAGCGATTCTGCGAAGCAATGTGAACAGGCACAGAGAAGGTGCTAGCAGGGAATTCTCTGCCTGCCTTTCCCCAGTGCTCTGCAAGATCTCCAGGACAACAGCAAATCTGGGGCTCTGTGCTTTCTTTCGTTCTGAACAAGTGTTACTGTTTTCTGCACAAAAGCGATTCTGCGAAGCAATGGGAACACTTCTGTTTCCCAGGCACAGAGAAGGTGCTAGCAGGGAATTCTCTGCCTGCTTTTCCCCAGTGCTCTGCAAGCTCTCCAGGACAACATAAAATCTGGGGCTCTGTGCTTTCTTTCGTTCTGAACAAGTGTTACTGTTTTCTGCACAAAAGCGATTCTGCGAAGCAATGTGAACAGGCACAGAGAAGGTGCTAGCAGGGAATTCTCTGCCTGCTTTTCCCCAGTGCTCTGCAAGCTCTCCAGGACAACATAAAATCTGGGGCTCTGTGCTTTCTTTCGTTCTGAACAAGTGTTACTGTTTTCTGCACAAAAGCGATTCTGCGAAGCAATGTGAACACTTCTGTTTCCCAGGAACAGAGAAGGTGCTAGCAGGGAATTCTCTGCCTGCTTTTCCCCAGTGCTCTGCAAGCTCTCCAGGACAACATAAAATCTGGGGCTCTGTGCTTTCTTTCGTTCTGAACAAGTGTTACTGTTTTCTGCACAAAAGCGATTCGGCGAAGCAATGGGAACACTTCTGTTTCCCAGACACAGAGAAGGTGCTAGCAGGGAATTCTCTGCCTGCTTTTCCCCAGTGCTCTGCAATCTCTCCAGGACAACATAAAATCTGGGGCTCTGTGCTTTCTTTCGTTCTGAACAAGTGTTACTGTTTTCTGCACAAAAGCGATTCTGCCAAGCAATGTGAACACTTCTGCTTCCCAGGCACAGAGAAGGTGCTAGCAGGGAATTCTCTGCCTGCCTTTCCCCAGTGCTCTGCAAGCTCTCCAGGACAACATAAAATCTGGGGCTCTGTGCTTTCTTTCGTCTGAACAAGTGTTACTGTTTTCTGCACAAAAGCGATTCTGCGAAGCAATGTGAACAGGCACAGAGAAGGTGCTAGCAGGGAATTCTCTGCCTGCCTTTCCCCAGTGCTCTGCAAGCTCTCCAGGACAACATAAAATCTGGGGCTCTGTGCTTTCTTTCGTTCTGAACAAGTGTTACTGTTTTCTGCACAAAAGCGATTCTGCGAAGCAATGTGAACACTTCTGTTTCCAGGAACAGAGAAGGTGCTAGCAGGTAATTCTCTGCCTGCTTTTCCCCAGTGCTCTGCAAGCTCTCCAGGACAACATAAAATCTGGGGCTCTGTGCTTTCTTTCGTTCTGAACAAGTGTTACTGTTTTCTGCACAAAAGCGATTCTGCGAAGCAATGTGAACAGGCACAGAGAAGGTGCTAGCAGGGAATTCTCTGCCTGCCTTTCCCCAGTGCTCTGCAAGCTCTCCAGGACAACAGCAAATCTGGGGCTCTGTGCTTTCTTTCGTTCTGAACAAGTGTTACTGTTTTCTGCACAAAAGCGATTCTGCGAAGCAATGTGAACACTTCTGTTTCCCAGGCACAGAGAAGGTGCTAGCAGGGAATTCTCTGCCTGCTTTTCCCCAGTGCTCTGCAAGCTCTCCAGGACAACATAAAATCTGGGGCTCTGTGCTTTCTTTCGTTCTGAACAAGTGTTACTGTTTTCTGCACAAAAGCGATTCTGCGAAGCAATGTGAACACTTCTGTTTCCCAGGCACAGAGAAGGTGCTAGCAGGGAATTCTCTGCCTGCCTTTCCCCAGTGCTCTGCAAGCTCTCCAGGACAACATAAAATCTGGGGCTCTGTGCTTTCTTTCGTTCTGAACAAGTGTTACTGTTTTCTGCACAAAAGCGATTCTGCGAAGCAATGTGAACACTTCTGTTTCCCAGGCACAGAGAAGGTGCTAGCAGGGAATTCTCTGCCTGCTTTTCCCCAGTGCTCTGCAAGCTCTCCAGGACAACATAAAATCTGGGGCTCTGTGCTTTCTTTTGTTCTGAACAAGTGTTACTGTTTTCTGCACAAAAGCGATTCTGCGAAGCAATGTGAACAGGCACAGAGAAGGTGCTAGCAGGGAATTCTCTGCCTGCTTTTCCCCAGTGCTCTGCAAGCTCTCCAGGACAACATAAAATCTGGGGCTCTGTGCTTTCTTTCGTTCTGAACAAGTGTTACTGTTTTCTGCACAAAAGCAATTCTGCGAAGCAATGTGAACACTTCTGTTTCCCAGGCACAGAGAAGGTGCTAGCAGGGAATTCTCTGCCTGCTTTTCCCCAGTGCTCTGCAAGCTCTCCAGGACAACATAAAATCTGGGGCTCTGTGCTTTCTTTCGTTGTGAACAAGTGTTACTGTTTTCTGCACAAAAGCGATTCTGCGAAGCAATGTGAACACTTCTGTTTCCCAGGCACAGAGAAGGTGCTAGGAGGGAATTCTCTGCCTGCCTTTCCCCAGTGCTCTGCAAGCTCTCCAGGACAACATAAAATCTGGGGCTCTGTGCTTTCTTTCGTCTGAACAAGTGTTACTGTTTTCTGCACAAAAGCGATTCAGCGAAGCAATGTGAACAGGCACAGAGAAGGTGCTAGCAGGGAATTCTCTGCCTGCCTTTCCCCAGTGCTCTGCAAGCTCTCCAGGACAACATAAAATCTGGGGCTCTGTGCTTTCTTTCGTTCTGAACAAGTGTTACTGTTTTCTGCACAAAAGCGATTCTGCGAAGCAATGGGAACACTTCTGTTACCCAGACACAGAGAAGGTGCTAGCAGGGAATTCTCTGCCTGCCTTTCCCCAGTGCTCTGCAAGCTCTCCAGGACAACATAAAATCTGGGGCTCTGTGCTTTCTTTCGTCTGAACAAGTGTTACTGTTTTCTGCACAAAAGCGATTCTGCGAAGCAATGTGAACAGGCACAGAGAAGGTGCTAGCAGGGAATTCTCTGCCTGCCTTTCCCCAGTGCTCTGCAAGCTCTCCAGGACAACAGCAAATCTGGGGCTCTGTGCTTTCTTTCGTCTGAACAAGTGTTACTGTTTTCTGCACAAAAGCGATTCTGCGAAGCAATGTGAACAGGCACAGAGAAGGTGCTAGGAGGGAATTCTCTGCCTGCCTTTCCCCAGTGCTCTGCAAGCTCTCCAGGACAACATAAAATCTGGGGCTCTGTGCTTTCTTTCGTCTGAACAAGTGTTACTGTTTTCTGCACAAAAGCGATTCAGCGAAGCAATGTGAACAGGCACAGAGAAGGTGCTAGCAGGGAATTCTCTGCCTGCTTTTCCCCAGTGCTCTGCAAGCTCTCCAGGACAACATAAAATCTGGGGCTCTGTGCTTTCTTTCGTTCTGAACAAGTGTTACTGTTTTCTGCACAAAAGCGATTCTGCGAAGCAATGGGAACACTTCTGTTACCCAGACACAGAGAAGGTGCTAGCAGGGAATTCTCTGCCTGCCTTTCCCCAGTGCTCTGCAAGCTCTCCAGGACAACATAAAATCTGGGGCTCTGTGCTTTCTTTCGTCTGAACAAGTGTTACTGTTTTCTGCACAAAAGCGATTCTGCGAAGCAATGTGAACAGGCACAGAGAAGGTGCTAGCAGGGAATTCTCTGCCTGCCTTTCCCCAGTGCTCTGCAAGCTCTCCAGGACAACAGCAAATCTGGGGCTCTGTGCTTTCTTTCGTTCTGAACAAGTGTTACTGTTTTCTGCACAAAAGCGATTCTGCGAAGCAATGGGAACACTTCTGTTTCCCAGACACAGAGAAGGTGCTAGCAGGGAATTCTCTGCCTGCTTTTCCCCAGTGCTCTGCAAGCTCTCCAGGACAACATAAAATCTGGGGCTCTGTGCTTTCTTTTGTTCTGAACAAGTGTTACTGTTTTCTGCACAAAAGCGATTCTCCCAATCAATGTGAACACTTCTGCTTCCCAGGCACAGAGCAGGTGCTAGCAGGGAATTCTCTGCCTGCCTTTCCCCAGTGCTCTGCAAGATCTCCAGGACAACATAAAATCTGGGGCTCTGTGCTTTCTTTCGTCTGAACAAGTGTTACTGTTTTCTGCACAAAAGCGATTCTGCGAAGCAATGTGAACAGGCACAGAGAAGGTGCTAGCAGGGAATTCTCTGCCTGCCTTTCCCCAGTGCTCTGCAAGCTCTCCAGGACAACAGCAAATCTGGGGCTCTGTGCTTTCTTTCGTTCTGAACAAGTGTTACTGTTTTCTGCACAAAAGCGATTCTGCGAAGCAATGGGAACACTTCTGTTTCCCAGGCACAGAGAAGGTGCTAGCAGGGAATTCTCTGCCTGCTTTTCCCCAGTGCTCTGCAAGCTCTCCAGGACAACATAAAATCTGGGGCTCTGTGCTTTCTTTCGTTCTGAACAAGTGTTACTGTTTTCTGCACAAAAGCGATTCTGCGAAGCAATGGGAACACTTCTGTTACCCAGACACAGAGAAGGTGCTAGCAGGGAATTCTCTGCCTGCCTTTCCCCAGTGCTCTGCAAGCTCTCCAGGACAACATAAAATCTGGGGCTCTGTGCTTTCTTTCGTCTGAACAAGTGTTACTGTTTTCTGCACAAAAGCGATTCTGCGAAGCAATGTGAACAGGCACAGAGAAGGTGCTAGCAGGGAATTCTCTGCCTGCCTTTCCCCAGTGCTCTGCAAGCTCTCCAGGACAACAGCAAATCTGGGGCTCTGTGCTTTCTTTCGTTCTGAACAAGTGTTACTGTTTTCTGCACAAAAGCGATTCTGCGAAGCAATGGGAACACTTCTGTTTCCCAGGCACAGAGAAGGTGCTAGCAGGGAATTCTCTGCCTGCTTTTCCCCAGTGCTCTGCAAGCTCTCCAGGACAACATAAAATCTGGGGCTCTGTGCTTTCTTTCGTTCTGAACAAGTGTTACTGTTTTCTGCACAAAAGCGATTCTGCGAAGCAATGTGAACAGGCACAGAGAAGGTGCTAGCAGGGAATTCTCTGCCTGCTTTTCCCCAGTGCTCTGCAAGCTCTCCAGGACAACATAAAATCTGGGGCTCTGTGCTTTCTTTCGTTCTGAACAAGTGTTACTGTTTTCTGCACAAAAGCGATTCTGCGAAGCAATGTGAACACTTCTGTTTCCCAGGAACAGAGAAGGTGCTAGCAGGGAATTATCTGCCTGCTTTTCCCCAGTGCTCTGCAAGCTCTCCAGGACAACATAAAATCTGGGGCTCTGTGCTTTCTTTCGTTCTGAACAAGTGTTACTGTTTTCTGCACAAAAGCGATTCGGCGAAGCAATGGGAACACTTCTGTTTCCCAGACACAGAGAAGGTGCTAGCAGGGAATTCTCTGCCTGCTTTTCCCCAGTGCTCTGCAATCTCTCCAGGACAACATAAAATCTGGGGCTCTGTGCTTTCTTTCGTTCTGAACAAGTGTTACTGTTTTCTGCACAAAAGCGATTCTGCCAAGCAATGTGAACACTTCTGCTTCCCAGGCACAGAGAAGGTGCTAGCAGGGAATTCTCTGCCTGCTTTTCCCCAGTGCTCTGCAAGCTCTCCAGGACAACAGCAAATCTGGGGCTCTGTGCTTTCTTTCGTCTGAACAAGTGTTACTGTTTTCTGCACAAAAGCGATTCTGCGAAGCAATGTGAACAGGCACAGAGAAGGTGCTAGGAGGGAATTCTCTGCCTGCCTTTCCCCAGTGCTCTGCAAGCTCTCCAGGACAACATAAAATCTGGGGCTCTGTGCTTTCTTTCGTCTGAACAAGTGTTACTGTTTTCTGCACAAAAGCGATTCAGCGAAGCAATGTGAACAGGCACAGAGAAGGTGCTAGCAGGGAATTCTCTGCCTGCTTTTCCCCAGTGCTCTGCAAGCTCTCCAGGACAACATAAAATCTGGGGCTCTGTGCTTTCTTTCGTTCTGAACAAGTGTTACTGTTTTCTGCACAAAAGCGATTCTGCGAAGCAATGGGAACACTTCTGTTACCCAGACACAGAGAAGGTGCTAGCAGGGAATTCTCTGCCTGCCTTTCCCCAGTGCTCTGCAAGCTCTCCAGGACAACATAAAATCTGGGGCTCTGTGCTTTCTTTCGTCTGAACAAGTGTTACTGTTTTCTGCACAAAAGCGATTCTGCGAAGCAATGTGAACAGGCACAGAGAAGGTGCTAGCAGGGAATTCTCTGCCTGCCTTTCCCCAGTGCTCTGCAAGCTCTCCAGGACAACAGCAAATCTGGGGCTCTGTGCTTTCTTTCGTTCTGAACAAGTGTTACTGTTTTCTGCACAAAAGCGATTCTGCGAAGCAATGTGAACACTTCTGTTTCCCAGGCACAGAGAAGGTGCTAGCAGGGAATTCTCTGCCTGCTTTTCCCCAGTGCTCTGCAAGCTCTCCAGGACAACATAAAATCTGGGGCTCTGTGCTTTCTTTCGTTCTGAACAAGTGTTACTGTTTTCTGCACAAAAGCGATTCTGCGAAGCAATGTGAACAGGCACAGAGAAGGTGCTAGCAGGGAATTCTCTGCCTGCTTTTCCCCAGTGCTCTGCAAGCTCTCCAGGACAACATAAAATCTGGGGCTCTGTGCTTTCTTTCGTTCTGAACAAGTGTTACTGTTTTCTGCACAAAAGCGATTCTGCGAAGCAATGTGAACACTTCTGTTTCCCAGGAACAGAGAAGGTGCTAGCAGGGAATTCTCTGCCTGCTTTTCCCCAGTGCTCTGCAAGCTCTCCAGGACAACATAAAATCTGGGGCTCTGTGCTTTCTTTCGTTCTGAACAAGTGTTACTGTTTTCTGCACAAAAGCGATTCGGCGAAGCAATGGGAACAGGCACAGAGAAGGTGCTAGCAGGGAATTCTCTGCCTGCCTTTCCCCAGTGCTCTGCAAGCTCTCCAGGACAACATAAAATCTGGGGCTCTGTGCTTTCTTTCGTTCTGAACAAGTGTTACTGTTTTCTGCACAAAAGCGATTCTGCGAAGCAATGTGAACACTTCTGTTTCCAGGAACAGAGAAGGTGCTAGCAGGTAATTCTCTGCCTGCTTTTCCCCAGTGCTCTGCAAGCTCTCCAGGACAACATAAAATCTGGGGCTCTGTGCTTTCTTTCGTTCTGAACAAGTGTTACTGTTTTCTGCACAAAAGCGATTCTGCGAAGCAATGTGAACAGGCACAGAGAAGGTGCTAGCAGGGAATTCTCTGCCTGCCTTTCCCCAGTGCTCTGCAAGCTCTCCAGGACAACAGCAAATCTGGGGCTCTGTGCTTTCTTTCGTTCTGAACAAGTGTTACTGTTTTCTGCACAAAAGCGATTCGGCGAAGCAATGTGAACACTTCTGTTTCCCAGGCACAGAGAAGGTGCTAGCAGGGAATTCTCTGCCTGCTTTTCCCCAGTGCTCTGCAAGCTCTCCAGGACAACATAAAATCTGGGGCTCTGTGCTTTCTTTCGTTCTGAACAAGTGTTACTGTTTTCTGCACAAAAGCTATTCTGCGAAGCAATGTGAACACTTCTGTTTCCCAGGAACAGAGAAGGTGCTAGCAGGGAATTCTCTGCCTGCTTTTCCCCAGTGCTCTGCAAGCTCTCCAGGACAACATAAAATCTGGGGCTCTGTGCTTTCTTTCGTTCTGAACAAGTGTTACTGTTTTCTGCACAAAAGCGATTCTGCGAAGCAATGTGAACACTTCTGTTTCCCAGGCACAGAGAAGGTGCTAGCAGGGAATTCTCTGCCTGCCTTTCCCCAGTGCTCTGCAAGCTCTCCAGGACAACATAAAATCTGGGGCTCTGTGCTTTCTTTCGTTCTGAACAAGTGTTACTGTTTTCTGCACAAAAGCGATTCTGCGAAGCAATGTGAACAGGCACAGAGAAGGTGCTAGCAGGGAATTCTCTGCCTGCCTTTCCCCAGTGCTCTGCAAGCTCTCCAGGACAACAGCAAATCTGGGGCTCTGTGCTTTCTTTCGTTCTGAACAAGTGTTACTGTTTTCTGCACAAAAGCGATTCTGCGAAGCAATGGGAACACTTCGGTTTCCCAGGCACAGAGAAGGTGCTAGCAGGGAATTCTCTGCCTGCTTTTCCCCAGTGCTCTGCAAGCTCTCCAGGACAACATAAAATCTGGGGCTCTGTGCTTTCTTTCGTTCTGAACAAGTGTTACTGTTTTCTGCACAAAAGCGATTCTGCGAAGCAATGTGAACAGGCACAGAGAAGGTGCTAGCAGGGAATTCTCTGCCTGCTTTTCCCCAGTGCTCTGCAAGCTCTCCAGGACAACATAAAATCTGGGGCTCTGTGCTTTCTTTCGTTCTGAACAAGTGTTACTGTTTTCTGCACAAAAGCGATTCTGCGAAGCAATGTGAACACTTCTGTTTCCCAGGAACAGAGAAGGTGCTAGCAGGGAATTCTCTGCCTGCTTTTCCCCAGTGCTCTGCAAGCTCTCCAGGACAACATAAAATCTGGGGCTCTGTGCTTTCTTTCGTTCTGAACAAGTGTTACTGTTTTCTGCACAAAAGCGATTCGGCGAAGCAATGGGAACACTTCTGTTTCCCAGACACAGAGAAGGTGCTAGCAGGGAATTCTCTGCCTGCTTTTCCCCAGTGCTCTGCAATCTCTCCAGGACAACATAAAATCTGGGGCTCTGTGCTTTCTTTCGTTCTGAACAAGTGTTACTGTTTTCTGCACAAAAGCGATTCTGCCAAGCAATGTGAACACTTCTGCTTCCCAGGCACAGAGAAGGTGCTAGCAGGGAATTCTCTGCCTGCCTTTCCCCAGTGCTCTGCAAGCTCTCCAGGACAACATAAAATCTGGGGCTCTGTGCTTTCTTTCGTCTGAACAAGTGTTACTGTTTTCTGCACAAAAGCGATTCTGCGAAGCAATGTGAACAGGCACAGAGAAGGTGCTAGCAGGGAATTCTCTGCCTGCCTTTCCCCAGTGCTCTGCAAGCTCTCCAGGACAACATAAAATCTGGGGCTCTGTGCTTTCTTTCGTTCTGAACAAGTGTTACTGTTTTCTGCACAAAAGCGATTCTGCGAAGCAATGTGAACACTTCTGTTTCCAGGAACAGAGAAGGTGCTAGCAGGTAATTCTCTGCCTGCTTTTCCCCAGTGCTCTGCAAGCTCTCCAGGACAACATAAAATCTGGGGCTCTGTGCTTTCTTTCGTTCTGAACAAGTGTTACTGTTTTCTGCACAAAAGCGATTCTGCGAAGCAATGTGAACAGGCACAGAGAAGGTGCTAGCAGGGAATTCTCTGCCTGCCTTTCCCCAGTGCTCTGCAAGCTCTCCAGGACAACAGCAAATCTGGGGCTCTGTGCTTTCTTTCGTTCTGAACAAGTGTTACTGTTTTCTGCACAAAAGCGATTCTGCGAAGCAATGTGAACACTTCTGTTTCCCAGGCACAGAGAAGGTGCTAGCAGGGAATTCTCTGCCTGCTTTTCCCCAGTGCTCTGCAAGCTCTCCAGGACAACATAAAATCTGGGGCTCTGTGCTTTCTTTCGTTCTGAACAAGTGTTACTGTTTTCTGCACAAAAGCTATTCTGCGAAGCAATGTGAACACTTCTGTTTCCCAGGAACAGAGAAGGTGCTAGCAGGGAATTCTCTGCCTGCTTTTCCCCAGTGCTCTGCAAGCTCTCCAGGACAACATAAAATCTGGGGCTCTGTGCTTTCTTTCGTTCTGAACAAGTGTTACTGTTTTCTGCACAAAAGCGATTCTGCGAAGCAATGTGAACACTTCTGTTTCCCAGGCACAGAGAAGGTGCTAGCAGGGAATTCTCTGCCTGCCTTTCCCCAGTGCTCTGCAAGCTCTCCAGGACAACATAAAATCTGGGGCTCTGTGCTTTCTTTCGTTCTGAACAAGTGTTACTGTTTTCTGCACAAAAGCGATTCTGCGAAGCAATGTGAACACTTCTGTTTCCCAGGCACAGAGAAGGTGCTAGCAGGGAATTCTCTGCCTTCTTTTCCCCAGTGCTCTGCAAGCTCTCCAGGACAACATAAAATCTGGGGCTCTGTGCTTTCTTTTGTTCTGAACAAGTGTTACTGTTTTCTGCACAAAAGCGATTCTGCGAAGCAATGTGAACAGGCACAGAGAAGGTGCTAGCAGGGAATTCTCTGCCTGCTTTTCCCCAGTGCTCTGCAAGCTCTCCAGGACAACATAAAATCTGAGGCTCTGTGCTTTCTTTCGTTCTGAACAAGTGTTACTGTTTTCTGCACAAAAGCAATTCTGCGAAGCAATGTGAACACTTCTGTTTCCCAGGCACAGAGAAGGTGCTAGCAGGGAATTCTCTGCCTGCTTTTCCCCAGTGCTCTGCAAGCTCTCCAGGACAACATAAAATCTGGGGCTCTGTGCTTTCTTTCGTTCTGAACAAGTGTTACTGTTTTCTGCACAAAAGCGATTCTGCGAAGCAATGTGAACACTTCTGTTTCCCAGGCACAGAGAAGGTGCTAGGAGGGAATTCTCTGCCTGCCTTTCCCCAGTGCTCTGCAAGCTCTCCAGGACAACATAAAATCTGGGGCTCTGTGCTTTCTTTCGTCTGAACAAGTGTTACTGTTTTCTGCACAAAAGCGATTCAGCGAAGCAATGTGAACAGGCACAGAGAAGGTGCTAGCAGGGAATTCTCTGCCTGCCTTTCCCCAGTGCTCTGCAAGCTCTCCAGGACAACATAAAATCTGGGGCTCTGTGCTTTCTTTCGTTCTGAACAAGTGTTACTGTTTTCTGCACAAAAGCGATTCTGCGAAGCAATGGGAACACTTCTGTTACCCAGACACAGAGAAGGTGCTAGCAGGGAATTCTCTGCCTGCCTTTCCCCAGTGCTCTGCAAGCTCTCCAGGACAACATAAAATCTGGGGCTCTGTGCTTTCTTTCGTCTGAACAAGTGTTACTGTTTTCTGCACAAAAGCGATTCTGCGAAGCAATGTGAACAGGCACAGAGAAGGTGCTAGCAGGGAATTCTCTGCCTGCCTTTCCCCAGTGCTCTGCAAGCTCTCCAGGACAACAGCAAATCTGGGGCTCTGTGCTTTCTTTCGTCTGAACAAGTGTTACTGTTTTCTGCACAAAAGCGATTCTGCGAAGCAATGTGAACAGGCACAGAGAAGGTGCTAGGAGGGAATTCTCTGCCTGCCTTTCCCCAGTGCTCTGCAAGCTCTCCAGGACAACATAAAATCTGGGGCTCTGTGCTTTCTTTCGTCTGAACAAGTGTTACTGTTTTCTGCACAAAAGCGATTCAGCGAAGCAATGTGAACAGGCACAGAGAAGGTGCTAGCAGGGAATTCTCTGCCTGCTTTTCCCCAGTGCTCTGCAAGCTCTCCAGGACAACATAAAATCTGGGGCTCTGTGCTTTCTTTCGTTCTGAACAAGTGTTACTGTTTTCTGCACAAAAGCGATTCTGCGAAGCAATGGGAACACTTCTGTTACCCAGACACAGAGAAGGTGCTAGCAGGGAATTCTCTGCCTGCCTTTCCCCAGTGCTCTGCAAGCTCTCCAGGACAACATAAAATCTGGGGCTCTGTGCTTTCTTTCGTCTGAACAAGTGTTACTGTTTTCTGCACAAAAGCGATTCTGCGAAGCAATGTGAACAGGCACAGAGAAGGTGCTAGCAGGGAATTCTCTGCCTGCCTTTCCCCAGTGCTCTGCAAGCTCTCCAGGACAACAGCAAATCTGGGGCTCTGTGCTTTCTTTCGTTCTGAACAAGTGTTACTGTTTTCTGCACAAAAGCGATTCTGCGAAGCAATGGGAACACTTCTGTTTCCCAGACACAGAGAAGGTGCTAGCAGGGAATTCTCTGCCTGCTTTTCCCCAGTGCTCTGCAATCTCTCCAGGACAACATAAAATCTGGGGCTCTGTGCTTTCTTTTGTTCTGAACAAGTGTTACTGTTTTCTGCACAAAAGCGATTCTCCCAATCAATGTGAACACTTCTGCTTCCCAGGCACAGAGCAGGTGCTAGCAGGGAATTCTCTGCCTGCCTTTCCCCAGTGCTCTGCAAGATCTCCAGGACAACATAAAATCTGGGGCTCTGTGCTTTCTTTCGTCTGAACAAGTGTTACTGTTTTCTGCACAAAAGCGATTCTGCGAAGCAATGTGAACAGGCACAGAGAAGGTGCTAGCAGGGAATTCTCTGCCTGCCTTTCCCCAGTGCTCTGCAAGCTCTCCAGGACAACAGCAAATCTGGGGCTCTGTGCTTTCTTTCGTTCTGAACAAGTGTTACTGTTTTCTGCACAAAAGCGATTCTGCGAAGCAATGGGAACACTTCTGTTTCCCAGGCACAGAGAAGGTGCTAGCAGGGAATTCTCTGCCTGCTTTTCCCCAGTGCTCTGCAAGCTCTCCAGGACAACATAAAATCTGGGGCTCTGTGCTTTCTTTCGTTCTGAACAAGTGTTACTGTTTTCTGCACAAAAGCGATTCTGCGAAGCAATGTGAACACTTCTGTTTCCCAGGAACAGAGAAGGTGCTAGCAGGGAATTCTCTGCCTGCTTTTCCCCAGTGCTCTGCAAGCTCTCCAGGACAACATAAAATCTGGGGCTCTGTGCTTTCTTTCGTTCTGAACAAGTGTTACTGTTTTCTGCACAAAAGCGATTCGGCGAAGCAATGGGAACACTTCTGTTTCCCAGACACAGAGAAGGTGCTAGCAGGGAATTCTCTGCCTGCTTTTCCCCAGTGCTCTGCAATCTCTCCAGGACAACATAAAATCTGGGGCTCTGTGCTTTCTTTCGTTCTGAACAAGTGTTACTGTTTTCTGCACAAAAGCGATTCTGCCAAGCAATGTGAACACTTCTGCTTCCCAGGCACAGAGAAGGTGCTAGCAGGGAATTCTCTGCCTGCCTTTCCCCAGTGCTCTGCAAGCTCTCCAGGACAACATAAAATCTGGGGCTCTGTGCTTTCTTTCGTTCTGAACAAGTGTTACTGTTTTCTGCACAAAAGCGATTCTGCGAAGCAATGTGAACACTTCTGTTTCCCAGGAACAGAGAAGGTGCTAGCAGGTAATTCTCTGCCTGCTTTTCCCCAGTGCTCTGCAAGCTCTCCAGGACAACATAAAATCTGGGGCTCTGTGCTTTCTTTCGTTCTGAACAAGTGTTACTGTTTTCTGCACAAAAGCGATTCTGCGAAGCAATGTGAACAGGCACAGAGAAGGTGCTAGCAGGGAATTCTCTGCCTGCCTTTCCCCAGTGCTCTGCAAGCTCTCCAGGACAACAGCAAATCTGGGGCTCTGTGCTTTCTTTCGTTCTGAACAAGTGTTACTGTTTTCTGCACAAAAGCGATTCTGCGAAGCAATGTGAACACTTCTGTTTCCCAGGCACAGAGAAGGTGCTAGCAGGGAATCCTCTGCCTGCTTTTCCCCAGTGCTCTGCAAGCTCTCCAGGACAACATAAAATCTGGGGCTCTGTGCTTTCTTTTGTTCTGAACAAGTGTTACTGTTTTCTGCACAAAAGCGATTCTGCGAAGCAATGTGAACAGGCACAGAGAAGGTGCTAGCAGGGAATTCTCTGCCTGCTTTTCCCCAGTGCTCTGCAAGCTCTCCAGGACAACATAAAATCTGGGGCTCTGTGCTTTCTTTCGTTCTGAACAAGTGTTACTGTTTTCTGCACAAAAGCGATTCTGCGAAGCAATGGGAACACTTCTGTTTCCCAGGCACAGAGAAGGTGCTAGCAGGGAATTCTCTGCCTGCCTTTCCCCAGTGCTCTGCAAGCTCTCCAGGACAACATAAAATCTGGGGCTCTGTGCTTTCTTTCGTTCTGAACAAGTGTTACTGTTTTCTGCACAAAAGCGATTCTGCGAAGCAATGTGAACAGGCACAGAGAAGGTGCTAGCAGGGAATTCTCTGCCTGCCTTTCCCCAGTGCTCTGCAAGCTCTCCAGGACAACAGCAAATCTGGGGCTCTGTGCTTTCTTTCGTTCTGAACAAGTGTTACTGTTTTCTGCACAAAAGCGATTCTGCGAAGCAATGGGAACACTTCTGTTTCCCAGGCACAGAGAAGGTGCTAGCAGGGAATTCTCTGCCTGCTTTTCCCCAGTGCTCTGCAAGCTCTCCAGGACAACATAAAATCTGGGGCTCTGTGCTTTCTTTCGTTCTGAACAAGTGTTACTGTTTTCTGCACAAAAGCGATTCTGCGAAGCAATGTGAACAGGCACAGAGAAGGTGCTAGCAGGGAATTCTCTGCCTGCTTTTCCCCAGTGCTCTGCAAGCTCTCCAGGACAACATAAAATCTGGGGCTCTGTGCTTTCTTTCGTTCTGAACAAGTGTTACTGTTTTCTGCACAAAAGCGATTCTGCGAAGCAATGTGAACACTTCTGTTTCCCAGGAACAGAGAAGGTGCTAGCAGGGAATTCTCTGCCTGCTTTTCCCCAGTGCTCTGCAAGCTCTCCAGGACAACATAAAATCTGGGGCTCTGTGCTTTCTTTCGTTCTGAACAAGTGTTACTGTTTTCTGCACAAAAGCGATTCGGCGAAGCAATGGGAACACTTCTGTTTCCCAGACACAGAGAAGGTGCTAGCAGGGAATTCTCTGCCTGCTTTTCCCCAGTGCTCTGCAATCTCTCCAGGACAACATAAAATCTGGGGCTCTGTGCTTTCTTTCGTTCTGAACAAGTGTTACTGTTTTCTGCACAAAAGCGATTCTGCCAAGCAATGTGAACACTTCTGCTTCCCAGGCACAGAGAAGGTGCTAGCAGGGAATTCTCTGCCTGCCTTTCCCCAGTGCTCTGCAAGCTCTCCAGGACAACATAAAATCTGGGGCTCTGTGCTTTCTTTCGTCTGAACAAGTGTTACTGTTTTCTGCACAAAAGCGATTCTGCGAAGCAATGTGAACAGGCACAGAGAAGGTGCTAGCAGGGAATTCTCTGCCTGCCTTTCCCCAGTGCTCTGCAAGCTCTCCAGGACAACATAAAATCTGGGGCTCTGTGCTTTCTTTCGTTCTGAACAAGTGTTACTGTTTTCTGCACAAAAGCGATTCTGCGAAGCAATGTGAACACTTCTGTTTCCAGGAACAGAGAAGGTGCTAGCAGGTAATTCTCTGCCTGCTTTTCCCCAGTGCTCTGCAAGCTCTCCAGGACAACATAAAATCTGGGGCTCTGTGCTTTCTTTCGTTCTGAACAAGTGTTACTGTTTTCTGCACAAAAGCGATTCTGCGAAGCAATGTGAACAGGCACAGAGAAGGTGCTAGCAGGGAATTCTCTGCCTGCCTTTCCCCAGTGCTCTGCAAGCTCTCCAGGACAACAGCAAATCTGGGGCTCTGTGCTTTCTTTCGTTCTGAACAAGTGTTACTGTTTTCTGCACAAAAGCGATTCTGCGAAGCAATGTGAACACTTCTGTTTCCCAGGCACAGAGAAGGTGCTAGCAGGGAATTCTCTGCCTGCTTTTCCCCAGTGCTCTGCAATCTCTCCAGGACAACATAAAATCTGGGGCTCTGTGCTTTCTTTCGTTCTGAACAAGTGTTACTGTTTTCTGCACAAAAGCTATTCTGCGAAGCAATGTGAACACTTCTGTTTCCCAGGAACAGAGAAGGTGCTAGCAGGGAATTCTCTGCCTGCTTTTCCCCAGTGCTCTGCAAGCTCTCCAGGACAACATAAAATCTGGGGCTCTGTGCTTTCTTTCGTTCTGAACAAGTGTTACTGTTTTCTGCACAAAAGCGATTCTGCGAAGCAATGTGAACACTTCTGTTTCCCAGGCACAGAGAAGGTGCTAGCAGGGAATTCTCTGCCTGCCTTTCCCCAGTGCTCTGCAAGCTCTCCAGGACAACATAAAATCTGGGGCTCTGTGCTTTCTTTCGTTCTGAACAAGTGTTACTGTTTTCTGCACAAAAGCGATTCTGCGAAGCAATGTGAACACTTCTGTTTCCCAGGCACAGAGAAGGTGCTAGCAGGGAATTCTCTGCCTTCTTTTCCCCAGTGCTCTGCAAGCTCTCCAGGACAACATAAAATCTGGGGCTCTGTGCTTTCTTTTGTTCTGAACAAGTGTTACTGTTTTCTGCACAAAAGCGATTCTGCGAAGCAATGTGAACAGGCACAGAGAAGGTGCTAGCAGGGAATTCTCTGCCTGCTTTTCCCCAGTGCTCTGCAAGCTCTCCAGGACAACATAAAATCTGGGGCTCTGTGCTTTCTTTCGTTCTGAACAAGTGTTACTGTTTTCTGCACAAAAGCAATTCTGCGAAGCAATGTGAACACTTCTGTTTCCCAGGCACAGAGAAGGTGCTAGCAGGGAATTCTCTGCCTGCTTTTCCCCAGTGCTCTGCAAGCTCTCCAGGACAACATAAAATCTGGGGCTCTGTGCTTTCTTTCGTTGTGAACAAGTGTTACTGTTTTCTGCACAAAAGCGATTCTGCGAAGCAATGTGAACACTTCTGTTTCCCAGGCACAGAGAAGGTGCTAGGAGGGAATTCTCTGCCTGCCTTTCCCCAGTGCTCTGCAAGCTCTCCAGGACAACATAAAATCTGGGGCTCTGTGCTTTCTTTCGTCTCAACAAGTGTTACTGTTTTCTGCACAAAAGCGATTCAGCGAAGCAATGTGAACAGGCACAGAGAAGGTGCTAGCAGGGAATTCTCTGCCTGCCTTTCCCCAGTGCTCTGCAAGCTCTCCAGGACAACATAAAATCTGGGGCTCTGTGCTTTCTTTCGTTCTGAACAAGTGTTACTGTTTTCTGCACAAAAGCGATTCTGCGAAGCAATGGGAACACTTCTGTTACCCAGACACAGAGAAGGTGCTAGCAGGGAATTCTCTGCCTGCCTTTCCCCAGTGCTCTGCAAGCTCTCCAGGACAACATAAAATCTGGGGCTCTGTGCTTTCTTTCGTCTGAACAAGTGTTACTGTTTTCTGCACAAAAGCGATTCTGCGAAGCAATGTGAACAGGCACAGAGAAGGTGCTAGCAGGGAATTCTCTGCCTGCCTTTCCCCAGTGCTCTGCAAGCTCTCCAGGACAACAGCAAATCTGGGGCTCTGTGCTTTCTTTCGTCTGAACAAGTGTTACTGTTTTCTGCACAAAAGCGATTCTGCAAAGCAATGTGAACAGGCACAGAGAAGGTGCTAGGAGGGAATTCTCTGCCTGCCTTTCCCCAGTGCTCTGCAAGCTCTCCAGGACAACATAAAATCTGGGGCTCTGTGCTTTCTTTCGTCTGAACAAGTGTTACTGTTTTCTGCACAAAAGCGATTCAGCGAAGCAATGTGAACAGGCACAGAGAAGGTGCTAGCAGGGAATTCTCTGCCTGCTTTTCCCCAGTGCTCTGCAAGCTCTCCAGGACAACATAAAATCTGGGGCTCTGTGCTTTCTTTCGTTCTGAACAAGTGTTACTGTTTTCTGCACAAAAGCGATTCTGCGAAGCAATGGGAACACTTCTGTTACCCAGACACAGAGAAGGTGCTAGCAGGGAATTCTCTGCCTGCCTTTCCCCAGTGCTCTGCAAGCTCTCCAGGACAACATAAAATCTGGGGCTCTGTGCTTTCTTTCGTCTGAACAAGTGTTACTGTTTTCTGCACAAAAGCGATTCTGCGAAGCAATGTGAACAGGCACAGAGAAGGTGCTAGCAGGGAATTCTCTGCCTGCCTTTCCCCAGTGCTCTGCAAGCTCTCCAGGACAACAGCAAATCTGGGGCTCTGTGCTTTCTTTCGTTCTGAACAAGTGTTACTGTTTTCTGCACAAAAGCGATTCTGCGAAGCAATGGGAACACTTCTGTTTCCCAGACACAGAGAAGGTGCTAGCAGGGAATTCTCTGCCTGCTTTTCCCCAGTGCTCTGCAATCTCTCCAGGACAACATAAAATCTGGGGCTCTGTGCTTTCTTTTGTTCTGAACAAGTGTTACTGTTTTCTGCACAAAAGCGATTCTCCCAATCAATGTGAACACTTCTGCTTCCCAGGCACAGAGCAGGTGCTAGCAGGGAATTCTCTGCCTGCCTTTCCCCAGTGCTCTGCAAGATCTCCAGGACAACATAAAATCTGGGGCTCTGTGCTTTCTTTCGTCTGAACAAGTGTTACTGTTTTCTGCACAAAAGCGATTCTGCGAAGCAATGTGAACAGGCACAGAGAAGGTGCTAGCAGGGAATTCTCTGCCTGCCTTTCCCCAGTGCTCTGCAAGCTCTCCAGGACAACAGCAAATCTGGGGCTCTGTGCTTTCTTTCGTTCTGAACAAGTGTTACTGTTTTCTGCACAAAAGCGATTCTGCGAAGCAATGGGAACACTTCTGTTTCCCAGGCACAGAGAAGGTGCTAGCAGGGAATTCTCTGCCTGCTTTTCCCCAGTGCTCTGCAAGCTCTCCAGGACAACATAAAATCTGGGGCTCTGTGCTTTCTTTCGTTCTGAACAAGTGTTACTGTTTTCTGCACAAAAGCGATTCTGCGAAGCAATGGGAACACTTCTGTTACCCAGACACAGAGAAGGTGCTAGCAGGGAATTCTCTGCCTGCCTTTCCCCAGTGCTCTGCAAGCTCTCCAGGACAACATAAAATCTGGGGCTCTGTGCTTTCTTTTGTTCTGAACAAGTGTTACTGTTTTCTGCACAAAAGCGATTCTGCGAAGCAATGTGAACAGGCACAGAGAAGGTGCTAGCAGGGAATTCTCTGCCTGCCTTTCCCCAGTGCTCTGCAAGCTCTCCAGGACAACAGCAAATCTGGGGCTCTGTGCTTTCTTTCGTTCTGAACAAGTGTTACTGTTTTCTGCACAAAAGCGATTCTGCGAAGCAATGGGAACACTTCTGTTTCCCAGGCACAGAGAAGGTGCTAGCAGGGAATTCTCTGCCTGCTTTTCCCCAGTGCTCTGCAAGCTCTCCAGGACAACATAAAATCTGGGGCTCTGTGCTTTCTTTCGTTCTGAACAAGTGTTACTGTTTTCTGCACAAAAGCGATTCTGCGAAGCAATGTGAACAGGCACAGAGAAGGTGCTAGCAGGGAATTCTCTGCCTGCTTTTCCCCAGTGCTCTGCAAGCTCTCCAGGACAACATAAAATCTGGGGCTCTGTGCTTTCTTTCGTTCTGAACAAGTGTTACTGTTTTCTGCACAAAAGCGATTCTGCGAAGCAATGTGAACACTTCTGTTTCCCAGGCACAGAGAAGGTGCTAGCAGGGAATTCTCTGCCTGCTTTTCCCCAGTGCTCTGCAAGCTCTCCAGGACAACATAAAATCTGGGGCTCTGTGCTTTCTTTCGTTCTGAACAAGTGTTACTGTTTTCTGCACAAAAGCGATTCGGCGAAGCAATGGGAACACTTCTGTTTCCCAGACACAGAGAAGGTGCTAGCAGGGAATTCTCTGCCTGCTTTTCCCCAGTGCTCTGCAATCTCTCCAGGACAACATAAAATCTGGGGCTCTGTGCTTTCTTTCGTTCTGAACAAGTGTTACTGTTTTCTGCACAAAAGCGATTCTGCCAAGCAATGTGAACACTTCTGCTTCCCAGGCACAGAGAAGGTGCTAGCAGGGAATTCTCTGCCTGCCTTTCCCCAGTGCTCTGCAAGCTCTCCAGGACAACATAAAATCTGGGGCTCTGTGCTTTCTTTCGTCTGAACAAGTGTTACTGTTTTCTGCACAAAAGCGATTCTGCGAAGCAATGTGAACAGGCACAGAGAAGGTGCTAGCAGGGAATTCTCTGCCTGCCTTTCCCCAGTGCTCTGCAAGCTCTCCAGGACAACAGCAAATCTGGGGCTCTGTGCTTTCTTTCGTTCTGAACAAGTGTTACTGTTTTCTGCACAAAAGCGATTCTGCGAAGCAATGGGAACACTTCTGTTTCCCAGACACAGAGAAGGTGCTAGCAGGGAATTCTCTGCCTGCTTTTCCCCAGTGCTCTGCAATCTCTCCAGGACAACATAAAATCTGGGGCTCTGTGCTTTCTTTTGTTCTGAACAAGTGTTACTGTTTTCTGCACAAAAGCGATTCTCCCAATCAATGTGAACACTTCTGCTTCCCAGGCACAGAGCAGGTGCTAGCAGGGAATTCTCTGCCTGCCTTTCCCCAGTGCTCTGCAAGATCTCCAGGACAACATAAAATCTGGGGCTCTGTGCTTTCTTTCGTCTGAACAAGTGTTACTGTTTTCTGCACAAAAGCGATTCTGCGAAGCAATGTGAACAGGCACAGAGAAGGTGCTAGCAGGGAATTCTCTGCCTGCCTTTCCCCAGTGCTCTGCAAGCTCTCCAGGACAACAGCAAATCTGGGGCTCTGTGCTTTCTTTCGTTCTGAACAAGTGTTACTGTTTTCTGCACAAAAGCGATTCTGCGAAGCAATGGGAACACTTCTGTTTCCCAGGCACAGAGAAGGTGCTAGCAGGGAATTCTCTGCCTGCTTTTCCCCAGTGCTCTGCAAGCTCTCCAGGACAACATAAAATCTGGGGCTCTGTGCTTTCTTTCGTTCT
This sequence comes from Strix uralensis, assembly GCF_047716275.1. Classification (NCBI taxonomy): domain Eukaryota; kingdom Metazoa; phylum Chordata; class Aves; order Strigiformes; family Strigidae; genus Strix; species Strix uralensis. Next base: position 90,543 of record NW_027436720.1, on the reverse strand, counting down.
GAACAAGTGTTACTGTTTTCTGCACAAAAGCGATTCTGCGAAGCAATGGGAACACTTCTGTTACCCAGACACAGAGAAGGTGCTAGCAGGGAATTCTCTGCCTGCCTTTCCCCAGTGCTCTGCAAGCTCTCCAGGACAACATAAAATCTGGGGCTCTGTGCTTTCTTTCGTCTGAACAAGTGTTACTGTTTTCTGCACAAAAGCGATTCTGCGAAGCAATGTGAACAGGCACAGAGAAGGTGCTAGCAGGGAATTCTCTGCCTGCTTTTCCCCAGTGCTCTGCAAGCTCTCCAGGACAACATAAAATCTGGGGCTCTGTGCTTTCTTTCGTTCTGAACAAGTGTTACTGTTTTCTGCACAAAAGCGATTCTGCGAAGCAATGTGAACACTTCTGTTTCCCAGGAACAGAGAAGGTGCTAGCAGGGAATTCTCTGCCTGCTTTTCCCCAGTGCTCTGCAAGCTCTCCAGGACAACATAAAATCTGGGGCTCTGTGCTTTCTTTCGTTCTGAACAAGTGTTACTGTTTTCTGCACAAAAGCGATTCGGCGAAGCAATGGGAACACTTCTGTTTCCCAGACACAGAGAAGGTGCTAGCAGGGAATTCTCTGCCTGCTTTTCCCCAGTGCTCTGCAATCTCTCCAGGACAACATAAAATCTGGGGCTCTGTGCTTTCTTTCGTTCTGAACAAGTGTTACTGTTTTCTGCACAAAAGCGATTCTGCCAAGCAATGTGAACACTTCTGCTTCCCAGGCACAGAGAAGGTGCTAGCAGGGAATTCTCTGCCTGCCTTTCCCCAGTGCTCTGCAAGCTCTCCAGGACAACAGCAAATCTGGGGCTCTGTGCTTTCTTTCGTCTGAACAAGTGTTACTGTTTTCTGCACAAAAGCGATTCTGCGAAGCAATGTGAACAGGCACAGAGAAGGTGCTAGGAGGGAATTCTCTGCCTGCCTTTCCCCAGTGCTCTGCAAGCTCTCCAGGACAACATAAAATCTGGGGCTCTGTGCTTTCTTTCGTCTGAACAAGTGTTACTGTTTTCTGCACAAAAGCGATTCAGCGAAGCAATGTGAACAGGCACAGAGAAGGTGCTAGCAGGGAATTCTCTGCCTGCTTTTCCCCAGTGCTCTGCAAGCTCTCCAGGACAACATAAAATCTGGGGCTCTGTGCTTTCTTTCGTTCTGAACAAGTGTTACTGTTTTCTGCACAAAAGCGATTCTGCGAAGCAATGGGAACACTTCTGTTACCCAGACACAGAGAAGGTGCTAGCAGGGAATTCTCTGCCTGCCTTTCCCCAGTGCTCTGCAAGCTCTCCAGGACAACATAAAATCTGGGGCTCTGTGCTTTCTTTCGTCTGAACAAGTGTTACTGTTTTCTGCACAAAAGCGATTCTGCGAAGCAATGTGAACAGGCACAGAGAAGGTGCTAGCAGGGAATTCTCTGCCTGCCTTTCCCCAGTGCTCTGCAAGCTCTCCAGGACAACAGCAAATCTGGGGCTCTGTGCTTTCTTTCGTTCTGAACAAGTGTTACTGTTTTCTGCACAAAAGCGATTCTGCGAAGCAATGGGAACACTTCTGTTTCCCAGGCACAGAGAAGGTGCTAGCAGGGAATTCTCTGCCTGCTTTTCCCCAGTGCTCTGCAAGCTCTCCAGGACAACATAAAATCTGGGGCTCTGTGCTTTCTTTCGTTCTGAACAAGTGTTACTGTTTTCTGCACAAAAGCGATTCTGCGAAGCAATGTGAACAGGCACAGAGAAGGTGCTAGCAGGGAATTCTCTGCCTGCTTTTCCCCAGTGCTCTGCAAGCTCTCCAGGACAACATAAAATCTGGGGCTCTGTGCTTTCTTTCGTTCTGAACAAGTGTTACTGTTTTCTGCACAAAAGCGATTCTGCGAAGCAATGTGAACACTTCTGTTTCCCAGGAACAGAGAAGGTGCTAGCAGGGAATTATCTGCCTGCTTTTCCCCAGTGCTCTGCAAGCTCTCCAGGACAACATAAAATCTGGGGCTCTGTGCTTTCTTTCGTTCTGAACAAGTGTTACTGTTTTCTGCACAAAAGCGATTCGGCGAAGCAATGGGAACACTTCTGTTTCCCAGGCACAGAGAAGGTGCTAGCAGGGAATTCTCTGCCTGCTTTTCCCCAGTGCTCTGCAATCTCTCCAGGACAACATAAAATCTGGGGCTCTGTGCTTTCTTTCGTTCTGAACAAGTGTTACTGTTTTCTGCACAAAAGCGATTCTGCCAAGCAATGTGAACACTTCTGCTTCCCAGGCACAGAGAAGGTGCTAGCAGGGAATTCTCTGCCTGCCTTTCCCCAGTGCTCTGCAAGCTCTCCAGGACAACATAAAATCTGGGGCTCTGTGCTTTCTTTCGTCTGAACAAGTGTTACTGTTTTCTGCACAAAAGCGATTCTGCGAAGCAATGTGAACAGGCACAGAGAAGGTGCTAGCAGGGAATTCTCTGCCTGCCTTTCCCCAGTGCTCTGCAAGCTCTCCAGGACAACATAAAATCTGGGGCTCTGTGCTTTCTTTCGTTCTGAACAAGTGTTACTGTTTTCTGCACAAAAGCGATTCTGCGAAGCAATGGGAACACTTCTGTTACCCAGACACAGAGAAGGTGCTAGCAGGGAATTCTCTGCCTGCCTTTCCCCAGTGCTCTGCAAGCTCTCCAGGACAACATAAAATCTGGGGCTCTGTGCTTTCTTTCGTCTGAACAAGTGTTACTGTTTTCTGCACAAAAGCGATTCTGCGAAGCAATGTGAACAGGCACAGAGAAGGTGCTAGCAGGGAATTCTCTGCCTGCCTTTCCCCAGTGCTCTGCAAGCTCTCCAGGACAACAGCAAATCTGGGGCTCTGTGCTTTCTTTCGTTCTGAACAAGTGTTACTGTTTTCTGCACAAAAGCGATTCTGCGAAGCAATGGGAACACTTCTGTTTCCCAGGCACAGAGAAGGTGCTAGCAGGGAATTCTCTGCCTGCTTTTCCCCAGTGCTCTGCAAGCTCTCCAGGACAACATAAAATCTGGGGCTCTGTGCTTTCTTTCGTTCTGAACAAGTGTTATTGTTTTCTGCACAAAAGCGATTCTGCGAAGCAATGTGAACAGGCACAGAGAAGGTGCTAGCAGGGAATTCTCTGCCTGCTTTTCCCCAGTGCTCTGCAAGCTCTCCAGGACAACATAAAATCTGGGGCTCTGTGCTTTCTTTCGTTCTGAACAAGTGTTACTGTTTTCTGCACAAAAGCGATTCTGCGAAGCAATGTGAACACTTCTGTTTCCCAGGAACAGAGAAGGTGCTAGCAGGGAATTCTCTGCCTGCTTTTCCCCAGTGCTCTGCAAGCTCTCCAGGACAACATAAAATCTGGGGCTCTGTGCTTTCTTTCGTTCTGAACAAGTGTTACTGTTTTCTGCACAAAAGCGATTCGGCGAAGCAATGGGAACACTTCTGTTTCCCAGACACAGAGAAGGTGCTAGCAGGGAATTCTCTGCCTGCTTTTCCCCAGTGCTCTGCAATCTCTCCAGGACAACATAAAATCTGGGGCTCTGTGCTTTCTTTCGTTCTGAACAAGTGTTACTGTTTTCTGCACAAAAGCGATTCTGCCAAGCAATGTGAACACTTCTGCTTCCCAGGCACAGAGAAGGTGCTAGCAGGGAATTCTCTGCCTGCCTTTCCCCAGTGCTCTGCAAGCTCTCCAGGACAACATAAAATCTGGGGCTCTGTGCTTTCTTTCGTCTGAACAAGTGTTACTGTTTTCTGCACAAAAGCGATTCTGCGAAGCAATGTGAACAGGCACAGAGAAGGTGCTAGCAGGGAATTCTCTGCCTGCTTTTCCCCAGTGCTCTGCAAGCTCTCCAGGACAACATAAAATCTGGGGCTCTGTGCTTTCTTTCGTTCTGAACAAGTGTTACTGTTTTCTGCACAAAAGCTATTCTGCGAAGCAATGTGAACACTTCTGTTTCCCAGGAACAGAGAAGGTGCTAGCAGGGAATTCTCTGCCTGCTTTTCCCCAGTGCTCTGCAAGCTCTCCAGGACAACATAAAATCTGGGGCTCTGTGCTTTCTTTCGTTCTGAACAAGTGTTACTGTTTTCTGCACAAAAGCGATTCTGCGAAGCAATGTGAACACTTCTGTTTCCCAGGCACAGAGAAGGTGCTAGCAGGGAATTCTCTGCCTGCCTTTCCCCAGTGCTCTGCAAGCTCTCCAGGACAACATAAAATCTGGGGCTCTGTGCTTTCTTTCGTTCTGAACAAGTGTTACTGTTTTCTGCACAAAAGCGATTCTGCGAAGCAATGTGAACACTTCTGTTTCCCAGGCACAGAGAAGGTGCTAGCAGGGAATTCTCTGCCTTCTTTTCCCCAGTGCTCTGCAAGCTCTCCAGGACAACATAAAATCTGGGGCTCTGTGCTTTCTTTTGTTCTGAACAAGTGTTACTGTTTTCTGCACAAAAGCGATTCTGCGAAGCAATGTGAACAGGCACAGAGAAGGTGCTAGCAGGGAATTCTCTGCCTGCTTTTCCCCAGTGCTCTGCAAGCTCTCCAGGACAACATAAAATCTGGGGCTCTGTGCTTTCTTTCGTTCTGAACAAGTGTTACTGTTTTCTGCACAAAAGCGATTCTGCCAAGCAATGTGAACACTTCTGCTTCCCAGGCACAGAGAAGGTGCTAGCAGGGAATTCTCTGCCTGCCTTTCCCCAGTGCTCTGCAAGCTCTCCAGGACAACATAAAATCTGGGGCTCTGTGCTTTCTTTCGTCTGAACAAGTGTTACTGTTTTCTGCACAAAAGCGATTCTGCGAAGCAATGTGAACAGGCACAGAGAAGGTGCTAGCAGGGAATTCTCTGCCTGCTTTTCCCCAGTGCTCTGCAAGCTCTCCAGGACAACATAAAATCTGGGGCTCTGTGCTTTCTTTCGTTCTGAACAAGTGTTACTGTTTTCTGCACAAAAGCTATTCTGCGAAGCAATGTGAACACTTCTGTTTCCCAGGAACAGAGAAGGTGCTAGCAGGGAATTCTCTGCCTGCTTTTCCCCAGTGCTCTGCAAGCTCTCCAGGACAACATAAAATCTGGGGCTCTGTGCTTTCTTTCGTTCTGAACAAGTGTTACTGTTTTCTGCACAAAAGCGATTCTGCGAAGCAATGTGAACACTTCTGTTTCCCAGGCACAGAGAAGGTGCTAGCAGGGAATTCTCTGCCTGCCTTTCCCCAGTGCTCTGCAAGCTCTCCAGGACAACATAAAATCTGGGGCTCTGTGCTTTCTTTCGTCTGAACAAGTGTTACTGTTTTCTGCACAAAAGCGATTCTGCGAAGCAATGTGAACAGGCACAGAGAAGGTGCTAGCAGGGAATTCTCTGCCTGCCTTTCCCCAGTGCTCTGCAAGCTCTCCAGGACAACATAAAATCTGGGGCTCTGTGCTTTCTTTCGTTCTGAACAAGTGTTACTGTTTTCTGCACAAAAGCGATTCTGCGAAGCAATGTGAACACTTCTGTTTCCAGGAACAGAGAAGGTGCTAGCAGGTAATTCTCTGCCTGCTTTTCCCCAGTGCTCTGCAAGCTCTCCAGGACAACATAAAATCTGGGGCTCTGTGCTTTCTTTCGTTCTGAACAAGTGTTACTGTTTTCTGCACAAAAGCGATTCTGCGAAGCAATGTGAACAGGCACAGAGAAGGTGCTAGCAGGGAATTCTCTGCCTGCCTTTCCCCAGTGCTCTGCAAGCTCTCCAGGACAACAGCAAATCTGGGGCTCTGTGCTTTCTTTCGTTCTGAACAAGTGTTACTGTTTTCTGCACAAAAGCGATTCTGCGAAGCAATGTGAACACTTCTGTTTCCCAGGCACAGAGAAGGTGCTAGCAGGGAATTCTCTGCCTGCTTTTCCCCAGTGCTCTGCAAGCTCTCCAGGACAACATAAAATCTGGGGCTCTGTGCTTTCTTTCGTTCTGAACAAGTGTTACTGTTTTCTGCACAAAAGCTATTCTGCGAAGCAATGTGAACACTTCTGTTTCCCAGGAACAGAGAAGGTGCTAGCAGGGAATTCTCTGCCTGCTTTTCCCCAGTGCTCTGCAAGCTCTCCAGGACAACATAAAATCTGGGGCTCTGTGCTTTCTTTCGTTCTGAACAAGTGTTACTGTTTTCTGCACAAAAGCGATTCTGCGAAGCAATGTGAACACTTCTGTTTCCCAGACACAGAGAAGGTGCTAGCAGGGAATTCTCTGCCTGCCTTTCCCCAGTGCTCTGCAAGCTCTCCAGGACAACATAAAATCTGGGGCTCTGTGCTTTCTTTCGTCTGAACAAGTGTTACTGTTTTCTGCACAAAAGCGATTCTGCGAAGCAATGTGAACAGGCACAGAGAAGGTGCTAGCAGGGAATTCTCTGCCTGCCTTTCCCCAGTGCTCTGCAAGCTCTCCAGGACAACAGCAAATCTGGGGCTCTGTGCTTTCTTTCGTCTGAACAAGTGTTACTGTTTTCTGCACAAAAGCGATTCTGCGAAGCAATGTGAACAGGCACAGAGAAGGTGCTAGGAGGGAATTCTCTGCCTGCCTTTCCCCAGTGCTCTGCAAGCTCTCCAGGACAACATAAAATCTGGGGCTCTGTGCTTTCTTTCGTCTGAACAAGTGTTACTGTTTTCTGCACAAAAGCGATTCAGCGAAGCAATGTGAACAGGCACAGAGAAGGTGCTAGCAGGGAATTCTCTGCCTGCTTTTCCCCAGTGCTCTGCAAGCTCTCCAGGACAACATAAAATCTGGGGCTCTGTGCTTTCTTTCGTTCTGAACAAGTGTTACTGTTTTCTGCACAAAAGCGATTCTGCGAAGCAATGGGAACACTTCTGTTACCCAGACACAGAGAAGGTGCTAGCAGGGAATTCTCTGCCTGCCTTTCCCCAGTGCTCTGCAAGCTCTCCAGGACAACATAAAATCTGGGGCTCTGTGCTTTCTTTCGTCTGAACAAGTGTTACTGTTTTCTGCACAAAAGCGATTCTGCGAAGCAATGTGAACAGGCACAGAGAAGGTGCTAGCAGGGAATTCTCTGCCTGCCTTTCCCCAGTGCTCTGCAAGCTCTCCAGGACAACAGCAAATCTGGGGCTCTGTGCTTTCTTTCGTTCTGAACAAGTGTTACTGTTTTCTGCACAAAAGCGATTCTGCGAAGCAATGGGAACACTTCTGTTTCCCAGACACAGAGAAGGTGCTAGCAGGGAATTCTCTGCCTGCTTTTCCCCAGTGCTCTGCAATCTCTCCAGGACAACATAAAATCTGGGGCTCTGTGCTTTCTTTTGTTCTGAACAAGTGTTACTGTTTTCTGCACAAAAGCGATTCTCCCAATCAATGTGAACACTTCTGCTTCCCAGGCACAGAGCAGGTGCTAGCAGGGAATTCTCTGCCTGCCTTTCCCCAGTGCTCTGCAAGATCTCCAGGACAACATAAAATCTGGGGCTCTGTGCTTTCTTTCGTCTGAACAAGTGTTACTGTTTTCTGCACAAAAGCGATTCTGCGAAGCAATGTGAACACTTCTGTTTCCCAGGAACAGAGAAGGTGCTAGCAGGGAATTCTCTGCCTGCCTTTCCCCAGTGCTCTGCAAGCTCTCCAGGACAACAGCAAATCTGGGGCTCTGTGCTTTCTTTCGTTCTGAACAAGTGTTACTGTTTTCTGCACAAAAGCGATTCTGCGAAGCAATGTGAACACTTCTGTTTCCCAGGCACAGAGAAGGTGCTAGCAGGGAATTCTCTGCCTGCTTTTCCCCAGTGCTCTGCAAGCTCTCCAGGACAACATAAAATCTGGGGCTCTGTGCTTTCTTTCGTTCTGAACAAGTGTTACTGTTTTCTGCACAAAAGCGATTCTGCGAAGCAATGTGAACACTTCTGTTTCCCAGGCACAGAGAAGGTGCTAGCAGGGAATTCTCTGCCTGCTTTTCCCCAGTGCTCTGCAAGCTCTCCAGGACAACATAAAATCTGGGGCTCTGTGCTTTCTTTTGTTCTGAACAAGTGTTACTGTTTTCTGCACAAAAGCGATTCTGCGAAGCAATGTGAACAGGCACAGAGAAGGTGCTAGCAGGGAATTCTCTGCCTGCTTTTCCCCAGTGCTCTGCAAGCTCTCCAGGACAACATAAAATCTGGGGCTCTGTGCTTTCTTTCGTTCTGAACAAGTGTTACTGTTTTCTGCACAAAAGCGATTCTGCGAAGCAATGGGAACACTTCTGTTTCCCAGGCACAGAGAAGGTGCTAGCAGGGAATTCTCTGCCTGCCTTTCCCCAGTGCTCTGCAAGCTCTCCAGGACAACATAAAATCTGGGGCTCTGTGCTTTCTTTCGTTCTGAACAAGTGTTACTGTTTTCTGCACAAAAGCGATTCTGCGAAGCAATGGGAACACTTCTGTTTCCCAGGCACAGAGAAGGTGGTAGCAGGGAATTCTCTGCCTGCCTTTCCCCAGTGCTCTGCAAGCTCTCCAGGACAACATAAAATCTGGGGCTCTGTGCTTTCTTTCGTTCTGAAGAAGTGTTACTGTTTTCTGCACAAAAGCGATTCTGCGAAGCAATGGGAACACTTCTGTTTCCCAGGCACAGAGAAGGTGCTAGCAGGGAATTCTCTGCCTGCTTTTCCCCAGTGCTCTGCAAGCTCTCCAGGACAACATAAAATCTGGGGCTCTGTGCTTTCTTTCGTTCTGAACAAGTGTTATTGTTTTCTGCACAAAAGCGATTCTGCGAAGCAATGTGAACACTTCTGTTTCCCAGGAACAGAGAACGTGCTAGCAGGGAATTCTCTGCCTGCTTTTCCCCAGTGCTCTGCAAGCTCTCCAGGACAACATAAAATCTGGGGCTCTGTGCTTTCTTTCGTTCTGAACAAGTGTTACTGTTTTCTGCACAAAAGCGATTCTGCGAAGCAATGTGAACAGGCACAGAGAAGGTGCTAGCAGGGACTTCTCTGCCTGCCTTCCCCCAGTGCTCTGCAAGCTCTCCAGGACAACATAAAATCTGGGGCTCTGTGCTTTCTTTCGTTCTGAACAAGTGTTACTGTTTTCTGCACAAAAGCTATTCTGCGAAGCAATGTGAACACTTCTGTTTCCCAGGAACAGAGAAGGTGCTAGCAGGGAATTCTCTGCCTGCTTTTCCCCAGTGCTCTGCAAGCTCTCCAGGACAACATAAAATCTGGGGCTCTGTGCTTTCTTTCGTTCTGAACAAGTGTTACTGTTTTCTGCACAAAAGCGATTCTGCGAAGCAATGTGAACACTTCTGTTTCCCAGGCACAGAGAAGGTGCTAGCAGGGAATTCTCTGCCTGCTTTTCCCCAGTGCTCTGCAAGCTCTCCAGGACAACATAAAATCTGGGGCTCTGTGCTTTCTTTCGTCTGAACAAGTGTTACTGTTTTCTGCACAAAAGCGATTCTGCGAAGCAATGTGAACAGGCACAGAGAAGGTGCTAGCAGGGAATTCTCTGCCTGCCTTTCCCCAGTGCTCTGCAAGCTCTCCAGGACAACATAAAATCTGGGGCTCTGTGCTTTCTTTCGTTCTGAACAAGTGTTACTGTTTTCTGCACAAAAGCGATTCTGCGAAGCAATGTGAACACTTCTGTTTCCAGGAACAGAGAAGGTGCTAGCAGGTAATTCTCTGCCTGCTTTTCCCCAGTGCTCTGCAAGCTCTCCAGGACAACATAAAATCTGGGGCTCTGTGCTTTCTTTCGTTCTGAACAAGTGTTACTGTTTTCTGCACAAAAGCGATTCTGCGAAGCAATGTGAACAGGCACAGAGAAGGTGCTAGCAGGGAATTCTCTGCCTGCCTTTCCCCAGTGCTCTGCAAGCTCTCCAGGACAACAGCAAATCTGGGGCTCTGTGCTTTCTTTCGTTCTGAACAAGTGTTACTGTTTTCTGCACAAAAGCGATTCTGCGAAGCAATGTGAACACTTCTGTTTCCCAGGCACAGAGAAGGTGCTAGCAGGGAATTCTCTGCCTGCTTTTCCCCAGTGCTCTGCAAGCTCTCCAGGACAACATAAAATCTGGGGCTCTGTGCTTTCTTTCGTTCTGAACAAGTGTTACTGTTTTCTGCACAAAAGCTATTCTGCGAAGCAATGTGAACACTTCTGTTTCCCAGGAACAGAGAAGGTGCTAGCAGGGAATTCTCTGCCTGCTTTTCCCCAGTGCTCTGCAAGCTCTCCAGGACAACATAAAATCTGGGGCTCTGTGCTTTCTTTCGTTCTGAACAAGTGTTACTGTTTTCTGCACAAAAGCGATTCTGCGAAGCAATGTGAACACTTCTGTTTCCCAGGCACAGAGAAGGTGCTAGCAGGGAATTCTCTGCCTGCCTTTCCCCAGTGCTCTGCAAGCTCTCCAGGACAACATAAAATCTGGGGCTCTGTGCTTTCTTTCGTTCTGAACAAGTGTTACTGTTTTCTGCACAAAAGCGATTCTGCGAAGCAATGTGAACACTTCTGTTTCCCAGGCACAGAGAAGGTGCTAGCAGGGAATTCTCTGCCTTCTTTTCCCCAGTGCTCTGCAAGCTCTCCAGGACAACATAAAATCTGGGGCTCTGTGCTTTCTTTTGTTCTGAACAACTGTTACTGTTTTCTGCACAAAAGCGATTCTGCGAAGCAATGTGAACAGGCACAGAGAAGGTGCTAGCAGGGAATTCTCTGCCTGCTTTTCCCCAGTGCTCTGCAAGCTCTCCAGGACAACATAAAATCTGGGGCTCTGTGCTTTCTTTCGTTCTGAACAAGTGTTACTGTTTTCTGCACAAAAGCAATTCTGCGAAGCAATGTGAACACTTCTGTTTCCCAGGCACAGAGAAGGTGCTAGCAGGGAATTCTCTGCCTGCTTTTCCCCAGTGCTCTGCAAGCTCTCCAGGACAACATAAAATCTGGGGCTCTGTGCTTTCTTTCGTTCTGAACAAGTGTTACTGTTTTCTGCACAAAAGCGATTCTGCGAAGCAATGTGAACACTTCTGTTTCCCAGGCACAGAGAAGGTGCTAGGAGGGAATTCTCTGCCTGCCTTTCCCCAGTGCTCTGCAAGCTCTCCAGGACAACATAAAATCTGGGGCTCTGTGCTTTCTTTCGTCTGAACAAGTGTTACTGTTTTCTGCACAAAAGCGATTCAGCGAAGCAATGTGAACAGGCACAGAGAAGGTGCTAGGAGGGAATTCTCTGCCTGCCTTTCCCCAGTGCTCTGCAAGCTCTCCAGGACAACATAAAATCTGGGGCTCTGTGCTTTCTTTCGTTCTGAACAAGTGTTACTGTTTTCTGCACAAAAGCGATTCTGCGAAGCAATGGGAACACTTCTGTTACCCAGACACAGAGAAGGTGCTAGCAGGGAATTCTCTGCCTGCCTTTCCCCAGTGCTCTGCAAGCTCTCCAGGACAACATAAAATCTGGGGCTCTGTGCTTTCTTTCGTCTGAACAAGTGTTACTGTTTTCTGCACAAAAGCGATTCTGCGAAGCAATGTGAACAGGCACAGAGAAGGTGCTAGCAGGGAATTCTCTGCCTGCCTTTCCCCAGTGCTCTGCAAGCTCTCCAGGACAACAGCAAATCTGGGGCTCTGTGCTTTCTTTCGTCTGAACAAGTGTTACTGTTTTCTGCACAAAAGCGATTCTGCGAAGCAATGTGAACAGGCACAGAGAAGGTGCTAGGAGGGAATTCTCTGCCTGCCTTTCCCCAGTGCTCTGCAAGCTCTCCAGGACAACATAAAATCTGGGGCTCTGTGCTTTCTTTCGTCTGAACAAGTGTTACTGTTTTCTGCACAAAAGCGATTCAGCGAAGCAATGTGAACAGGCACAGAGAAGGTGCTAGCAGGGAATTCTCTGCCTGCTTTTCCCCAGTGCTCTGCAAGCTCTCCAGGACAACATAAAATCTGGGGCTCTGTGCTTTCTTTCGTTCTGAACAAGTGTTACTGTTTTCTGCACAAAAGCGATTCTGCGAAGCAATGGGAACACTTCTGTTACCCAGACACAGAGAAGGTGCTAGCAGGGAATTCTCTGCCTGCCTTTCCCCAGTGCTCTGCAAGCTCTCCAGGACAACATAAAATCTGGGGCTCTGTGCTTTCTTTCGTCTGAACAAGTGTTACTGTTTTCTGCACAAAAGCGATTCTGCGAAGCAATGTGAACAGGCACAGAGAAGGTGCTAGCAGGGAATTCTCTGCCTGCCTTTCCCCAGTGCTCTGCAAGCTCTCCAGGACAACAGCAAATCTGGGGCTCTGTGCTTTCTTTCGTTCTGAACAAGTGTTACTGTTTTCTGCACAAAAGCGATTCTGCGAAGCAATGTGAACACTTCTGTTTCCCAGACACAGAGAAGGTGCTAGCAGGGAATTCTCTGCCTGCTTTTCCCCAGTGCTCTGCAATCTCTCCAGGACAACATAAAATCTGGGGCTCTGTGCTTTCTTTTGTTCTGAACAAGTGTTACTGTTTTCTGCACAAAAGCGATTCTCCCAATCAATGTGAACACTTCTGCTTCCCAGGCACAGAGCAGGTGCTAGCAGGGAATTCTCTGCCTGCCTTTCCCCAGTGCTCTGCAAGATCTCCAGGACAACATAAAATCTGGGGCTCTGTGCTTTCTTTCGTCTGAACAAGTGTTACTGTTTTCTGCACAAAAGCGATTCTGCGAAGCAATGTGAACAGGCACAGAGAAGGTGCTAGCAGGGAATTCTCTGCCTGCCTTTCCCCAGTGCTCTGCAAGCTCTCCAGGACAACAGCAAATCTGGGGCTCTGTGCTTTCTTTCGTTCTGAACAAGTGTTACTGTTTTCTGCACAAAAGCGATTCTGCGAAGCAATGGGAACACTTCTGTTTCCCAGGCACAGAGAAGGTGCTAGCAGGGAATTCTCTGCCTGCTTTTCCCCAGTGCTCTGCAAGCTCTCCAGGACAACATAAAATCTGGGGCTCTGTGCTTTCTTTCGTTCTGAACAAGTGTTACTGTTTTCTGCACAAAAGCGATTCTGCGAAGCAATGTGAACACTTCTGTTTCCCAGGAACAGAGAAGGTGCTAGCAGGGAATTCTCTGCCTGCTTTTCCCCAGTGCTCTGCAAGCTCTCCAGGACAACATAAAATCTGGGGCTCTGTGCTTTCTTTCGTTCTGAACAAGTGTTACTGTTTTCTGCACAAAAGCGATTCGGCGAAGCAATGGGAACACTTCTGTTTCCCAGACACAGAGAAGGTGCTAGCAGGGAATTCTCTGCCTGCTTTTCCCCAGTGCTCTGCAATCTCTCCAGGACAACATAAAATCTGGGGCTCTGTGCTTTCTTTCGTTCTGAACAAGTGTTACTGTTTTCTGCACAAAAGCGATTCTGCCAAGCAATGTGAACACTTCTGCTTCCCAGGCACAGAGAAGGTGCTAGCAGGGAATTCTCTGCCTGCCTTTCCCCAGTGCTCTGCAAGCTCTCCAGGACAACATAAAATCTGGGGCTCTGTGCTTTCTTTCGTTCTGAACAAGTGTTACTGTTTTCTGCACAAAAGCGATTCTGCGAAGCAATGTGAACAGGCACAGAGAAGGTGCTAGCAGGGAATTCTCTGCCTGCCTTTCCCCAGTGCTCTGCAAGCTCTCCAGGACAACAGCAAATCTGGGGCTCTGTGCTTTCTTTCGTTCTGAACAAGTGTTACTGTTTTCTGCACAAAAGCGATTCTGCGAAGCAATGTGAACACTTCTGTTTCCCAGGCACAGAGAAGGTGCTAGCAGGGAATTCTCTGCCTGCTTTTCCCCAGTGCTCTGCAAGCTCTCCAGGACAACATAAAATCTGGGGCTCTGTGCTTTCTTTCGTTCTGAACAAGTGTTACTGTTTTCTGCACAAAAGCGATTCTGCGAAGCAATGTGAACACTTCTGTTTCCCAGGCACAGAGAAGGTGCTAGCAGGGAATTCTCTGCCTGCTTTTCCCCAGTGCTCTGCAAGCTCTCCAGGACAACATAAAATCTGGGGCTCTGTGCTTTCTTTTGTTCTGAACAAGTGTTACTGTTTTCTGCACAAAAGCGATTCTGCGAAGCAATGTGAACAGGCACAGAGAAGGTGCTAGCAGGGAATTCTCTGCCTGCTTTTCCCCAGTGCTCTGCAAGCTCTCCAGGACAACATAAAATCTGGGGCTCTGTGCTTTCTTTCGTTCTGAACAAGTGTTACTGTTTTCTGCACAAAAGCGATTCTGCGAAGCAATGGGAACACTTCTGTTTCCCAGGCACAGAGAAGGTGCTAGCAGGGAATTCTCTGCCTGCCTTTCCCCAGTGCTCTGCAAGCTCTCCAGGACAACATAAAATCTGGGGCTCTGTGCTTTCTTTCGTTCTGAACAAGTGTTACTGTTTTCTGCACAAAAGCGATTCAGCGAAGCAATGTGAACAGGCACAGAGAAGGTGCTAGCAGGGAATTCTCTGCCTGCTTTTCCCCCGTGCTCTGCAAGCTCTCCAGGACAACAGCAAATCTGGGGCTCTGTGCTTTCTTTCGTTCTGAACAAGTGTTACTGTTTTCTGCACAAAAGCGATTCTGCGAAGCAATGGGAACACTTCTGTTTCCCAGGCACAGAGAAGGTGGTAGCAGGGAATTCTCTGCCTGCCTTTCCCCAGTGCTCTGCAAGCTCTCCAGGACAACATAAAATCTGGGGCTCTGTGCTTTCTTTCGTTCTGAAGAAGTGTTACTGTTTTCTGCACAAAAGCGATTCTGCGAAGCAATGGGAACACTTCTGTTTCCCAGGCACAGAGAAGGTGCTAGCAGGGAATTCTCTGCCTGCTTTTCCCCAGTGCTCTGCAAGCTCTCCAGGACAACATAAAATCTGGGGCTCTGTGCTTTCTTTCGTTCTGAACAAGTGTTATTGTTTTCTGCACAAAAGCGATTCTGCGAAGCAATGTGAACACTTCTGTTTCCCAGGAACAGAGAACGTGCTAGCAGGGAATTCTCTGCCTGCTTTTCCCCAGTGCTCTGCAAGCTCTCCAGGACAACATAAAATCTGGGGCTCTGTGCTTTCTTTCGTTCTGAACAAGTGTTACTGTTTTCTGCACAAAAGCGATTCTGCGAAGCAATGTGAACAGGCACAGAGAAGGTGCTAGCAGGGAGTTCTCTGCCTGCCTTCCCCCAGTGCTCTGCAAGCTCTCCAGGACAACAGCAAATCTGGGGCTCTGTGCTTTCTTTCGTTCTGAACAAGTGTTACTGTTTTCTGCACAAAAGCGATTCTGCGAAGCAATGGGAACACTTCTGTTACCCAGACACAGAGAAGGTGCTAGCAGGGAATTCTCTGCCTGCCTTTCCCCAGTGCTCTGCAAGCTCTCCAGGACAACATAAAATCTGGGGCTCTGTGCTTTCTTTCGTTCTGAACAAGTGTTACTGTTTTCTGCACAAAAGCGATTCTGCGAAGCAATGTGAACAGGCACAGAGAAGGTGCTAGCAGGGAATTCTCTGCCTGCCTTTCCCCAGTGCTCTGCAAGCTCTCCAGGACAACAGCAAATCTGGGGCTCTGTGCTTTCTTTCGTTCTGAACAAGTGTTACTGTTTTCTGCACAAAAGCGATTCGGCGAAGCAATGGGAACACTTCTGTTTCCCAGGCACAGAGAAGGTGCTAGCAGGGAATTCTCTGCCTGCTTTTCCCCAGTGCTCTGCAAGCTCTCCAGGACAACATAAAATCTGGGGCTCTGTGCTTTCTTTCGTTCTGAACAAGTGTTACTGTTTTCTGCACAAAAGCGATTCTGCCAAGCAATGTGAACACTTCTGCTTCCCAGGCACAGAGAAGGTGCTAGCAGGGAATTCTCTGCCTGCCTTTCCCCAGTGCTCTGCAAGCTCTCCAGGACAACAGCAAATCTGGGGCTCTGTGCTTTCTTTCGTCTGAACAAGTGTTACTGTTTTCTGCACAAAAGCGATTCTGCGAAGCAATGTGAACAGGCACAGAGAAGGTGCTAGCAGGGAATTCTCTGCCTGCCTTTCCCCAGTGCTCTGCAAGCTCTCCAGGACAACATAAAATCTGGGGCTCTGTGCTTTCTTTCGTTCTGAACAAGTGTTACTGTTTTCTGCACAAAAGCGATTCTGCGAAGCAATGTGAACAGGCACAGAGAAGGTGCTAGCAGGGAATTCTCTGCCTGCCTTACCCCAGTGCTCTGCAAGCTCTCCAGGACAACAGCAAATCTGGGGCTCTGTGCTTTCTTTCGTTCTGAACAAGTGTTACTGTTTTCTGCACAAAAGCGATTCTGCGAAGCAATGTGAACACTTCTGTTTCCCAGGAACAGAGAAGGTGCTAGCAGGGAATTCTCTGCCTGCTTTTCCCCAGTGCTCTGCAAGCTCTCCAGGACAACATAAAATCTGGGGCTCTGTGCTTTCTTTCGTTCTGAACAAGTGTTACTGTTTTCTGCACAAAAGCGATTCTGCGAAGCAATGTGAACACTTCTGTTTCCCAGGCACAGAGAAGGTGCTAGCAGGGAATTCTCTGCCTGCTTTTCCCCAGTGCTCTGCAAGCTCTCCAGGACAACATAAAATCTGGGGCTCTGTGCTTTCTTTCTGCTGAACAAGTGTTACTGTTTTCTGCACAAAAGCTATTCTGCGAAGCAATGTGAACACTTCTGTTTCCCAGGAACAGAGAACGTGCTAGCAGGGAATTCTCTGCCTGCTTTTCCCCAGTGCTCTGCAATCTCTCCAGGACAACATAAAATCTGGGGCTCTGTGCTTTCTTTCATTCTGAACAAGTGTTACTGTTTTCTGCACAAAAGCGATTCTGCGAAGCAATGTGAACAGGCACAGAGAAGGTGCTAGCAGGGAATTCTCTGCCTGCCTTTCCCCAGTGCTCTGCAAGCTCTCCAGGACAACAGCAAATCTGGGGCTCTGTGCTTTCTTTCGTTCTGAACAAGTGTTACTGTTTTCTGCACAAAAGCGATTCTGCGAAGCAATGGGAACACTTCTGTTTCCCAGGCACAGAGAAGGTGCTACCAGGGAATTCTCTGCCTGCCTTTCCCCAGTGCTCTGCAAGCTCTCCAGGACAACATAAAATCTGGGGCTCTGTGCTTTCTTTCGTTCTGAACAAGTGTTACTGTTTTCTGCACAAAAGCGATTCTGCGAAGCAATGTGAACACTTCTGCTTCCCAGGCACAGAGAAGGTGCTAGCAGGGAATTCTCTGCCTGCTTTTCCCCAGTGCTCTGCAAGCTCTCCAGGACAACATAAAATCTGGGGCTCTGTGCTTTCTTTCGTTCTGAACAAGTGTTATTGTTTTCTGCACAAAAGCGATTCTGCGAAGCAATGTGAACAGGCACAGAGAAGGTGCTAGCAGGGAATTCTCTGCCTGCCTTTCCCCAGTGCTCTGCAAGCTCTCCAGGACAACATAAAATCTGGGGCTCTGTGCTTTCTTTCGTTCTGAACAAGTGTTACTGTTTTCTGCACAAAAGCGATTCTGCGAAGCAATGTGAACAGGCACAGAGAAGGTGCTAGCAGGGAATTCTCTGCCTGCCTTACCCCAGTGCTCTGCAAGCTCTCCAGGACAACAGCAAATCTGGGGCTCTGTGCTTTCTTTCGTTCTGAACAAGTGTTACTGTTTTCTGCACAAAAGCGATTCTGCGAAGCAATGTGAACACTTCTGTTTCCCAGGAACAGAGAAGGTGCTAGCAGGGAATTCTCTGCCTGCTTTTCCCCAGTGCTCTGCAAGCTCTCCAGGACAACATAAAATCTGGGGCTCTGTGCTTTCTTTCGTTCTGAACAAGTGTTACTGTTTTCTGCACAAAAGCGATTCTGCGAAGCAATGTGAACACTTCTGTTTCCCAGGCACAGAGAAGGTGCTAGCAGGGAATTCTCTGCCTGCTTTTCCCCAGTGCTCTGCAAGCTCTCCAGGACAACATAAAATCTGGGGCTCTGTGCTTTCTTTCTGCTGAACAAGTGTTACTGTTTTCTGCACAAAAGCTATTCTGCGAAGCAATGTGAACACTTCTGTTTCCCAGGAACAGAGAAGGTGCTAGCAGGGAATTCTCTGCCTGCTTTTCCCCAGTGCTCTGCAATCTCTCCAGGACAACATAAAATCTGGGGCTCTGTGCTTTCTTTCATTCTGAACAAGTGTTACTGTTTTCTGCACAAAAGCGATTCTGCGAAGCAATGTGAACAGGCACAGAGAAGGTGCTAGCAGGGAATTCTCTGCCTGCCTTTCCCCAGTGCTCTGCAAGCTCTCCAGGACAACAGCAAATCTGGGGCTCTGTGCTTTCTTTCGTTCTGAACAAGTGTTACTGTTTTCTGCACAAAAGCGATTCTGCGAAGCAATGGGAACACTTCTGTTTCCCAGGCACAGAGAAGGTGCTAGCAGGGAATTCTCTGCCTGCCTTTCCCCAGTGCTCTGCAAGCTCTCCAGGACAACATAAAATCTGGGGCTCTGTGCTTTCTTTCGTTCTGAACAAGTGTTACTGTTTTCTGCACAAAAGCGATTCTGCGAAGCAATGTGAACACTTCTGCTTCCCAGGCACAGAGAAGGTGCTAGCAGGGAATTCTCTGCCTGCTTTTCCCCAGTGCTCTGCAAGCTCTCCAGGACAACATAAAATCTGGGGCTCTGTGCTTTCTTTCGTTCTGAACAAGTGTTATTGTTTTCTGCACAAAAGCGATTCTGCGAAGCAATGTGAACAGGCACAGAGAAGGTGCTAGCAGGGAATTCTCTGCCTGCCTTTCCCCAGTGCTCTGCAAGCTCTCCAGGACAACATAAAATCTGGGGCTCTGTGCTTTCTTTCGTTCTGAACAAGTGTTACTGTTTTCTGCACAAAAGCGATTCTGCGAAGCAATGTGAACACTTCTGTTTCCCAGGAACAGAGAAGGTGCTAGCAGGGAATTCTCTGCCTGCTTTTCCCCAGTGCTCTGCAAGCTCTCCAGGACAACATAAAATCTGGGGCTCTGTGCTTTCTTTCGTTCTGAACAAGTGTTACTGTTTTCTGCACAAAAGCGATTCTGCGAAGCAATGTGAACAGGCACAGAGAAGGTGCTAGCAGGGAATTCTCTGCCTGCCTTTCCCCAGTGCTCTGCAAGCTCTCCAGGACAACATAAAATCTGGGGCTCTGTGCTTTCTTTCGTTCTGAACAAGTGTTACTGTTTTCTGCACAAAAGCGATTCTGCGAAGCAATGTGAACACTTCTGTTTCCCAGGCACAGAGAAGGTGCTAGCAGGGAATTCTCTGCCTTCTTTTCCCCAGTGCTCTGCAAGCTCTCCAGGACAACATAAAATCTGGGGCTCTGTGCTTTCTTTTGTTCTGAACAAGTGTTACTGTTTTCTGCACAAAAGCGATTCTGCGAAGCAATGTGAACAGGCACAGAGAAGGTGCTAGCAGGGAATTCTCTGCCTGCTTTTCCCCAGTGCTCTGCAAGCTCTCCAGGACAACATAAAATCTGGGGCTCTGTGCTTTCTTTCGTTCTGAACAAGTGTTACTGTTTTCTGCACAAAAGCGATTCTGCCAAGCAATGTGAACACTTCTGTTTCCCAGGAACAGAGAAGGTGCTAGCAGGGAATTCTCTGCCTGCTTTTCCCCAGTGCTCTGCAAGCTCTCCAGGACAACATAAAATCTGGGGCTCTGTGCTTTCTTTCGTTGTGAACAAGTGTTACTGTTTTCTGCACAAAAGCGATTCTGCGAAGCAATGTGAACACTTCTGTTTCCCAGGCACAGAGAAGGTGCTAGGAGGGAATTCTCTGCCTGCCTTTCCCCAGTGCTCTGCAAGCTCTCCAGGACAACATAAAATCTGGGGCTCTGTGCTTTCTTTCGTCTGAACAAGTGTTACTGTTTTCTGCACAAAAGCGATTCAGCGAAGCAATGTGAACAGGCACAGAGAAGGTGCTAGCAGGGAATTCTCTGCCTGCCTTTCCCCAGTGCTCTGCAAGCTCTCCAGGACAACATAAAATCTGGGGCTCTGTGCTTTCTTTCGTTCTGAACAAGTGTTACTGTTTTCTGCACAAAAGCGATTCTGCGAAGCTATGGGAACACTTCTGTTTCCCAGACACAGAGAAGGTGCTAGCAGGGAATTCTCTGCCTGCTTTTCCCCAGTGCTCTGCAATCTCTCCAGGACAACATAAAATCTGGGGCTCTGTGCTTTCTTTTGTTCTGAACAAGTGTTACTGTTTTCTGCACAAAAGCGATTCTGCGAAGCAATGTGAACACTTCTGTTTCCCAGGCACAGAGAAGGTGCTAGCAGGGAATTCTCTGCCTGCCTTTCCCCAGTGCTCTGCAAGCTCTCCAGGACAACATAAAATCTGGGGCTCTGTGCTTTCTTTCGTCTGAACAAGTGTTACTGTTTTCTGCACAAAAGCGATTCTGCGAAGCAATGTGAACAGGCACAGAGAAGGTGCTAGCAGGGAATTCTCTGCCTGCCTTTCCCCAGTGCTCTGCAAGCTCTCCAGGACAACAGCAAATCTGGGGCTCTGTGCTTTCTTTCGTTCTGAACAAGTGTTACTGTTTTCTGCACAAAAGCGATTCTGCGAAGCAATGGGAACACTTCTGTTTCCCAGGCACAGAGAAGGTGCTAGCAGGGAATTCTCTGCCTGCTTTTCCCCAGTGCTCTGCAAGCTCTCCAGGACAACATAAAATCTGGGGCTCTGTGCTTTCTTTCGTTCTGAACAAGTGTTACTGTTTTCTGCACAAAAGCGATTCTGCGAAGCAATGTGAACAGGCACAGAGAAGGTGCTAGCAGGGAATTCTCTGCCTGCTTTTCCCCAGTGCTCTGCAAGCTCTCCAGGACAACATAAAATCTGGGGCTCTGTGCTTTCTTTCGTTGTGAACAAGTGTTACTGTTTTCTGCACAAAAGCGATTCTGCGAAGCAATGTGAACACTTCTGTTTCCCAGGAACAGAGAAGGTGCTAGCAGGGAATTCTCTGCCTGCTTTTCCCCAGTGCTCTGCAAGCTCTCCAGGACAACATAAAATCTGGGGCTCTGTGCTTTCTTTCGTTCTGAACAAGTGTTACTGTTTTCTGCACAAAAGCGATTCGGCGAAGCAATGGGAACACTTCTGTTTCCCAGACACAGAGAAGGTGCTAGCAGGGAATTCTCTGCCTGCTTTTCCCCAGTGCTCTGCAATCTCTCCAGGACAACATAAAATCTGGGGCTCTGTGCTTTCTTTCGTTCTGAACAAGTGTTACTGTTTTCTGCACAAAAGCGATTCTGCCAAGCAATGTGAACACTTCTGCTTCCCAGGCACAGAGAAGGTGCTAGCAGGGAATTCTCTGCCTGCCTTTCCCCAGTGCTCTGCAAGCTCTCCAGGACAACATAAAATCTGGGGCTCTGTGCTTTCTTTCGTCTGAACAAGTGTTACTGTTTTCTGCACAAAAGCGATTCTGCGAAGCAATGTGAACAGGCACAGAGAAGGTGCTAGCAGGGAATTCTCTGCCTGCCTTTCCCCAGTGCTCTGCAAGCTCTCCAGGACAACATAAAATCTGGGGCTCTGTGCTTTCTTTCGTTCTGAACAAGTGTTACTGTTTTCTGCACAAAAGCGATTCTGCGAAGCAATGTGAACACTTCTGTTTCCCAGGAACAGAGAAGGTGCTAGCAGGTAATTCTCTGCCTGCTTTTCCCCAGTGCTCTGCAAGCTCTCCAGGACAACATAAAATCTGGGGCTCTGTGCTTTCTTTCGTTCTGAACAAGTGTTACTGTTTTCTGCACAAAAGCGATTCTGCGAAGCAATGTGAACAGGCACAGAGAAGGTGCTAGCAGGGAATTCTCTGCCTGCCTTTCCCCAGTGCTCTGCAAGCTCTCCAGGACAACAGCAAATCTGGGGCTCTGTGCTTTCTTTCGTTCTGAACAAGTGTTACTGTTTTCTGCACAAAAGCGATTCTGCGAAGCAATGTGAACACTTCTGTTTCCCAGGCACAGAGAAGGTGCTAGCAGGGAATTCTCTGCCTGCTTTTCCCCAGTGCTCTGCAAGCTCTCCAGGACAACATAAAATCTGGGGCTCTGTGCTTTCTTTCGTTCTGAACAAGTGTTACTGTTTTCTGCACAAAAGCGATTCTGCGAAGCAATGTGAACACTTCTGTTTCCCAGGCACAGAGAAGGTGCTAGCAGGGAATTCTCTGCCTGCTTTTCCCCAGTGCTCTGCAAGCTCTCCAGGACAACATAAAATCTGGGGCTCTGTGCTTTCTTTCGTTCTGAACAAGTGTTACTGTTTTCTGCACAAAAGCGATTCTGCGAAGCAATGTGAACAGGCACAGAGAAGGTGCTAGCAGGGAATTCTCTGCCTGCTTTTCCCCAGTGCTCTGCAAGCTCTCCAGGACAACATAAAATCTGGGGCTCTGTGCTTTCTTTCGTTCTGAACAAGTGTTACTGTTTTCTGCACAAAAGCGATTCTGCGAAGCAATGTGAACACTTCTGTTTCCCAGGAACAGAGAAGGTGCTAGCAGGGAATTCTCTGCCTGCCTTTCCCCAGTGCTCTGCAAGCTCTCCAGGACAACATAAAATCTGGGGCTCTGTGCTTTCTTTCGTTCTGAACAAGTGTTACTGTTTTCTGCACAAAAGCGATTCTGCGAAGCAATGTGAACACTTCTGTTTCCCAGGCACAGAGAAGGTGCTAGCAGGGAATTCTCTGCCTTCTTTTCCCCAGTGCTCTGCAAGCTCTCCAGGACAACATAAAATCTGGGGCTCTGTGCTTTCTTTTGTTCTGAACAAGTGTTACTGTTTTCTGCACAAAAGCGATTCTGCGAAGCAATGTGAACAGGCACAGAGAAGGTGCTAGCAGGGAATTCTCTGCCTGCCTTTCCCCAGTGCTCTGCAAGCTCTCCAGGACAACATAAAATCTGGGGCTCTGTGCTTTCTTTCGTTCTGAACAAGTGTTACTGTTTTCTGCACAAAAGCAATTCTGCGAAGCAATGTGAACACTTCTGTTTCCCAGGAACAGAGAAGGTGCTAGCAGGGAATTCTCTGCCTGCTTTTCCCCAGTGCTCTGCAAGCTCTCCAGGACAACATAAAATCTGGGGCTCTGTGCTTTCTTTCGTTGTGAACAAGTGTTACTGTTTTCTGCACAAAAGCGATTCTGCGAAGCAATGTGAACACTTCTGTTTCCCAGGCACAGAGAAGGTGCTAGGAGGGAATTCTCTGCCTGCCTTTCCCCAGTGCTCTGCAAGCTCTCCAGGACAACATAAAATCTGGGGCTCTGTGCTTTCTTTCGTCTGAACAAGTGTTACTGTTTTCTGCACAAAAGCGATTCAGCGAAGCAATGTGAACAGGCACAGAGAAGGTGCTAGCAGGGAATTCTCTGCCTGCCTTTCCCCAGTGCTCTGCAAGCTCTCCAGGACAACATAAAATCTGGGGCTCTGTGCTTTCTTTCGTTCTGAACAAGTGTTACTGTTTTCTGCACAAAAGCGATTCTGCGAAGCAATGGGAACACTTCTGTTACCCAGACACAGAGAAGGTGCTAGCAGGGAATTCTCTGCCTGCCTTTCCCCAGTGCTCTGCAAGCTCTCCAGGACAACATAAAATCTGGGGCTCTGTGCTTTCTTTCGTCTGAACAAGTGTTACTGTTTTCTGCACAAAAGCGATTCTGCGAAGCAATGTGAACAGGCACAGAGAAGGTGCTAGCAGGGAATTCTCTGCCTGCCTTTCCCCAGTGCTCTGCAAGCTCTCCAGGACAACAGCAAATCTGGGGCTCTGTGCTTTCTTTCGTTCTGAACAAGTGTTACTGTTTTCTGCACAAAAGCGATTCTGCGAAGCAATGTGAACAGGCACAGAGAAGGTGCTAGCAGGGAATTCTCTGCCTGCTTTTCCCCAGTGCTCTGCAAGCTCTCCAGGACAACATAAAATCTGGGGCTCTGTGCTTTCTTTCGTTCTGAACAAGTGTTACTGTTTTCTGCACAAAAGCGATTCTGCGAAGCAATGGGAACACTTCTGTTTCCCAGGCACAGAGAAGGTGCTAGCAGGGAATTCTCTGCCTGCTTTTCCCCAGTGCTCTGCAAGCTCTCCAGGACAACATAAAATCTGGGGCTCTGTGCTTTCTTTCGTTCTGAACAAGTGTTACTGTTTTCTGCACAAAAGCGATTCTGCGAAGCAATGTGAACAGGCACAGAGAAGGTGCTAGCAGGGAATTCTCTGCCTGCTTTTCCCCAGTGCTCTGCAAGCTCTCCAGGACAACATAAAATCTGGGGCTCTGTGCTTTCTTTCGTTCTGAACAAGTGTTACTGTTTTCTGCACAAAAGCGATTCGGCGAAGCAATGGGAACACTTCTGTTTCCCAGACACAGAGAAGGTGCTAGCAGGGAATTCTCTGCCTGCTTTTCCCCAGTGCTCTGCAATCTCTCCAGGACAACATAAAATCTGGGGCTCTGTGCTTTCTTTCGTTCTGAACAAGTGTTACTGTTTTCTGCACAAAAGCGATTCTGCCAAGCAATGTGAACACTTCTGCTTCCCAGGCACAGAGAAGGTGCTAGCAGGGAATTCTCTGCCTGCCTTTCCCCAGTGCTCTGCAAGCTCTCCAGGACAACAGCAAATCTGGGGCTCTGTGCTTTCTTTCGTCTGAACAAGTGTTACTGTTTTCTGCACAAAAGCGATTCTGCGAAGCAATGTGAACAGGCACAGAGAAGGTGCTAGCAGGGAATTCTCTGCCTGCCTTTCCCCAGTGCTCTGCAAGCTCTCCAGGACAACAGCAAATCTGGGGCTCTGTGCTTTCTTTCGTCTGAACAAGTGTTACTGTTTTCTGCACAAAAGCGATTCAGCGAAGCAATGTGAACAGGCACAGAGAAGGTGCTAGCAGGGAATTCTCTGCCTGCTTTTCCCCAGTGCTCTGCAAGCTCTCCAGGACAACATAAAATCTGGGGCTCTGTGCTTTCTTTCGTTCTGAACAAGTGTTACTGTTTTCTGCACAAAAGCGATTCGGCGAAGCAATGGGAACACTTCTGTTACCCAGACACAGAGAAGGTGCTAGCAGGGAATTCTCTGCCTGCCTTTCCCCAGTGCTCTGCAAGCTCTCCAGGACAACATAAAATCTGGGGCTCTGTGCTTTCTTTCGTCTGAACAAGTGTTACTGTTTTCTGCACAAAAGCGATTCTGCGAAGCAATGTGAACAGGCACAGAGAAGGTGCTAGCAGGGAATTCTCTGCCTGCCTTTCCCCAGTGCTCTGCAAGCTGTCCAGGACAACAGCAAATCTGGGGCTCTGTGCTTTCTTTCGTTCTGAACAAGTGTTACTGTTTTCTGCACAAAAGCGATTCTGCGAAGCAATGGGAACACTTCTGTTTCCCAGGCACAGAGAAGGTGCTAGCAGGGAATTCTCTGCCTGCTTTTCCCCAGTGCTCTGCAAGCTCTCCAGGACAACATAAAATCTGGGGCTCTGTGCTTTCTTTCGTTCTGAACAAGTGTTACTGTTTTCTGCACAAAAGCGATTCTGCGAAGCAATGTGAACAGGCACAGAGAAGGTGCTAGCAGGGAATTCTCTGCCTGCTTTTCCCCAGTGCTCTGCAAGCTCTCCAGGACAACATAAAATCTGGGGCTCTGTGCTTTCTTTCGTTGTGAACAAGTGTTACTGTTTTCTGCACAAAAGCGATTCTGCGAAACAATGTGAACACTTCTGTTTCCCAGGAACAGAGAAGGTGCTAGCAGGGAATTCTCTGCCTGCTTTTCCCCAGTGCTCTGCAAGCTCTCCAGGACAACATAAAATCTGGGGCTCTGTGCTTTCTTTCGTTCTGAACAAGTGTTACTGTTTTCTGCACAAAAGCGATTCGGCGAAGCAATGGGAACACTTCTGTTTCCCAGGCACAGAGAAGGTGCTAGCAGGGAATTCTCTGCCTTCTTTTCCCCAGTGCTCTGCAATCTCTCCAGGACAACATAAAATCTGGGGCTCTGTGCTTTCTTTCGTTCTGAACAAGTGTTACTGTTTTCTGCACAAAAGCGATTCTGCCAAGCAATGTGAACACTTCTGCTTCCCAGACACAGAGAAGGTGCTAGCAGGGAATTCTCTGCCTGCCTTTCCCCAGTGCTCTGCAAGCTCTCCAGGACAACATAAAATCTGGGGCTCTGTGCTTTCTTTCGTCTGAACAAGTGTTACTGTTTTCTGCACAAAAGCGATTCTGCGAAGCAATGTGAACAGGCACAGAGAAGGTGCTAGCAGGGAATTCTCTGCCTGCCTTTCCCCAGTGCTCTGCAAGCTCTCCAGGACAACATAAAATCTGGGGCTCTGTGCTTTCTTTCGTTCTGAACAAGTGTTACTGTTTTCTGCACAAAAGCGATTCTGCGAAGCAATGTGAACACTTCTGTTTCCCAGGCACAGAGAAGGTGCTAGCAGGTAATTCTCTGCCTGCTTTTCCCCAGTGCTCTGCAAGCTCTCCAGGACAACATAAAATCTGGGGCTCTGTGCTTTCTTTCGTTCTGAACAAGTGTTACTGTTTTCTGCACAAAAGCGATTCTGCGAAGCAATGTGAACAGGCACAGAGAAGGTGCTAGCAGGGAAT
Source organism: Strix uralensis (assembly GCF_047716275.1). Taxonomy (NCBI): domain Eukaryota; kingdom Metazoa; phylum Chordata; class Aves; order Strigiformes; family Strigidae; genus Strix; species Strix uralensis. The sequence goes on along the minus strand of NW_027436720.1, from coordinate 64,281 downwards.
TCTCTGCCTGCCTTTCCCCAGTGCTCTGCAAGCTCTCCAGGACAACAGCAAATCTGGGGCTCTGTGCTTTCTTTCGTTCTGAACAAGTGTTACTGTTTTATACACAAAAGCGATTCTGCGAAGCAATGTGAACACTTCTGTTTCCCAGGAACAGAGAAGGTGCTAGCAGGGAATTCTCTGCCTGCTTTTCCCCAGTGCTCTGCAAGCTCTCCAGGACAACATAAAATCTGGGGCTCTGTGCTTTCTTTCGTTCTGAACAAGTGTTACTGTTTTCTGCACAAAAGCGATTCTGCGAAGCAATGTGAACAGGCACAGAGAAGGTGCTAGCAGGGAATTCTCTGCCTGCCTTTCCCCAGTGCTCTGCAAGCTCTCCAGGACAACATAAAATCTGGGGCTCTGTGCTTTCTTTCGTTCTGAACAAGTGTTACTGTTTTCTGCACAAAAGCGATTCTGCGAAGCAATGTGAACACTTCTGTTTCCCAGGCACAGAGAAGGTGCTAGCAGGGAATTCTCTGCCTTCTTTTCCCCAGTGCTCTGCAAGCTCTCCAGGACAACATAAAATCTGGGGCTCTGTGCTTTCTTTTGTTCTGAACAAGTGTTACTGTTTTCTGCACAAAAGCGATTCTGCGAAGCAATGTGAACAGGCACAGAGAAGGTGCTAGCAGGGAATTCTCTGCCTGCTTTTCCCCAGTGCTCTGCAAGCTCTCCAGGACAACATAAAATCTGGGGCTCTGTGCTTTCTTTCGTTCTGAACAAGTGTTACTGTTTTCTGCACAAAAGCGATTCTGCGAAGCAATGTGAACACTTCTGTTTCCCAGGAACAGAGAAGGTGCTAGCAGGGAATTCTCTGCCTGCTTTTCCCCAGTGCTCTGCAAGCTCTCCAGGACAACATAAAATCTGGGGCTCTGTGCTTTCTTTCGTTGTGAACAAGTGTTACTGTTTTCTGCACAAAAGCGATTCTGCGAAGCAATGTGAACACTTCTGTTTCCCAGGCACAGAGAAGGTGCTAGGAGGGAATTCTCTGCCTGCCTTTCCCCAGTGCTCTGCAAGCTCTCCAGGACAACATAAAATCTGGGGCTCTGTGCTTTCTTTCGTCTGAACAAGTGTTACTGTTTTCTGCACAAAAGCGATTCAGCGAAGCAATGTGAACAGGCACAGAGAAGGTGCTAGCAGGGAATTCTCTGCCTGCCTTTCCCCAGTGCTCTGCAAGCTCTCCAGGACAACATAAAATCTGGGGCTCTGTGCTTTCTTTCGTTCTGAACAAGTGTTACTGTTTTCTGCACAAAAGCGATTCAGCGAAGCTATGGGAACACTTCTGTTACCCAGGCACAGAGAAGGTGCTAGCAGGGAATTCTCTGCCTGCCTTTCCCCAGTGCTCTGCAAGCTCTCCAGGACAACATAAAATCTGGGGCTCTGTGCTTTCTTTCGTCTGAACAAGTGTTACTGTTTTCTGCACAAAAGCGATTCTGCGAAGCAATGTGAACAGGCACAGAGAAGGTGCTAGCAGGGAATTCTCTGCCTGCCTTTCCCCAGTGCTCTGCAAGCTCTCCAGGACAACAGCAAATCTGGGGCTCTGTGCTTTCTTTCGTTCTGAACAAGTGTTACTGTTTTCTGCACAAAAGCGATTCTGCGAAGCAATGGGAACACTTCTGTTTCCCAGACACAGAGAAGGTGCTAGCAGGGAATTCTCTGCCTGCTTTTCCCCAGTGCTCTGCAATCTCTCCAGGACAACATAAAATCTGGGGCTCTGTGCTTTCTTTTGTTCTGAACAAGTGTTACTGTTTTCTGCACAAAAGCGATTCTCCCAATCAATGTGAACACTTCTGCTTCCCAGGCACAGAGAAGGTGCTAGCAGGGAATTCTCTGCCTGCCTTTCCCCAGTGCTCTGCAAGCTCTCCAGGACAACATAAAATCTGGGGCTCTGTGCTTTCTTTCGTCTGAACAAGTGTTACTGTTTTCTGCACAAAAGCGATTCTGCGAAGCAATGTGAACAGGCACAGAGAAGGTGCTAGCAGGGAATTCTCTGCCTGCCTTTCCCCAGTGCTCTGCAAGCTCTCCAGGACAACAGCAAATCTGGGGCTCTGTGCTTTCTTTCGTTCTGAACAAGTGTTACTGTTTTCTGCACAAAAGCGATTCTGCGAAGCAATGGGAACACTTCTGTTTCCCAGGCACAGAGAAGGTGCTAGCAGGGAATTCTCTGCCTGCTTTTCCCCAGTGCTCTGCAAGCTCTCCAGGACAACATAAAATCTGGGGCTCTGTGCTTTCTTTCGTTCTGAACAAGTGTTACTGTTTTCTGCACAAAAGCGATTCTGCGAAGCAATGTGAACAGGCACAGAGAAGGTGCTAGCAGGGAATTCTCTGCCTGCTTTTCCCCAGTGCTCTGCAAGCTCTCCAGGACAACATAAAATCTGGGGCTCTGTGCTTTCTTTCGTTGTGAACAAGTGTTACTGTTTTCTGCACAAAAGCGATTCTGCGAAGCAATGTGAACACTTCTGTTTCCCAGGAACAGAGAAGGTGCTAGCAGGGAATTCTCTGCCTGCTTTTCCCCAGTGCTCTGCAAGCTCTCCAGGACAACATAAAATCTGGGGCTCTGTGCTTTCTTTCGTTCTGAACAAGTGTTACTGTTTTCTGCACAAAAGCGATTCGGCGAAGCAATGGGAACACTTCTGTTTCCCAGACACAGAGAAGGTGCTAGCAGGGAATTCTCTGCCTGCTTTTCCCCAGTGCTCTGCAATCTCTCCAGGACAACATAAAATCTGGGGCTCTGTGCTTTCTTTCGTTCTGAACAAGTGTTACTGTTTTCTGCACAAAAGCGATTCTGCCAAGCAATGTGAACACTTCTGCTTCCCAGGCACAGAGAAGGTGCTAGCAGGGAATTCTCTGCCTGCCTTTCCCCAGTGCTCTGCAAGCTCTCCAGGACAACATAAAATCTGGGGCTCTGTGCTTTCTTTCGTCTGAACAAGTGTTACTGTTTTCTGCACAAAAGCGATTCTGCGAAGCAATGTGAACAGGCACAGAGAAGGTGCTAGCAGGGAATTCTCTGCCTGCCTTTCCCCAGTGCTCTGCAAGCTCTCCAGGACAACAGCAAATCTGGGGCTCTGTGCTTTCTTTCGTTCTGAACAAGTGTTACTGTTTTCTGCACAAAAGCGATTCTGCGAAGCAATGTGAACACTTCTGTTTCCCAGGCACAGAGAAGGTGCTAGCAGGGAATTCTCTGCCTGCTTTTCCCCAGTGCTCTGCAAGCTCTCCAGGACAACATAAAATCTGGGGCTCTGTGCTTTCTTTCGTTCTGAACAAGTGTTACTGTTTTCTGCACAAAAGCGATTCTGCGAAGCAATGTGAACACTTCTGTTTCCCAGGCACAGAGAAGGTGCTAGCAGGGAATTCTCTGCCTGCTTTTCCCCAGTGCTCTGCAAGCTCTCCAGGACAACATAGAATCTGGGGCTCTGTGCTTTCTTTTGTTCTGAACAAGTGTTACTGTTTTCTGCACAAAAGCGATTCTGCGAAGCAATGTGAACAGGCACAGAGAAGGTGCTAGCAGGGAATTCTCTGCCTGCTTTTCCCCAGTGCTCTGCAAGCTCTCCAGGACAACATAAAATCTGGGGCTCTGTGCTTTCTTTTGTTCTGAACAAGTGTTACTGTTTTCTGCACAAAAGCGATTCTGCGAAGCAATGTGAACACTTCTGTTTCCCAGGCACAGAGAAGGTGCTAGGAGGGAATTCTCTGCCTGCCTTTCCCCAGTGCTCTGCAAGCTCTCCAGGACAACATAAAATCTGGGGCTCTGTGCTTTCTTTCGTCTGAACAAGTGTTACTGTTTTCTGCACAAAAGCGATTCAGCGAAGCAATGTGAACAGGCACAGAGAAGGTGCTAGCAGGGAATTCTCTGCCTGCCTTTCCCCAGTGCTCTGCAAGCTCTCCAGGACAACATAAAATCTGGGGCTCTGTGCTTTCTTTCGTTCTGAACAAGTGTTACTGTTTTCTGCACAAAAGCGATTCTGCGAAGCAATGGGAACACTTCTGTTACCCAGACACAGAGAAGGTGCTAGCAGGGAATTCTCTGCCTGCCTTTCCCCAGTGCTCTGCAAGCTCTCCAGGACAACATAAAATCTGGGGCTCTGTGCTTTCTTTCGTCTGAACAAGTGTTACTGTTTTCTGCACAAAAGCGATTCTGCGAAGCAATGTGAACAGGCACAGAGAAGGTGCTAGCAGGGAATTCTCTGCCTGCCTTTCCCCAGTGCTCTGCAAGCTCTCCAGGACAACAGCAAATCTGGGGCTCTGTGCTTTCTTTCGTTCTGAACAAGTGTTACTGTTTTCTGCACAAAAGCGATTCTGCGAAGCAATGGGAACACTTCTGTTTCCCAGGCACAGAGAAGGTGCTAGCAGGGAATTCTCTGCCTGCTTTTCCCCAGTGCTCTGCAAGCTCTCCAGGACAACATAAAATCTGGGGCTCTGTGCTTTCTTTCGTTCTGAACAAGTGTTACTGTTTTCTGCACAAAAGCGATTCTGCGAAGCAATGTGAACAGGCACAGAGAAGGTGCTAGCAGGGAATTCTCTGCCTGCTTTTCCCCAGTGCTCTGCAAGCTCTCCAGGACAACATAAAATCTGGGGCTCTGTGCTTTCTTTCGTTCTGAACAAGTGTTACTGTTTTCTGCACAAAAGCGATTCTGCGAAGCAATGTGAACACTTCTGTTTCCCAGGAACAGAGAAGGTGCTAGCAGGGAATTCTCTGCCTGCTTTTCCCCAGTGCTCTGCAAGCTCTCCAGGACAACATAAAATCTGGGGCTCTGTGCTTTCTTTCGTTCTGAACAAGTGTTACTGTTTTCTGCACAAAAGCGATTCGGCGAAGCAATGGGAACACTTCTGTTTCCCAGACACAGAGAAGGTGCTAGCAGGGAATTCTCTGCCTGCTTTTCCCCAGTGCTCTGCAATCTCTCCAGGACAACATAAAATCTGGGGCTCTGTGCTTTCTTTCGTTCTGAACAAGTGTTACTGTTTTCTGCACAAAAGCGATTCTGCCAAGCAATGTGAACACTTCTGCTTCCCAGGCACAGAGAAGGTGCTAGCAGGGAATTCTCTGCCTGCTTTTCCCCAGTGCTCTGCAAGCTCTCCAGGACAACATAAAATCTGGGGCTCTGTGCTTTCTTTCGTCTGAACAAGTGTTACTGTTTTCTGCACAAAAGCGATTCTGCGAAGCAATGTGAACAGGCACAGAGAAGGTGCTAGGAGGGAATTCTCTGCCTGCCTTTCCCCAGTGCTCTGCAAGCTCTCCAGGACAACATAAAATCTGGGGCTCTGTGCTTTCTTTCGTCTGAACAAGTGTTACTGTTTTCTGCACAAAAGCGATTCAGCGAAGCAATGTGAACAGGCACAGAGAAGGTGCTAGCAGGGAATTCTCTGCCTGCTTTTCCCCAGTGCTCTGCAAGCTCTCCAGGACAACATAAAATCTGGGGCTCTGTGCTTTCTTTCGTTCTGAACAAGTGTTACTGTTTTCTGCACAAAAGCGATTCTGCGAAGCAATGGGAACACTTCTGTTACCCAGACACAGAGAAGGTGCTAGCAGGGAATTCTCTGCCTGCCTTTCCCCAGTGCTCTGCAAGCTCTCCAGGACAACATAAAATCTGGGGCTCTGTGCTTTCTTTCGTCTGAACAAGTGTTACTGTTTTCTGCACAAAAGCGATTCTGCGAAGCAATGTGAACAGGCACAGAGAAGGTGCTAGCAGGGAATTCTCTGCCTGCCTTTCCCCAGTGCTCTGCAAGCTGTCCAGGACAACAGCAAATCTGGGGCTCTGTGCTTTCTTTCGTTCTGAACAAGTGTTACTGTTTTCTGCACAAAAGCGATTCTGCGAAGCAATGGGAACACTTCTGTTTCCCAGGCACAGAGAAGGTGCTAGCAGGGAATTCTCTGCCTGCTTTTCCCCAGTGCTCTGCAAGCTCTCCAGGACAACATAAAATCTGGGGCTCTGTGCTTTCTTTCGTTCTGAACAAGTGTTACTGTTTTCTGCACAAAAGCGATTCTGCCAAGCAATGTGAACAGGCACAGAGAAGGTGCTAGCAGGGAATTCTCTGCCTGCTTTTCCCCAGTGCTCTGCAAGCTCTCCAGGACAACATAAAATCTGGGGCTCTGTGCTTTCTTTCGTTGTGAACAAGTGTTACTGTTTTCTGCACAAAAGCGATTCTGCGAAGCAATGTGAACACTTCTGTTTCCCAGGAACAGAGAAGGTGCTAGCAGGGAATTCTCTGCCTGCTTTTCCCCAGTGCTCTGCAAGCTCTCCAGGACAACATAAAATCTGGGGCTCTGTGCTTTCTTTCGTTCTGAACAAGTGTTACTGTTTTCTGCACAAAAGCGATTCTGCGAAGCAATGGGAACACTTCTGTTTCCCAGGCACAGAGAAGGTGCTAGCAGGGAATTCTCTGCCTGCTTTTCCCCAGTGCTCTGCAATCTCTCCAGGACAACATAAAATCTGGGGCTCTGTGCTTTCTTTCGTTCTGAACAAGTGTTACTGTTTTCTGCACAAAAGCGATTCTGCCAAGCAATGTGAACACTTCTGCTTCCCAGACACAGAGAAGGTGCTAGCAGGGAATTCTCTGCCTGCCTTTCCCCAGTGCTCTGCAAGCTCTCCAGGACAACATAAAATCTGGGGCTCTGTGCTTTCTTTCGTCTGAACAAGTGTTACTGTTTTCTGCACAAAAGCGATTCTGCGAAGCAATGTGAACAGGCACAGAGAAGGTGCTAGCAGGGAATTCTCTGCCTGCCTTTCCCCAGTGCTCTGCAAGCTCTCCAGGACAACATAAAATCTGGGGCTCTGTGCTTTCTTTCGTTCTGAACAAGTGTTACTGTTTTCTGCACAAAAGCGATTCTGCGAAGCAATGTGAACACTTCTGTTTCCCAGGAACAGAGAAGGTGCTAGCAGGTAATTCTCTGCCTGCTTTTCCCCAGTGCTCTGCAAGCTCTCCAGGACAACATAAAATCTGGGGCTCTGTGCTTTCTTTCGTTCTGAACAAGTGTTACTGTTTTCTGCACAAAAGCGATTCTGCGAAGCAATGTGAACAGGCACAGAGAAGGTGCTAGCAGGGAATTCTCTGCCTGCCTTTCCCCAGTGCTCTGCAAGCTCTCCAGGACAACAGCAAATCTGGGGCTCTGTGCTTTCTTTCGTTCTGAACAAGTGTTACTGTTTTCTGCACAAAAGCGATTCTGCGAAGCAATGTGAACACTTCTGCTTCCCAGGCACAGAGAAGGTGCTAGCAGGGAATTCTCTGCCTGCTTTTCCCCAGTGCTCTGCAAGCTCTCCAGGACAACATAAAATCTGGGGCTCTGTGCTTTCTTTCGTTCTGAACAAGTGTTACTGTTTTCTGCACAAAAGCGATTCTGCGAAGCAATGTGAACACTTCTGTTTCCCAGGCACAGAGAAGGTGCTAGCAGGGAATTCTCTGCCTGCTTTTCCCCAGTGCTCTGCAAGCTCTCCAGGACAACATAAAATCTGGGGCTCTGTGCTTTCTTTTGTTCTGAACAAGTGTTACTGTTTTCTGCACAAAAGCGATTCTGCGAAGCAATGTGAACAGGCACAGAGAAGGTGCTAGCAGGGAATTCTCTGCCTGCTTTTCCCCAGTGCTCTGCAAGCTCTCCAGGACAACATAAAATCTGGGGCTCTGTGCTTTCTTTCGTTCTGAACAAGTGTTACTGTTTTCTGCACAAAAGCGATTCTGCGAAGCAATGTGAACACTTCTGTTTCCCAGGAACAGAGAAGGTGCTAGCAGGGAATTCTCTGCCTGCTTTTCCCCAGTGCTCTGCAAGCTCTCCAGGACAACATAAAATCTGGGGCTCTGTGCTTTCTTTCGTTCTGAACAAGTGTTACTGTTTTCTGCACAAAAGCGATTCTGCGAAGCAATGTGAACACTTCTGTTTCCCAGGCACAGAGAAGGTGCTAGCAGGGAATTCTCTGCCTGCCTTTCCCCAGTGCTCTGCAAGCTCTCCAGGACAACATAAAATCTGGGGCTCTGTGCTTTCTTTCGTTCTGAACAAGTGTTACTGTTTTCTGCACAAAAGCGATTCTGCGAAGCAATGTGAACACTTCTGTTTCCCAGGAACAGAGAAGGTGCTAGCAGGGAATTCTCTGCCTGCTTTTCCCCAGTGCTCTGCAAGCTCTCCAGGACAACATAAAATCTGGGGCTCTGTGCTTTCTTTCGTTCTGAACAAGTGTTACTGTTTTCTGCACAAAAGCGATTCGGCGAAGCAATGGGAACACTTCTGTTTCCCAGACACAGAGAAGGTGCTAGCAGGGAATTCTCTGCCTGCTTTTCCCCAGTGCTCTGCAATCTCTCCAGGACAACATAAAATCTGGGGCTCTGTGCTTTCTTTCGTTCTGAACAAGTGTTACTGTTTTCTGCACAAAAGCGATTCTGCCAAGCAATGTGAACACTTCTGCTTCCCAGGCACAGAGAAGGTGCTAGCAGGGAATTCTCTGCCTGCCTTTCCCCAGTGCTCTGCAAGCTCTCCAGGACAACATAAAATCTGGGGCTCTGTGCTTTCTTTCGTCTGAACAAGTGTTACTGTTTTCTGCACAAAAGCGATTCTGCGAAGCAATGTGAACAGGCACAGAGAAGGTGCTAGCAGGGAATTCTCTGCCTGCTTTTCCCCAGTGCTCTGCAAGCTCTCCAGGACAACATAAAATCTGGGGCTCTGTGCTTTCTTTCATTCTGAACAAGTGTTACTGTTTTCTGCACAAAAGCGATTCTGCGAAGCAATGTGAACACTTCTGTTTCCCAGGCACAGAGAAGGTGCTAGCAGGGAATTCTCTGCCTGCCTTTCCCCAGTGCTCTGCAAGCTCTCCAGGACAACATAAAATCTGGGGCTCTGTGCTTTCTTTCGTTCTGAACAAGTGTTACTGTTTTCTGCACAAAAGCGATTCTGCGAAGCAATGTGAACACTTCTGTTTCCCAGGCACAGAGAAGGTGCTAGCAGGGAATTCTCTGCCTTCTTTTCCCCAGTGCTCTGCAAGCTCTCCAGGACAACATAAAATCTGGGGCTCTGTGCTTTCTTTTGTTCTGAACAAGTGTTACTGTTTTCTGCACAAAAGCGATTCTGCGAAGCAATGTGAACAGGCACAGAGAAGGTGCTAGCAGGGAATTCTCTGCCTGCTTTTCCCCAGTGCTCTGCAAGCTCTCCAGGACAACATAAAATCTGGGGCTCTGTGCTTTCTTTCGTTCTGAACAAGTGTTACTGTTTTCTGCACAAAAGCAATTCTGCGAAGCAATGTGAACACTTCTGTTTCCCAGGCACAGAGAAGGTGCTAGCAGGGAATTCTCTGCCTGCTTTTCCCCAGTGCTCTGCAAGCTCTCCAGGACAACATAAAATCTGGGGCTCTGTGCTTTCTTTCGTTGTGAACAAGTGTTACTGTTTTCTGCACAAAAGCGATTCTGCGAAGCAATGTGAACACTTCTGTTTCCCAGGCACAGAGAAGGTGCTAGGAGGGAATTCTCTGCCTGCCTTTCCCCAGTGCTCTGCAAGCTCTCCAGGACAACATAAAATCTGGGGCTCTGTGCTTTCTTTCGTCTGAACAAGTGTTACTGTTTTCTGCACAAAAGCGATTCAGCGAAGCAATGTGAACAGGCACAGAGAAGGTGCTAGCAGGGAATTCTCTGCCTGCCTTTCCCCAGTGCTCTGCAAGCTCTCCAGGACAACATAAAATCTGGGGCTCTGTGCTTTCTTTCGTTCTGAACAAGTGTTACTGTTTTCTGCACAAAAGCGATTCTGCGAAGCAATGGGAACACTTCTGTTACCCAGACACAGAGAAGGTGCTAGCAGGGAATTCTCTGCCTGCCTTTCCCCAGTGCTCTGCAAGCTCTCCAGGACAACATAAAATCTGGGGCTCTGTGCTTTCTTTCGTCTGAACAAGTGTTACTGTTTTCTGCACAAAAGCGATTCTGCGAAGCAATGTGAACAGGCACAGAGAAGGTGCTAGCAGGGAATTCTCTGCCTGCCTTTCCCCAGTGCTCTGCAAGCTCTCCAGGACAACAGCAAATCTGGGGCTCTGTGCTTTCTTTCGTTCTGAACAAGTGTTACTGTTTTCTGCACAAAAGCGATTCTGCGAAGCAATGGGAACACTTCTGTTTCCCAGGCACAGAGAAGGTGCTAGCAGGGAATTCTCTGCCTGCTTTTCCCCAGTGCTCTGCAAGCTCTCCAGGACAACATAAAATCTGGGGCTCTGTGCTTTCTTTCGTTCTGAACAAGTGTTACTGTTTTCTGCACAAAAGCGATTCTGCGAAGCAATGTGAACAGGCACAGAGAAGGTGCTAGCAGGGAATTCTCTGCCTGCTTTTCCCCAGTGCTCTGCAAGCTCTCCAGGACAACATAAAATCTGGGGCTCTGTGCTTTCTTTCGTTCTGAACAAGTGTTACTGTTTTCTGCACAAAAGCGATTCTGCGAAGCAATGTGAACACTTCTGTTTCCCAGGCACAGAGAAGGTGCTAGCAGGGAATTCTCTGCCTGCTTTTCCCCAGTGCTCTGCAAGCTCTCCAGGACAACATAAAATCTGGGGCTCTGTGCTTTCTTTCGTTCTGAACAAGTGTTACTGTTTTCTGCACAAAAGCGATTCGGCGAAGCAATGGGAACACTTCTGTTTCCCAGACACAGAGAAGGTGCTAGCAGGGAATTCTCTGCCTGCTTTTCCCCAGTGCTCTGCAAGCTCTCCAGGACAACATAAAATCTGGGGCTCTGTGCTTTCTTTCGTTCTGAACAAGTGTTACTGTTTTCTGCACAAAAGCGATTCTGCCAAGCAATGTGAACACTTCTGCTTCCCAGGCACAGAGAAGGTGCTAGCAGGGAATTCTCTGCCTGCCTTTCCCCAGTGCTCTGCAAGCTCTCCAGGACAACAGCAAATCTGGGGCTCTGTGCTTTCTTTCGTCTGAACAAGTGTTACTGTTTTCTGCACAAAAGCGATTCTGCGAAGCAATGTGAACAGGCACAGAGAAGGTGCTAGCAGGGAATTCTCTGCCTGCCTTTCCCCAGTGCTCTGCAAGCTCTCCAGGACAACATAAAATCTGGGGCTCTGTGCTTTCTTTCGTCTGAACAAGTGTTACTGTTTTCTGCACAAAAGCGATTCTGCGAAGCAATGTGAACAGGCACAGAGAAGGTGCTAGCAGGGAATTCTCTGCCTGCTTTTCCCCAGTGCTCTGCAAGCTCTCCAGGACAACATAAAATCTGGGGCTCTGTGCTTTCTTTCGTTCTGAACAAGTGTTACTGTTTTCTGCACAAAAGCGATTCTGCGAAGCAATGGGAACACTTCTGTTACCCAGACACAGAGAAGGTGCTAGCAGGGAATTCTCTGCCTGCCTTTCCCCAGTGCTCTGCAAGCTCTCCAGGACAACATAAAATCTGGGGCTCTGTGCTTTCTTTCGTCTGAACAAGTGTTACTGTTTTCTGCACAAAAGCGATTCTGCGAAGCAATGTGAACAGGCACAGAGAAGGTGCTAGCAGGGAATTCTCTGCCTGCCTTTCCCCAGTGCTCTGCAAGCTCTCCAGGACAACAGCAAATCTGGGGCTCTGTGCTTTCTTTCGTTCTGAACAAGTGTTACTGTTTTCTGCACAAAAGCGATTCTGCGAAGCAATGGGAACACTTCTGTTTCCCAGGCACAGAGAAGGTGGTAGCAGGGAATTCTCTGCCTGCTTTTCCCCAGTGCTCTGCAAGCTCTCCAGGACAACATGAAATCTGGGCCTCTGTGCTTTCTTTCGTTCTGAACAAGTGTTACTGTTTTCTGCACAAAAGCGATTCTGCGAAGCAATGTGAACACTTCTGCTTCCCAGGCACAGAGAAGGTGCTAGCAGGGAATTCTCTGCCTGCCTTTCCCCAGTGCTCTGCAAGCTCTCCAGGACAACATAAAATCTGGGGCTCTGTGCTTTCTTTCGTTCTGAACAAGTGTTACTGTTTTCTGCACAAAAGCGATTCTGCGAAGCAATGGGAACACTTCTGTTTCCCAGGCACAGAGAAGGTGCTAGCAGGGAATTCTCTGCCTGCTTTTCCCCAGTGCTCTGCAAGCTCTCCAGGACAACATAAAATCTGGGGCTCTGTGCTTTCTTTCATTCTGAACAAGAGTTACTGTTTTCTGCACAAAAGTGATTCTGCGAAGCAATGTGAAGACTTCTGCTTCCCAGGCACAGAGAAGGTGCTAGCAGGGAATTCTCTGCCTGCTTTTCCCCAGTGCTCTGCAAGCTCTCCAGGACAACATAAAATCTGGGGCTCTGTGCTTTCTTTCGTTCTGAACAAGTGTTACTGTTTTCTGCACAAAAGCGATTCTGCGAAGCAATGTGAACACTTCTGCTTCCCAGGCACAGAGAAGGTGCTAGCAGGGAATTCTCTGCCTGCTTTTCCCAGGTGCTCTGCAAGCTCTCCAGGACAACATAAAATCTGGGGCTCTGTGCTTTCTTTCGTTCTGAACAAGTGTTATTGTTTTCTGCACAAAAGCGATTCTGCGAAGCAATGTGAAGACTTCTGCTTCCCAGGCACAGAGAAGGTGCTAGCAGGGAATTCTCTGCCTGCCTTTCCCCAGTGCTCTGCAAGCTGTCCAGGACAACAGCAAATCTGGGGCTCTGTGCTTTCTTTCGTCTGAATAAGTGTTACTGTTTTCTGCACAAAAGTGATTCTGCGAAGCAATGTGAACACTTCTGTTTCCCAGGCACAGAGAAGGTGCTAGCAGGGAATTCTCTGCCTGCTTTTCCCCAGTGCTCTGCAAGCTCTCCAGGACAACATAAAATCTGGGGCTCTGTGCTTTCTTTCGTTCTGAACAAGTGTTATTGTTTTCTGCACAAAAGCGATTCTGCGAAGCAATTTGAACACTTCTGCTTCCCAGGCACAGAGAAGGTGCTAACAGGGAATTCTCTGCCTGCCTTTCCCCAGTGCTCTGCAAGCTCTCCAGGACAACATAAAATCTGGGGCTCTGTGCTTTCCTTCGTTCTGAACAAGTGTTACTGTTTTCTGCACAAAAGCGATTCTGCGAAGCAATGTGAACACTTCTGTTTCCCAGGCACAGAGAAGGTGCTAGCAGGGAATTCTCTGCCTGCTTTTCCCCAGTGCTCTGCAAGCTCTCCAGGACAACATAAAATCTGGGGCTCTGTGCTTTCTTTCGTTCTGAACAAGTGTTACTGTTTTCTGCACAAAAGCGATTCTGCGAAGCAATGTGAACACTTCTGTTTCCCAGGCACAGAGAAGGTGGTAGCAGGGAATTCTCTGCCTGCTTTTCCCCAGTGCTCTGCAAGCTCTCCAGGACAACATGAAATCTGGGGCTCTGTGCTTTCTTTCGTTCTGAACAAGTGTTACTGTTTTCTGCACAAAAGCGATTCTCCGAAGCAATGTGAACACTTCTGCTTCCCAGGCACAGAGAAGGTGCTAGCAGGGAATTCTCTGCCTGCCTTTCCCCAGTGCTCTGCAAGCTCTCCAGGACAACATAAAATCTGGGGCTCTGTGCTTTCTTTCGTTCTGAACAAGTGTTACTGTTTTCTGCACAAAAGCGATTCTGCGAAGCAATGGGAACACTTCTGTTTCCCAGGCACAGAGAAGGTGCTAGCAGGGAATTCTCTGCCTGCTTTTCCCCAGTGCTCTGCAAGCTCTCCAGGACAACATAAAATCTGGGGCTCTGTGCTTTCTTTCGTTCTGAACAAGTGTTACTGTTTTCTGCACAAAAGCGATTCTGCGAAGCAATTTGAACACTTCTGCTTCCCAGGCACAGAGAAGGTGCAAACAGGGAAATCTCTGCCTGCCTTTCCCCAGTGCTCTGCAAGCTCTCCAGGACAACATAAAATCTGGGGCACTGTGCTTTCCTTCGTTCTGAACAAGTGTTACTGTTTTCTGCACAAAAGCGATTCTGCGAAGCAATGTGAACACTTCTGTTTCCCAGGCACAGAGAAGGTGGTAGCAGGGAATTCTCTGCCTGCTTTTCCCCAGTGCTCTGCAAGCTCTCCAGGACAACATAAAATCTGGGGCTCTGTGCTTTCTTTCGTTCTGAACAAGTGTTACTGTTTTCTGCACAAAAGCAATTCTGCGAAGCAATGTGAACACTTCTGCTTCCCAGGCACAGAGAAGGTGCTAGCAGGGAATTCTCTGCCTGCCTTTCCCCAGTGCTCTGCAAGCTCTCCAGGACAACATAAAATCTGGGGGCTCTGTGCTTTCCTTCGTTCTGAACAACTGTTACTGTTTTCTGCACAAAAGCGATTCTGCGAAGCAATGTGAACACTTCTGTTTCCCAGGCACAGAGAAGGTGCTAGCAGGGAATTCTCTGCCTGCTTTTCCCCAGTGCTCTGCAAGCTCTCCAGGACAACATAAAATCTGGGGCTCTGTGCTTTCTTTCGTTCTGAACAAGTGTTACTGTTTTCTGCACAAAAGCGATTCTGCGAAGCAATGGGAACACTTCTGTTTCCCAGGCACAGAGAAGGTGGTAGCAGGGAATTCTCTGCCTGCTTTTCCCCAGTGCTCTGCAAGCTCTCCAGGACAACATAAAATCTGGGGCTCTGTGCTTTCTTTCGTTCTGAACAAGTGTTACTGTTTTCTGCACAAAAGCGATTCTGCGAAGCAATTTGAACACTTCTGCTTCCCAGGCACAGAGAAGGTGCTAACAGGGAATTCTCTGCCTGCCTTTCCCCAGTGCTCTGCAAGCTCTCCAGGACAACATAAAATCTGGGGCTCTGTGCTTTCCTTCGTTCTGAACAAGTGTTACTGTTTTCTGCACAAAAGCGATTCTGCGAAGCAATGTGAACACTTCTGTTTCCCAGGCACAGAGAAGGTGCTAGCAGGGAATTCTCTGCCTGCTTTTCCCCAGTGCTCTGCAAGCTCTCCAGGACAACATAAAATCTGGGGCTCTGTGCTTTCTTTCGTTCTGAACAAGTGTTACTGTTTTCTGCACAAAAGCGATTCTGCGAAGCAATGGGAACACTTCTTTTTCCCAGGCACAGAGAAGGTGCTAGCAGGGAATTCTCTGCCTGCTTTTCCCCAGTGCTCTGCAAGCTCTCCAGGACAACATAAAATCTGGGGCTCTGTGCTTTCTTTCGTTCTGAACAAGTGTTACTGTTTTCTGCACAAAAGCGATTCTGCGAAGCAATGGGAACACTTCTTTTTCCCAGGCACAGAGAAGGTGCTAGCAGGGAATTCTCTGCCTGCTTTTCCCCAGTGCTCTGCAAGCTCTCCAGGACAACATAAAATCTGGGGCTCTGTGCTTTATTTCGTTCTGAACAAGTGTTATTGTTTTCTGCACAAAAGCGATTCTGCGAAGCAATGTGAACACTTCTGCTTCCCAGGCACAGAGAAGGTGCTAGCAGGGAATTCTCTGCCTGCCTTTCCCCAGTGCTCTGCAAGCTCTCCAGGACAACATAAAATCTGGGGCTCTGTGCTTTCCTTCGTTCTGAACAAGTGTTACTGTTTTCTGCACAAAAGCGATTCTGCGAAGCAATGTGAACACTTCTGCTTCCCAGGCACAGAGAAGGTGCTAGCAGGGAATTCTCTGCCTGCCTTTCCCCAGTGCTCTGCAATCTCTCCAGGACAACATAAAATCTGGGGCTCTGTGCTTTCCTTCGTTCTGAACAAGTGTTACTGTTTTCTGCACAAAAGCGATTCTGCGAAGCAATGTGAACACTTCTGTTTCCCAGGCACAGAGAAGGTGCTAGCAGGGAATTCTCTGCCTGCTTTTCCCCAGTGCTCTGCAAGCTCTCCAGGACAACATAAAATCTGGGGCTCTGTGCTTTCTTTCGTTGTGAACAAGTGTTACTGTTTTCTGCACAAAAGCGATTCTGCGAAGCAATGTGAACACTTCTGCTTCATAGGCACAGAGAAGGTGCTAGCAGGGAATTCTCTGCCTGCCTTTCCCCAGTGCTCTGCAAGCTCTCCATGACAACATAAAATCTGGGGCTCTGTGCTTTCTTTCGTTCTGAACAAGTGTTATTGTTTTCTGCACAAAAGCGATTCTGCGAAGCAATGTGAACACTTCTGCTTCCCAGGCACAGAGAAGGTGCTAGCAGGGAATTCTCTGCCTGCCTTTCCCCAGTGCTCTGCAAGCTCTCCAGGACAACATAAAATCTGGGGCTCTGTGCTTTCCTTCGTTCTGAACAAGTGTTACTGTTTTCTGCACAAAAGCGATTCTGCGAAGCAATGTGAACACTTCTGTTTCCCAGGCACAGAGAAGGTGGTAGCAGGGAATTCTCTGCCTGCTTTTCCCCAGTGCTCTGCAAGCTCTCCAGGACAACATAAAATCTGGGGCTCTGTGCTTTCTTTCGTTCTGAACAAGTGTTACTGTTTTCTGCACAAAAGCGATTCTGCGAAGCAATGGGAACAGGCACAAAGAAGGTGGTAGCAGGGAATTCTCTGCCTGCTTTTCCCCAGTGCTCTGCAAGCTCTCCAGGACAACATAAAATCTGGGGCTCTGTGCTTTCTTTCGTTCTGAACAAGTGTTACTGTTTTCTGCACAAAAGCGATTCTGCGAAGCAATTTGAACACTTCTGCTTCCCAGGCACAGAGAAGGTGCTAGCAGGGAATTCTCTGCCTGCTTTTCCCCAGTGCTCTGCAAGCTCTCCAGGACAACATAAAATCTGGGGCTCTGTGCTTTCTTTCGTTCTGAACAAGTGTTATTGTTTTCTGCACAAAAGCGATTCTGCGAAGCAATGTGAACACTTCTGCTTCCCAGGCACAGAGAAGGTGCTAGCAGGGAATTCTCTGCCTGCCTTTCCCCAGTGCTCTGCAAGCTCTCCAGGACAACATAAAATCTGGGGCTCTGTGCTTTCCTTCGTTCTGAACAAGTGTTACTGTTTTCTGCACAAAAGCGATTCTGCGAAGCAATGTGAACACTTCTGTTTCCCAGGCACAGAGAAGGTGGTAGCAGGGAATTCTCTGCCTGCTTTTCCCCAGTGCTCTGCAAGCTCTCCAAGACAACATAAAATCTGGGGCTCTGTGATTTCTTTCGTTCTGAACAAGTGTTACTGTTTTCTGCACAAAAGCGATTCTGCGAAGCAATGTGAACACTTCTGCTTCCCAGGCACAGAGAAGGTGCTAGCAGGGAATTCTCTGCCTGCCTTTCCCCAGTGCTCTGCAAGCTCTCCAGGACAACATAAAATCTGGGCCTCTGTGCTTTCTTTCGTTCTGAACAAGTGTTATTGTTTTCTGCACAAAAGCGATTCTGCGAAGCAATGTGAACACTTCTGCTTCCCAGGCACAGAGAAGGTGCTAGCAGGGAATTCTCTGCCTGCCTTTCCCCAGTGCTCTGCAAGCTCTCCAGGACAACATAAAATCTGGGGCTCTGTGCTTTCCTTCGTTCTGAACAAGTGTTACTGTTTTCTGCACAAAAGCGATTCTGCGAAGCAATGTGAACACTTCTGTTTCCCAGGCACAGAGAAGGTGGTAGCAGGGAATTCTCTGCCTGCTTTTCCCCAGTGCTCTGCAAGCTCTCCAGGACAACATAAAATCTGGGGCTCTGTGCTTTCTTTCGTTCTGAACAAGTGTTACTGTTTTCTGCACAAAAGCGATTCTGCGAAGCAATGGGAACACTTCTGTTTCCCAGGCACAGAGAAGGTGCTAGCAGGGAATTCTCTGCCTGCTTTTCCCCAGTGCTCTGCAAGCTCTCCAGGACAACATAAAATCTGGGGCTCTGTGCTTTCTTTCGTTCTGAACAAGTGTTACTGTTTTCTGCACAAAAGCGATTCTGCGAAGCAATGTGAACACTTCTGTTTCCCAGGCACAGAGAAGGTGGTAGCAGGGAATTCTCTGCCTGCTTTTCCCCAGTGCTCTGCAAGCTCTCCAGGACAACATGAAATCTGGGGCTCTGTGCTTTCTTTCGTTCTGAACAAGTGTTACTGTTTTCTGCACAAAAGCGATTCTCCGAAGCAATGTGAACACTTCTGCTTCCCAGGCACAGAGAAGGTGCTAGCAGGGAATTCTCTGCCTGCCTTTCCCCAGTGCTCTGCAAGCTCTCCAGGACAACATAAAATCTGGGGCTCTGTGCTTTCTTTCGTTCTGAACAAGTGTTACTGTTTTCTGCACAAAAGCGATTCTGCGAAGCAATGGGAACACTTCTGTTTCCCAGGCACAGAGAAGGTGCTAGCAGGGAATTCTCTGCCTGCTTTTCCCCAGTGCTCTGCAAGCTCTCCAGGACAACATAAAATCTGGGGCTCTGTGCTTTCTTTCGTTCTGAACAAGTGTTACTGTTTTCTGCACAAAAGCGATTCTGCGAAGCAATGTGAACACTTCTGCTTCCCAGGCACAGAGAAGGTGCTAGCAGGGAATTCTCTGCCTGCCTTTCCCCAGTGCTCTGCAAGCTCTCCAGGACAACATAAAATCTGGGGCTCTGTGCTTTCCTTCGTTCTGAACAACTGTTACTGTTTTCTGCACAAAAGCGATTCTGCGAAGCAATGTGAACACTTCTGTTTCCCAGGCACAGAGAAGGTGCTAGCAGGGAATTCTCTGCCTGCTTTTCCCCAGTGCTCTGCAAGCTCTCCAGGACAACATAAAATCTGGGGCTCTGTGCTTTCTTTCGTTCTGAACAAGTGTTACTGTTTTCTGCACAAAAGCGATTCTGCGAAGCAATGGGAACACTTCTGTTTCCCAGGC
The DNA here is from genome assembly GCF_047716275.1 of Strix uralensis. Lineage (NCBI taxonomy): Eukaryota > Metazoa > Chordata > Aves > Strigiformes > Strigidae > Strix > Strix uralensis. The sequence goes on along the minus strand of NW_027436720.1, from coordinate 45,706 downwards.
ACAGAGAAGGTGGTAGCAGGGAATTCTCTGCCTGCTTTTCCCCAGTGCTCTGCAAGCTCTCCAGGACAACATAAAATCTGGGGCTCTGTGCTTTCTTTCGTTCTGAACAAGTGTTACTGTTTTCTGCACAAAAGCGATTCTGCGAAGCAATTTGAACACTTCTGCTTCCCAGGCACAGAGAAGGTGCTAACAGGGAATTCTCTGCCTGCCTTTCCCCAGTGCTCTGCAAGCTCTCCAGGACAACATAAAATCTGGGGCTCTGTGCTTTCCTTCGTTCTGAACAAGTGTTACTGTTTTCTGCACAAAAGCGATTCTGCGAAGCAATGTGAACACTTCTGTTTCCCAGGCACAGAGAAGGTGCTAGCAGGGAATTCTCTGCCTGCTTTTCCCCAGTGCTCTGCAAGCTCTCCAGGACAACATAAAATCTGGGGCTCTGTGCTTTCTTTCGTTCTGAACAAGTGTTACTGTTTTCTGCACAAAAGCGATTCTGCGAAGCAATGGGAACACTTCTTTTTCCCAGGCACAGAGAAGGTGCTAGCAGGGAATTCTCTGCCTGCTTTTCCCCAGTGCTCTGCAAGCTCTCCAGGACAACATAAAATCTGGGGCTCTGTGCTTTCTTTCGTTCTGAACAAGTGTTACTGTTTTCTGCACAAAAGCGATTCTGCGAAGCAATGTGAACACTTCTGCTTCCCAGGCACAGAGAAGGTGCTAGCAGGGAATTCTCTGCCTGCTTTTCCCCAGTGCTCTGCAAGCTCTCCAGGACAACATAAAATCTGGGGCTCTGTGCTTTATTTCGTTCTGAACAAGTGTTATTGTTTTCTGCACAAAAGCGATTCTGCGAAGCAATGTGAACACTTCTGCTTCCCAGGCACAGAGAAGGTGCTAGCAGGGAATTCTCTGCCTGCCTTTCCCCAGTGCTCTGCAAGCTCTCCAGGACAACATAAAATCTGGGGCTCTGTGCTTTCCTTCGTTCTGAACAAGTGTTACTGTTTTCTGCACAAAAGCGATTCTGCGAAGCAATGTGAACACTTCTGCTTCCCAGGCACAGAGAAGGTGCTAGCAGGGAATTCTCTGCCTGCCTTTCCCCAGTGCTCTGCAATCTCTCCAGGACAACATAAAATCTGGGGCTCTGTGCTTTCCTTCGTTCTGAACAAGTGTTACTGTTTTCTGCACAAAAGCGATTCTGCGAAGCAATGTGAACACTTCTGTTTCCCAGGCACAGAGAAGGTGCTAGCAGGGAATTCTCTGCCTGCTTTTCCCCAGTGCTCTGCAAGCTCTCCAGGACAACATAAAATCTGGGGCTCTGTGCTTTCTTTCGTTGTGAACAAGTGTTACTGTTTTCTGCACAAAAGCGATTCTGCGAAGCAATGTGAACACTTCTGCTTCATAGGCACAGAGAAGGTGCTAGCAGGGAATTCTCTGCCTGCCTTTCCCCAGTGCTCTGCAAGCTCTCCATGACAACATAAAATCTGGGGCTCTGTGCTTTCTTTCGTTCTGAACAAGTGTTATTGTTTTCTGCACAAAAGCGATTCTGCGAAGCAATGTGAACACTTCTGCTTCCCAGGCACAGAGAAGGTGCTAGCAGGGAATTCTCTGCCTGCCTTTCCCCAGTGCTCTGCAAGCTCTCCAGGACAACATAAAATCTGGGGCTCTGTGCTTTCCTTCGTTCTGAACAAGTGTTACTGTTTTCTGCACAAAAGCGATTCTGCGAAGCAATGTGAACACTTCTGTTTCCCAGGCACAGAGAAGGTGGTAGCAGGGAATTCTCTGCCTGCTTTTCCCCAGTGCTCTGCAAGCTCTCCAGGACAACATAAAATCTGGGGCTCTGTGCTTTCTTTCGTTCTGAACAAGTGTTACTGTTTTCTGCACAAAAGCGATTCTGCGAAGCAATGGGAACAGGCACAAAGAAGGTGGTAGCAGGGAATTCTCTGCCTGCTTTTCCCCAGTGCTCTGCAAGCTCTCCAGGACAACATAAAATCTGGGGCTCTGTGCTTTCTTTCGTTCTGAACAAGTGTTACTGTTTTCTGCACAAAAGCGATTCTGCGAAGCAATTTGAACACTTCTGCTTCCCAGGCACAGAGAAGGTGCTAGCAGGGAATTCTCTGCCTGCTTTTCCCCAGTGCTCTGCAAGCTCTCCAGGACAACATAAAATCTGGGGCTCTGTGCTTTCTTTCGTTCTGAACAAGTGTTATTGTTTTCTGCACAAAAGCGATTCTGCGAAGCAATGTGAACACTTCTGCTTCCCAGGCACAGAGAAGGTGCTAGCAGGGAATTCTCTGCCTGCCTTTCCCCAGTGCTCTGCAAGCTCTCCAGGACAACATAAAATCTGGGGCTCTGTGCTTTCCTTCGTTCTGAACAAGTGTTACTGTTTTCTGCACAAAAGCGATTCTGCGAAGCAATGTGAACACTTCTGTTTCCCAGGCACAGAGAAGGTGGTAGCAGGGAATTCTCTGCCTGCTTTTCCCCAGTGCTCTGCAAGCTCTCCAAGACAACATAAAATCTGGGGCTCTGTGATTTCTTTCGTTCTGAACAAGTGTTACTGTTTTCTGCACAAAAGCGATTCTGCGAAGCAATGTGAACACTTCTGCTTCCCAGGCACAGAGAAGGTGCTAGCAGGGAATTCTCTGCCTGCCTTTCCCCAGTGCTCTGCAAGCTCTCCAGGACAACATAAAATCTGGGCCTCTGTGCTTTCTTTCGTTCTGAACAAGTGTTATTGTTTTCTGCACAAAAGCGATTCTGCGAAGCAATGTGAACACTTCTGCTTCCCAGGCACAGAGAAGGTGCTAGCAGGGAATTCTCTGCCTGCCTTTCCCCAGTGCTCTGCAAGCTCTCCAGGACAACATAAAATCTGGGGCTCTGTGCTTTCCTTCGTTCTGAACAAGTGTTACTGTTTTCTGCACAAAAGCGATTCTGCGAAGCAATGTGAACACTTCTGTTTCCCAGGCACAGAGAAGGTGTTAGCAGGGAATTGTCTGCCTGCTTTTCCCCAGTGCTCTGCAAGCTCTCCAGGACAACATAAAATCTGGGGCTCTGTGCTTTCTTTCGTTCTGAACAAGTGTTACTGTTTTCTGCACAAAAGCGATTCTGCGAAGCAATGTGAACACTTCTGTTTCCCAGGCACAGAGAAGGTGGTAGCAGGGAATTCTCTGCCTGCTTTTCCCCAGTGCTCTGCAAGCTCTCCAGGACAACATAAAATCTGGGGCTCTGTGCTTTCTTTCGTTCTGAACAAGTGTTACTGTTTTCTGCACAAAAGCGATTCTGCGAAGCAATGGGAACACTTCTGTTTCCCAGGCACAGAGAAGGTGCTAGCAGGGAATTCTCTGCCTGCTTTTCCCCAGTGCTCTGCAAGCTCTCCAGGACAACATAAAATCTGGGGCTCTGTGCTTTCTTTCATTCTGAACAAGTGTTACTGTTTTCTGCACAAAAGCGATTCTGCGAAGCAATGTGAACACTTCTGCTTCCCAGGCACAGAGAAGGTGCTAGCAGGGAATTCTCTGCCTGCTTTTCCCCAGTGCTCTGCAAGCTCTCCAGGACAACATAAAATCTGGGGCTCTGTGCTTTCTTTCGTTCTGAACAAGTGTTACTGTTTTCTGCACAAAAGCGATTCTGCGAAGCAATGTGAACAGGCACAAAGAAGGTGCTAGCAGGGAATTCTCTGCCTGCCTTTCCCCACTGCTCTGCAAGCTCTCCAGGACAACAGCAAATCTGGGGCTCTGTGCTTTCTTTCGTTCTGAACAAGTGTTACTGTTTTCTGCACAAAAGCGATTCTGCGAAGCAATGTGAACACTTCTGTTTCCCAGGCACAGAGAAGGTGCTAGCAGGGAATTCTCTGCCTGCTTTTCCCCAGTGCTCTGCAAGCTCTCCAGGACAACATAAAATCTGGGGCTCTGTGCTTTCTTTCGTTCTGAACAAGTGTTACTGTTTTCTGCACAAAAGCGATTCTGCGAAGCAATTTGAACACTTCTGCTTCCCAGGCACAGAGAAGGTGCTAGCAGGGAATTCTCTGCCTGCTTTTCCCCAGTGCTCTGCAAGCTCTCCAGGACAACATAAAATCTGGGGCTCTGTGCTTTCTTTCGTTCTGAACAAGTGTTATTGTTTTCTGCACAAAAGCGATTCTGCGAAGCAATGTGAACACTTCTGCTTCCCAGGCACAGAGAAGGTGCTAGCAGGGAATTCTCTGCCTGCCTTTCCCCAGTGCTCTGCAAGCTCTCCAGGACAACATAAAATCTGGGGCTCTGTGCTTTCCTTCGTTCTGAACAAGTGTTACTGTTTTCTGCACAAAAGCGATTCTGCGAAGCAATGTGAACACTTCTGTTTCCCAGGCACAGAGAAGGTGCTAGCAGGGAATTCTCTGCCTGCTTTTCCCCAGTGCTCTGCAAGCTCTCCAGGACAACATAAAATCTGGGGCTCTGTGCTTTCTTTCGTTCTGAACAAGTGTTACTGTTTTCTGCACAAAAGCGATTCTGCGAAGCAATGTGAAGACTTCTGCTTCCCAGGCACAGAGAAGGTGCTAGCAGGGAATTCTCTGCCTGCTTTTCCCCAGTGCTCTGCAAGCTCTCCAGGACAACATAAAATCTGGGGCTCTGTGCTTTCTTTCGTTCTGAACAAGTGTTACTGTTTTCTGCACAAAAGCGATTCTGCGAAGCAATTTGAACACTTCTGCTTCCCAGGCACAGAGAAGGTGCTAGCAGGGAATTCTCTGCCTGCCTTTCCCCAGTGCTCTGCAAGCTCTCCAGGACAACATAAAATCTGGGGCTCTGTGCTTTCCTTCGTTCTGAACAAGTGTTACTGTTTTCTGCACAAAAGCGATTCTGCGAAGCAATGTGAACACTTCTGTTTCCCAGGCACAGAGAAGGTGGTAGCAGGGAATTCTCTGCCTGCTTTTCCCCAGTGCTCTGCAAGCTCTCCAGGACAACATAAAATCTGGGGCTCTGTGCTTTCTTTCGTTCTGAACAAGTGTTACTGTTTTCTGCACAAAAGCGATTCTGCGAAGCAATGTGAACACTTCTGCTTCCCAGGCACAGAGAAGGTGCTAGCAGGGAATTCTCTGCCTGCCTTTCCCCAGTGCTCTGCAAGCTCTCCAGGACAACATAAAATCTGGGGCTCTGTGCTTTCTTTCGTTCTGAACAAGTGTTACTGTTTTCTGCACAAAAGCGATTCTGCGAAGCAATGGGAACACTTCTGTTTCCCAGGCACAGAGAAGGTGCTAGCAGGGAATTCTCTGCCTGCTTTTCCCCAGTGCTCTGCAAGCTCTCCAGGACAACATAAAATCTGGGGCTCTGTGCTTTCTTTCATTCTGAACAAGTGTTACTGTTTTCTGCACAAAAGCGTTTCTGCGAAGCAATGTGAAGACTTCTGCTTCCCAGGCACAGAGAAGGTGCTAGCAGTGAATTCTCTGCCTGCTTTTCCCCAGTGCTCTGCAAGCTCTCCAGGACAACATAAAATCTGGGGCTCTGTGCTTTCTTTCGTTCTGAACAAGTGTTACTGTTTTCTGCACAAAAGCGATTCTGCGAAGCAATGTGAACACTTCTGTTTCCCAGGCACAGAGAAGGTGCTAGCAGGGAATTCTCTGCCTGTTTTTCCCCAGTGCTCTGCAAGCTCTCCAGGACAACATAAAATCTGGGGCTCTGTGCTTTCCTTCGTTCTGAACAAGTGTTACTGTTTTCTGCACAAAAGCGATTCTGCGAAGCAATTTGAACACTTCTGCTTCCCAGGCACAGAGAAGGTGCTAGCAGGGAATTCTCTGCCTGCTTTTCCCCAGTGCTCTGCAAGCTCTCCAGGACAACATAAAATCTGGGGCTCTGTGCTTTCTTTCGTTCTGAACAAGTGTTATTGTTTTCTGCACAAAAGCGATTCTGCGAAGCAATGTGAACACTTCTGCTTCCCAGGCACAGAGAAGGTGCTAGCAGGGAATTCTCTGCCTGCCTTTCCCCAGTGCTCTGCAAGCTCTCCAGGACAACATAAAATCTGGGGCTCTGTGCTTTCTTTCGTTCTGAACAAGTGTTATTGTTTTCTGCACAAAAGCGATTCTGCGAAGCAATGTGAACACTTCTGCTTCCCAGGCACAGAGAAGGTGCTAGCAGGGAATTCTCTGCCTGCCTTTCCCCAGTGCTCTGCAAGCTCTCCAGGACAACATAAAATCTGGGGCTCTGTGCTTTCCTTCGTTCTGAACAAGTGTTACTGTTTTCTGCACAAAAGCGATTCTGCGAAGCAATTTGAACACTTCTGTTTCCCAGGCACAGAGAAGGTGGTAGCAGGGAATTCTCTGCCTGCCTTTCCCCAGTGCTCTGCAAGCTCTCCAGGACAACATAAAATCTGGGGCTCTGTGCTTTCTTTCGTTCTGAACAAGTGTTACTGTTTTCTGCACAAAAGCGATTCTGCGAAGCAATGGGAACACTTCTGTTTCCCAGGCACAGAGAAGGTGCTAGCAGGGAATTCTCTGCCTGCTTTTCCCCAGTGCTCTGCAAGCTCTCCAGGACAACATAAAATCTGGGGCTCTGTGCTTTCTTTCGTTCTGAACAAGTGTTACTGTTTTCTGCACAAAAGCGATTCTGCGAAGCAATTTGAACACTTCTGCTTCCCAGGCACAGAGAAGGTGCAAACAGGGAAATCTCTGCCTGCCTTTCCCCAGTGCTCTGCAAGCTCTCCAGGACAACATAAAATCTGGGGCTCTGTGCTTTCCTTCGTTCTGAACAACTGTTACTGTTTTCTGCACAAAAGCGATTCTGCGAAGCAATGTGAACACTTCTGTTTCCCAGGCACAGAGAAGGTGCTAGCAGGGAATTCTCTGCCTGCTTTTCCCCAGTGCTCTGCAAGCTCTCCAGGACAACATAAAATCTGGGGCTCTGTGCTTTCTTTCGTTCTGAACAAGTGTTACTGTTTTCTGCACAAAAGCGATTCTGCGAAGAAATGGGAACACTTCTGTTTCCCAGGCACAGAGAAGGTGGTAGCAGGGAATTCTCTGCCTGCTTTTCCCCAGTGCTCTGCAAGCTCTCCAGGACAACATAAAATCTGGGGCTCTGTGCTTTCTTTCGTTCTGAACAAGTGTTACTGTTTTCTGCACAAAAGCGATTCTGCGAAGCAATTTGAACACTTCTGCTTCCCAGGCACAGAGAAGGTGCTAACAGGGAATTCTCTGCCTGCCTTTCCCCAGTGCTCTGCAAGCTCTCCAGCACAACATAAAATCTGGGGCTCTGTGCTTTCCTTCGTTCTGAACAAGTGTTACTGTTTTCTGCACAAAAGCGATTCTGCGAAGCAATGTGAACACTTCTGTTTCCCAGGCACAGAGAAGGTGCTAGCAGGGAATTCTCTGCCTGCTTTTCCCCAGTGCTCTGCAAGCTCTCCAGGACAACATAAAATCTGGGGCTCTGTGCTTTCCTTCGTTCTGAACAAGTGTTACTGTTTTCTGCACAAAAGCGATTCTGCGAAGCAATGTGAACACTTCTGTTTCCCAGGCACAGAGAAGGTGCTAACAGGGAATTCTCTGCCTGCCTTTCCCCAGTGCTCTGCAAGCTCTCCAGGACAACATAAAATCTGGGGCTCTGTGCTTTCCTTCGTTCTGAACAAGTGTTACTGTTTTCTGCACAAAAGCGATTCTGCGAAGCAATGTGAACACTTCTGTTTCCCAGGCACAGAGAAGGTGGTAGCAGGGAATTCTCTGCCTGCTTTTCCCCAGTGCTCTGCAAGCTCTCCAGGACAACATAAAATCTGGGGCTCTGTGCTTTCTTTCGTTCTGAACAAGTGTTACTGTTTTCTGCACAAAAGCGATTCTGCGAAGCAATGTGAACACTTCTGCTTCCCAGGCACAGAGAAGGTGCTAGCAGGGAATTCTCTGCCTGCCTTTCCCCAGTGCTCTGCAAGCTCTCCAGGACAACATAAAATCTGGGGCTCTGTGCTTTCTTTCGTTCTGAACAAGTGTTATTGTTTTCTGCACAAAAGCGATTCTGCGAAGCAATGTGAACACTTCTGCTTCCCAGGCACAGAGAAGGTGCTAGCAGGGAATTCTCTGCCTGCCTTTCCCCAGTGCTCTGCAAGCTCTCCAGGACAACATAAAATCTGGGGCTCTGTGCTTTCCTTCGTTCTGAACAAGTGTTACTGTTTTCTGCACAAAAGCGATTCTGCGAAGCAATGTGAACACTTCTGTTTCCCAGGCACAGAGAAGGTGGTAGCAGGGAATTCTCTGCCTGCTTTTCCCCAGTGCTCTGCAAGCTCTCCAGGACAACATAAAATCTGGGGCTCTGTGCTTTCTTTCGTTCTGAACAAGTGTTACTGTTTTCTGCACAAAAGCGATTCTGCGAAGCAATGTGAACACTTCTGCTTCCCAGGCACAGAGAAGGTGCTAGCAGGGAATTCTCTGCCTGCCTTTCCCCAGTGCTCTGCAAGCTCTCCAGGACAACATAAAATCTGGGGCTCTGTGCTTTCTTTCGTTCTGAACAAGTGTTACTGTTTTCTGCACAAAAGCGATTCTGCGAAGCAATGGGAACACTTCTGTTTCCCAGGCACAGAGAAGGTGCTAGCAGGGAATTCTCTGCCTGCTTTTCCCCAGTGCTCTGCAAGCTCTCCAGGACAACATAAAATCTGGGGCTCTGTGCTTTCTTTCATTCTGAACAAGTGTTACTGTTTTCTGCACAAAAGCGTTTCTGCGAAGCAATGTGAAGACTTCTGCTTCCCAGGCACAGAGAAGGTGCTAGCAGGGAATTCTCTGCCTGCTTTTCCCCAGTGCTCTGCAAGCTTTCCAGGACAACATAAAATCTGGGGCTCTGTGCTTTCTTTCGTTCTGAACAAGTGTTACTGTTTTCTGCACAAAAGCGATTCTGCGAAGCAATGTGAACACTTCTGTTTCCCAGGCACAGAGAAGGTGCTAGCAGGGAATTCTCTGCCTGTTTTTCCCCAGTGCTCTGCAAGCTCTCCAGGACAACATAAAATCTGGGGCTCTGTGCTTTCCTTCGTTCTGAACAAGTGTTACTGTTTTCTGCACAAAAGCGATTCTGCGAAGCAATTTGAACACTTCTGCTTCCCAGGCACAGAGAAGGTGCTAGCAGGGAATTCTCTGCCTGCTTTTCCCCAGTGCTCTGCAAGCTCTCCAGGACAACATAAAATCTGGGGCTCTGTGCTTTCTTTCGTTCTGAACAAGTGTTATTGTTTTCTGCACAAAAGCGATTCTGCGAAGCAATGTGAACACTTCTGCTTCCCAGGCACAGAGAAGGTGCTAGCAGGGAATTCTCTGCCTGCCTTTCCCCAGTGCTCTGCAAGCTCTCCAGGACAACATAAAATCTGGGGCTCTGTGCTTTCTTTCGTTCTGAACAAGTGTTATTGTTTTCTGCACAAAAGCGATTCTGCGAAGCAATGTGAACACTTCTGCTTCCCAGGCACAGAGAAGGTGCTAGCAGGGAATTCTCTGCCTGCCTTTCCCCAGTGCTCTGCAAGCTCTCCAGGACAACATAAAATCTGGGGCTCTGTGCTTTCCTTCGTTCTGAACAAGTGTTACTGTTTTCTGCACAAAAGCGATTCTGCGAAGCAATGTGAACACTTCTGTTTCCCAGGCACAGAGAAGGTGCTAGCAGGGAATTCTCTGCCTGCTTTTCCCCAGTGCTCTGCAAGCTCTCCAGGACAACATAAAATCTGGGGCTCTGTGCTTTCTTTCGTTCTGAACAAGTGTTACTGTTTTCTGCACAAAAGCGATTCTGCGAAGCAATGGGAACACTTCTGTTTCCCAGGCACAGAGAAGGTGCTAGCAGGGAATTCTCTGCCTGCTTTTCCCCAGTGCTCTGCAAGCTCTCCAGGACAACATAAAATCTGGGGCTCTGTGCTTTCTTTCGTTCTGAACAAGTGTTACTGTTTTCTGCACAAAAGCGATTCTGCGAAGCAATTTGAACACTTCTGCTTCCCAGGCACAGAGAAGGTGCAAACAGGGAAATCTCTGCCTGCCTTTCCCCAGTGCTCTGCAAGCTCTCCAGGACAACATAAAATCTGGGGCACTGTGCTTTCTTTCGTTCTGAACAAGTGTTACTGTTTTCTGCACAAAAGCAATTCTGCGAAGCAATGTGAACACTTCTGTTTCCCAGGCACAGAGAAGGTGCTAGCAGGGAATTCTCTGCCTGCTTTTCCCCAGTGCTCTGCAAGCTCTCCAGGACAACATAAAATCTGGGGCTCTGTGCTTTCTTTCGTTCTGAACAAGTGTTACTGTTTTCTGCACAAAAGCGATTCTGCGAAGAAATGGGAACACTTCTGTTTCCCAGGCACAGAGAAGGTGGTAGCAGGGAATTCTCTGCCTGCTTTTCCCCAGTGCTCTGCAAGCTCTCCAGGACAACATAAAATCTGGGGCTCTGTGCTTTCTTTCGTTCTGAACAAGTGTTACTGTTTTCTGCACAAAAGCGATTCTGCGAAGCAATTTGAACACTTCTGCTTCCCAGGCACAGAGAAGGTGCTAACAGGGAATTCTCTGCCTGCCTTTCCCCAGTGCTCTGCAAGCTCTCCAGGACAACATAAAATCTGGGGCTCTGTGCTTTCCTTCGTTCTGAACAAGTGTTACTGTTTTCTGCACAAAAGCAATTCTGCGAAGCAATGTGAACACTTCTGTTTCCCAGGAACAGAGAAGGTGCTAGCAGGGAATTCTCTGCCTGCTTTTCCCCAGTGCTCTGCAAGCTCTCCAGGACAACATAAAATCTGGGGCTCTGTGCTTTCTTTCATTCTGAACAAGTGTTACTGTTTTCTGCACAAAAGCGATTCTGCGAAGCAATGTGAACACTTCTGTTTCCCAGGCACAGAGAAGGTGCTAGGAGGGAATTCTCTGCCTGCCTTTCCCCAGTGCTCTGCAAGCTCTCCAGGACAACATAAAATCTGGGGCTCTGTGCTTTCTTTCGTCTGAACAAGTGTTACTGTTTTCTGCACAAAAGCGATTCAGCGAAGCAATGTGAACAGGCACAGAGAAGGTGCTAGCAGGGAATTCTCTGCCTGCCTTTCCCCAGTGCTCTGCAAGCTCTCCAGGACAACATAAAATCTGGGGCTCTGTGCTTTCTTTCGTTCTGAACAAGTGTTACTGTTTTCTGCACAAAAGCGATTCTGCGAAGCAATGGGAACACTTCTGTTACCCAGACACAGAGAAGGTGCTAGCAGGGAATTCTCTGCCTGCCTTTCCCCAGTGCTCTGCAAGCTCTCCAGGACAACATAAAATCTGGGGCTCTGTGCTTTCTTTCGTCTGAACAAGTGTTACTGTTTTCTGCACAAAAGCGATTCTGCGAAGCAATGTGAACAGGCACAGAGAAGGTGCTAGCAGGGAATTCTCTGCCTGCCTTTCCCCAGTGCTCTGCAAGCTCTCCAGGACAACAGCAAATCTGGGGCTCTGTGCTTTCTTTCGTTCTGAACAAGTGTTACTGTTTTCTGCACAAAAGCGATTCTGCGAAGCAATGGGAACACTTCTGTTTCCCAGGCACAGAGAAGGTGCTAGCAGGGAATTCTCTGCCTGCTTTTCCCCAGTGCTCTGCAAGCTCTCCAGGACAACATAAAATCTGGGGCTCTGTGCTTTCTTTCGTTCTGAACAAGTGTTACTGTTTTCTGCACAAAAGCGATTCTGCGAAGCAATGTGAACAGGCACAGAGAAGGTGCTAGCAGGGAATTCTCTGCCTGCTTTTCCCCAGTGCTCTGCAAGCTCTCCAGGACAACATAAAATCTGGGGCTCTGTGCTTTCTTTCGTTCTGAACAAGTGTTACTGTTTTCTGCACAAAAGCGATTCTGCGAAGCAATGTGAACACTTCTGTTTCCCAGGAACAGAGAAGGTGCTAGCAGGGAATTCTCTGCCTGCTTTTCCCCAGTGCTCTGCAAGCTCTCCAGGACAACATAAAATCTGGGGCTCTGTGCTTTCTTTCGTTCTGAACAAGTGTTACTGTTTTCTGCACAAAAGCGATTCTGCCAAGCAATGTGAACACTTCTGCTTCCCAGGCACAGAGAAGGTGCTAGCAGGGAATTCTCTGCCTGCCTTTCCCCAGTGCTCTGCAAGCTCTCCAGGACAACAGCAAATCTGGGGCTCTGTGCTTTCTTTCGTCTGAACAAGTGTTACTGTTTTCTGCACAAAAGCGATTCTGCGAAGCAATGTGAACAGGCACAGAGAAGGTGCTAGGAGGGAATTCTCTGCCTGCCTTTCCCCAGTGCTCTGCAAGCTCTCCAGGACAACATAAAATCTGGGGCTCTGTGCTTTCTTTCGTCTGAACAAGTGTTACTGTTTTCTGCACAAAAGCGATTCTGCGAAGCAATGTGAACAGGCACAGAGAAGGTGCTAGCAGGGAATTCTCTGCCTGCTTTTCCCCAGTGCTCTGCAAGCTCTCCAGGACAACATAAAATCTGGGGCTCTGTGCTTTCTTTCGTTCTGAACAAGTGTTACTGTTTTCTGCACAAAAGCGATTCTGCGAAGCAATGGGAACACTTCTGTTACCCAGACACAGAGAAGGTGCTAGCAGGGAATTCTCTGCCTGCCTTTCCCCAGTGCTCTGCAAGCTCTCCAGGACAACATAAAATCTGGGGCTCTGTGCTTTCTTTCGTCTGAACAAGTGTTACTGTTTTCTGCACAAAAGCGATTCTGCGAAGCAATGTGAACAGGCACAGAGAAGGTGCTAGCAGGGAATTCTCTGCCTGCCTTTCCCCAGTGCTCTGCAAGCTCTCCAGGACAACAGCAAATCTGGGGCTCTGTGCTTTCTTTCGTTCTGAACAAGTGTTACTGTTTTCTGCACAAAAGCGATTCTGCGAAGCAATGTGAACACTTCTGTTTCCCAGGCACAGAGAAGGTGGTAGCAGGGAATTCTCTGCCTGCTTTTCCCCAGTGCTCTGCAAGCTCTCCAGGACAACATAAAATCTGGGGCTCTGTGCTTTCTTTCGTTCTGAACAAGTGTTACTGTTTTCTGCACAAAAGCGATTCTGCGAAGCAATGTGAACACTTCTGCTTCCCAGGCACAGAGAAGGTGCTAGCAGGGAATTCTCTGCCTGCCTTTCCCCAGTGCTCTGCAAGCTCTCCAGGACAACATAAAATCTGGGGCTCTGTGCTTTCTTTCGTTCTGAACAAGTGTTATTGTTTTCTGCACAAAAGCGATTCTGCGAAGCAATGTGAACACTTCTGCTTCCCAGGCACAGAGAAGGTGCTAGCAGGGAATTCTCTGCCTGCCTTTCCCCAGTGCTCTGCAAGCTCTCCAGGACAACATAAAATCTGGGGCTCTGTGCTTTCCTTCGTTCTGAACAAGTGTTACTGTTTTCTGCACAAAAGCGATTCTGCGAAGCAATGTGAACACTTCTGTTTCCCAGGCACAGAGAAGGTGGTAGCAGGGAATTCTCTGCCTGCTTTTCCCCAGTGCTCTGCAAGCTCTCCAGGACAACATAAAATCTGGGGCTCTGTGCTTTCTTTCGTTCTGAACAAGTGTTACTGTTTTCTGCACAAAAGCGATTCTGCGAAGCAATGTGAACACTTCTGCTTCCCAGGCACAGAGAAGGTGCTAGCAGGGAATTCTCTGCCTGCCTTTCCCCAGTGCTCTGCAAGCTCTCCAGGACAACATAAAATCTGGGGCTCTGTGCTTTCTTTCGTTCTGAACAAGTGTTACTGTTTTCTGCACAAAAGCGATTCTGCGAAGCAATGGGAACACTTCTGTTTCCCAGGCACAGAGAAGGTGCTAGCAGGGAATTCTCTGCCTGCTTTTCCCCAGTGCTCTGCAAGCTCTCCAGGACAACATAAAATCTGGGGCTCTGTGCTTTCTTTCATTCTGAACAAGTGTTACTGTTTTCTGCACAAAAGCGTTTCTGCGAAGCAATGTGAAGACTTCTGCTTCCCAGGCACAGAGAAGGTGCTAGCAGGGAATTCTCTGCCTGCTTTTCCCCAGTGCTCTGCAAGCTTTCCAGGACAACATAAAATCTGGGGCTCTGTGCTTTCTTTCGTTCTGAACAAGTGTTACTGTTTTCTGCACAAAAGCGATTCTGCGAAGCAATGTGAACACTTCTGTTTCCCAGGCACAGAGAAGGTGCTAGCAGGGAATTCTCTGCCTGTTTTTCCCCAGTGCTCTGCAAGCTCTCCAGGACAACATAAAATCTGGGGCTCTGTGCTTTCCTTCGTTCTGAACAAGTGTTACTGTTTTCTGCACAAAAGCGATTCTGCGAAGCAATTTGAACACTTCTGCTTCCCAGGCACAGAGAAGGTGCTAGCAGGGAATTCTCTGCCTGCTTTTCCCCAGTGCTCTGCAAGCTCTCCAGGACAACATAAAATCTGGGGCTCTGTGCTTTCTTTCGTTCTGAACAAGTGTTATTGTTTTCTGCACAAAAGCGATTCTGCGAAGCAATGTGAACACTTCTGCTTCCCAGGCACAGAGAAGGTGCTAGCAGGGAATTCTCTGCCTGCCTTTCCCCAGTGCTCTGCAAGCTCTCCAGGACAACATAAAATCTGGGGCTCTGTGCTTTCTTTCGTTCTGAACAAGTGTTATTGTTTTCTGCACAAAAGCGATTCTGCGAAGCAATGTGAACACTTCTGCTTCCCAGGCACAGAGAAGGTGCTAGCAGGGAATTCTCTGCCTGCCTTTCCCCAGTGCTCTGCAAGCTCTCCAGGACAACATAAAATCTGGGGCTCTGTGCTTTCCTTCGTTCTGAACAAGTGTTACTGTTTTCTGCACAAAAGCGATTCTGCGAAGCAATGTGAACACTTCTGTTTCCCAGGCACAGAGAAGGTGCTAGCAGGGAATTCTCTGCCTGCTTTTCCCCAGTGCTCTGCAAGCTCTCCAGGACAACATAAAATCTGGGGCTCTGTGCTTTCTTTCGTTCTGAACAAGTGTTACTGTTTTCTGCACAAAAGCGATTCTGCGAAGCAATGGGAACACTTCTGTTTCCCAGGCACAGAGAAGGTGCTAGCAGGGAATTCTCTGCCTGCTTTTCCCCAGTGCTCTGCAAGCTCTCCAGGACAACATAAAATCTGGGGCTCTGTGCTTTCTTTCGTTCTGAACAAGTGTTACTGTTTTCTGCACAAAAGCGATTCTGCGAAGCAATTTGAACACTTCTGCTTCCCAGGCACAGAGAAGGTGCAAACAGGGAAATCTCTGCCTGCCTTTCCCCAGTGCTCTGCAAGCTCTCCAGGACAACATAAAATCTGGGGCACTGTGCTTTCTTTCGTTCTGAACAAGTGTTACTGTTTTCTGCACAAAAGCAATTCTGCGAAGCAATGTGAACACTTCTGTTTCCCAGGCACAGAGAAGGTGCTAGCAGGGAATTCTCTGCCTGCCTTTCCCCAGTGCTCTGCAAGCTCTCCAGGACAACATAAAATCTGGGGCTCTGTGCTTTCTTTCGTTCTGAACAAGTGTTACTGTTTTCTGCACAAAAGCGATTCTGCGAAGAAATGGGAACACTTCTGTTTCCCAGGCACAGAGAAGGTGGTAGCAGGGAATTCTCTGCCTGCTTTTCCCCAGTGCTCTGCAAGCTCTCCAGGACAACATAAAATCTGGGGCTCTGTGCTTTCTTTCGTTCTGAACAAGTGTTACTGTTTTCTGCACAAAAGCGATTCTGCGAAGCAATTTGAACACTTCTGCTTCCCAGGCACAGAGAAGGTGCTAACAGGGAATTCTCTGCCTGCCTTTCCCCAGTGCTCTGCAAGCTCTCCAGGACAACATAAAATCTGGGGCTCTGTGCTTTCCTTCGTTCTGAACAAGTGTTACTGTTTTCTGCACAAAAGCAATTCTGCGAAGCAATGTGAACACTTCTGTTTCCCAGGAACAGAGAAGGTGCTAGCAGGGAATTCTCTGCCTGCTTTTCCCCAGTGCTCTGCAAGCTCTCCAGGACAACATAAAATCTGGGGCTCTGTGCTTTCTTTCATTCTGAACAAGTGTTACTGTTTTCTGCACAAAAGCGATTCTGCGAAGCAATGTGAACACTTCTGTTTCCCAGGCACAGAGAAGGTGCTAGGAGGGAATTCTCTGCCTGCCTTTCCCCAGTGCTCTGCAAGCTCTCCAGGACAACATAAAATCTGGGGCTCTGTGCTTTCTTTCGTCTGAACAAGTGTTACTGTTTTCTGCACAAAAGCGATTCAGCGAAGCAATGTGAACAGGCACAGAGAAGGTGCTAGCAGGGAATTCTCTGCCTGCCTTTCCCCAGTGCTCTGCAAGCTCTCCAGGACAACATAAAATCTGGGGCTCTGTGCTTTCTTTCGTTCTGAACAAGTGTTACTGTTTTCTGCACAAAAGCGATTCTGCGAAGCAATGGGAACACTTCTGTTACCCAGACACAGAGAAGGTGCTAGCAGGGAATTCTCTGCCTGCCTTTCCCCAGTGCTCTGCAAGCTCTCCAGGACAACATAAAATCTGGGGCTCTGTGCTTTCTTTCGTCTGAACAAGTGTTACTGTTTTCTGCACAAAAGCGATTCTGCGAAGCAATGTGAACAGGCACAGAGAAGGTGCTAGCAGGGAATTCTCTGCCTGCCTTTCCCCAGTGCTCTGCAAGCTCTCCAGGACAACAGCAAATCTGGGGCTCTGTGCTTTCTTTCGTTCTGAACAAGTGTTACTGTTTTCTGCACAAAAGCGATTCTGCGAAGCAATGGGAACACTTCTGTTTCCCAGGCACAGAGAAGGTGCTAGCAGGGAATTCTCTGCCTGCTTTTCCCCAGTGCTCTGCAAGCTCTCCAGGACAACATAAAATCTGGGGCTCTGTGCTTTCTTTCGTTCTGAACAAGTGTTACTGTTTTCTGCACAAAAGCGATTCTGCGAAGCAATGTGAACAGGCACAGAGAAGGTGCTAGCAGGGAATTCTCTGCCTGCTTTTCCCCAGTGCTCTGCAAGCTCTCCAGGACAACATAAAATCTGGGGCTCTGTGCTTTCTTTCGTTCTGAACAAGTGTTACTGTTTTCTGCACAAAAGCGATTCTGCGAAGCAATGTGAACACTTCTGTTTCCCAGGAACAGAGAAGGTGCTAGCAGGGAATTCTCTGCCTGCTTTTCCCCAGTGCTCTGCAAGCTCTCCAGGACAACATAAAATCTGGGGCTCTGTGCTTTCTTTCGTTCTGAACAAGAGTTACTGTTTTCTGCACAAAAGCGATTCGGCGAAGCAATGGGAACACTTCTGTTTCCCAGACACAGAGAAGGTGCTAGCAGGGAATTCTCTGCCTGCTTTTCCCCAGTGCTCTGCAAGCTCTCCAGGACAACATAAAATCTGGGGCTCTGTGCTTTCTTTCGTTCTGAACAAGTGTTACTGTTTTCTGCACAAAAGCGATTCTGCCAAGCAATGTGAACACTTCTGCTTCCCAGGCACAGAGAAGGTGCTAGCAGGGAATTCTCTGCCTGCCTTTCCCCAGTGCTCTGCAAGCTCTCCAGGACAACAGCAAATCTGGGGCTCTGTGCTTTCTTTCGTCTGAACAAGTGTTACTGTTTTCTGCACAAAAGCGATTCTGCGAAGCAATGTGAACAGGCACAGAGAAGGTGCTAGGAGGGAATTCTCTGCCTGCCTTTCCCCAGTGCTCTGCAAGCTCTCCAGGACAACATAAAATCTGGGGCTCTGTGCTTTCTTTCGTCTGAACAAGTGTTACTGTTTTCTGCACAAAAGCGATTCTGCGAAGCAATGTGAACAGGCACAGAGAAGGTGCTAGCAGGGAATTCTCTGCCTGCTTTTCCCCAGTGCTCTGCAAGCTCTCCAGGACAACATAAAATCTGGGGCTCTGTGCTTTCTTTCGTTCTGAACAAGTGTTACTGTTTTCTGCACAAAAGCGATTCTGCGAAGCAATGGGAACACTTCTGTTACCCAGACACAGAGAAGGTGCTAGCAGGGAATTCTCTGCCTGCCTTTCCCCAGTGCTCTGCAAGCTCTCCAGGACAACATAAAATCTGGGGCTCTGTGCTTTCTTTCGTCTGAACAAGTGTTACTGTTTTCTGCACAAAAGCGATTCTGCGAAGCAATGTGAACAGGCACAGAGAAGGTGCTAGCAGGGAATTCTCTGCCTGCCTTTCCCCAGTGCTCTGCAAGCTCTCCAGGACAACAGCAAATCTGGGGCTCTGTGCTTTCTTTCGTTCTGAACAAGTGTTACTGTTTTCTGCACAAAAGCGATTCTGCGAAGCAATGGGAACACTTCTGTTTCCCAGGCACAGAGAAGGTGGTAGCAGGGAATTCTCTGCCTGCTTTTCCCCAGTGCTCTGCAAGCTCTCCAGGACAACATGAAATCTGGGCCTCTGTGCTTTCTTTCGTTCTGAACAAGTGTTACTGTTTTCTGCACAAAAGCGATTCTGCGAAGCAATGTGAACACTTCTGCTTCCCAGGCACAGAGAAGGTGCTAGCAGGGAATTCTCTGCCTGCCTTTCCCCAGTGCTCTGCAAGCTCTCCAGGACAACATAAAATCTGGGGCTCTGTGCTTTCTTTCGTTCTGAACAAGTGTTACTGTTTTCTGCACAAAAGCGATTCTGCGAAGCAATGGGAACACTTCTGTTTCCCAGGCACAGAGAAGGTGCTAGCAGGGAATTCTCTGCCTGCTTTTCCCCAGTGCTCTGCAAGCTCTCCAGGACAACATAAAATCTGGGGCTCTGTGCTTTCTTTCATTCTGAACAAGAGTTACTGTTTTCTGCACAAAAGCGATTCTGCGAAGCAATGTGAAGACTTCTGCTTCCCAGGCACAGAGAAGGTGCTAGCAGGGAATTCTCTGCCTGCTTTTCCCAGGTGCTCTGCAAGCTCTCCAGGACAACATAAAATCTGGGGCTCTGTGCTTTCTTTCGTTCTGAACAAGTGTTATTGTTTTCTGCACAAAAGCGATTCTGCGAAGCAATGTGAAGACTTCTGCTTCCCAGGCACAGAGAAGGTGCTAGCAGGGAATTCTCTGCCTGCCTTTCCCCAGTGCTCTGCAAGCTGTCCAGGACAACAGCAAATCTGGGGCTCTGTGCTTTCTTTCGTCTGAATAAGTGTTACTGTTTTCTGCACAAAAGTGATTCTGCGAAGCAATGTGAACACTTCTGTTTCCCAGGCACAGAGAAGGTGCTAGCAGGGAATTCTCTGCCTGCTTTTCCCCAGTGCTCTGCAAGCTCTCCAGGACAACATAAAATCTGGGGCTCTGTGCTTTCTTTCGTTCTGAACAAGTGTTATTGTTTTCTGCACAAAAGCGATTCTGCGAAGCAATTTGAACACTTCTGCTTCCCAGGCACAGAGAAGGTGCTAACAGGGAATTCTCTGCCTGCCTTTCCCCAGTGCTCTTCAATCTCTCCAGGACAACATAAAATCTGGGGCTCTGTGCTTTCCTTCGTTCTGAACAAGTGTTACTGTTTTCTGCACAAAAGCGATTCTGCGAAGCAATGTGAACACTTCTGTTTCCCAGGCACAGAGAAGGTGGTAGCAGGGAATTCTCTGCCTGCTTTTCCCCAGTGCTCTGCAAGCTCTCCAGGACAACATGAAATCTGGGGCTCTGTGCTTTCTTTCGTTCTGAACAAGTGTTACTGTTTTCTGCACAAAAGCGATTCTCCGAAGCAATGTGAACACTTCTGCTTCCCAGGCACAGAGAAGGTGCTAGCAGGGAATTCTCTGCCTGCCTTTCCCCAGTGCTCTGCAAGCTCTCCAGGACAACATAAAATCTGGGGCTCTGTGCTTTCTTTCGTTCTGAACAAGTGTTACTGTTTTCTGCACAAAAGCGATTCTGCGAAGCAATGGGAACACTTCTGTTTCCCAGGCACAGAGAAGGTGCTAGCAGGGAATTCTCTGCCTGCTTTTCCCCAGTGCTCTGCAAGCTCTCCAGGACAACATAAAATCTGGGGCTCTGTGCTTTCTTTCGTTCTGAACAAGTGTTACTGTTTTCTGCACAAAAGCGATTCTGCGAAGCAATTTGAACACTTCTGCTTCCCAGGCACAGAGAAGGTGCAAACAGGGAAATCTCTGCCTGCCTTTCCCCAGTGCTCTGCAAGCTCTCCAGGACAACATAAAATCTGGGGCACTGTGCTTTCCTTCGTTCTGAACAAGTGTTACTGTTTTCTGCACAAAAGCGATTCTGCGAAGCAATGTGAACACTTCTGTTTCCCAGGCACAGAGAAGGTGCTAGCAGGGAATTCTCTGCCTGCTTTTCCCCAGTGCTCTGCAAGCTCTCCAGGACAACATAAAATCTGGGGCTCTGTGCTTTCTTTCGTTCTGAACAAGTGTTACTGTTTTCTGCACAAAAGCAATTCTGCGAAGCAATGTGAACACTTCTGCTTCCCAGGCACAGAGAAGGTGCTAGCAGGGAATTCTCTGCCTGCCTTTCCCCAGTGCTCTGCAAGCTCTCCAGGACAACATAAAATCTGGGGCTCTGTGCTTTCCTTCGTTCTGAACAACTGTTACTGTTTTCTGCACAAAAGCGATTCTGCGAAGCAATGTGAACACTTCTGTTTCCCAGGCACAGAGAAGGTGCTAGCAGGGAATTCTCTGCCTGCTTTTCCCCAGTGCTCTGCAAGCTCTCCAGGACAACATAAAATCTGGGGCTCTGTGCTTTCTTTCGTTCTGAACAAGTGTTACTGTTTTCTGCACAAAAGCGATTCTGCGAAGCAATGGGAACACTTCTGTTTCCCAGGCACAGAGAAGGTGGTAGCAGGGAATTCTCTGCCTGCTTTTCCCCAGTGCTCTGCAAGCTCTCCAGGACAACATAAAATCTGGGGCTCTGTGCTTTCTTTCGTTCTGAACAAGTGTTACTGTTTTCTGCACAAAAGCGATTCTGCGAAGCAATTTGAACACTTCTGCTTCCCAGGCACAGAGAAGGTGCTAACAGGGAATTCTCTGCCTGCCTTTCCCCAGTGCTCTGCAAGCTCTCCAGGACAACATAAAATCTGGGGCTCTGTGCTTTCCTTCGTTCTGAACAAGTGTTACTGTTTTCTGCACAAAAGCGATTCTGCGAAGCAATGTGAACACTTCTGTTTCCCAGGCACAGAGAAGGTGCTAGCAGGGAATTCTCTGCCTGCTTTTCCCCAGTGCTCTGCAAGCTCTCCAGGACAACATAAAATCTGGGGCTCTGTGCTTTCTTTCGTTCTGAACAAGTGTTACTGTTTTCTGCACAAAAGCGATTCTGCGAAGCAATGGGAACACTTCTTTTTCCCAGGCACAGAGAAGGTGCTAGCAGGGAATTCTCTGCCTGCTTTTCCCCAGTGCTCTGCAAGCTCTCCAGGACAACATAAAATCTGGGGCTCTGTGCTTTCTTTCGTTCTGAACAAGTGTTACTGTTTTCTGCACAAAAGCGATTCTGCGAAGCAATGGGAACACTTCTTTTTCCCAGGCACAGAGAAGGTGCTAGCAGGGAATTCTCTGCCTGCTTTTCCCCAGTGCTCTGCAAGCTCTCCAGGACAACATAAAATCTGGGGCTCTGTGCTTTCTTTCGTTCTGAACAAGTGTTATTGTTTTCTGCACAAAAGCGATTCTGCGAAGCAATGTGAACACTTCTGCTTCCCAGGCACAGAGAAGGTGCTAGCAGGGAATTCTCTGCCTGCCTTTCCCCAGTGCTCTGCAAGCTCTCCAGGACAACATAAAATCTGGGGCTCTGTGCTTTCCTTCGTTCTGAACAAGTGTTACTGTTTTCTGCACAAAAGCGATTCTGCGAAGCAATGTGAACACTTCTGCTTCCCAGGCACAGAGAAGGTGCTAGCAGGGAATTCTCTGCCTGCCTTTCCCCAGTGCTCTGCAATCTCTCCAGGACAACATAAAATCTGGGGCTCTGTGCTTTCCTTCGTTCTGAACAAGTGTTACTGTTTTCTGCACAAAAGCGATTCTGCGAAGCAATGTGAACACTTCTGTTTCCCAGGCACAGAGAAGGTGCTAGCAGGGAATTCTCTGCCTGCTTTTCCCCAGTGCTCTGCAAGCTCTCCAGGACAACATAAAATCTGGGGCTCTGTGCTTTCTTTCGTTGTGAACAAGTGTTACTGTTTTCTGCACAAAAGCGATTCTGCGAAGCAATGTGAACACTTCTGCTTCATAGGCACAGAGAAGGTGCTAGCAGGGAATTCTCTGCCTGCCTTTCCCCAGTGCTCTGCAAGCTCTCCAGGACAACATAAAATCTGGGGCTCTGTGCTTTCTTTCGTTCTGAACAAGTGTTATTGTTTTCTGCACAAAAGCGATTCTGCGAAGCAATGTGAACACTTCTGCTTCCCAGGCACAGAGAAGGTGCTAGCAGGGAATTCTCTGCCTGCCTTTCCCCAGTGCTCTGCAAGCTCTCCAGGACAACATAAAATCTGGGGCTCTGTGCTTTCCTTCGTTCTGAACAAGTGTTACTGTTTTCTGCACAAAAGCGATTCTGCGAAGCAATGTGAACACTTCTGTTTCCCAGGCACAGAGAAGGTGGTAGCAGGGAATTCTCTGCCTGCTTTTCCCCAGTGCTCTGCAAGCTCTCCAGGACAACATAAAATCTGGGGCTCTGTGCTTTCTTTCGTTCTGAACAAGTGTTACTGTTTTCTGCACAAAAGCGATTCTGCGAAGCAATGGGAACAGGCACAAAGAAGGTGGTAGCAGGGAATTCTCTGCCTGCTTTTCCCCAGTGCTCTGCAAGCTCTCCAGGACAACATAAAATCTGGGGCTCTGTGCTTTCTTTCGTTCTGAACAAGTGTTACTGTTTTCTGCACAAAAGCGATTCTGCGAAGCAATTTGAACACTTCTGCTTCCCAGGCACAGAGAAGGTGCTAGCAGGGAATTCTCTGCCTGCCTTTCCCCAGTGCTCTGCAAGCTCTCCAGGACAACATAAAATCTGGGCCTCTGTGCTTTCTTTCGTTCTGAACAAGTGTTATTGTTTTCTGCACAAAAGCGATTCTGCGAAGCAATGTGAACACTTCTGCTTCCCAGGCACAGAGAAGGTGCTAGCAGGGAATTCTCTGCCTGCCTTTCCCCAGTGCTCTGCAAGCTCTCCAGGACAACATAAAATCTGGGGCTCTGTGCTTTCCTTCGTTCTGAACAAGTGTTACTGTTTTCTGCACAAAAGCGATTCTGCGAAGCAATGGGAACACTTCTGTTTCCCAGGCACAGAGAAGGTGGTAGCAGGGAATTCTCTGCCTGCTTTTCCCCAGTGCTCTGCAAGCTCTCCAAGACAACATAAAATCTGGGGCTCTGTGCTTTCTTTCGTTCTGAACAAGTGTTACTGTTTTCTGCACAAAAGCGATTCTGCGAAGCAATGTGAAGACTTCTGCTTCCCAGGCACAGAGAAGGTGCTAGCAGGGAATTCTCTGCCTGCCTTTCCCCAGTGCTCTGCAAGCTCTCCAGGACAACATAAAATCTGGGCCTCTGTGCTTTCTTTCGTTCTGAACAAGTGTTATTGTTTTCTGCACAAAAGCGATTCTGCGAAGCAATGTGAACACTTCTGCTTCCCAGGCACAGAGAAGGTGCTAGCAGGGAATTCTCTGCCTGCCTTTCCCCAGTGCTCTGCAAGCTCTCCAGGACAACATAAAATCTGGGGCTCTGTGCTTTCCTTCGTTCTGAACAAGTGTTACTGTTTTCTGCACAAAAGCGATTCTGCGAAGCAATGTGAACACTTCTGTTTCCCAGGCACAGAGAAGGTGCTAGGAGGGAATTCTCTGCCTGCCTTTCCCCAGTGCTCTGCAAGCTCTCCAGGACAACATAAAATCTGGGGCTCTGTGCTTTCTTTCGTTCTGAACAAGTGTTACTGTTTTCTGCACAAAAGCGATTCTGCGAAGCAATGTGAACAGGCACAAAGAAGGTGCTAGCAGGGAATTCTCTGCCTGCCTTTCCCCACTGCTCTGCAAGCTCTCCAGGACAACAGCAAATCTGGGGCTCTGTGCTTTCTTTCGTTCTGAACAAGTGTTACTGTTTTCTGCACAAAAGCGATTCTGCGAAGCAATGTGAACACTTCTGTTTCCCAGGCACAGAGAAGGTGCTAGCAGGGAATTCTCTGCCTGCTTTTCCCCAGTGCTCTGCAAGCTCTCCAGGACAACATAAAATCTGGGGCTCTGTGCTTTCTTTCGTTCTGAACAAGTGTTACTGTTTTCTGCACAAAAGCGATTCTGCGAAGCAATTTGAACACTTCTGCTTCCCAGGCACAGAGAAGGTGCTAGCAGGGAATTCTCTGCCTGCCTTTCCCCAGTGCTCTGCAAGCTCTCCAGGACAACATAAAATCTGGGGCTCTGTGCTTTCTTTCGTCTGAACAAGTGTTACTGTTTTCTGCACAAAAGCGATTCAGCGAAGCAATGTGAACAGGCACAGAGAAGGTGCTAGCAGGGAATTCTCTGCCTGCCTTTCCCCAGTGCTCTGCAAGCTCTCCAGGACAACATAAAATCTGGGGCTCTGTGCTTTCTTTCGTTCTGAACAAGTGTTACTGTTTTCTGCACAAAAGCGATTCTGCGAAGCAATGGGAACACTTCTGTTACCCAGACACAGAGAAGGTGCTAGCAGGGAATTCTCTGCCTGCCTTTCCCCAGTGCTCTGCAAGCTCTCCAGGACAACATAAAATCTGGGGCTCTGTGCTTTCTTTCGTCTGAACAAGTGTTACTGTTTTCTGCACAAAAGCGATTCTGCGAAGCAATGTGAACAGGCACAGAGAAGGTGCTAGCAGGGAATTCTCTGCCTGCCTTTCCCCAGTGCTCTGCAAGCTCTCCAGGACAACAGCAAATCTGGGGCTCTGTGCTTTCTTTCGTTCTGAACAAGTGTTACTGTTTTCTGCACAAAAGCGATTCTGCGAAGCAATGGGAACACTTCTGTTTCCCAGGCACAGAGAAGGTGCTAGCAGGGAATTCTCTGCCTGCTTTTCCCCAGTGCTCTGCAAGCTCTCCAGGACAACATAAAATCTGGGGCTCTGTGCTTTCTTTCGTTCTGAACAAGTGTTACTGTTTTCTGCACAAAAGCGATTCTGCGAAGCAATGTGAACAGGCACAGAGAAGGTGCTAGCAGGGAATTCTCTGCCTGCTTTTCCCCAGTGCTCTGCAAGCTCTCCAGGACAACATAAAATCTGGGGCTCTGTGCTTTCTTTCGTTCTGAACAAGTGTTACTGTTTTCTGCACAAAAGCGATTCTGCGAAGCAATGTGAACACTTCTGTTTCCCAGGCACAGAGAAGGTGCTAGCAGGGAATTCTCTGCCTGCTTTTCCCCAGTGCTCTGCAAGCTCTCCAGGACAACATAAAATCTGGGGCTCTGTGCTTTCTTTCGTTCTGAACAAGTGTTACTGTTTTCTGCACAAAAGCGATTCGGCGAAGCAATGGGAACACTTCTGTTTCCCAGACACAGAGAAGGTGCTAGCAGGGAATTCTCTGCCTGCTTTTCCCCAGTGCTCTGCAAGCTCTCCAGGACAACATAAAATCTGGGGCTCTGTGCTTTCTTTCGTTCTGAACAAGTGTTACTGTTTTCTGCACAAAAGCGATTCTGCCAAGCAATGTGAACACTTCTGCTTCCCAGGCACAGAGAAGGTGCTAGCAGGGAATTCTCTGCCTGCCTTTCCCCAGTGCTCTGCAAGCTCTCCAGGACAACAGCAAATCTGGGGCTCTGTGCTTTCTTTCGTCTGAACAAGTGTTACTGTTTTCTGCACAAAAGCGATTCTGCGAAGCAATGTGAACAGGCACAGAGAAGGTGCTAGGAGGGAATTCTCTGCCTGCCTTTCCCCAGTGCTCTGCAAGCTCTCCAGGACAACATAAAATCTGGGGCTCTGTGCTTTCTTTCGTCTGAACAAGTGTTACTGTTTTCTGCACAAAAGCGATTCTGCGAAGCAATGTGAACAGGCACAGAGAAGGTGCTAGCAGGGAATTCTCTGCCTGCTTTTCCCCAGTGCTCTGCAAGCTCTCCAGGACAACATAAAATCTGGGGCTCTGTGCTTTCTTTCGTTCTGAACAAGTGTTACTGTTTTCTGCACAAAAGCGATTCTGCGAAGCAATGGGAACACTTCTGTTACCCAGACACAGAGAAGGTGCTAGCAGGGAATTCTCTGCCTGCCTTTCCCCAGTGCTCTGCAAGCTCTCCAGGACAACATAAAATCTGGGGCTCTGTGCTTTCTTTCGTCTGAACAAGTGTTACTGTTTTCTGCACAAAAGCGATTCTGCGAAGCAATGTGAACAGGCACAGAGAAGGTGCTAGCAGGGAATTCTCTGCCTGCCTTTCCCCAGTGCTCTGCAAGCTCTCCAGGACAACAGCAAATCTGGGGCTCTGTGCTTTCTTTCGTTCTGAACAAGTGTTACTGTTTTCTGCACAAAAGCGATTCTGCGAAGCAATGGGAACACTTCTGTTTCCCAGGCACAGAGAAGGTGGTAGCAGGGAATTCTCTGCCTGCTTTTCCCCAGTGCTCTGCAAGCTCTCCAGGACAACATGAAATCTGGGCCTCTGTGCTTTCTTTCGTTCTGAACAAGTGTTACTGTTTTCTGCACAAAAGCGATTCTGCGAAGCAATGTGAACACTTCTGCTTCCCAGGCACAGAGAAGGTGCTAGCAGGGAATTCTCTGCCTGCCTTTCCCCAGTGCTCTGCAAGCTCTCCAGGACAACATAAAATCTGGGGCTCTGTGCTTTCTTTCGTTCTGAACAAGTGTTACTGTTTTCTGCACAAAAGCGATTCTGCGAAGCAATGGGAACACTTCTGTTTCCCAGGCACAGAGAAGGTGCTAGCAGGGAATTCTCTGCCTGCTTTTCCCCAGTGCTCTGCAAGCTCTCCAGGACAACATAAAATCTGGGGCTCTGTGCTTTCTTTCATTCTGAACAAGAGTTACTGTTTTCTGCACAAAAGCGATTCTGCGAAGCAATGTGAAGACTTCTGCTTCCCAGGCACAGAGAAGGTGCTAGCAGGGAATTCTCTGCCTGCTTTTCCCCAGTGCTCTGCAAGCTCTCCAGGACAACATAAAATCTGGGGCTCTGTGCTTTCTTTCGTTCTGAACAAGTGTTACTGTTTTCTGCACAAAAGCGATTCTGCGAAGCAATGTGAACACTTCTGCTTCCCAGGCACAGAGAAGGTGCTAGCAGGGAATTCTCTGCCTGCTTTTCCCAGGTGCTCTGCAAGCTCTCCAGGACAACATAAAATCTGGGGCTCTGTGCTTTCTTTCGTTCTGAACAAGTGTTATTGTTTTCTGCACAAAAGCGATTCTGCGAAGCAATGTGAACACTTCTGCTTCCCAGGCACAGAGAAGGTGCTAGCAGGGAATTCTCTGCCTGCCTTTCCCCAGTGCTCTGCAAGCTGTCCAGGACAACAGCAAATCTGGGGCTCTGTGCTTTCTTTCGTCTGAATAAGTGTTACTGTTTTCTGCACAAAAGTGATTCTGCGAAGCAATGTGAACACTTCTGTTTCCCAGGCACAGAGAAGGTGCTAGCAGGGAATTCTCTGCCTGCTTTTCCCCAGTGCTCTGCAAGCTCTCCAGGACAACATAAAATCTGGGGCTCTGTGCTTTCTTTCGTTCTGAACAAGTGTTATTGTTTTCTGCACAAAAGCGATTCTGCGAAGCAATTTGAACACTTCTGCTTCCCAGGCACAGAGAAGGTGCTAACAGGGAATTCTCTGCCTGCCTTTCCCCAGTGCTCTGCAAGCTCTCCAGGACAACATAAAATCTGGGGCTCTGTGCTTTCCTTCGTTCTGAACAAGTGTTACTGTTTTCTGCACAAAAGCGATTCTGCGAAGCAATGTGAACACTTCTGTTTCCCAGGCACAGAGAAGGTGCTAGCAGGGAATTCTCTGCCTGCTTTTCCCCAGTGCTCTGCAAGCTCTCCAGGACAACATAAAATCTGGGGCTCTGTGCTTTCTTTCGTTCTGAACAAGTGTTACTGTTTTCTGCACAAAAGCGATTCTGCGAAGCAATGTGAACACTTCTGTTTCCCAGGCACAGAGAAGGTGGTAGCAGGGAATTCTCTGCCTGCTTTTCCCCAGTGCTCTGCAAGCTCTCCAGGACAACATGAAATCTGGGGCTCTGTGCTTTCTTTCGTTCTGAACAAGTGTTACTGTTTTCTGCACAAAAGCGATTCTCCGAAGCAATGTGAACACTTCTGCTTCCCAGGCACAGAGAAGGTGCTAGCAGGGAATTCTCTGCCTGCCTTTCCCCAGTGCTCTGCAAGCTCTCCAGGACAACATAAAATCTGGGGCTCTGTGCTTTCTTTCGTTCTGAACAAGTGTTACTGTTTTCTGCACAAAAGCGATTCTGCGAAGCAATGGGAACACTTCTGTTTCCCAGGCACAGAGAAGGTGCTAGCAGGGAATTCTCTGCCTGCTTTTCCCCAGTGCTCTGCAAGCTCTCCAGGACAACATAAAATCTGGGGCTCTGTGCTTTCTTTCGTTCTGAACAAGTGTTACTGTTTTCTGCACAAAAGCGATTCTGCGAAGCAATTTGAACACTTCTGCTTCCCAGGCACAGAGAAGGTGCAAACAGGGAAATCTCTGCCTGCCTTTCCCCAGTGCTCTGCAAGCTCTCCAGGACAACATAAAATCTGGGGCACTGTGCTTTCCTTCGTTCTGAACAAGTGTTACTGTTTTCTGCACAAAAGCGATTCTGCGAAGCAATGTGAACACTTCTGTTTCCCAGGCACAGAGAAGGTGGTAGCAGGGAATTCTCTGCCTGCTTTTCCCCAGTGCTCTGCAAGCTCTCCAGGACAACATAAAATCTGGGGCTCTGTGCTTTCCTTCGTTCTGAACAACTGTTACTGTTTTCTGCACAAAAGCGATTCTGCGAAGCAATGTGAACACTTCTGTTTCCCAGGCACAGAGAAGGTGCTAGCAGGGAATTCTCTGCCTGCTTTTCCCCAGTGCTCTGCAAGCTCTCCAGGACAACATAAAATCTGGGGCTCTGTGCTTTCTTTCGTTCTGAACAAGTGTTACTGTTTTCTGCACAAAAGCGATTCTGCGAAGCAATGGGAACACTTCTGTTTCCCAGGCACAGAGAAGGTGGTAGCAGGGAATTCTCTGCCTGCTTTTCCCCAGTGCTCTGCAAGCTCTCCAGGACAACATAAAATCTGGGGCTCTGTGCTTTCTTTCGTTCTGAACAAGTGTTACTGTTTTCTGCACAAAAGCGATTCTGCGAAGCAATTTGAACACTTCTGCTTCCCAGGCACAGAGAAGGTGCTAACAGGGAATTCTCTGCCTGCCTTTCCCCAGTGCTCTGCAAGCTCTCCAGGACAACATAAAATCTGGGGCTCTGTGCTTTCCTTCGTTCTGAACAAGTGTTACTGTTTTCTGCACAAAAGCGATTCTGCGAAGCAATGTGAACACTTCTGTTTCCCAGGCACAGAGAAGGTGCTAGCAGGGAATTCTCTGCCTGCTTTTCCCCAGTGCTCTGCAAGCTCTCCAGGACAACATAAAATCTGGGGCTCTGTGCTTTCTTTCGTTCTGAACAAGTGTTACTGTTTTCTGCACAAAAGCGATTCTGCGAAGCAATGGGAACACTTCTTTTTCCCAGGCACAGAGAAGGTGCTAGCAGGGAATTCTCTGCCTGCTTTTCCCCAGTGCTCTGCAAGCTCTCCAGGACAACATAAAATCTGGGGCTCTGTGCTTTCTTTCGTTCTGAACAAGTGTTACTGTTTTCTGCACAAAAGCGATTCTGCGAAGCAATGGGAACACTTCTTTTTCCCAGGCACAGAGAAGGTGCTAGCAGGGAATTCTCTGCCTGCTTTTCCCCAGTGCTCTGCAAGCTCTCCAGGACAACATAAAATCTGGGGCTCTGTGCTTTATTTCGTTCTGAACAAGTGTTATTGTTTTCTGCACAAAAGCGATTCTGCGAAGCAATGTGAACACTTCTGCTTCCCAGGCACAGAGAAGGTGCTAGCAGGGAATTCTCTGCCTGCCTTTCCCCAGTGCTCTGCAAGCTCTCCAGGACAACATAAAATCTGGGGCTCTGTGCTTTCTTTCGTTCTGAACAAGTGTTACTGTTTTCTGCACAAAAGCGATTCTGCGAAGCAATGGGAACACTTCTGTTACCCAGACACAGAGAAGGTGCTAGCAGGGAATTCTCTGCCTGCCTTTCCCCAGTGCTCTGCAAGCTCTCCAGGACAACATAAAATCTGGGGCTCTGTGCTTTCTTTCGTCTGAACAAGTGTTACTGTTTTCTGCACAAAAGCGATTCTGCGAAGCAATGTGAACAGGCACAGAGAAGGTGCTAGCAGGGAATTCTCTGCCTGCCTTTCCCCAGTGCTCTGCAAGCTCTCCAGGACAACAGCAAATCTGGGGCTCTGTGCTTTCTTTCGTTCTGAACAAGTGTTACTGTTTTCTGCACAAAAGCGATTCTGCGAAGCAATGGGAACACTTCTGTTTCCCAGGCACAGAGAAGGTGCTAGCAGGGAATTCTCTGCCTGCTTTTCCCCAGTGCTCTGCAAGCTCTCCAGGACAACATAAAATCTGGGGCTCTGTGCTTTCTTTCGTTCTGAACAAGTGTTACTGTTTTCTGCACAAAAGCGATTCTGCGAAGCAATGTGAACAGGCACAGAGAAGGTGCTAGCAGGGAATTCTCTGCCTGCTTTTCCCCAGTGCTCTGCAAGCTCTCCAGGACAACATAAAATCTGGGGCTCTGTGCTTTCTTTCGTTCTGAACAAGTGTTACTGTTTTCTGCACAAAAGCGATTCTGCGAAGCAATGTGAACACTTCTGTTTCCCAGGCACAGAGAAGGTGCTAGCAGGGAATTCTCTGCCTGCTTTTCCCCAGTGCTCTGCAAGCTCTCCAGGACAACATAAAATCTGGGGCTCTGTGCTTTCTTTCGTTCTGAACAAGTGTTACTGTTTTCTGCACAAAAGCGATTCGGCGAAGCAATGGGAACACTTCTGTTTCCCAGACACAGAGAAGGTGCTAGCAGGGAATTCTCTGCCTGCTTTTCCCCAGTGCTCTGCAAGCTCTCCAGGACAACATAAAATCTGGGGCTCTGTGCTTTCTTTCGTTCTGAACAAGTGTTACTGTTTTCTGCACAAAAGCGATTCTGCCAAGCAATGTGAACACTTCTGCTTCCCAGGCACAGAGAAGGTGCTAGCAGGGAATTCTCTGCCTGCCTTTCCCCAGTGCTCTGCAAGCTCTCCAGGACAACAGCAAATCTGGGGCTCTGTGCTTTCTTTCGTCTGAACAAGTGTTACTGTTTTCTGCACAAAAGCGATTCTGCGAAGCAATGTGAACAGGCACAGAGAAGGTGCTAGGAGGGAATTCTCTGCCTGCCTTTCCCCAGTGCTCTGCAAGCTCTCCAGGACAACATAAAATCTGGGGCTCTGTGCTTTCTTTCGTCTGAACAAGTGTTACTGTTTTCTGCACAAAAGCGATTCTGCGAAGCAATGTGAACAGGCACAGAGAAGGTGCTAGCAGGGAATTCTCTGCCTGCTTTTCCCCAGTGCTCTGCAAGCTCTCCAGGACAACATAAAATCTGGGGCTCTGTGCTTTCTTTCGTTCTGAACAAGTGTTACTGTTTTCTGCACAAAAGCGATTCTGCGAAGCAATGGGAACACTTCTGTTACCCAGACACAGAGAAGGTGCTAGCAGGGAATTCTCTGCCTGCCTTTCCCCAGTGCTCTGCAAGCTCTCCAGGACAACAGCAAATCTGGGGCTCTGTGCTTTCTTTCGTCTGAACAAGTGTTACTGTTTTCTGCACAAAAGCGATTCTGCGAAGCAATGTGAACAGGCACAGAGAAGGTGCTAGCAGGGAATTCTCTGCCTGCCTTTCCCCAGTGCTCTGCAAGCTCTCCAGGACAACAGCAAATCTGGGGCTCTGTGCTTTCTTTCGTTCTGAACAAGTGTTACTGTTTTCTGCACAAAAGCGATTCTGCGAAGCAATGGGAACACTTCTGTTTCCCAGGCACAGAGAAGGTGGTAGCAGGGAATTCTCTGCCTGCTTTTCCCCAGTGCTCTGCAAGCTCTCCAGGACAACATGAAATCTGGGCCTCTGTGCTTTCTTTCGTTCTGAACAAGTGTTACTGTTTTCTGCACAAAAGCGATTCTGCGAAGCAATGTGAACACTTCTGCTTCCCAGGCACAGAGAAGGTGCTAGCAGGGAATTCTCTGCCTGCCTTTCCCCAGTGCTCTGCAAGCTCTCCAGGACAACATAAAATCTGGGGCTCTGTGCTTTCTTTCGTTCTGAACAAGTGTTACTGTTTTCTGCACAAAAGCGATTCTGCGAAGCAATGGGAACACTTCTGTTTCCCAGGCACAGAGAAGGTGCTAGCAGGGAATTCTCTGCCTGCTTTTCCCCAGTGCTCTGCAAGCTCTCCAGGACAACATAAAATCTGGGGCTCTGTGCTTTCTTTCATTCTGAACAAGAGTTACTGTTTTCTGC
Source organism: Strix uralensis (assembly GCF_047716275.1). Lineage (NCBI taxonomy): Eukaryota > Metazoa > Chordata > Aves > Strigiformes > Strigidae > Strix > Strix uralensis. The sequence goes on along the minus strand of NW_027436720.1, from coordinate 13,587 downwards.
ACAAAAGCGATTCTGCGAAGCAATGTGAAGACTTCTGCTTCCCAGGCACAGAGAAGGTGCTAGCAGGGAATTCTCTGCCTGCTTTTCCCCAGTGCTCTGCAAGCTCTCCAGGACAACATAAAATCTGGGGCTCTGTGCTTTCTTTCGTTCTGAACAAGTGTTACTGTTTTCTGCACAAAAGCGATTCTGCGAAGCAATGTGAACACTTCTGCTTCCCAGGCACAGAGAAGGTGCTAGCAGGGAATTCTCTGCCTGCTTTTCCCAGGTGCTCTGCAAGCTCTCCAGGACAACATAAAATCTGGGGCTCTGTGCTTTCTTTCGTTCTGAACAAGTGTTATTGTTTTCTGCACAAAAGCGATTCTGCGAAGCAATGTGAAGACTTCTGCTTCCCAGGCACAGAGAAGGTGCTAGCAGGGAATTCTCTGCCTGCCTTTCCCCAGTGCTCTGCAAGCTGTCCAGGACAACAGCAAATCTGGGGCTCTGTGCTTTCTTTCGTCTGAATAAGTGTTACTGTTTTCTGCACAAAAGTGATTCTGCGAAGCAATGTGAACACTTCTGTTTCCCAGGCACAGAGAAGGTGCTAGCAGGGAATTCTCTGCCTGCTTTTCCCCAGTGCTCTGCAAGCTCTCCAGGACAACATAAAATCTGGGGCTCTGTGCTTTCTTTCGTTCTGAACAAGTGTTATTGTTTTCTGCACAAAAGCGATTCTGCGAAGCAATTTGAACACTTCTGCTTCCCAGGCACAGAGAAGGTGCTAACAGGGAATTCTCTGCCTGCCTTTCCCCAGTGCTCTGCAAGCTCTCCAGGACAACATAAAATCTGGGGCTCTGTGCTTCCCTTCGTTCTGAACAAGTGTTACTGTTTTCTGCACAAAAGCGATTCTGCGAAGCAATGTGAACACTTCTGTTTCCCAGGCACAGAGAAGGTGCTAGCAGGGAATTCTCTGCCTGCTTTTCCCCAGTGCTCTGCAAGCTCTCCAGGACAACATAAAATCTGGGGCTCTGTGCTTTCTTTCGTTCTGAACAAGTGTTACTGTTTTCTGCACAAAAGCGATTCTGCGAAGCAATGTGAACACTTCTGTTTCCCAGGCACAGAGAAGGTGGTAGCAGGGAATTCTCTGCCTGCTTTTCCCCAGTGCTCTGCAAGCTCTCCAGGACAACATGAAATCTGGGGCTCTGTGCTTTCTTTCGTTCTGAACAAGTGTTACTGTTTTCTGCACAAAAGCGATTCTCCGAAGCAATGTGAACACTTCTGCTTCCCAGGCACAGAGAAGGTGCTAGCAGGGAATTCTCTGCCTGCCTTTCCCCAGTGCTCTGCAAGCTCTCCAGGACAACATAAAATCTGGGGCTCTGTGCTTTCTTTCGTTCTGAACAAGTGTTACTGTTTTCTGCACAAAAGCGATTCTGCGAAGCAATGGGAACACTTCTGTTTCCCAGGCACAGAGAAGGTGCTAGCAGGGAATTCTCTGCCTGCTTTTCCCCAGTGCTCTGCAAGCTCTCCAGGACAACATAAAATCTGGGGCTCTGTGCTTTCTTTCGTTCTGAACAAGTGTTACTGTTTTCTGCACAAAAGCGATTCTGCGAAGCAATTTGAACACTTCTGCTTCCCAGGCACAGAGAAGGTGCAAACAGGGAAATCTCTGCCTGCCTTTCCCCAGTGCTCTGCAAGCTCTCCAGGACAACATAAAATCTGGGGCACTGTGCTTTCCTTCGTTCTGAACAAGTGTTACTGTTTTCTGCACAAAAGCGATTCTGCGAAGCAATGTGAACACTTCTGTTTCCCAGGCACAGAGAAGGTGGTAGCAGGGAATTCTCTGCCTGCTTTTCCCCAGTGCTCTGCAAGCTCTCCAGGACAACATAAAATCTGGGGCTCTGTGCTTTCTTTCGTTCTGAACAAGTGTTACTGTTTTCTGCACAAAAGCAATTCTGCGAAGCAATGTGAACACTTCTGCTTCCCAGGCACAGAGAAGGTGCTAGCAGGGAATTCTCTGCCTGCCTTTCCCCAGTGCTCTGCAAGCTCTCCAGGACAACATAAAATCTGGGGCTCTGTGCTTTCCTTCGTTCTGAACAACTGTTACTGTTTTCTGCACAAAAGCGATTCTGCGAAGCAATGTGAACACTTCTGTTTCCCAGGCACAGAGAAGGTGCTAGCAGGGAATTCTCTGCCTGCTTTTCCCCAGTGCTCTGCAAGCTCTCCAGGACAACATAAAATCTGGGGCTCTGTGCTTTCTTTCGTTCTGAACAAGTGTTACTGTTTTCTGCACAAAAGCGATTCTGCGAAGCAATGGGAACACTTCTGTTTCCCAGGCACAGAGAAGGTGGTAGCAGGGAATTCTCTGCCTGCTTTTCCCCAGTGCTCTGCAAGCTCTCCAGGACAACATAAAATCTGGGGCTCTGTGCTTTCTTTCGTTCTGAACAAGTGTTACTGTTTTCTGCACAAAAGCGATTCTGCGAAGCAATTTGAACACTTCTGCTTCCCAGGCACAGAGAAGGTGCTAACAGGGAATTCTCTGCCTGCCTTTCCCCAGTGCTCTGCAAGCTCTCCAGGACAACATAAAATCTGGGGCTCTGTGCTTTCCTTCGTTCTGAACAAGTGTTACTGTTTTCTGCACAAAAGCGATTCTGCGAAGCAATGTGAACACTTCTGTTTCCCAGGCACAGAGAAGGTGCTAGCAGGGAATTCTCTGCCTGCTTTTCCCCAGTGCTCTGCAAGCTCTCCAGGACAACATAAAATCTGGGGCTCTGTGCTTTCTTTCGTTCTGAACAAGTGTTACTGTTTTCTGCACAAAAGCGATTCTGCGAAGCAATGGGAACACTTCTGTTTCCCAGGCACAGAGAAGGTGCTAGCAGGGAATTCTCTGCCTGCTTTTCCCCAGTGCTCTGCAAGCTCTCCAGGACAACATAAAATCTGGGGCTCTGTGCTTTCTTTCGTTCTGAACAAGTGTTACTGTTTTCTGCACAAAAGCGATTCTGCGAAGCAATGGGAACACTTCTTTTTCCCAGGCACAGAGAAGGTGCTAGCAGGGAATTCTCTGCCTGCTTTTCCCCAGTGCTCTGCAAGCTCTCCAGGACAACATAAAATCTGGGGCTCTGTGCTTTATTTCGTTCTGAACAAGTGTTATTGTTTTCTGCACAAAAGCGATTCTGCGAAGCAATGTGAACACTTCTGCTTCCCAGGCACAGAGAAGGTGCTAGCAGGGAATTCTCTGCCTGCCTTTCCCCAGTGCTCTGCAAGCTCTCCAGGACAACATAAAATCTGGGGCTCTGTGCTTTCCTTCGTTCTGAACAAGTGTTACTGTTTTCTGCACAAAAGCGATTCTGCGAAGCAATGTGAACACTTCTGCTTCCCAGGCACAGAGAAGGTGCTAGCAGGGAATTCTCTGCCTGCCTTTCCCCAGTGCTCTGCAATCTCTCCAGGACAACATAAAATCTGGGGCTCTGTGCTTTCCTTCGTTCTGAACAAGTGTTACTGTTTTCTGCACAAAAGCGATTCTGCGAAGCAATGTGAACACTTCTGTTTCCCAGGCACAGAGAAGGTGCTAGCAGGGAATTCTCTGCCTGCTTTTCCCCAGTGCTCTGCAAGCTCTCCAGGACAACATAAAATCTGGGGCTCTGTGCTTTCTTTCGTTGTGAACAAGTGTTACTGTTTTCTGCACAAAAGCGATTCTGCGAAGCAATGTGAACACTTCTGCTTCATAGGCACAGAGAAGGTGCTAGCAGGGAATTCTCTGCCTGCCTTTCCCCAGTGCTCTGCAAGCTCTCCATGACAACATAAAATCTGGGGCTCTGTGCTTTCTTTCGTTCTGAACAAGTGTTATTGTTTTCTGCACAAAAGCGATTCTGCGAAGCAATGTGAACACTTCTGCTTCCCAGGCACAGAGAAGGTGCTAGCAGGGAATTCTCTGCCTGCCTTTCCCCAGTGCTCTGCAAGCTCTCCAGGACAACATAAAATCTGGGGCTCTGTGCTTTCCTTCGTTCTGAACAAGTGTTACTGTTTTCTGCACAAAAGCGATTCTGCGAAGCAATGTGAACACTTCTGTTTCCCAGGCACAGAGAAGGTGGTAGCAGGGAATTCTCTGCCTGCTTTTCCCCAGTGCTCTGCAAGCTCTCCAGGACAACATAAAATCTGGGGCTCTGTGCTTTCTTTCGTTCTGAACAAGTGTTACTGTTTTCTGCACAAAAGCGATTCTGCGAAGCAATGGGAACAGGCACAAAGAAGGTGGTAGCAGGGAATTCTCTGCCTGCTTTTCCCCAGTGCTCTGCAAGCTCTCCAGGACAACATAAAATCTGGGGCTCTGTGCTTTCTTTCGTTCTGAACAAGTGTTATTGTTTTCTGCACAAAAGCGATTCTGCGAAGCAATTTGAACACTTCTGCTTCCCAGGCACAGAGAAGGTGCTAACAGGGAATTCTCTGCCTGCCTTTCCCCAGTGCTCTGCAAGCTCTCCAGGACAACATAAAATCTGGGGCTCTGTGCTTTCCTTCGTTCTGAACAAGTGTTACTGTTTTCTGCACAAAAGCGATTCTGCGAAGCAATGTGAACACTTCTGTTTCCCAGGCACAGAGAAGGTGCTAGCAGGGAATTCTCTGCCTGCTTTTCCCCAGTGCTCTGCAAGCTCTCCAGGACAACATAAAATCTGGGGCTCTGTGCTTTCTTTCGTTCTGAACAAGTGTTACTGTTTTCTGCACAAAAGCGATTCTGCGAAGCAATGTGAACACTTCTGTTTCCCAGGCACAGAGAAGGTGGTAGCAGGGAATTCTCTGCTTGCTTTTCCCCAGTGCTCTGCAAGCTCTCCAGGACAACATGAAATCTGGGGCTCTGTGCTTTCTTTCGTTCTGAACAAGTGTTACTGTTTTCTGCACAAAAGCGATTCTCCGAAGCAATGTGAACACTTCTGCTTCCCAGGCACAGAGAAGGTGCTAGCAGGGAATTCTCTGCCTGCCTTTCCCCAGTGCTCTGCAAGCTCTCCAGGACAACATAAAATCTGGGGCTCTGTGCTTTCTTTCGTTCTGAACAAGTGTTACTGTTTTCTGCACAAAAGCGATTCTGCGAAGCAATGGGAACACTTCTGTTTCCCAGGCACAGAGAAGGTGCTAGCAGGGAATTCTCTGCCTGCTTTTCCCCAGTGCTCTGCAAGCTCTCCAGGACAACATAAAATCTGGGGCTCTGTGCTTTCTTTCGTTCTGAACAAGTGTTACTGTTTTCTGCACAAAAGCGATTCTGCGAAGCAATTTGAACACTTCTGCTTCCCAGGCACAGAGAAGGTGCAAACAGGGAAATCTCTGCCTGCCTTTCCCCAGTGCTCTGCAAGCTCTCCAGGACAACATAAAATCTGGGGCACTGTGCTTTCCTTCGTTCTGAACAAGTGTTACTGTTTTCTGCACAAAAGCGATTCTGCGAAGCAATGTGAACACTTCTGTTTCCCAGGCACAGAGAAGGTGGTAGCAGGGAATTCTCTGCCTGCTTTTCCCCAGTGCTCTGCAAGCTCTCCAGGACAACATAAAATCTGGGGCTCTGTGCTTTCTTTCGTTCTGAACAAGTGTTACTGTTTTCTGCACAAAAGCAATTCTGCGAAGCAATGTGAACACTTCTGCTTCCCAGGCACAGAGAAGGTGCTAGCAGGGAATTCTCTGCCTGCCTTTCCCCAGTGCTCTGCAAGCTCTCCAGGACAACATAAAATCTGGGGCTCTGTGCTTTCCTTCGTTCTGAACAAGTGTTACTGTTTTCTGCACAAAAGCGATTCTGCGAAGCAATGTGAACACTTCTGTTTCCCAGGCACAGAGAAGGTGCTAGCAGGGAATTCTCTGCCTGCTTTTCCCCAGTGCTCTGCAAGCTCTCCAGGACAACATAAAATCTGGGGCTCTGTGCTTTCTTTCGTTCTGAACAAGTGTTACTGTTTTCTGCACAAAAGCGATTCTGCGAAGCAATGGGAACACTTCTGTTTCCCAGGCACAGAGAAGGTGGTAGCAGGGAATTCTCTGCCTGCTTTTCCCCAGTGCTCTGCAAGCTCTCCAGGACAACATAAAATCTGGGGCTCTGTGCTTTCTTTCGTTCTGAACAAGTGTTACTGTTTTCTGCACAAAAGCGATTCTGCGAAGCAATGTGAAGACTTCTGCTTCCCAGGCACAGAGAAGGTGCTAACAGGGAATTCTCTGCCTGCCTTTCCCCAGTGCTCTGCAAGCTCTCCAGGACAACATAAAATCTGGGGCTCTGTGCTTTCCTTCGTTCTGAACAAGTGTTACTGTTTTCTGCACAAAAGCGATTCTGCGAAGCAATGTGAACACTTCTGTTTCCCAGGCACAGAGAAGGTGCTAGCAGGGAATTCTCTGCCTGCTTTTCCCCAGTGCTCTGCAAGCTCTCCAGGACAACATAAAATCTGGGGCTCTGTGCTTTCTTTCGTTCTGAACAAGTGTTACTGTTTTCTGCACAAAAGCGATTCTGCGAAGCAATGGGAACACTTCTTTTTCCCAGGCACAGAGAAGGTGCTAGCAGGGAATTCTCTGCCTGCTTTTCCCCAGTGCTCTGCAAGCTCTCCAGGACAACATAAAATCTGGGGCTCTGTGCTTTCTTTCGTTCTGAACAAGTGTTACTGTTTTCTGCACAAAAGCGATTCTGCGAAGCAATGGGAACACTTCTTTTTCCCAGGCACAGAGAAGGTGCTAGCAGGGAATTCTCTGCCTGCTTTTCCCCAGTGCTCTGCAAGCTCTCCAGGACAACATAAAATCTGGGGCTCTGTGCTTTATTTCGTTCTGAACAAGTGTTATTGTTTTCTGCACAAAAGCGATTCTGCGAAGCAATGTGAACACTTCTGCTTCCCAGGCACAGAGAAGGTGCTAGCAGGGAATTCTCTGCCTGCCTTTCCCCAGTGCTCTGCAAGCTCTCCAGGACAACATAAAATCTGGGGCTCTGTGCTTTCCTTCGTTCTGAACAAGTGTTACTGTTTTCTGCACAAAAGCGATTCTGCGAAGCAATGGGAACACTTCTGCTTCCCAGGCACAGAGAAGGTGCTAGCAGGGAATTCTCTGCCTGCCTTTCCCCAGTGCTCTGCAATCTCTCCAGGACAACATAAAATCTGGGGCTCTGTGCTTTCCTTCGTTCTGAACAAGTGTTACTGTTTTCTGCACAAAAGCGATTCTGCGAAGCAATGTGAACACTTCTGTTTCCCAGGCACAGAGAAGGTGCTAGCAGGGAATTCTCTGCCTGCTTTTCCCCAGTGCTCTGCAAGCTCTCCAGGACAACATAAAATCTGGGGCTCTGTGCTTTCTTTCGTTGTGAACAAGTGTTACTGTTTTCTGCACAAAAGCGATTCTGCGAAGCAATGTGAACACTTCTGCTTCATAGGCACAGAGAAGGTGCTAGCAGGGAATTCTCTGCCTGCTTTTCCCCAGTGCTCTGCAAGCTCTCCAGGACAACATAAAATCTGGGGCTCTGTGCTTTCTTTCGTTGTGAACAAGTGTTACTGTTTTCTGCACAAAAGCGATTCTGCGAAGCAATGTGAACACTTCTGTTTCCCAGGCACAGAGAAGGTGCTAGCAGGGAATTCTCTGCCTGCTTTTCCCCAGTGCTCTGCAAGCTCTCCAGGACAACATAAAATCTGGGGCTCTGTGCTTTCTTTCGTTGTGAACAAGTGTTACTGTTTTCTGCACAAAAGCGATTCTGCGAAGCAATGTGAACACTTCTGCTTCATAGGCACAGAGAAGGTGCTAGCAGGGAATTCTCTGCCTGCCTTTCCCCAGTGCTCTGCAAGCTCTCCAGGACAACATAAAATCTGGGGCTCTGTGCTTTCCTTCGTTCTGAACAACTGTTACTGTTTTCTGCACAAAAGCGATTCTGCGAAGCAATGTGAACACTTCTGTTTCCCAGGCACAGAGAAGGTGCTAGCAGGGAATTCTCTGCCTGCTTTTCCCCAGTGCTCTGCAAGCTCTCCAGGACAACATAAAATCTGGGGCTCTGTGCTTTCTTTCGTTCTGAACAAGTGTTACTGTTTTCTGCACAAAAGCGATTCTGCGAAGCAATGGGAACACTTCTGTTTCCCAGGCACAGAGAAGGTGGTAGCAGGGAATTCTCTGCCTGCTTTTCCCCAGTGCTCTGCAAGCTCTCCAGGACAACATAAAATCTGGGGCTCTGTGCTTTCTTTCGTTCTGAACAAGTGTTACTGTTTTCTGCACAAAAGCGATTCTGCGAAGCAATTTGAACACTTCTGCTTCCCAGGCACAGAGAAGGTGCTAACAGGGAATTCTCTGCCTGCCTTTCCCCAGTGCTCTGCAAGCTCTCCAGGACAACATAAAATCTGGGGCTCTGTGCTTTCCTTCGTTCTGAACAAGTGTTACTGTTTTCTGCACAAAAGCGATTCTGCGAAGCAATGTGAACACTTCTGTTTCCCAGGCACAGAGAAGGTGCTAGCAGGGAATTCTCTGCCTGCTTTTCCCCAGTGCTCTGCAAGCTCTCCAGGACAACATAAAATCTGGGGCTCTGTGCTTTCTTTCGTTCTGAACAAGTGTTACTGTTTTCTGCACAAAAGCGATTCTGCGAAGCAATGGGAACACTTCTTTTTCCCAGGCACAGAGAAGGTGCTAGCAGGGAATTCTCTGCCTGCTTTTCCCCAGTGCTCTGCAAGCTCTCCAGGACAACATAAAATCTGGGGCTCTGTGCTTTCTTTCGTTCTGAACAAGTGTTACTGTTTTCTGCACAAAAGCGATTCTGCGAAGCAATGGGAACACTTCTTTTTCCCAGGCACAGAGAAGGTGCTAGCAGGGAATTCTCTGCCTGCTTTTCCCCAGTGCTCTGCAAGCTCTCCAGGACAACATAAAATCTGGGGCTCTGTGCTTTATTTCGTTCTGAACAAGTGTTATTGTTTTCTGCACAAAAGCGATTCTGCGAAGCAATGTGAACACTTCTGCTTCCCAGGCACAGAGAAGGTGCTAGCAGGGAATTCTCTGCCTGCCTTTCCCCAGTGCTCTGCAAGCTCTCCAGGACAACATAAAATCTGGGGCTCTGTGCTTTCTTTCGTTCTGAACAAGTGTTACTGTTTTCTGCACAAAAGCGATTCTGCGAAGCAATGGGAACACTTCTGTTACCCAGACACAGAGAAGGTGCTAGCAGGGAATTCTCTGCCTGCCTTTCCCCAGTGCTCTGCAAGCTCTCCAGGACAACATAAAATCTGGGGCTCTGTGCTTTCTTTCGTCTGAACAAGTGTTACTGTTTTCTGCACAAAAGCGATTCTGCGAAGCAATGTGAACAGGCACAGAGAAGGTGCTAGCAGGGAATTCTCTGCCTGCCTTTCCCCAGTGCTCTGCAAGCTCTCCAGGACAACAGCAAATCTGGGGCTCTGTGCTTTCTTTCGTTCTGAACAAGTGTTACTGTTTTCTGCACAAAAGCGATTCTGCGAAGCAATGGGAACACTTCTGTTTCCCAGGCACAGAGAAGGTGCTAGCAGGGAATTCTCTGCCTGCTTTTCCCCAGTGCTCTGCAAGCTCTCCAGGACAACATAAAATCTGGGGCTCTGTGCTTTCTTTCGTTCTGAACAAGTGTTACTGTTTTCTGCACAAAAGCGATTCTGCGAAGCAATGTGAACAGGCACAGAGAAGGTGCTAGCAGGGAATTCTCTGCCTGCTTTTCCCCAGTGCTCTGCAAGCTCTCCAGGACAACATAAAATCTGGGGCTCTGTGCTTTCTTTCGTTCTGAACAAGTGTTACTGTTTTCTGCACAAAAGCGATTCTGCGAAGCAATGTGAACACTTCTGTTTCCCAGGCACAGAGAAGGTGCTAGCAGGGAATTCTCTGCCTGCTTTTCCCCAGTGCTCTGCAAGCTCTCCAGGACAACATAAAATCTGGGGCTCTGTGCTTTCTTTCGTTCTGAACAAGTGTTACTGTTTTCTGCACAAAAGCGATTCGGCGAAGCAATGGGAACACTTCTGTTTCCCAGACACAGAGAAGGTGCTAGCAGGGAATTCTCTGCCTGCTTTTCCCCAGTGCTCTGCAAGCTCTCCAGGACAACATAAAATCTGGGGCTCTGTGCTTTCTTTCGTTCTGAACAAGTGTTACTGTTTTCTGCACAAAAGCGATTCTGCCAAGCAATGTGAACACTTCTGCTTCCCAGGCACAGAGAAGGTGCTAGCAGGGAATTCTCTGCCTGCCTTTCCCCAGTGCTCTGCAAGCTCTCCAGGACAACAGCAAATCTGGGGCTCTGTGCTTTCTTTCGTCTGAACAAGTGTTACTGTTTTCTGCACAAAAGCGATTCTGCGAAGCAATGTGAACAGGCACAGAGAAGGTGCTAGGAGGGAATTCTCTGCCTGCCTTTCCCCAGTGCTCTGCAAGCTCTCCAGGACAACATAAAATCTGGGGCTCTGTGCTTTCTTTCGTCTGAACAAGTGTTACTGTTTTCTGCACAAAAGCGATTCTGCGAAGCAATGTGAACAGGCACAGAGAAGGTGCTAGCAGGGAATTCTCTGCCTGCTTTTCCCCAGTGCTCTGCAAGCTCTCCAGGACAACATAAAATCTGGGGCTCTGTGCTTTCTTTCGTTCTGAACAAGTGTTACTGTTTTCTGCACAAAAGCGATTCTGCGAAGCAATGGGAACACTTCTGTTACCCAGACACAGAGAAGGTGCTAGCAGGGAATTCTCTGCCTGCCTTTCCCCAGTGCTCTGCAAGCTCTCCAGGACAACAGCAAATCTGGGGCTCTGTGCTTTCTTTCGTCTGAACAAGTGTTACTGTTTTCTGCACAAAAGCGATTCTGCGAAGCAATGTGAACAGGCACAGAGAAGGTGCTAGCAGGGAATTCTCTGCCTGCCTTTCCCCAGTGCTCTGCAAGCTCTCCAGGACAACAGCAAATCTGGGGCTCTGTGCTTTCTTTCGTTCTGAACAAGTGTTACTGTTTTCTGCACAAAAGCGATTCTGCGAAGCAATGGGAACACTTCTGTTTCCCAGGCACAGAGAAGGTGGTAGCAGGGAATTCTCTGCCTGCTTTTCCCCAGTGCTCTGCAAGCTCTCCAGGACAACATGAAATCTGGGCCTCTGTGCTTTCTTTCGTTCTGAACAAGTGTTACTGTTTTCTGCACAAAAGCGATTCTGCGAAGCAATGTGAACACTTCTGCTTCCCAGGCACAGAGAAGGTGCTAGCAGGGAATTCTCTGCCTGCCTTTCCCCAGTGCTCTGCAAGCTCTCCAGGACAACATAAAATCTGGGGCTCTGTGCTTTCTTTCGTTCTGAACAAGTGTTACTGTTTTCTGCACAAAAGCGATTCTGCGAAGCAATGGGAACACTTCTGTTTCCCAGGCACAGAGAAGGTGCTAGCAGGGAATTCTCTGCCTGCTTTTCCCCAGTGCTCTGCAAGCTCTCCAGGACAACATAAAATCTGGGGCTCTGTGCTTTCTTTCATTCTGAACAAGAGTTACTGTTTTCTGCACAAAAGCGATTCTGCGAAGCAATGTGAAGACTTCTGCTTCCCAGGCACAGAGAAGGTGCTAGCAGGGAATTCTCTGCCTGCTTTTCCCCAGTGCTCTGCAAGCTCTCCAGGACAACATAAAATCTGGGGCTCTGTGCTTTCTTTCGTTCTGAACAAGTGTTACTGTTTTCTGCACAAAAGCGATTCTGCGAAGCAATGTGAACACTTCTGCTTCCCAGGCACAGAGAAGGTGCTAGCAGGGAATTCTCTGCCTGCTTTTCCCAGGTGCTCTGCAAGCTCTCCAGGACAACATAAAATCTGGGGCTCTGTGCTTTCTTTCGTTCTGAACAAGTGTTATTGTTTTCTGCACAAAAGCGATTCTGCGAAGCAATGTGAAGACTTCTGCTTCCCAGGCACAGAGAAGGTGCTAGCAGGGAATTCTCTGCCTGCCTTTCCCCAGTGCTCTGCAAGCTGTCCAGGACAACAGCAAATCTGGGGCTCTGTGCTTTCTTTCGTCTGAATAAGTGTTACTGTTTTCTGCACAAAAGTGATTCTGCGAAGCAATGTGAACACTTCTGTTTCCCAGGCACAGAGAAGGTGCTAGCAGGGAATTCTCTGCCTGCTTTTCCCCAGTGCTCTGCAAGCTCTCCAGGACAACATAAAATCTGGGGCTCTGTGCTTTCTTTCGTTCTGAACAAGTGTTATTGTTTTCTGCACAAAAGCGATTCTGCGAAGCAATTTGAACACTTCTGCTTCCCAGGCACAGAGAAGGTGCTAACAGGGAATTCTCTGCCTGCCTTTCCCCAGTGCTCTGCAAGCTCTCCAGGACAACATAAAATCTGGGGCTCTGTGCTTCCCTTCGTTCTGAACAAGTGTTACTGTTTTCTGCACAAAAGCGATTCTGCGAAGCAATGTGAACACTTCTGTTTCCCAGGCACAGAGAAGGTGCTAGCAGGGAATTCTCTGCCTGCTTTTCCCCAGTGCTCTGCAAGCTCTCCAGGACAACATAAAATCTGGGGCTCTGTGCTTTCTTTCGTTCTGAACAAGTGTTACTGTTTTCTGCACAAAAGCGATTCTGCGAAGCAATGTGAACACTTCTGTTTCCCAGGCACAGAGAAGGTGGTAGCAGGGAATTCTCTGCCTGCTTTTCCCCAGTGCTCTGCAAGCTCTCCAGGACAACATGAAATCTGGGGCTCTGTGCTTTCTTTCGTTCTGAACAAGTGTTACTGTTTTCTGCACAAAAGCGATTCTCCGAAGCAATGTGAACACTTCTGCTTCCCAGGCACAGAGAAGGTGCTAGCAGGGAATTCTCTGCCTGCCTTTCCCCAGTGCTCTGCAAGCTCTCCAGGACAACATAAAATCTGGGGCTCTGTGCTTTCTTTCGTTCTGAACAAGTGTTACTGTTTTCTGCACAAAAGTGATTCTGCGAAGCAATGGGAACACTTCTGTTTCCCAGGCACAGAGAAGGTGCTAGCAGGGAATTCTCTGCCTGCTTTTCCCCAGTGCTCTGCAAGCTCTCCAGGACAACATAAAATCTGGGGCTCTGTGCTTTCTTTCGTTCTGAACAAGTGTTACTGTTTTCTGCACAAAAGCGATTCTGCGAAGCAATTTGAACACTTCTGCTTCCCAGGCACAGAGAAGGTGCAAACAGGGAAATCTCTGCCTGCCTTTCCCCAGTGCTCTGCAAGCTCTCCAGGACAACATAAAATCTGGGGCACTGTGCTTTCCTTCGTTCTGAACAAGTGTTACTGTTTTCTGCACAAAAGCGATTCTGCGAAGCAATGTGAACACTTCTGTTTCCCAGGCACAGAGAAGGTGGTAGCAGGGAATTCTCTGCCTGCTTTTCCCCAGTGCTCTGCAAGCTCTCCAGGACAACATAAAATCTGGGGCTCTGTGCTTTCTTTCGTTCTGAACAAGTGTTACTGTTTTCTGCACAAAAGCAATTCTGCGAAGCAATGTGAACACTTCTGCTTCCCAGGCACAGAGAAGGTGCTAGCAGGGAATTCTCTGCCTGCCTTTCCCCAGTGCTCTGCAAGCTCTCCAGGACAACATAAAATCTGGGGCTCTGTGCTTTCCTTCGTTCTGAACAACTGTTACTGTTTTCTGCACAAAAGCGATTCTGCGAAGCAATGTGAACACTTCTGTTTCCCAGGCACAGAGAAGGTGCTAGCAGGGAATTCTCTGCCTGCTTTTCCCCAGTGCTCTG